>NC_080023.1:103912500-104520389 GCF_030020395.1 Manis pentadactyla
AAATATGTCCTAACACTGCAACCTCTGCTTTACACATAGACATATGTCAACAATCAGATGATGAAATTAAGTTTTAAACATATCAATTATTTTTAAATTATATGGGCTAAAATGAGACTAATAGCTCTTATTACTAAGTGAAAAAGTATAGTGGAAATTAAGTCATTTATCAGTGCCTAAGTAGGTAATCATTTGGTTGTAAAGTCTTGGCTAGCTTAAAAACTGCATAAAATAGCACATATTTTTGCAAAACTACTTCAGCATTAAAAATCAAAGGTTAAAACTCAGGGTATTCTTTTTTGTCATGGATACATTTCAATTTCTATAGCAGAAACAAGAGACTACTTTTATTTATACTATTTATGGCAGCTAATTACCTTTTTGTAAAAAGAGGTTTCATATAACCTATTTTAGGAAAAACAGTTTAGAGGCTATTTTGGTTTTCAGTGTCCAGAGATTTTGCGTCTTCATTTCATATCATGGTTATATATTATAATTGGAGTGGGGTTGTGTATGGCTTTGCTAAGGAGAAGGTGATGCAATTCAGAGAGAATATTAATCCCTGCCAGGCATCAATATGAATATAATTTAGGATTGGTCATTGATTCCTTGTGCAGTATGCAGGAACAGACTAGAACAGAGCTCGATGGGGCAGGGTTGGCTGGTGGCCCGTCAGGGCTTTACTTCAGAATACTAGAGAAAAAACTGGTGATAGGCACGTTTGCTATAACTTGGTTTTGTGGCCCAACATTGCTTATTGGTTTTTTATCAAGGAAGCCACAGATGTCCTAATTTTTGTTGATGCTATCAGTTTGATTCCTGACTTTATCAAAAAGCCATCCTAATAATCACTGCCTTAGTGTTAGCCTCAGCTAAATAAACTCTTCTTTAATTTGTTATTTTCTGTCTTAGGTGAGGCTACATTAGAGTTGAAGCATATGAGTGATAAAGGTGTAAGTCCATGTTGAACCAGCTTTGGGGAAAAGGAGCTTGGCTCTCTGTGTATTAAATTTGTTGTTCGTGTATTCTTAACTGGAATGTCTACATGGGAATGTACAAGGCGTTGAAATTTTAGCTGAAGAGTTGAAATATTTTTCTACATCACTATACAAAATTCTCCCTTTTTATAAAAAAATCCATTGCAATGTAACTGGCTCATTGCCTTATTAGTAGAGATAAATGGTATGCAAAAATTTTATGAGCAATATATTACCATATAAACAATAATTCTTATTATAACTCTTAACAAGTGGGAACCTCATGGTTGCGACAGTGAAGCAAAAGTTCCTGTAAGGTATCATGGATAAGGAAGCACACAAAGACACAGCAGTGTGTAGCAATGTTCCTTGATGAAGGTCACAATATCACAACTATAAACAGAGCCCTGAACCTTCTAGGTTATTTATAAACTCTATTTGGGATTGTGATAGAGATACTTCTCAACTTCTGGAGCCTAAGTCTCTCAAGGGTTTATCTTTTTATTAATTATTTACTTTTAATTATAGTAATAATTATCATAGATGTAATGTGTGTGCTTTCCATCAGAGATACCAGTGTAGCCAAAATACTTCTAAAAGGTTAATGTATATTTATATATTTATAAATATTTATATATATATTATATATTTATATATATTCTGTAAAAGTTGTTCAAATAAGCATGGGCCTAATTTACTGTCTCCAGCTTTTGTAGATCAACTTAACAAAAAGCAATGCTTTGAAAGACAGGATTTAATGCATTGACTGACAAGTATGTCATAATTTACTGATTTAGCAAAAATGGTTTTGATCTTTTCTTTTTTTTTGCTGAGAACATTTAAATTCTACTCTCTTTGTAAATTTGAGGTGTACAATATAGTGTTCTGAACTGCAGTCACCATGTTGTACATTAGACCCTCACATCTAATTCTTGTTTGCGCAGGTCTTCTTCCTGTCTCTGTGGGTCTTTGCATACTTGCTGTATTAGAAACTTTTCAGCGACAGATAAATTTGTCTCAAAGCCACAGAGGAGGTGGAAAGTCTAGCCACTGAGGAAAGGTTACTGAGATTTTTGATAGCCGTCATTGTATCCTCTCATGTAACATGAGCAGAACTGCTTGAGCGGTCTGAGCTCACCTTCCCTTACAGCTCTGCCCTCTGGGATTACGTGTGCCTGGAGATGCTAACTGGTGCATATTTCAATTCTCCTGTACCCCTGAGCAACCACACACTGTTCCTGGGGTAAAATACTCCAGAAGTGGAAGGCGATTCAGACGAATTCCAATGACATTGTGCCAGCAGCATAGTAACTGCTCCATCATTTCAGGGTTTATCCTTAGCATCAAAGTCAGACGGTCAAATTTTGGATATCGGGCAAAAACTCAAGATTCCTAAGTTTCCACTTACCTCCAAACCCACCAGTGCTTTCAGTCCATGTTCTGAGTGCTCAGAGCTTTTGTTGGAGACAGCATAGCAGGATAGGAGTGCCAGCACAGTTATACACACCGCATGGAGATGGAATTATGTAGAACACAATCATTTGTCTAATGTGTTCAGGGATTCGGACACATCTAATCAAGCATCTGACTGAAAATGATGGGAAGTTACCACTGTCAGGTAATCATCAGAAATGTAATGCCAACTTTTTGTTGACATAATAGCATTTCATATGAAAATTATTAGATTGCATTGATAATTTTTCTTTTGAAATATTTTAATATTTTTAGGATTCTTTTCCATTGTTTCAGGTAGCACTAGTTAATATTCTTGGAAAACAACTGAATATGAATATCATCAGTAGTTACATCAGTAATTTTTAAAAAGATGTTAAGTCTATTAAAACCATAATTATAAACTGTTCTGATTGCTCAAGGCACAGATAGAAGCCCCTAAATAGGTCAGCCTTCTTATTTTCTGTATTCACAGATGACAAAAACATGCAAACTTTAGATTGATACTTAGTTCAGTGATTGGCATATAGTAGACATCTAATAAACACTTGTTGAATTAAATCTGGAAATAAATGTTGCTTGTGTGCTGATGATGGGTCTGTTTTATCTTGTAAGTCTCCTTTCTTCCTTATCAGGTGTTTACATTAATCTAGTATCCACTGCCTCTCATCTACCAGACATGTCTAGACTCAAAGTGTAGGAAGTGTTCAGTTGTCTTTCCTAAGAGGCTCCTCAGCACTTGTGTAAATCAGTGGTACAAAAAGATAGATATTGCCTCCTTCCTCTATTTTAGCCCAACCAAGGAAACTTATGGTAAATGGATCAGTGAGGTGATGATAAAATTCAGTCGCTCTGTCACTGATAAGGAAAGTATAAAAGGCCTGCTAAGGACTATGATTGAGGAAGAGTCAGGAAACCAGTACAGAAATGTGGTTCCATGAGAAAGTCAGATGTGAGTTATTGTTCTGTTGTCACAGAGGCCAGGGTTGGAAAACAATGGGCGCCCTGCAGACAGATGGTACACTGTGGTCACACTAGGTATGGTGGTAGGAGGGACACATTTCCTTAACTGTCATTAACACAAGGAGAAAGAAGCCACCTTGCAAAGTCTTTTCAGAGTGAGAATTTTGAGACCATTTGACAAGTGAAATAGGAAAACTAGTTGATTGCCTTTGCTTCCTCCCCTAGGATTGAGAGTTTATTAAAGGTCACTGGAAAGGCGTGGAGAGCTGGGGAATAAATCTGAAGGAACAGCTTCAGTTTGAAAGTGAGCCAGATGATCTGAATGTTGGGAATTCTGGCAGATGGGAAAAAGGAAGTGGATGCAGTTTCATTTACTAAAGTAACATAAACTAAACAGTCATATCATAAAGCATAAAGCACCCTCCACCCCTTAACCTGCCTACCTCCCATAAATACAATTTAGGAAAAAGAAAGCCAGTGAATAACTTTCTGTGAATTCTCAAGATATAGGATATAATTACAATCTACTCTTTATTTTCATTTTGCTAGAATAAAGGAAATAAAAACATTTTTTCCCAATTTAAAAATGGATAGCGATTGAACTGTGGTTTAGTAAAGAAAGAGGCCAAACAGGACAAAAATTCAGTTATCTTTGGTCTCTACAAGGACCCCTGAGATAGGACAAACTGAAGTCACTCTGCAAACATGCCCCAAATCTGTGAGACTCTCTATCCTTGCATACAAATTGCAAGAAGTGCTGATCATGGTCTGCAAGTATGAGAATTATAGAGCATCAGTCTCCCCCATGAGCTTTGCTGTCTAATTAGAGGAATGAGAAATGAAGACATAAAAAGGCCAGGACTCTGAGAAACTTGTACATGATGGTTACTGCCAGCATTGGACTCCTTTCATTCTGATAGATCCTGTGTCCCTGCCAAGGACCCTTTGCTGATCCAGAAGCACATACCTCACACCTACTCCTCTCTTTGTCAAGATCCTTAATCAGACCAGTGTCAAGCCAGGCCTCCAAAAGAGACCTGCTTGGTGATGCTGTGTGTGTGGACGGTGCCACTGGGAGGTAACGGAGCAGGTGGCTTATGCCACAGAGCTCAGCATTGCCTGGAGATGCACAAGACCAGCAAGACAAGCTTACTGGAATATATCTTTCTGGGCTGCAAGTGCTTGATGTTTTGATGTTTATGAAATTACCTCACAGAGAGAGGGAACACAACTAGCTATCAGAGTAATTTCAAATACACTAGCATCTTAAAATTCAGTATATTAAAAACAGGGCAAAGTGAGTGTTATTAATGAATCACTATGGCAAGATGAGAAATGATCACACTTTTAAAGTGATCAGAAAGTATTTATGAAATGCTTACTGTTTGCCCAACATTTTGGAAATGGACAAAATCATATAAAATATGACTCCATTCTTCAAGGAGGTTATAGGAATTTATTTAATTGTTTACAAAGCATTGGAAGTATGCAAGCTAGGTATGTTTATGAATGCATGTGTTATATGGTAAACCGGCTCTCCTAAAAAAGAAAAATTTCTGATTTGTATTGTTTGCCATTTGCTGTGGTGTAAATACTCCCACTATGGCAACACTGAATGCAGACTTGGAAAGAGATAGACACAGTTGTCTCCCACAAGCCAGTACAAGCCAGTTCCAGAACATGCTGGTCATTTGTCTGTATGTACCACACCTTACATGGTGTTAGATTGTAGGTATCCTAGATGTTTAGAGAAGGGAGGTCAGCCAGTCACTCATTTTAGGATGGCCTTAATGGGGGAAGGTAGAATTTAAACAGGGGAAGGTCTTTGTATAGTGAACTCTTGAAAGATAAAACTGTTTGGTTTAGTCTCCTCCCCTCTCCATACCTGGTACCTCCTAGAGATGTAGCAGATAGTCAATAAAGAGACATTTGTTGAACAATGAAAACAAATGGTATGAAAGGACTGGGAAGATTTTATTGAGTACTTTTTCTTTTTAAAAAGCAGAAACAAAGCTGAAGAAACCAAAGCAGGGATGACCAAATGTTAATGTATTTTAAAGCTGTTGGTAGATGCATATATATGATTATTATGTATTTTATTTTCTTTTGTGTATTGGAAATAGGTCATAATGCAAATTACTCAAAAAATTTTTTAAAGGTGAAAGGAAAGGGGAATTATGCAAATGAAGGCATGGGAGTAGGAATGAACACAATCTGGTGGGTGCAGAGTAGACACTTTGATCTGATCGGAGTGTGACAGAGAACTGCAAAAATTGAGGTTGGGTGTCAGAATGCGGATGAATAAGAGTCTCAACACAGTTAACTGCTGCCTTTTACACTTTTTATTTGGTGGAAAAGAACACAATCCTTTCTCAGAATTATAATTCATTTGTTAAAATTTGAATTTCTGTGTTTGTAGGGAAAATTCTTAACATTAATCAAAATTAGAGTTATATAGGGAGGGAAATATTTAATCTTACTTCATGGGAAACTGGATGGCTTAACTACAAACACTTATTCTTGTGAAATGAAATCAATTGGACCAAGTAGTATTTATTAATGCAGCTGCCTTCATGTTGAACACAATCAAGTTGTCCAACCCCCTTTCCCTGCCCTAAACACACACATATTCTAAAGCAGCCTAAAATAGTGTCCAGTTGGACAAATGTATAGAATGGCATAGGGTCCCTTACATTAGAGTTCTGTGTTTTCTATTCATTGTATAAAACAAAAAATAAATCATATGTGAACTTATACTCTGTTGTAAGTCTGTTGTTGATAAAATGAAAGAGGCCAAATGTAATAATCACAGCAAGCTGGCATTCAAGGCACTAGAAAAAATACAGGGATGGGCATTCTCCACTCTGCTTTGTGTATTTCACATCATTGTATTAGCATCTGGTAGTATTAAATAGCGCCTTGGCAAATAACTCAGAGCACAAAAGCATACCTTTCACTGTATCTTTAATGCATGCTACCTAATGCCTTTAGCGCCCTACCAACATGGTGTCAAATTGTAATAGGAAAACAAAAACCAATGGTTGCCTGAAACACAGGATTTCTGGAATTAGCTCACTTTATTCTTTCAGGCCTTTAATATATAAAGCTTGCTTGGCTTAGCTAAATTAGATACTGTTAAAACAGAGGTTGGTGGCACTGGTGGCTATCTATTGAGCAAATGGGGCCACAGACCAATCATCATAAACAATCTTCAAAAAGGGGGGTCATTAAGTGTACCAACTGACATGCACTCATAATGCATCTGGCACATATTTTACTGACAAATAGTCACTTGGAGCACAATGTACCATTCATTTTCCTGTATTTTCCTCATGGACATATACGTCCAAGTTGAACCCCATTAAAATGTTGCCATATTTTCATCAGTATAGTCATGCACAGTCATTTCCTCCTTATTAGACTCTCTGGCTTTTTCTTTATGAAGTTTAAAAATATCTCAAGGAATAAAACTTCTACCAGTTATCATGGAATTTCCAGGTCAAATGGTTTTCCTCTTACCAAAAAATTAAATCATGAAAATTAAAAAAGAGGAATCTTTCCTTCTTATTCTATTCTACTTTACTTACCAAAAATTCTGATGCCCTCCAGCCATCGTTTATTTCACTTCTTCCTTCTTCCTGTCCTTCAGAGATACATTGAGTAAGTCCCTAATGAGTTTCTCTCAGCCGATGTGTTTTATTCTTTTAATTTCATCACATTATTTAAAACAAACATCCTTTAAACTATTCTCAATTTTTCCCTGAGCTTTTTTCATTCTTTTCTATTTTCTGGCACCTGCATTTAATACTATGAGAGAAAAATGAGAGACTATATTTTTAAGAGCAGTTTTGGGCTGAATGCTTACATGTTGCTTCCAGGAACATAGATTTAAGTGGAGTATTCCAGATATGGTCTAACAGGTTATGGGTCACAACTAAGAGTGCTTTCCTGATTACTGAAGCTGATGTTCTGATACTCAGCATAGTAGGGTACCAAAGTTTTCCCAATTATCTCTCTTCTTCCATCCCAAGCTTTCTTTGACCTGTTTTGTGGTTACATATCTGTATGTCAAATGATCATTTCTTAAACATACAATCTGTATTTTCAATGCTCATGCTTTTACTCATATGTCTCTACTACTTATGCACAGTTTCAGCTCTCTTTATTAGTCCCCTAAAACCCTTTTCAAAATGACCAGTCTATATCTGTTAAGATTTAGTTAGATATTTTACTAATCTTGGCATTGCTAAGATTCAGATTTGGGGGCATTCACTGAGACTTGGATAGGAGATAATCTAGAAATTATACATACAATACATTGTACATGAAAATAACATATCTGAAATATACATCCATTGTAAATGAAAATAACATATCTAAGTTAAGATGTGGTTTTAGAATTTCATACTAGGGCATGCTTTCCATATCTTTGTGTCTTCACTTCTTGATATATCTATGTTTCAAGCAAAAGGATGATATCTGAGTTTTGAGATTTTCAGATGTGAAAATAGTCAAGCAAACTCTTTTCAAAAAGGCAAAAGACCTTTGAATTCGGGCTCCTCAGAAGTCTGACATCTTTAACATCCATTTAAATATGTTTTCTTTAAATGATGCTGCAATAAATATATTTTTATATAGGGTGGTTAGAATTATTTATTCATCCTCCTAATTATTAGAGTTAGTATTATGCCAAATGGGAAGTTCTAGTTTAAGATGGTATGATTTTTATGTTAAGGAATCAAAAGTAATTTTAAACTGCTATATAAAATGGCATGTTAATAATAAAGTTCTATTCTTGTTCCTATACTGAAGTAGTATGATGTATATTACAAAAATTACAGAGAAAAACACTTGGAAAAGTTGAGAAACTTCCATTATAGTTCTGCAATAAGATCTCTCTTGTCTCATTTGGACCCATGTCTTCAGTAACCTTCACTGGTGTTTGCCCATAATTCCCTAGTTTGTATTTATGGCCAAGACCTGTCATCTCATCTCCAGGCTATACGTGCACTTGACAACACCAGTTGGGTGTCTCAAAGATGCCTCATATACTAATGTTCAAAACTGAACCCACAGTCATCCTCTCCAGACCTGGTTCTCCTCTAGTGTTCCGCATTGCAGTGGATGGCGCCACTGTCTTGTCAGTTGTGAAAGCCTGAAGCCTAGAAGTTATCCTTGGTGTCTTCCTTCTCTCCCCTCATCTATCTACTCCATCACTTACTTCTGTTGATTTGTGTCTTCTGACTATACTTCAAATCTGTCCACCTCTCTTCATCATCACTGTTATCTACTCAAGCCCAAACCACCACAATTTCTTTTTTATCAACAGGGTGATTAACCATCCAGGCTTGCTCAGGACTAAGAGGGTTTCCAAGGTGTGAGATTTTCAGTTTTAAACCAGGACAGTCCCAGCCAGACCAGGATGAGTTGGTCATTCTAATTATTGATCTCTCTGCTTCCACTTTCACCCCTCCAATCCTCTCCACACTGAAGTCAGGGTTATTTATTTAAATTGAAAATATGAAATATCAGTTCATGCCCATTAGAATGTTTAAAATTAAAAAGACTGATCATACTAAGTGTTGGAGAGGATATGAATGAACTGGAACTCCCATATACTATTTATGGGAATGTTAAATGTACTTTGAAGCAAAAAAAAATATTTTGGAATGTAAAACTACATTGAAGAGCTCTTGGACATTAGGATTCTTGCTTTAACTTACAAAGTTAAACATACACTTAGCATTCACTTTTATGTTTATCCAAAGGAACATATGTCCACAGAAAGACTTTTATATTCATAGATGCTTTATTCAGAATAACCCAAAAGTAGAAACAACACAAATGTCCATAAACAGATTAATGGATAAACAAAATTGATGTATATGAGTATAGATTACTATTCAGCAAAAAATAGCATAACAGACACGTGCAAAAATTATGGATTATTCTCAAAAATGTGCTATGTGAAAGAAGCCAGATATGAAAGAGTACACTGTAAAATTCCTGAAATTGTAGAAGAGGCAAAACTAATATAAATTGTGACAGAAAGCAGATCAGTGGCTCCCTGGGGCTGAGAAGGTGTTACTGAGACTGGAAGGAGGCATGAGAGAAGTTCTTGGGATGATAGAAATATTCAGATCTTAATTTTCATGGTGATTACAAGTATACATTCATTTATCAAAGTTCATCAAACTATATATTTAAAGTGGGTACATTTTACTTTATGTAAATTGGACTTCAGGATTTCTAAAAATAGAAGTAATTTTTTAATTCCACAAATCTGATCATGTCATCCTCCTGTTTAAAATACTTCAAAGGCTTTCTGTTGCTTTAAAAATAAACACCAAGACCTTAACATCTGTCCCTGCCTGCCTCTCTGATCTCATATCATGTCACTTTTCTCACACTTTCATGACCCAAGCCACAGGCCTTTTCTTTCTTTTTTGGGCTCCTCAGTACCTTCCACCTCAGGCTCTTGCACATGCTTCTGTTTCTGCCTGGAATGCTCTTCCCACCTCCTTCTTCATATCAGTTAACATCTCCTCATCCTTTAAATAGAAACTCAAATGTCAATTCCTCCAGGAAGCCTTCCCTGACCCCCATTTTGCATCAGGTCTGCCTATAACACACTCTCATTGCATCTTCTATGCAAAAGAAGTGGTTTTATAGACTTTCTGCAAATTGTAATTACATATTTGTTAGATATGTTGACTAATGTCTGCCTTCCCACTTGACTTAATGTACCACGAGGTTAAGACTGTTTTACTCACTAGTCTATCCCCACACTTCACACAATGCTGGGCTTAGAGTAGGATTCAATGAATAATTGCTAAATGCTCAAATATATATGATAAGTAACCATCATCCTACATTACAATAGAATTGTATCTTGATCAATAGGTCTATGCAGTTGTATTATTTAAATTCAAATATTTAGTAAAGAATTTCAGTTTCCAAACACTTTTATACTTACACAAGCCTCACATTAACCTTTTTTCACCAAACCCAAACAAGTCATTTGGCTATCTAGTTGTCCAATAGGTCTCCAAAAAATTGAGTCTTGTAAAAACCAGCAATGGAACAAAATTCACAAAAAACTTGTTACTGTTATGTTGTTAATCACTTCTGAAAGTTGGATTGTTAAATAAACACTTATTTCTACTAAGATAATAAATTAACATTTGTCTTTGCCAAGATAATTTAAGCTCACTTGGTAACAATTGAAGCGTGTTCCTAAAAATACATAGCACAAAGTTGGCGGCGTGAGTAGTTCAGAGGAAATCTCCTCCCCAAAACATATATATTTATGAAACAATAAATACAACTATTCCTAAAAGAGACACCAATGGATGCAGTACAACAGCCAGGACACATCTACATCTGTGAGAACTCAGCATCACACGAAGGGGGTAAGATACAAGCTGCGGTCAGGTGGGACCCAAACGCTCCTCCACCCCAAAACCTGGAGGGAAGAAAAGAGTCAGGACGGGGAGGGAGTGAAAGCCCAGGACTGCTAAACAACCAGCTCTAGAAATCTGCACCCGGAACGCAGACACAAGGTGCATGGGGTGATGGATATTAGAGAAATGGAAAAGCAAAACCTGTGGGCAGGTCCCTGCAACTGGTGCCCCTGAGACAAAAGAAAAGCGAGTGCTTTCTGCAAGTCTTAAAGAGACAGGGACCCCATAGCTGGACAAAGTTGTCATGGCACACATAGCCAGCAGCTGGGAATCTCAGGGAAACTTAGGCACCCTAAACACTGGGAAGGCAGTGTAGCTCTGAAGCCCCTCACAGCACTAAGCAGCCTGCCAGTTGTTACTCCAACTGGCACGGACCCCAACACACCGGCCCAGTAGCGGGAGAGTGGCAGCACATGCCAGGGACAGCAGTGCTAGAAGGGACTGAGAGCAGATTCATGCACCAACAGCACCAGAGGAGACCAGGAGAGGCTTGTGCGAGCCCACAGTAGCGCGACCAAACAGCCCGGGCATGGCTTGCACGCATCGGCGGCAGGGTAGTCAGAGGAGCCCAGTAGAGGACCGTGCGCACCTGCAGCGGAGCCAGAGGGAGCAGGCATGCGCCCAGCAGCTGACCAGAATCCCAGCCCAAGGCACAGCCCCCCGGGCTAGACCCAAAGGCCACTGTTGGCACAGAGCTGCCCGGCAGGGTCGCCGCTAGCATGGAAGAGTGCACCTGGCATGCCTGCCACTCCCTGCAGGGCCCCATGCTGCTTTGATGGACACTCCACCCACAGCAGCTTAGGGGAATAACCTGGTGGCTGCTCCAGGAGTGCGGGTAACCATCACAGGCAGGGGAGAAGGATAAGGCATCCAGCAAGCAGGAAAGGACTTTCTTCTCCCAGCTGACACACCCACAAACTGCCTATAGCCACTGCTATCACCATGAAAAGGCAAAAACATCTGGTCCAGTCCAAGATATTTCAAACAACACCTGAGAAAGGATCTGCAGAGGCAGACCTAACGAGTCTCCCTGAAAAAGAATTCAAAATAAAAATCATAAACATGCTGACAGAGCTGCAGAGAAATATGCAAGAGCTAAGGGATGAAGTCCGGAGGGAGATTACAGACATCCGGAGGGAGGTCACAGATGCCCGGAGGGAGATTACAGAAGTGAAACAAAATCTGGAAGGATTTATAAGCAGACTGGATAAGATGCAAGAGGCCATTGATGGAAAAGAAACCAGAGAACAGGAATGCATAGAAGCTGATGCAGAGAGAGATAAAAGGATCTCCAGGAATGAAACAATATTAAGAGAACTGTGTGACCAATCCAAAAGGAACAATATCTGCATTATAGGGGTACAAGAGGAAGAAGAGAGAGAAAAGGGGATAGAAAGTGTCTTTGAAGAAATAATTGCTGAGAACTTCCCGAAACTGGGGGAGGAAATAGTTGCTCAGACTAAGGAGGCACACAGAACTCCCGAGAGATGGGATCCAAAGAGCACAACACCAAGACACATAATAATTAAAATGGCAAAGATCAAGGACCAGGACAGAGTATTAAAGGCAGCCAGAGAGAGAAAAAAGGTCACCTACAAGGAAAACCCATCAGGCTATCATCAGACTTCCCAACAGAAACCTTACAGGCCAGAGGAGAATGGCATGATATATTTAATGCAATGAAACAGAAGGGTCTTGAACCAAGGATACTGTATTCAGCATGATTATCATTTAAATATGAAGGAGGGATTAAACAATTCCCAGACAAGCAAAAGTTGAGGGAATTTGCCTCCCACAAACCACCTCTACAGGGTATCTTAGAGGGACTGCTCTGGATGGGAGCACTCCTAAAAAGAGCACAGAACAAAACACCCAACATATGAAGAATGGAGGAGGAGGAAAAAGAAGGGAAAGAAATAATCATCAACTGCATTTATAAAAGCTCAATAAGCGAGTTAAGTCAGACAGTAAGGTAATAAACAAGCTAACCTTGAACCTTTGGTAACCACAGATCTAAAGCCTGCAATGGCAAAAAGCACATATCTTTCAATAATCACCCTAAATGTAAATGGACTGAATGCACCAATCAAAAGACACAGAGTAATAGAATGGATAAAAAAGCAAGACCCGGTGGTGGAGCCAACATGAAGGCATGAGTAGGACAGTGGGAATCTCCTACTAAAAACATATATATTTTTTAAAATACAACAAATACAACTAATCCTAAAAGAGAGACGAGAAGACACAGGACAACAGCCAGACTACAACTACACCAGCGAGAACCCAGCGCCTGGTGAAAGGGGTAAAATACAAGCCTCGGCCTGGCGGGACCCGAGCGCCCCTCCCCCCAGCTCCTGGCGGGAGAAGAGTAGGCAGAGCAAGAGGGAGACGGAGCCCAGGACTGCTGAACACCCAGCCCAGGTCACCCGCACCAGAGCACAGACACAGTGCGTGCACGGGGGGCCCTGGATACTAGGGAAACAGGGCAGCAAGACCTCTGAGCGGGTGCCGAAGCTGATGCCCCTGTGTCAAAGAAAAGCAGGGGCTTTTTGAAAGTCTTAAAGGGACAGGGACTTAACAGCTAGACGGAAACAACACAGGTCACAGTCCAGCAGCTGGAAATTACAGGGAAAACCAGGCGCACTAACCCCCTGGGCAACAGCTCTGAGACCCCTCATTGAGGTAAACAGGCAAACAGCCCCCCCCGTCCATTACCCCTCCAGGCGCTGTGAAAGCAGAGAAGCAGCCTAAGGCAAAACGCCCACAGAAAGGGAAATTCCTCCATTCCGGCCAGGCAAGACACAAAGACCCAGTCTACACGCAATTACCCAACACAAGCCACTAGGGTCGCAATTGTCCCAGTAAAGAAAGGCCAGTAGCAAGTGAAAAGTTTGGCCCTCCCAGCTGGCAGTCAATAGCACCTGTCAACATGAAAAGGCAAAAAAATATGATCCAGACAAGACTAACCCAGACAGCTTCGGCATCTGCTACATCTTCCCCTGAGAAGGAACCTGGGGAGATAGATTTAGCCAGTCTTCCTGAAAAAGAATTCAAAACAAAAGTCATAACCATGCTGATGGACTTGCAGAGAAATATGCAAGAACTAAGGAAGGAGAATACAGAAATAAAACAAGCTCTGGAAGGACTTCAAAACAGAATGGATGAGATGCAAGAGACCATTAATGGACTAGAAAACAGAGAACAGGAACGCAGAGAAGCTGATGCAGAGAGAGATAAAAGGATCTCCAGGAATGAAAGAATTTTAAGAGAGCTGAGTGATCAATAAAAAGGACTAATATACGCATTATAGGAATACCAGAAGGAGAAGAGACATAAAAAGGGAGAGAAAGTGTCTTTGAAGAAATAATTGCCAAAAACTTCCCCAAACTAGGGGAAGAAATGGCCTCTCAGACCACAGAGGTACACAGAACTCCCATAATCATTAAACACCAAGACACATAATCATTAAAATGGCAAAGATCAAAGACAAGGACAAAGTATTAAAGGCACCAGAGAGAAAAAAAAGGCTACCTATAAAGGAAAACCCATCAGGCTATCATCAGACTTCTCAACAGAAACCCTACAGGCCAGAAGAGAATGGCATGATATATTTAATGCAATGAAACAGAAGGGCCTCGAACCAAGACTACTGTATCCAGCATGAATATCATTTAAATATGAAGGAGGGATTAAACAATTCCCAGACAAGCAAAAATTGAGGGAATTTGCCTCCCACAAACAACCTCTTCAGGGCATCCTACAGGGACTTCTCTAGATGGGAGCACTCCTAAAAAGAGCACAGAACAAAACACCCAACATATGAAGAAGGGAGGAGGAGGAATAAGAAGGGAGAGAAATAAAGAATCATCAGATTGTGTTTATAATACCTCAACAAGCGAGTTAAGTTAGACAGTAAGATAGTAAAGAAGCTAACCCTAAACCTTTGGTAACCACAAACTTAAAGCCTACAATGGCAATAAATTCATACCTTTCAATAATCACCCTAAATGTAAATGGACTGAATGCACCAATCAAAAGACACAGAGTAATAGAATGGATAAAAAAACAAGATACAACCATATGCTGCTTACAAGAGACTCACCTCAAACCCAAAGACATGCACAGACTTAAAGTCAAGGGATGGAAAAAGATATTTCATGCAAACAACAGAGAGAAGAAAGCAGGTGTTGCAATTCTGGTATCAGAAAAAACAGACTTCAAAATAAAGAAAGTAACAAAAGGCAAAGAAGGACATTACATAATGATAAAGGGCTCAGTCCATCAAGAGTATATAACCATTATAAATATATATGCACCCAATACAGGAGCACCAACATACCTGAAACAAATATTAACAGAACTAAAGGGGGATATAGAATGCAATGCATTCATTCTAGGAGACTTCAACACACCACTCACTCCAAAGGACAGATCCACCAGACAGAAAATAAGTAAGGACACAGAGGCACTGAACAACACACTAGAACAGATGGACCTAATAGACATCTACAGAACTCTACATCCAAAAGCAACAGGATACACATTCTTCTCAAGTGCACATGGAACATTCTCCAGAATAGACCACATACTAGGCCACAAAAAGAGCCTCAGTAAATTCCAAAAGATTGAAATCATACCAACGAACTTTTCAGACCACAAAGGCATAAAACTAGAAATAAACTGTACAAAGAAAGCAAAAAGGCTCACAAACACATGGAGGCTAAACAACACGCTCGTAAATAATCAATGGATCAATGACCAAATCAAAATGGAGATCCAGCAATATATGGAAACAAACGACAACAACAACACTAAGCCCCAACTTCTGTGGGACACAGCAAAAGCAGTCTTAAGAGGAAAGTATATAGCAATCCAAGCATATTTAAAAAAGGAAGAACAAGCCCAAATGAAAGGTCTAATGTCACAATTATCGAAATTGGAAAAAGAAGAACAAATGAGGCCTAAGGTCAGCAGAAGGAGGGACATAAGAAAGATCAGAGAAGAAATAAATAAAATTGAGAAGAATAAAACAATAGCAAAAATCAATGAAACCAAGAGCTGGTTCTTCGAGAAAATAAACAAAATAGATAAGCCTCTAGCCAGAGTTATTAAGAGGAAAAGAGAGTCAACACAAATCAAAAGTATCAGAAACGAGAAAGGAAAAATCACGACGGACCCCACAGAAATACAGAGAATTATTAGAGAATACTATGAAAAACTATATGCTAACAAGCTGGGAAACCTAGGAGAAATGGACAACTTCCTAGAAAAATACAACCTTCCAAGACTGACCCAGAAAGAAACAGAAAATCTAAACAAACCAATTACCAGCAACGAAATTGAAGCGGTAATCCAAAAACTACCAAAGAACAAAACCTCCAGGCCAGATGGATTTACCTCGGAATTTTATCAAACATACAGGGAAGACATAATACCCATTCTCCTTAAGGTTTTCCACAAAATAGAACAGGAAGGGATACTCCCAAACTCAGTCTATGAAGCTAACATCACCCTAATACCAAAACCAGGCAAAGACCCCACCAAAAAAGAAAACTACAGACCAATATCCCTGATGAATGTAGATGCAAAAATACTCAACAAAATATTAGCAAACCGAATTCAAAAATATATCAAAAGGATTGTACACCATGACCAAGTGGGATTCATCCCAGGGATGCAAGGATGGCACAACATTCGAAAGTCCATCAACATCATCCACCACATCAACAAAAAGAAAGACAAAAACCACATGATCATCTCCATAGATGCTGAAAAAGCATTTGACAAAGTTCAACATCCATTCATGATAAAAACTCTCAGCAAAATGGGAATTCAGGGCAAGTACCTCAACATAATAAAGGCCATCTATGAAAAACCCACAGCCAACATTATATTGAACAGTGAGAAGCTGAAAGCTTTTCCTCTGAGTTCGGGAACTTGACAGGGATGCCCACTCTCCCCACTGTTATTTAACATAGTACTGGAGGTATTAGCCATGGCAATCAGACAAAACAAAAAATAACAAAGAATCCAGATTGGTAAAGAAGAAGTTAAACTGTCACTATTTGCAGATGACATGATACTGTACATAAAAAACCCTAAAGACTCCACCCCAAAACTACTAGAACTGACATCGGAATACAGCAAAGTTGCAGGATACAAAATCAACACACAGAAATCTGTGGCTTTCCTATACACTAACAATGAACCAACAGATAGAGAAATCAGGAAAACAACTCCATTCACAATTGCATCAAAAAAAATAAAATACCTAGGAATAAACCTAACCAAAGAAGTGAAAGACTTATACTCTGAAAAATACAAGTCACTCTTAAGAGAAATTAAAGGGGACACTAACAGATGGAAACGCATCCCATGCTCATGGCTAGGAAGAATTAATAATTTCAAAATGGCCATCCTGCCCAAAGCAATATACAGATTTGATGCAATCCCTATGAAACTACCAGCAACATTCTTCAATGAACTGGAACAAATAACTCAAAATTTCATATGGAACCACCAAAGACCCCGAATAGCCAAAGCAATCCTGAGAAAGAAGAATAAAGGAGGGGGGCTCTCACTCTCCAACTTCAAGCTCTATTATAAAGCCATAGTAATCAAGACAATTTGGTACTGGCACAAGAACAGAGCCACAGACCAATGGAACAGACTAGAGAATCCAGACATTAACCCAGACATATATGGTCAATTAATATTTGATAAAGGAGCCATGGACATACAATGGTGAAATGACAGTCTCTTCAACCGATGGTGCTGGCAAAACTGGACAGCTACATGTAGGAGAATGAAACTGGACCATTGTCTAACCCCATATACGGAAGTAAACTCAAAATGGATCAAAGACCTGAATGTAAGTCATGAAACCATTAAACTCTTGGAAGAAATATAGGCAAAAACCTCTTAGACATAAACATGAGTGACCTCTTCTTGAACGTATCTCCCCGGGTAAGGAAAACAACAGCAAAAATGAACAAGTGAGACTATATTAAGCTGAAAACCTTCTGTACAGCAAAAGACAGCATCAATAGAACAAAAAGGAACCCTACAGTATGGGAGACTATATTTGAAAATGACACATCCGATAAAGGCTTGACATCCAAAATATATAAAGAGCTCACACGCCTCAACAAACAAAAAACAAATAACCCAATTAAAAAATGGGCAGAGGAACTGAACAGACGGTTCTCCATAAAGGAAATACAGATGGCCAACAGACACATGAAAAGATGCTCCACATCACTAATTATCAGAGAAATGCAAATTAAAACTACAATGAGGTATCACCTCACACCAGTAAGGATGGCTGCCATCCAAAAGACAAACAACAACAAATTTGGCGAGGCTGTGGAGAAAGGGGAACCCTCCTACACTGCTGGTGGGAATGTAAATTAGTTCAACCATTGTGGAAAGTAGTATGGAGGTACATCAAAATGCTCAAAACAGACATACCATTTGACCCAGGAATTGCACTCCTAGGAATTTACCCTAAGAATGCAGCAATCAAGTATGAGAAAGAGCAATGCACCCCTATGTTTATCGCAGCACTATTTACAATAGCCAAGAATTGGAAGCAACCTAAATGTCCATCGATAGGTGAATGGATAAAGAAGATGTGGTACATATACACAATGGAATACTACTCAGCCACAAGAAAAGGGCAAATCCTACCATTTGCAGCAACATGGATGGAGCTGGAGGGTATTATGCTCAGTGAAACAAGTCAAGCGGAGAAAGAGAAATACCAAATGATTTCACTCATCTGTGGAGTATAAGAACAAAGGAAAAACTGAAGGAACAAAAAAGCAGCAGAATCACAGAACTCAAGAATGGACTAACAGGTACCAAAGGGAAAGGGACTGGGGAGGATGGGTGGGGAGGGAGGGATAAGGGGGGGAGAAAAAGGGGGGTATTAAGATTAGCATCCATAGGGGGGTGGGAGAAAGGGGAGAGCTGGACAACACAGAGAAGACAGTGATTCTACAACATTTTGATACTCTGATGGACAGTGACTGTAAAGGGGTATATAGGGGGGACCTGGTGTAGGGGTGAGCCTAGTAAACAAAGTATTCGTCATGTAAGAGTAGATTAATGATAAAAAAAAAAAAGCAGTTCCTGTGTGGTAACCTCCAATGAGTTCTACAGAAGGGTATAAAGGGCATATAAAAGTGTAGGCAAAGGGTCTGTTTGTGCTTATATAGAGGATCAAAACCTAATTGGGCTACCCCGAAAATGAACTAAGATATGATATGAAAAAGAACTTCCAACATCAGCACTCTCTGGAAGACTCATGCCAGAAGATGATCATCCAAAAACCCCAACAGAGATCCGCACACTGCTACAGGTGTAGATGCAATCACCCCACGAATTCCTGGACTTGCCATGGGAATGAAGAAGGAGATATCTAAGCTGGCCTGTGCATACATTAAAACAACAAATTTGACTGGATCTATACTGTTGGAACTCAACCAAGAATTAGGAGAAGTGCAAATTGTAGCACTCCAAAATCTTACAACTACAGACTATTCACTGTTAAAAGCACATACGGGATGTGAACAGTCCCCAGGAATGGGTTGTTTTAATTTGTCTGATTTCTCTCAGACTGTTCAAGTTCAATTGGACATTATCCACCATATCATAGATAAGTTTTCACAAATGCCTAAGGTGCCTAACTGGTTTTCTTGGTTTCACTGGAGATGGCTGGTAATTACAGGTATGCTTTGGTTATGTAACTGTACTCCTATTATGTTAATGTGTGTGCACAATTTAATTAGTAGTTTAAAACCTATACATGCTGAAGTTACTCTACAAGAAGATATGTCAAAGAAATAATCAATCTTCCCAGGTTTTCTTCCGCCTGCTACTTCTATAGCTTTTCTTCTTCCTACCTAATTACAACCCTTAAATAGAATTCGTGCCACATATCGAATTTACGGAGTATCATAATTCTTCCAAGTGGTAAAGACACCTCAAGACAAGTGCTGGGCATAGAAGCCACAGGGCATAAATATGCAAAGAAGTAAAAAGCTAACCTTTTCAAACAATAAGGCTTCTTTCTCACTTACCAACTTTACATCTCCCTGTATGGCCCGAGAAGATGACTGGTTAGCCAGAGACGGGTAAGATTCCTCAAGGGAGGAACAACCTAAGACAGGCAGAGTCGCAGGGGGGCCATCAGGTGAGAAAATGGGGATCAACAGAGGTGAGGCTTAGAACCTCACCTCCCCCATTCTGAGAGAAATCTTCTGCATACGTGGATGTTTTATTGCCCTTGTCTAGCTTGGATTAACACATAGTCTACAGGCACACACCTGATCATCTACATTTGCTCTCTTACAACACTAAACTATGTTTTCTACCTTTATCTCATATCTACCTACCACTTCAGCATTTTATTAAAAATAATAATAATAAAGAGAGAAATGTGGTATCCACATATAAATCAAGTATGAAAATCAAATGAATATTCATATTTGAACTGACTGTTTATAGTTCATAATGCATGAGCAAAACCAAAAGCTTCTGTGATGACTGCCCTTGTAATGTTCACCATGTAACTTATTCATTATGTAAGAATTTGTTCTCCATGTAAGAACTTGTTCGTTATGCTTCAGAAGATTGGAGACTGATGAAAATTAGGCTTGGGGTGGATTAATTATTGTGCATTGAGCATTGACCCCCCTATACAGAATTTTATTGTTGTTAACAACCATTTGATCAATAAATATGAGAGATGCCCTCACAAAAAAAAAATACAAAATATATATATGTATGTGTATATATATACACACACACACACTTCCAATTGTAAAATAAATAAGTAACCGGGATGTAATGTATAGCATAAGAATATAGTCAAAATATTGTAACAACTTGGTATGGTGATAGCTGGTACCTAGAATTATCATGTATATAAATGTTGAATCACTGTGTTGTACACCTGAAACTAATGTAATACTGTGTGTCAACTACCCTTCAATAAAAAATAATTATCCAGAAAAAAAAAAAGCAAGACCCATCTATATGCTGCTTACAAGAGACTCACCTCAAACCAAAAGACATGCACAGATTAAAAGTCAGGGGATGGAGAAAGATATTTCATACAAACAACAGAGAGAAAAAAGCAGGTGTTGAAATACTAGTATCAGACAAAATAGACTTCAAAATAAAGAAAGTAACAAAAGACAAAAAAGACATTACACAATGATAAAGGGCTCAGTCCAACAAGAGGGTATAACCATTATAAACATATATGCACCCAATACAGGAGCACCAATATATGTGAAACAAATACTAACAGAATTAAAGGAGGAAATAGAATGCAATGCATTCTTAGGAAGAATTAATATCATCAAAATGGCCATCCTGCCCAAAGCAATATACAGATTCGATGCAATCCCTTTCAAACTACCAACAGCATTCTTCAATGAACTGGAACAAATAGTTCAAAAATTCATATGGAAACACCAAAGACCCCGAATAACTAAAGCAATCCTGAGAAGGAAGAATAAAGCAGGGGGGAATTTCACTCCCCAACTTCAAGCTCTACTACAAAGCCACAGTAATCAAGACAATTTGGTACTGGCACAAGAACAGAGCCACAGACCAATGGAACAGAATGGACACTCCAAACATTAACCCAAACATATATAGTCAACTAATATTCAATAAAGGGGCCACAGACATATAATGGGGAAATGACAGTCTCTTCAACAGATGGTGCTGGCAAAACTGGACAGCTACATGTAAGAGAATGAAACTGGATCACTGTCTAACCCCATACACAAAAGTAAATTCGAAATGGATCAAAGTCTTGAATGTAAGTCATGAAACCACAAAACTCATAGAAAAAAAACAGGCAAAAATCTCTTAGACATAAACATGAGTGACCTCTTCTTGAACATATCTCCCCGGGCAAGGGAAACAAAAGCAAAAATGAACAAATGGGACTATATCAAGCTGAAAAGCTTCTGTACAGCAAAGGACACCATCAATAGAACAAAAAGGTATCCTATAGTATGGGAGAATATATTCATAAATGAGAGATCTGATAAAGGGTTGACATCCAAAATATATAAAGAGCTCACACACCTCAACAAACAAAAAGCAAATAATCCAATTAAAAAATGGGCAAAGGAGCTGAATAGACAGTTCTCTGAAGAAGAAATTCAGATGGCCAACAGACACATGAAAAGATGCTCCACATCGCTTGTCATCAGAGAAATGCAAATTAAAACTACAATGAGATACCACCTCACACCAGTAAGGATTGCCACCATCCAAAAGACAAACAACAACAAATGTTGGCGAGGTTGTGGAGAAAGGGGAACCCTCCTACACTGCTGGTGGGAATGTAAATTAGTTCAACCACTGTGGAAAGCAGTATGGAGGTTCCTCAGCATGCTCAAAATAGAAATACCATTTGACCCAGGAATTTCACTCCTAGGAATTTGCCCTAAGAATGCAGCACTCCAGTCTGAAAAAGACAGATGCACCCCTATGTTTATTGCTGCACGATTTACAATAGCCAAGATATGGAAGCAACCTAAATGTCCATCAGTAGATGAATGGATAAAGAAGATGTGGTACATATACACAATGGAATATTACTCAGCTTTAAGAAAAAAACAGATCCTACCATTCACAAGAACATGGATGGAGCTAGAGGGTATTATGCTCAGTGAATAAGCCAGGCGGAGAAAGACAAGTACCAAATGATTTCACTCATATGTGGAGTATAAGAACAAAAGAAAACTGAAGGAACAAAACAGCAGCAAAAGCACAGAACCCAAGAATGGACTAACAGTTACCAAAGGGAAAGGGACTGGGGAGGATGGTTGGGAAGCGAGGGATAAGGGCGGGAAAAAAGAAAGGGGGCATTACGATTAACATGTATAGTGTGGGGAGCGCACGGGGAGGTCTTTGCAACACAGAGAAGACAAGTAGTGATTTTACAGCATCTTACTATGTTGATGGACAGTGACTGTGAACGGGTATGTGGGGGGGACTTGGTGGAAGGGGGAACCTAGTAAACATAATGTCCTTCATGTAATTGTAGATTAATGATACCAAAATAAAATTAATTTAAAAAAAAGAAGATGAGAGCAGCCAGCTGTGTTTAATGCTACTTGGAGGTCGAGTAAGAGGAAGTCCTTGTTGACCTTGGGAGAGTCATTTTTAGTGGCATAATAGGCACAAAGTCTGTTTGATGTAGATTCAAGAGGCAATGGCAGGTGGAAAGCAGAGTGAGTGAATATAGACATCCTTTTTAGGGAGTTTCATGTAAGGAGGAACAGAGAGGATTGTGGCAGAGGGGAATGTGCAATCTAGAGTAGATTTTCTAAGGTATAACATCTTTCAGCAAGACTATATACTAGTGCAAATAATTCAGTAGAAGAGAGAAATGGTAATGCCAGAGAGAAAGGAAATTCCAGGGAGGAGATCGTATCCAGTGCACATGTGAAGTATTGATCCTGCATCTATTCCAGGAGAGTTCATCTATAACTATTGGATGGAATCAGGTACATGGGTACAGATGGAGGAGGTTTAGAGATGGTTTCATTAAATAAAATAGTGAAATGTTAAAAAAAAAAAGAATGCAATGCATTCATTTTGGGAGGCTTTAACACATCACTCACTCCAAAGGACAGATCCACCAGACAGAAAATCAGTAAGGACACAGAGGCACTGAACAACACACTAGAACAGGTGGACCTAACAGACATCTATAAAACTCTACATCCAAAAGCAACAAGATACACATTCTTCTCAAGTGCACATGGAACATTTCCCAGAACAGACCACATACTACGCCACAAAAAGAAGCTCAGTAAATTCCAAAAGTTTGAAATCCTACCAACCAACTTTTCAGACAACATAGGTATAAAACTAGAAATAAATTGTACAAAGCAAAAAGGCTCACAAACATGTGGAGGCTTAACAACATGCTCCTAAATAATCATTGGATCAATGACCAAATTAAAATGGAGATCCAGCAATATATGGAAACAAATGACAACAACAACGCAAAGCCCCAACTTCTGTGCGATACAGCAAAAGCATTCTTAAGAGGGAAGTATATAGCATCCAGGCATATTTAAAGAAGGAAGAACAATCCCAAATGAATAGTCTAATGTCACATTTATCGAAATTGAAAAAGAAGAACAAGTGAGTCCTAAGGTCAGCAGATGGAGGGACATAATATAGATCAGGGAAGAAATAAATAAAATTCAGAAGAATAAAACAATAGAAAAAAATCAATGAAACCAAGAGCTGGTTCTTTGAGAAAATAAACAAAATAGATAAGCCTCTAGCCAGACTTATTAAGAGGAAAAGAGAGTCAACACACATCAACAGTACCAGAAACGAGAAAGGAAAAATCACGACGGACCCCACAGAAATACAAAGAATTATTAGAGAATACTATGAAAACCTATATGCTAACAAGCTGGAAAACCTAGAAGAAATGGACAACTTCCTAGAAAAATACAACCTTCCAAGACTGACCAAGGAAGAAACACAAAAGTTAAACAAACCAATTATAAGCAAAGAAATTGAAACGGTAATCAAAAATTACCCAAGAACAAAACCCCCAGGCCAGACGAATTTACCTGGGAATTTTACCAGACATACAGAAAAGATATAATACCCATTCTCCTTAAAGTTTTCCAAAAAATAGAAGAAGAGGGAATACTCCCAAACTCATTCTATGAAGCCAACATCACTCTAATACCAAAACCAGGCAAAGACCCCACCAAAAAAGAAAATTACCAACCAATATCCCTGATGAATGTAGATGCAAAAATACTCAACAAAATATTAGCAAACCAAATTCAAAAATACATCAAAAGGATCATACACCATGACCAAGTGGGATTCATCTCAGGGATGCAAGGATGGTACAACATTAGAAAATCCATCAACATCATCCACCACATAAACAAAAAGGACAAAACCACATGATCATCTCCATAGATGCTGAAAAATCATTTGACAAAATTCAACATCCATTCATGATAAAAACTCCCAACAAAATGGGCATAGAGGGCAAGTACCTCAACGTAATAAAGGCCATATATGATAAACCCACAGCTAACATCATACTGAAAAACGAGAAGCTGAAAGCCTTCCCTGTGAGATCAGGAACAAGACAGGGATGCCCACTTTCCCCTCTGTTATTTAACATAGTACTGGAGGTCCTAGATATGGCAATCAGACAAAACAAAGAAATACAAGGTATCCAGATTGGTAAAGAAGAAGTTAAACTGTCACTATTTGCAGATGACATGATATTGTACATAAGAAACCCTAAATACTCCACCCCAAAACTACTAGAATTCATATCGGAATACAGCAAAGTTGCAGGACACAAAATTAACACACAGAAATCTGTAGCTTTCCTATACACTAACAATGAACTAATAGAAAGAGAAATCAGGAAAACAATTCCATTCACAATAACATCAAAAATAATAAAATACCTAGGAATAAACCTAACCAAGGAAGTGAAAGACCTATACCCTGAAAACTACAAGACACTCTTAAGAGAAATTAAAGAGGTCACTAACAAATGGAAACTCATCCCATGCTCCTGGCTAGGAAGAATTAATATCGTCAAAATGGCCATCCTGCCCAAAGCAATATACAGATTTGATGCAATCCCTATCAAATTACCAACAGCATTCTTCAATAAACTGGAACAAATAGTTCAAAAATTTATATGGAACCATCAAAGGCCCCGAATAGCCAAAGCAATCGAGAAGGAAGAATAAAGTGGGGGGGGGGAATCTCGCTCCCCAACTTCAAGCTCTACTACAAAGCCACAGTAATCAAGACAATTTGGTACTGGCACAAGAACAGAGCCACAGACCAGTGGAACAGAATAGAGACTCCAGACATTAACCCAAAGATATATGGCCAATTAATATACGATAAAGAAGCTATGGACATACAATGGGGAAATGACAGTCTCTTCAACAGATGGTGCTGGCAAAACGGGACAGCTACATATAAGAGAATGATACTGAATCACTGTCTATCCCATACACAAAAGTAAACTCCAAATGGATCAAAGACCTGAATGCGCTATACATGCTAATCATAATGCCCTCTTTCTTTTTCCCCACCCTTATCCCTCCCTACCCTCCCATACTCCCCAGTCCCTTTCCCTTTGGTAACTATTAGTCCATTCTTGAGTTCTGTGATTTTGCTGCTCTTTTGTTCCTTCAGTTTTCCTTTGTTCTTATACTCCACATATGAGTGAAATCATTTGGTACTTGTCTTTCTCCGCCTGGCTTATTTCACTGAGCATAATACTGTCTAGCTCCATCCATGTTCTTGCGAATGGTAGGATTTGTTTTTTCTTATGGCTGAGTAATATTCCATTGTGTATATGTACCACATCTTCTTTATCCATTCATCTACTGATGGACATTTAGGTTGCTTCCATATCTTGGCTATTGTAAATAGCGCAGAAAGGTTGTGGAGAAAGGGGAACCCTCCTACACTGCTGGTGGGAATGTAAATTAGTTCAACCATTGTGGAAGCAGTATGGAGGTTCTCTGTTCTATTCCACTGGTCTGTGGTTCTGTTCTTGTGCCAGTACCAAATTGTCTTGATTACTGTGGCTTTGTAGTAGAGCTTAAAGTTGCAGAGCGAGCGCCCTCCCCACTTTATTCTTCCTTCTCGATTGCTTTGGCTATTTGGAGCCTTTGATGGTTCCATGAAACCATAAAACTCTTAGAAAAAAACGTAGGCAAAAATCTCATGGACATAAACATGAGTGACTTCTTCATGAAAATATCTCCCCAGGCAAGGGAAACAAAGGCAAAATTGAACAAGTGGGACTATATCAAGCTGAAAAGCTGCTGTACCACAAAGAACACCATCAATAGAACAAAAGGGTATCCTACACTATGGGAGAATATATTCATAAATGACAGATCCGATAAAGGATTGACACCCAAAATATATAAAGAGCTCACACACCTCAACAAACAAAAAGCAAATAATCCAATTAAAAAATGGACAGAAGAGCTGAATAGACAGTTCTCTGAAGAAGAAATTCAGATGGCCAACAGGCACATGAAAAGATGCTCCACATCACTAATCATCAGAGAAATGCAAATTAAAACCACAATGAGATACCACCTCACACCAGTAAGGATCACCATCATTGAAAAGACAAACAACAAAAATCTTGGCAAGGTTGTGGAGAAAGGGGAACCCTCCTACACTGCTGGTGGTAATGTCAATTAGTTCAACCACTGTGGAAAGCAGTATGGAGGTTCCTCAGAATGCTCAAAATAGAAATACCATTTGACCCAGGAATTTCACTCCTAGGAATTTGCCCTAAGAATGCAGCACTCCAGTCTGAAAAAGACAGATGCACCCCTATGTTTATTGCTGTACGATTTACAATAGCCAAGATACGGAAGCAACCTAAATGTCCATCAGTAGATGAATGGATAAAGAAGATGTGGTACATATACACAATGGAATATTACTCAGCCATAAGAAAAAAACAGATCCTACCATTTGCAAGAACATGGATGCAGGTAGAGGGTATTATGCTCAGTGAAATAAGCCAGGCAGAGAAAGACAAGTACCAAATGATTTCACTCATATGTGGAGTATAAGAACAAAGGAAAACTGAAGGAACGAAACAGCAGCAGAGTCACAGAACTCAGGAATGGACTAATAGTTACCAAAGGGAAAGGGACTTTGGAGTATGGGAGGGTAGGGAGAGATAAGGGTGGGGAGAAAGAAAGAGGGCATTACGATTAGCATGTATAGTGCGTGGGTGGTACAGGGAGGGCTATGCAGCATAGAGAAGACAAGTAGTGATTTTACAGCATCTTTCTATGCAGATGGACAGTGACTGTGAAGGGGTATATGGGGGGGACTTGTTGAAGGGGGGAGCCTAGTAAACATAGTGTTCTTCATGTAATTGTAGATTAATGATACGAAAATTAAAAAAATGCATAGCACACTTTTGAATAAAAAGGAAATCTCAAAGTCATTATATAACTCCCTCAACATAATTATTATATTTTGTTAGGAAATCATCTGATGAAAGCTTTTAATGACACCAAACCTGGGTAACCTTTTGAACACACTAGAGTTCATAGTTATAAAATATTTCCTCATGAACCTTTCTTTATGTTTTACTGTTAGCTCTTCTCAGAGGAACAGAACACTTTTCTTTTTGGATTTACAAACTCTTAGAATAATGAAAAACAAGATAATTTGAATTAAGAACAGAAAAATGTTATCTCAGATATTTTGAACATACGAATGACCCTGCTGCTTATTTGTAAAACAGAATAAAAATAACCACCTCTGCTATGTAGAATGGTGGCTGTATTGTACAACAGTAAACACCTTTTAAAAATACTTACTATGGCAAAAAATAAATTCATCCCTTATTGGTTAGTAGAACGTGTCTTTGACGAATTAATGTTAATCAGCAAGTTACTCCTGAATAGTGGGATTTACTTCCAGGCAAAATGTTGCCACTGCAGGGGAACACAAATACCTCCTTTTTCTCATAAAACAACAAAAGTAACAAGAAATAATCTATATTTTTATTTATCATCCTAGCTGTCAGAAAACTAGAGCCAAATTCAAGTCCAAGTTTTCTGCCCTTTTTCAATAAATGCTTCCTGGGAGCATTTATTCTTGTGGGTCACTTTTATTTTCTTATGTGTATCTCATGTTAAAAATCTATTTCTCAGTTTTTGACGGACAAAATAAACTTTTATAAAAGATTAATATATTATTGGCAGAGCAAAAAGATTGAATATCTAATTGACCTACTTGTGAATAATTTTTGAGTCATCCATGAACTGATCTCCTAGGGTTACCTCGAGGGCCCCGACTGTCTTCCTGGCTGTTGTATTTGCACAGACCCCAAGGCCAGCCAAGCACATCCCTTGGCTGGAGTAGGGCTCAATACATGTTGGCTCCAAAAAGAGTGAAATTAAATAAAAAGTCTGAAGTGATTTTATAATCTTTCTGTCCTCTAGTTGAAGCCTAAATAGACCATCATCAATAGTACATCCATGCTTTCTGATGTAGCTAATAAGCCCAGGTGGAACTGGAATTTCTAAAATGAGAAGGTAATTGATCTCAACAAAAGGAAAACAAAAATGATTTTCAGAACTTCAAATTAACTGCTTCCCTGTGATTGAGCTTAGATTCAGGGTCTGAAAAAGACCTGTTGTAGTGAATAGGAATATGTTATGCATTTTGAAACCTAGACTACATCATCCTACTTGCTGAACTTCAAAATCAAACAGCCACGTTAGAGCAACAGCATTTCCCTGATTTTTATTCAGTGAACTGTTTGAAGCACCTTTAGTAAAAATTGTACATGATCACAAATATCAGAACACAGAATGTTCAGCTATCTGTTGTCTCTAGAAATTCTGCAACTTGGATCCATATTAAAATGGATCCTAACTCCATTGGTAGGACTTATAATTGTCAAATGCCTGTTTTTACTGGCAATTGTCAGTAATTACCCATTTTTACTAAATTCTTATAAATGTTTGTTTAGTTTTAGTGTAGCTTTACCTTACAGAATCATTATTCCATATACTTAGCTCATCAGTCAACCATAGATTTCCACTCTCCTCCACCCTCCTACCCCCACTTGTAGTTCTGACCTCAGAACCAAGACCTTTCTTCCAAATATATACACAGAGTCAAGTCATTTCCATCTGACTGGGAAAATCTTAGGGATTTTAACCTTTGTACTTACATACAGTTCACTCCTATGGATTAGTAGTCAGGCATGAGTTATGGAAAACAAGAACCTGTTCTTGTATTTTTCAACTCTTTCCGGGGACAGATGAATTTTCAGATTCCAAATTTCTATGACAGTGGAGTCATGACGATGCCTCTTTCTCTCCGTGAGTGCTAATTATTCATTGTAAAGCTTTTTAAAGACAGAGTTCAATATTTCTTTACTGACTCATTGTTAATAAAATTACAAGTAGTATTTGGACTTCCACATAATGCCACCTAAAACTTGTTATAAAAGCAATTTTCTAGAAATGTGAAAATGTGCTATTTCTTATCTCTTAAGCCGCCATCACCAGCAGCCATTAGCACCTTGCCCAGTCATTACTCCAGTGCTCATGCCCAGTTGATGTCCTATCCACTTTCTTTTTTCCTTTCTTTTTATTGTGAAAAGAATACTTATCACAATAAGATAATGAGATCTATCCTCTTGACAGATGTTTTTTAATGTACTTTTTCTTTTTCTTTTGGTATCATTAATCTACAATTACATGAGGAACATTATGTTTACTAGACTCCCCCCATCACCAAGTCCCCTCTACATACCCCATTAGGGTCACTGTCCATCAGCATAGTAAGATGCTATAGAATCACTACTTGTCTTCTCTGTTTTGGACAACCTTCCCCGTGCCCCCCCCCCCCACATTATGTCTGCTAATAGTAATGACCCTTTTTTTCCCCCTTTATCTCTCCCTTAGCACCCATCCTCCTCAGTCCCTTTCCCTTTGGTAACTATTAGTACATTCTTGGGTTCTGTGGGTCTGCTGCTGTTTTGTTGCTTCAGTTTTTTCTTCTTATACTCCACAGATGAGTGAAATCATTTGGCACTTGTCTTTCTCCACCTGGCTTATTTCACTGAGCATAATACCCTCTACCTCCACCCATGTTGCAAATGGTAGGATTTGTTTTCTTCTTATGGCTGAATAATATTCCATTGTGTATATGCACCACATATTCTTTATCCATTCATCTACTGATGGACACTTAGGTTGCTTCCATTTCTTGGCTATTGTAAATAGTACTGCGATAAACATAGGGGTGCATATGTCTTTTTCAAACCGGGCTGCTGCATTCTTAGGGTAAATTCCTAGGTGTGGAATTCCTGGGTCAAATGGTATGTCTATTTTTAGTTTTTTGAGGAATGTCCATACTGCTTTCCACAATGGTTGAACTAATTTACATTCCCACCAACAGTCTAGGAGGGTTCCCCTTTCTCCACAACCTCACCAACATTTTTGTTGTTTGTCTTTTCAATGATGGCGATCCTTACTGGTGTGAGGTGGTATCTTATTGTGGTTTTAATTTGCATTTCTCTGATGATTAGTGATGTGGAGCATCTTTTCATGTGTCTGTTGGCCATCTGAATTTCTTCTTTGGAGAACTGTTCAGCTCCTCTGCCCATTTTTTAATTGGATTATTTGCTTTTTGTTTGTTGAAGTGCATGAGCTCTTTATATATTTTGGATGTCAACCCTTTATCGGATCTGTCATTTATGAATATATTCTCCCATACTGTAGGATGCCTTTTTGTTTTATTGGTGGTGCCCTTTGCTGTACAGAAAACTTTCAGTTTGATATAGTCCCACTTGTTCATTTTTGCTTTTGTTTCCCTTGCCCAGGGAGATATGTTCATGAAGAAGTTGCTTATGTTTATGTCCAAGAGATTTTTGCCTATGTTTTTTTCTGAGAGTTTTATGGTTTCATGACTTACATTCAGGTCTTTGATCCATTTCAAATCTACTTTTGTGTATGGGGTTAGACAATGATCCAGTTTCATTCTCTTACATGTAACTGTCCAGTTTTGCCAACACCAGCTATTGAAGAGGTTGTCATTTCCCCATTGTATGTCCATGGCTCCTTTATCATATATTAAATTACTATATTTGTTTGGGGTAATATCTGGACTCTCTGTTCTGTTCCACTGGTCTGTGGCTCTGTTCCTGTGCCAGTACCAAATTGTCTTGATTACTGTGACTTTCTGGTAGAGCTTGTTTCTTAACAGATTTTTAAGTCCACAGGACAGTATTGTTATCTATTGTTATCTACAGGCATAGTGTTGTACAGCAGATCTCTAGAACGTACTCATCTTGCATGACTGAAACTTTATACCCTTTGATTAACAACTCCCGTTTCCCCCTTCCCAACAGCCCCATTTTATTCTTTACTTCCTTGAGTATGACTATTTTAGGTACTTTCTCACTTTGATATTCACACAGGTTTGGGCAAGGATAGCACATAGAATTATTTTTAAAAGTAAGATATTTGGCCTGGAATTTGAAGCTGGTACATCTTGTGTTTTCCATGTGTTTAACTGGTATATTTGAGCAAAACTGTATAAAAAACGGCCAGTTTGATGACAGAGCAGTTGTCACGTATAGCAAATCTAAAATTTCATTAAGTGTTGTTTGGGTTGCTGCTAATGTTATTACTGTAATACAGACATCAAAGAAAATCAGATCCCACACTCAGGGAAATCATTCCCTGGTGGAAATCCTGTTAGCTGACTTCAATTATCCTGTGCTTTTCCTTGTTCAGAGGCTATGTCAGCCCCATTATCTGCTCTCCAAATCTCTTGCTTAATCAAAGTGCACACATTCAAAATATATGAAATTAAGTAAAATAAAATGCAAATTTTGTGCTTGTTTGGGTTCAGAGTGTAGTAATATCAACATTATTCTGATTGCTAGAATTGTTCCTATGGACAGTAGTTAAGAAGATAAATAAGTAGGATTGAATCAGAATTAGAAAGAACATTTCGTATGGGAAGACTTTAGGCTTGAAAGCAGATGTTTTTTCAGGATTAACATTATTTTTTAGAGTACAGTTCAAGATTTGTTCAATTCATTTCATCATATTCCCTCAAAGGAAAATAAGCATATAATAAATGTATCCTTTTTTGTTTTCACTTTTATTATGAAAAATGTTAAACATTTTTCTCTCTGCAGACAGAGAGACTAGCATAATAAACACATATCATCACCTTTAAAATACAATTGTTGACATTCTGGCATATATTTGTCCCATAAATCTATAGTATTTTAAAACAAATACGGACACCATGAGATTTTCATCCCTGAAAAACCAGAATGTTTTCCTACAATCCACAACTTCATGATCACACCTTACAGGAATAATAATAATTCCTTAATAACATTTAATTTTCAGATAATATTCAGTTTTCTTCAGTTTTTCCAAAGAAGTCCTTTATAGCCAGTTTATCCAAACCAGGAAATGCACGTACTCTTAAATATCACAATAAAATGTTTAATTTCAATGTACTTGTGGATTTCCTTGTAAATTTTAAGGATGCATTTATAACTTTCAATTATACTTAAAATTGGCCAAAGAAAGAAATTCACTTCATTGAATGTCATTCATTCTAAGGGTAGAATTACATTTCATAGCATATAATTCAAAATGTTTTTACCCTCTGTTTTACTGTACAAACTTCTGTAAGAAGCCAAAGATGTGCAGAAATGTTTTCCACTGCTAAGCAAGTGGAAAAAGTTTCTAAGTATCTCAAAAATTATGACACAAGTTTAGAAACAATGTTAAGAGTAAAATGGTTTGAATGTTAAAACATAATAATCATCAAGGCATATCACTCTAATATGTTAGTCCACAATGTTGATCATCAAAATAACTTGAATAATTCCATATGTCTTATGTGTAGGCCCTACCAGTTTCATCAGGAGGTACAGAAAGGAGTTATTAATGACACATTCATTATTCTCTGACCTCTTTTTATTCCACAGGGAATTTATGAGCATCGCCCAGCCACTAAATGGTGCCTCAGACTTGTGGGGCATGTGTATAGCATGTGTATATGCATCTTGCCAGCCAGGGTTGGCCAGGCAGAAACTGGATGTGTCACCCAACAGACCCTACCTAGTGGCCTCACATATGAACATGTGAATAGCTTATTTGGAAGAGGACTCTAGGTGTTTTGCCTTTCAATTCATTGTAGCATGCCTGTTACTGGTATGGAACATCTGATCAAGGATCAGATCACTTGCCTAGGGACTTCTGCAAGTGACCATGTTTCCCATCCACAGCAATGAATTCCTCATCATTAATCCATTAATTGTACCAATACTTCTATATCCCACAAGTACAGGTAACCAGATTTTGCAAATGACACTAAGAAGAATATCCAAACTGTGGTTCTGACTTGTGAGGTCTTTTATCTATTTGTGATGTTCAATAATGATCAGGCTATAATTCAGAAAAGGAAAGACTTGCTATTTGGACAAGATAAATCTTTTCTCAAGAAAAGCTATTCAAGCTTTAAAGTGCTCTTAAATAAGAATACTCATGCTTTTGGAATCATACTAAGGGATGGTAGAGCAATGATTTCCAAGTATGAGTTCTTAATGATATTTCAATAAGTCCAGAAAAAATGAGAAAATAAGGGCAATATTGTGAACTTCTTAAACAAATTTAGTAAATTAGAAGAACTAGCCTCTTGTTTGAGATTGTCTTTTCAATGAGCGTGTGTGTGTGTGTGCATTTTGAAATTCTGATGTTAAAGTTTTGCTTTTCTCATAAATGGTGATGGTAGCTGACAGTATCACTTTTATGTCCAAAACTTAAAGCTCATAACCCTATGTAATTTTCATTTTTTAAAAAGTACACATTTATGTTGTGGTTATCTGTTGCTATATTTAAAAAACCTCCCAAAGTCAGAGTCCTTAAACAATAATCACTTTCTGCCCATGATGTTGCAATTTGGGTAGGAATTGGTGGGAAGAGCTTGTCTCTGTTTCACATGACAGCTAAGCGGAAGGATCCACTCCCAAGACAGTTCACGCAACATGAGTGTTTTCCAATGAGACTATTCACTGGGATTTCTTTCATCTTTAATCTCAGATGAATTTTCCAATATGAATTAGCTGTGAAGATAGCATTCCCAGTGTATCCACTGCACATCCATAGCTTCAGACTTATCCTGGTCTTACTATGCATTCTCTGGCTTTTGATGCTTCCATGACAAAGAATTAGAGTGTCATGCTCTTGTTTGGATTTCTTTTCAGCACCGTCTCTTGCCTCATACTTCTATCCTCAACCCAGCTTGAGCATTTATGAATTCCACACCTTTTTAAATTTGTCCCTCTGCTGTTTCTCCACCAAATTCCTGACCATACTTCAGGAACCAGCTCCAAATCCACTCCATAAAGAATTCCCAGATCTCGCTGCAGTAAGAGCCTCTTCCCCCACAGCCCTCTTCCAAAGCTTTCCTGAAAACATGCTTCACCAGCCTTGTGGGTTGAGTAGAGAGAGTGTTCCTTGAGAAGCTCAATTTGCTTCAGTGTCTGTATTAGTAAATATCTAAAGAGTATTTGTTGAACTGCACTGAGTCAGAATAAAATAATATTTTTAAATAGTTTGAAGTAATCTTGTAATTATTTTTATTTTAAAATGCTGTTTTGTCATTTTTTGCAATAATGTCTACTTTCACATTTTATTTTCTCCAAGAATGGGTCAAGTACTCTGTCGTGGAAAGAATCTTGAGGTATTCTATCACAATAAAAGAATATCATTTTAATTATCCAAGGGCAAATTTATTCCATTTTGAAGGACATCTAGAAAATGTTATCTTCCTTAAAAACCCATCTCAATTTTTTACATCTTTTAAACACAGGAAGTTTTTCCTCACATTGAACCTAAACCACCCCAAGCTCCAGTTTAATTTGCTTTTTATTGTTCTAGTCTCATTTTCTCCATAAGAAACAGCTGGTCAACATCCATCTCATCTGCTCCCATCAGAGTCAAAAGTCAGCCAGTCTAAATATCCTTTGGAAAGCACACACGTATGTTCTTTTTAAATTAAGAGTCAGTAGGCATCCCATACAAGCAGGGTAAGCTATTAAATACTTTTATGGTGAGCATGGTGAACTCTTTTTAAATAGAGTTCCTAAGATTACACTGAGAGAGCAGCATTTCTCAGAGAAATTCAAAGTGACTCTATTATACCATATTTGAAGAAGAAAATGTAACAAACTTTGTAGAAAAAGAATGTATCAAATTCATGAATTCAAAGGAATACTCGCAGGTCACCAATATGATGTGAAAAAACAAATGTTGAGGGAGAAACTGCAGAAAGTTTAGATCCTTGTGACTCCAGAAGTGAAGTGACCGAAGTATTCAGCTGAAGTTTGGCCAGAGGTGACTAGGGTCCAGCTGCAGCTGAACTGGGCACACATCATTTCTGGGCACTTGCCGGCAGGACTGACTCCCCACAGTGACGACATGTAGCAGAAAAATATCGTGCAAAATAGTAAATAGTAATTAGAGATGGAGGCATACCTAATCTGCTTTGGAGAAAGATTTTGGGAAGAGCTGGGAGAGAATTGGAGGAGCTGAGGGATGAGGTCAGGAGGAAGGAATCAAAACAGTTGAATTGCAGGCACACTTTCAGGAGAGCAGGGGAAAGCACTTACCTGCCGTTGCACTCAGGGACTAGTGGAAACTGTAGATAATAAGGGATATGGTTGCATATCCATCTTCTATCTTCTAACCATTGGCATCACTGACTGGACTGAACTGAGGAAGTGGAGAAACTCAGTCTCCTGGTGACCACTGTAATTTTTGGGGGGTTTAATGCACTTAAAACAGCTTGTTACTTAGATCACTTCTCCCACCCAGGAAAGTGAGAACCTCCCAGAGAGCAAAGGGAGTGGAAATGAGAATCAAACCTATCAGCAATAAAAAGTGTGCTGATAAGAGAAATAAGAATGTGATCTATCATTTGTTGTTCGACAAAGTTATAGGGTTGAACAGGTTTCAAATATGCACTGAACTGATTCTTCTAAGTTGCTTCAGATTTTCCCTAAACATTGTACATAAATAATTATTATAAGTTTACTTAATATTGCAAAATACTTATAGAGCACCTCTTCTTAGAAGAGTTGACAGATGTAAAGCTCTTAGAACAGTGCTTGGCATTTAAATGCAGATAAGGCTAGGTGTTAATTTTGCTAGTTCTCCTGAAATATAATGCACTGGGCTAGAATTTCTGGGAAATAGAGGGCAAAAACATGGACTTTGGAGACTTAAATCTAAGGGTTCCATGGAAGGCACTACTATAACTTCTCTACTCATATATTCTCCTATAGGAGTTCCTAAAGTATTGAGTGTAACATCTTTCAATTTTCTCTCCATCATCCATTTCAGATCCATTATAGAATTTTAATCATGAAAATTCAGAGGCTTTCCTAAGAGGGAAGAGATCATGGACTGCAACTATTCCCATCCTCTTCCTCAGCAGCTTATACAACCACCCTTTCCTAACACACACACACGCCTTCCATACCTTGTTAATTTTAAGACTTGGGGAAGATAGAAGTTTTTGTCTAGAATGTATTATCTTTCTTTGTACAACATTTGAATGACATAAATATAATGGTAAGGGGAAAATATTTAAACTTGTTAGGAGTGCTTCAAAGACAGCCTGATTTTCACATATAATTTTAATTTTCAAAGGATAGCATGGAAGTTACTTTCCTTACTAAGATATACCCCAGTTTTTCCAGAATGACTAAGGTAACAATCTGAGAGGCCATTCCTGGCCACACGCCTTGATATTAAAGTACTAAAATTCTTGACTTCTCTAGGCTAAAGGATTTAGGAATATAGTTAGTTTATAACCTTAATGTCAAGAGATTATATATTAATGTCTAGCACACTAAACAGAAATAAATTTTGTTAGTTACCATCTTGACTAAAATATAGGAGGCACCTATCCTGAGTATTGAATCACAACAATATCAGGAGTTCTTGGATTGAGGCTTATATGGGGATAACAAAATGACTATTGGGAATGAATGAACCAAAACTCTGGGATGAGAACCAGATACCTTTTACCATATAGTTAATTTGGATTCAAATATTTGCGGTGAATATGAGTACCATACAGTAGGATTCTCTAGTCTGAGTTCCTCAGAAGGCAGAGCCTGAGACAAGACCCTTGGTTCAAGCAGCTTATTTGGAAGGCGATCCCAGGAAGGAGAAGTGAGGAGCAAGGGAGTGAGGCAGGGCAAAAGGAAAACCGAATATAAATAGCATGTTGTAGAGGTCACTGCTATTAGCAGTAGAGATTTGATTCCACTGGGAAGTCTGTGGAATGTCTTCTAGAATTTTCTCTGTGAAGACAGAAGGCTTGAACACCAGTCCACTCTTTATGGGTTGCCTTTAGGGTCGGGAATGCCTCCACAGTCTGGGCCTTGCACTTGTGTGAGGTCAGAGGAGGCCACGTCCTACAGATAAGACCACGAGGCAGAATGTGACAGGGAGAGCAAACTGTCCAGTGAAGCTGCCTCTTACCATCAGATCAAACCAAGGGGATGTGACACAAGCACCAAACAGGCCTGCGGCCAGGGTTCTGCTAGCAGTCAGTGGAGTCTTACTAAACTGTTAGAATGGGAGATACCATCAGACACTGGAGCCAAGAGCAGAGGCTCTCCTGTCTGGCATGTGCCCTCCTTCCCCAGATGCTCAGCAGTGCCCAAGGTGAAACATTTGCTGCTGACTCAGAGCCCTGCCCTCAGTCTCTGACTGTGCTTTTCTCAAAGTGAGATCTTTGAGTTCTAATGTCAATAGAAGTTAACTAAGATCAACAGATGTCTTTAGTTCCTTCAAAGTTCTCTGTAAAATGCTAGCTTCCTACTCCAGTCATGTGCAGGACTCCACATCTAGCTCCCTACTGTGAGAGTATCTCCTAATTGGGTGTCAGCTTATTCTTTTTGCTGTACCAGCATACTCCAAGGCCTGGCAGGGCAGCTATGTAGGGATGAGGATTTTTATTCCTTCAAGCAAAAAAGGTCACTTTCTTGTGGGGATCCAAACTGAGAAAGGATTTACTTCCTTGGTAAACACCAGTAATGCTTTATGCCCCAGGACTATAAAACAGAGGTGTTACTGTTGAACTATTTCATGACCACCACTGTGTGGGCTACAGTTAGTTGGATAAAAGCTAATATGAACAAATTTCCAGAACAAAGACTTCTGTGAACCTCATAAGACATATAATTAACACCATCCTTAACCTCTTAAGTTATCTTAGAATAAAACACAGAACTTTGCTCTTTAGACAATGTCAAGTCCAGTGGTTTTCCTTGGGGGCAATTTTGTTCCCTTCTTCCAGAGACATTTGATAACATCTGGAGACATTTTTTATTTTTAAAACTTTTGTAGAGGCTTCTGGTGTCTGGTGGGTAGAAGCCAGGGTTGCTGCTCCAGGGGAGGAAAAAAAATTTTCTGGTATCCTTCTAAGTTTTCTCTGGGGCGTCTATAACAAAAGACAGACTAACAAGAGAAAAGCATTTTATTAACATGTATACATCCTCTGCAGGGAAGACACCTGGGGAAAAATTAATAGCTCTTGAGGTGGCTGAAATTCAGTCTTAAGTACCATCTTCAGCTAAAGATAAAAAAGAGGAAGGTTATAGGGAGACCAGGTACTGGGAGGTGACCAGGAAAAGTACAGTAAACAAGAGTAATGATTGTTATACAGAATAATCAACTCAAAATAATCCTTTTGCCAAAAAGGCATATTTTGGAGTGGCATATTCTGCTGTCCTTTGCTGCTAAAGATTCTACAATTCACAGGACAGCACCCAAAGCAAAGAATTATCAGGTCCAAAATATCAATATTGCCAAGGTTGAGTAACCTCAGTCTAGAAATAATGAAATTTTACCTCTATTGATTTTTAGAAGATTAACAAAAAAGATCCTTTCTGACCTTACACAAGTCACTTCACCTTTCCTGGCCTCAGTTTTCTGTGTGGGTAAGGACAGTGCACTAAATGATCTCTAAGGTCATTTCCAACTCTGATTACATAATTTTTATGATTCTGATTCTTCCATTACTACAGTATTTTCCTGAAGTTTTGGCTTTCTAAGAGTTTCCTGTTATTGGAAGAGCTGAATGTAAATAAGAATTGATTCTTTAACATTTACTCGCAGCAGCAGAAAATTAATCATTGCGTTGTGGTTGTGGCAGCAGCTATTACTGATTTAACTCTACTGTATGATGAATTTTAATATATATAAAAGTTTAAAGTCACAGCACACTTAAGATGAGTGAGAGGCAATTTTTCCCTTCCCAACCTAATCACCCCTTGGGTGTGAGCATCCGTGGGCTCTGTGGGTGGTCCCAAGACTTAGATTCAGAGGTGCCAGAGAGGAGCAGAAACAGCCTCAGAGAGCTTTGCTTCTGGAGTCTCAGCACAGCTGTTCTGACAGCCTATGTGCACATATCATGGGGCATGAGTGAGAACGGACCCCAACAAAGCTGAACAGATCCAATTCCTTCTGCGTCAAGATAATGCATGTTCCACAAAAGGAAAAAGGGGAAGGAAACCCGTCCCAGGAAACGCTATTCCATTACTGTAACTGCACCACTGACACAAGTGTGGAGGTTATTGCCTTCTGCCAGAACACCCTGAGGATGAAAAAGATGACCTAAGAGGGTGTTCTTGTGGTTGCTGGTGATAAGGTCTAACACACAGAAGACACAGAAACAAACCTCTCTGTTTGTGAATGAGTGCGGTCTGAGAAGTAAGAAATATGAAAAATGGAAGATCGGAATTGTCTAGCATGGGATAACATATTTAAACAACCAAATTCCTCATCATAGGACTTAACCAGGTATGTCTGGAAGAAGAATAGACCTCTCTCTGCACTGCCCTTCCATTCTCCAGGTCGTTATTGTCCCTGCTCCTACTAAGGCTCTTGGAAGTGATGAATGCTCTTGTCATTTGCAATTACAATTTTGAGTCTTCCCAGTAGTCCCAGCAATGCACCAGTACTGGATTAACCCAGCCCCTGTATACACTTCTTCACCTGTGCTGCCCCCACCTAACTTATTTTGGTTTCATAAGACCCACAGAGAGGCTTTAAAAATCTCAGCTCTGCAGTGTTGTGAAGGTCTGTGAAATTCTAAGACTCAAAAAATTTTCAGAGAGCCAAATGCCAAGCCAAAACTCTTAAGATAAATTCTAACAGGGATAAATGTAAAGTCCTACATTTGGGAATAAAAAGAAAATAACTGACTACATAGACAATGAAGATGCAGTTTCACAGCCAGCAATATGGAAAAGGCCTGGCAGTATTAGCTGACTTAAATCTCAACGTGACAAAAAATATGGCTAGACTGATTAAAATCCATGAACAGATTGTATAAATAGAGAAGTAGCACCAGTTGAATGGAGAGCGTGGTCCTACGGGCCAGATTCACATCCTGTTCAGGAGTCTAATTTTAAGATGGAGACTAGAAAAAGGCAAAAGGTCTTAATACTATGTTAAAAGAATTGCAAGGGTAATGGGGATGGTTATCCTATAAAATAGGGGACCACACATAATATAACAACTGTCCCCGTTAATAGACTCTTCCAGGCCAACACTTGAAAAGGGAGCAGCCTAGTATGTTTTTCTTCAGAGAACAGAACTCTAGACACTAGAAAGATAAAGGAAGGTAGAAAAATTTTTGTCTCAAAATGAAGAATATTTTAACAACTAGACTTCCCAATTATACAAGCAATTACTTCATGTAGTGGAAATTCCAAAATTAGGAATAAGAACAGAATAAGGAGAGATTGTTTATCCACAGTTGAGGGATAATACGCACAAAGCTCATATGGACTAGATAATTCTAAAGCCCATTCCAACCCTAATAAATGCAATGATTACTAATGCTCACCTGTAATTATGGTGGCCTGACTTAGAGAGCCAGTAACTGCAGGGGTTAGAAAGACTCTGGAGCTAGAATACATGGGTTCCACTTCCACAAGCCCCCTTTCCGCATAGTAACTAGATGGCTTTGAGAAAGGTACTTTACCTTTCTGGACTTTAGTTTCCTCATCAAGAAAATGAGGATAATCAAAGTACTCATAGGGCGGTTTAAAGATTGATTCAGTTAATATCTGTAAAGCACAAACAGCAATGCCTGGCACTATCAATGCTATATGTGAGAGATATTAAAACATATGACTAAATTCCATAAGACAAGCAAACAAACTGCTCAACCACTTGTATGTGGAGTATCTCTCACCAGTTTGCAGACTGACTGAAGGAACTCCACCTGCTTCTTCATCTGTTTTAACACAGCACGACAGATGCCATTCAGATGGTATTCCATTTTCTTTGAGCTGAATTGTAGAGTCTACTAAATGTTTTCTTATCCAACTAAGTTAAACACAAATTTACTGCCTTCCTAACAGTCAAATCCTTGAGCTATTAAGAGGTGCTTGGGAAGCATGTATATTTTTAGTTTGATTACCAGGTTGCAGCCCCACTGGGCAGTGGTCACCAGTTCAGTCTGTTCTGAAGGCTGACTTGGTTCAGAATATTGTCCCTGTCTTTGCAGACCTACATTTTCTTTCAAAAGTAGCTAAAATTGTATGAAACCACACAGGCTAAGGATAAAGTTCTAATTTTGCTATACATTAACTAAAGGTGATGAAATTATAAAATAGTAATGGATTTATAAATGATTCAAGATATTTTGTTTGAATCAGAAAATCATAAACAAATTTCTAGAAGAACCAATTAAGATGTAGTTTTAACTTGCAGTTACCCTGCTGACATGTCTAGTCTCTTAAGTCTTCTTTCCGTTTGTTGGATCAGCTGTTCTCATTTAAGGTACAGGTTCCTTATGAATTATTCTACTCTGTTATTTCACTGAATCAATAGCATTTAAAAGCTGCATATATCCCCTTATATTTACTTCTTCTATTCTGAGATATCAAAGCATAGAGACTCTAATGCTGCTCTTTTATCTTCTCTCCAAATAAGGTGATATTATTCACACTTCATGTGGGCCTTGTTAGTAAATGTCCCCAGAAGCGTGGTGGAGGAGTAGGAGAAGTTCAACCAAGAGACTCTAAAGGCCAAGCTGCCAGAAGTGTCAGATCTTCTTGGCAGTTGTCACTGACTTACTGAGGGTGGAGGTGGTGGAGGTGAATAGGATCAGGCATAAGTTTTCTAAGCTATTTGTGAACAAACTAATCAGTGTTGCTCCCTAACTTCTTTGAATCTTTGTGAGTTCCAAAAGCAATCCTGATGCAAAAAACAGTGGCTATAACCTGGCAGGACTATTTCATCAACAGTAATTAACCATTAACTTTCCTACTTAGAATTTCAGGATAATTTTTATGAAAGAAAAATATATATTAAATTGGGACAAAAGTAGATGTAAGTCCAGTGGTGTGCTGGTAAATGGATGAACAGCTCCCTGAGAACAACTTGTTTTTGAGAAGTTCTAATTTCTAATTTCTAATCAGCATTTGCTGATTGCTGGAAACACTCCCACCACGGCAGATTTCAAACTGACCACCATGGCATTACTGAGCTAGTTTTTGGGAAGAGATTTGCACAATTGGCTCTGGTGAGCTTGCACAGCTAAAAAATGCAAGTCAGGCTGTCATTCCAGACCTTATCAGAAAATGGTAAACTTCTTATTTGGAGCTGTGAGACATCCTTTTAAAGTATACTTTTAAGTTAAAGTGAGAATTTTCCTAATATATGGTGTCACATTTGAATAGCTAAGCCACTAGATAAGATCAATGTCAAGTTGATAAAGGCTCTGGATTAAGGTGACCCAGGGCTTAGCACAGCACACAAGTAAGTGGTTAGGAGGTTAAGTATTGGGGATAGTAATACTTATATTAAGTATTAGGAGGATGTGTTAGTCAAGGTTCTATGGAGAAACAGAGCCAGTAAGACACCTGCTGATGTATATGAGGAGATTTATCACAGGAATTGGCTCACATGGTTATGGAGGCTGAGAAGCCCCACAGTCTACCTCTGCAAGCTGTTGAAGCAGGAAAGGTGGTATTCAGTCTGAGTCCAAAGGCCTGAGTATCATTGGTCATCACAATCTGACTGATGCCTCTGGGGTTATTGGTGTAAATGCTGGTCTGAGTTCAAAGGGCTGAGAACCAGGAGCACAGATATCTGAAGGCAGGAGAAGGTGGACACCCCAGCCCGGGCTGAGACGTGAACTCACCCTACTCCATCTTTAAGTTCTATTCAGTCTCTCAACAGATCGGATGATGCCCACGCCACTGGTGAGGGTGATTCTCTTCACTCCGTCACCAATTCAAACGCTAATCTCTTCCCTGGACACACTCACAGACACACCCAGAAATATGGTTTTACCAGCTAGATGGGCATCCCTTAGCCCAGTTATGTTGACACAGAAAATTAACCACCACAATGGACCTATAGGACACAATTTTAAGCTTACAAAACTCATCTTGAAAAAATTGACAGCTCTAGGCTCTGCTGTTCCCAAACGCCCTCGTTTCTCTCTTCTAGTGTCCTTTCCTAGAAACATTCCCCACACCATTCACCCTGCTCCAACTCTGAGCCTTTCTCTAACACAATCTAGTCAAAAACCTTACAAATCAAAATTTAGAAAATTCTATATATGCATTTATTGGAAGTTTTTGTACTACTTCTGTTGTACTAGCATATTTACATTACAGTCATAATAGCAATGATATATGTTTGATTGTTTTTCCTGTACCTCCCCCCAGTTTGTTATATGGCTATAAGCTACTCATTGTTTTATTATAAAATGAAACTCATATAGTTAAGCATGTATCTCATCAAGAAAACCCAAATGCAGAGAATTAAAATTAAGTAAATTTGACAGTGACTTTTTTCCTTACAAAATGTATTCATTTTGATGAAACCATTTCTTTAAATATCTAGCTTATTCATCAAGGTAACAACTATTGAGCACTATTATGTGGCAGACACTATACTTGTGCTAGGAGAAGTATAAAATGAGAAAAACATGGTTCCTGCCCTTACTAAATATACTTTCTAAACTTCATGTGCATTTAGAATGGAATTCACTTTAAAAAATTATTTCAAGAATGTATTTATTGAAAGTATCAGAGTACATACAGTGGGTATGAACTTGAGGCTACAAACCCAATTGTGCAAGAACTTTAACTATATTTAGTTTTGATTATTCAGCTAGCTTTCTGTTTTAACTTCTAATTCCATGTAAATAGCAGCACCTTAATCTTGTCAACTCATTGTTTCTCACCTCACAGCATTCGTATTGCAGATCTCACTTTAGGGGCCTTCACAATGCCAAGACAGGGGACACACAGGCATTGGGAAGGTGCAGTCTGGGACATATAGGTCACCACTGAAATGCTCTCTTTGTATCTGAGTTTCATTGTTTTCTATACCCCCAATAATAGGTACAGTTGAATTTTCAGGACCACCAGAAGCTCGATCACTAGGTCACACTCGGAGGATGCAGAAATATGCTTACTGCTGTGTTGCCATGTGAAGCATGGAAATTTCCATAAAGCTCCTCTTGGCCCATGTACCTAGAAGCTCATGCATTAATTTCCTATGGCTCTTTCTGCTGCTACCTTGGGACTCTGCCCCAGAGGCAAAAGATTTGTTTTTGCCTGCATTCTACTCTATGGGACTTTTCTCCCTCCTCCCCTCTTTCCCCAAACATACAGAGAGTCACACGCTTGGCAGTGAAAATATGATCTTCACGAAAAGGAAAGACTATATCACAAGGGTAAAAATTCAGCTAATATCACAAAACTATTATCCATACACATTGTTCATACATATATAGTGCCTATGATAAAATTTTTATGAAGCAGAATGCTTCTATGTACATTACTTTGAAAAGTGAATGGCACAAGCTAAAACATAAAAAGAGATGTGTAATAAACATCTATATAATTCTATTTCACTTCCCCCTACCTTATTAGTAACACTCATAGAAATTCACTGTGAAAAACTATGAATATTCCCAAAGAACTTGTATAAAAGTACACTTCAAAAAAGCAAGACATGAAAACAAAATGAAAAATTCCCTTCTCCCCACAAATGAATCTCAAATAAGAACACAGAAAACAAAATATAAAAATCTAAATATTACAAACGAGAGGTAGAAAAGGAAAAACATGCCTAAAATGAAACTATTTCAAAATGCTGCTGTATGTGATTGCGAATGATCAATGCCACCTCTTCCCATGGGCTGCCGCCAGTGGGGTTTTTTTGTTTTCTGCAACCAAAGGGTCTATGTAAGGCCTTCATGGGATTCTAAATATATTCAAAACTCAGAAGCAAAATCTTTCTAAAAATGGTTCCAACCCCAGAAAAAGGTACAACAGAGTTTTTTTAAGCTCTCTAGCCCTGTTGCAGTAACAGACAGTGATCCCAGCCAATGCCTGCACTGAGGAGCGCGGGACCAGACTCTAAGGCCAGAAGCTACTCTCTGTGGTCTCAAGTGCTGTGTGTAAAGTCCAAATCTGGCCCATTTTATCTTGGACACTGAGCTCTCAGTCACTGCCTCTTATATTCCTCATAGCTCACCCTGTCACTGTCAATCTACTCCAATTCAATAAAAGGAAACTAACTGCATATTCTGTTCAGAGCCACATTTAATAAGCCAAGGAAAACAAGACACTATTACTATAGTTGTAATTCTAGGAGACTATTATTAAACATGAAGTTAAAGGGATGGAGATTCAATCCCACAAACTGGAAAATGTGATGGTAGGCAGCCCCAGGGCTTTTCTGGGACTGGGTGAGCCCTGATCACGGATGCCAGGCCTGAAACTGTACATTTTCAGTTTTTGTCTAGTGAGAGGAAGATTTAAGTACCATATGTAAATATCCATTTTGTAATCATTAAGAAACTCTTAACAATTTTCGGTCTGCTCCTTGCTGATTCTGACCCTGGGTGAGTGGACTCTGGGACATGACGGCTGTCCTAGAAGGGCTGGGAAATTGCCTCCTCAGGTGCGTGAGTTAATGCAGAACCTGAGTCTAAAGAGCCTTTGGGGTGGACTTCTTGGTTTCAGGACTGAGTTATTTGGGGATGGGATTCCCCATTGCCCTTGGGGTAGTCCTGAAGGGGTAATCTATGCACAGGTAACCTCACACCAGGCTACCAGGATCAAAGTATCTTCATGAAAAGTTGATATGAAAGGGCTTCATAATATGAGAGGCTGCGCTTGGGATGGGATGTGGACATGTGTATGCAGTGGTTTTCCCTCCACTAGTTCCTTCACGCTGCACCCTGCTGGTGGCTGAGGACTTGAGTGGTGGCGGGGGCAGGGAGTACTTTTGCATCTCTAATGAGAACTGCATGCATTTGGTGGGGAATGAGTACGAGGATGGGAAATTCTCACCTCACCCATCTCTCCTTGCTTCCATTGAGGGGGTTTCCCTAACCCCCTCTTCTAACAGGGAGCACCAGACTCAGTCTATCAGTGTCTCTCAGAAGTACTGACTCCTCTTCATCCCTGTACCCACAGAAAGAAGAATAAAAGGGAAAATTCCCATTACAGTAGGAGCCCACATTCATTTAGCACTTACAGCATGCCACACACCATGTGTGAGGACTCACAACAGCCCTGTCGGATGAATAGGATAGTGACTCTCCTATTTCACTCTTGCAAAGGAGAAAAATGAGGTTTCCCAGAAAGTTTAGGTAACAGTTGTCCAAAGTCACACAGTTCACAAGTGGTTGACCCTGACTTGGACCTGGCATTGTGGTTGTCCACAGCCCATCTAACTATACACCCTCTCACTGACTCCTCATTAGCAAATGGGGAGGGAGGAAGGAGGTTCCTGGCAGCTGTGGTTGCTGGGCATATCTGCTCCCTCCCTTCATTTATTTTCTCTTTTAACATTTGATTTAAGTTCACAAACAATTACTGAGCTCTGTGTGAGACAACATGCTAGACTCAAGTTGCAGAAATGATAATGTAACTTATTTTGTTCGCATATGAATACAAAATTCTTTAGTGTTGCCTTTTTACAATTTATAAAAATGGAGTGAAGTAAAACTAATACAGAGTAATGTAACATTAAAATGATAGAACTGTAAGTTTCTAATTATAGTAGAATAAAACAAATATTCACCAAAATGATTTAAGATCATCACTACTTTTTAATTTTTTTCAGACCTGTTTGTTGAGGAATAACACATAAAGTGATTTGCACAGGTATTAATTATAACTTTGATGCAGTTTAACAAATGTATACATCTGCCATGTTTATTTTTTAGTATAAAAATATAAAGTGTATATAATTTAATGCCTTTATTATATATAGTTAATCCTTTATTACAACTTATTATAACTTATTACATGTAGTTAATCCTTTCATCCAGTAAATATTTATTGAGTGCCTACTATGTGCCAGGCACTCAAGGGAGCAGAGCAGTGAATAAAATAGTCACTGTCATTGCAGTACTGACACTGTCATTGCCTTCTAAACAAAACAAAAAAAAATCAGCAAATTCAAAATATATCAGGAACTAATAAGCAGAACTGAAAGCAGAAGAGAAAAATGAAGGGAACAGAGTGTGATAGAGCCATGGAGAGCACTGTGCTGCTTTATATAGGACACATCAGAAAGGTCTCCCTGACCGGACATTTGAGCAAAGGCCGTGAGGCCATGAGGAATGCGGATGCCTGAGTGGTGAGAGCACGAGGCAGAGGAAGCAGCCAGTTCAAAGGCTCTGCCTTTCATGCTTGTTTTGTCCACGGAATGCAGAAAGGTTTGTGTGGTTTGCAGAGAGTGAAACAGCCCAGAGGCAGCTAATGGCCAGGTCCTCAGCAGTTCTGTAGACCTAATTAGGGATTTAGGATTTGATTCTCCGTGAGATAGGAAGCCTCTGCAAGGTGTTAAGGCGATGTGGGACACAATCTGAGTGATGTTTTGCAAGGATGCTTTGCCCATTGTGTGGTGAATTGCCTGAAGGCGAGCAGGGGAGCATTGAGCGAGGGAGCTACTGAAATAATCTTTGCAAGAGGTGATGTTTTCTGGGACCTGGGTAGCAGCCCATAAGGAAAAGTAGTTGGATTCTGGGCATATTTTTAAAGACTAAATCAGCATGATTTGCTAGTGGTTGAGATGTGGCATGTGAAAGGCAGCCTCCAAGGTCATCCCTGCAGCTTTCATTCAAATCATAATAAGCCCAGTTAAACTGGTTTAAGGAATTCGAATACTTTTACCTGAATGAAGGTAGTAGAGTCTATTCTTTCCATTTTTCTATTCAGCTATGCTCATGTTTATTAGCTTCCTTCATGAACACAGATGGACAAATAAGTCCAGGTCCTCTATCTTCATCCACCAGAGACATAACAAGCCTGCTTCATCCTGTGATTCTCTATCATCAGAGAAGCCTTCCCAGAAGGAATCCCCACCAGATTTTTCTCACATTTCATTTGCCAGAATTGGGTCATATTCTACCTTAAACCAATCATTGGCAAAGGAATGGAACTCATGATAACTGGCTTAAGCAATAAGAAGTATTTACCCAAATCATGTGGGAGAGACATCACCAGAAATAAAGTTCTGTCAGTAAAAAAAGAAGAGAGAAATGGCTGTGTTTGGAAAACCAACAGAATCTAATACAGAATAGTAACAATTCCAATCAACACAGTCCTTAGTTACATTACCTGTCAGTCATGTGTGTAAAGGAAAGGGCATAAGATGGCACATCAGGAAGTCTGTTTACCACCAACAGGCCAGAGACCCCTGGAAATCACTGCTGTCTTCTGTGTTTCATTTGCTCATCTGTAAAGTGAGGGAGTGAGTGAGGGGGTGAGACTGAATGCTCTCCGAGACTCCATAGTGTGCATTCAGCCTGCCACTGTAGACCCCTGGAAACAATGACCAGTGTGGTTTACAAATTCAGTAGCAATTTAGAGAACAACAAACAAGAATGAGCTATAAATGCTCTGGGAAAAGAGGCAAGTTCACAGGATATGTGTGGAGGGGGTGGAAGGCAGGGTGAAGCTGGCTAGAAATAGTGGACACAGAAATCAGGGGCTTGAGGAAGAGTGAGGGTCCTGATCTAGAATACAGGGTGAATATTGAATAGTGGTGTCAAATCATCCTGGATATGGGTGTACTTTCTGGAGGCTTTTGAAAAGTAAGCTGACTTGGTTCAAAATTTTGAGGGAAGCAACATGATACTAATTTGGAAGAAAATTAATCATGAGCATTAGATATAGCAGGTGAGTTATACGGGAGAAAAAGCTAGAGACTGGAAAAGCCACAGAAAGAATGATGTGTATAATTGAAGTGGGAGATGATGAATTGATGATATTTGAGAAGGGAAGAGGCTAGAACATGTAAAGTCTAATTTTCTGTTGAAACTTAAAATGACACATAGTAAGTGTTTCCAAGCTCTGGAGTCAAACAGATTAGAATCTCTGCATTCTTCTTCCTATTCGTGTGACCTTTGGTAAATAACTTGAACTCTGTGCCCTGGTTTTTCACTTGTAAAATTATAATGCTAATATAATCTAGCCCATGAAGTTATTAGAAGGCTTATGTGAAAAAAGACTACATGACAGAATTTAGTTCAATGTTTGGGAGATATATACTCAGTAAATAATTGTTTTCATCAATAGCACTATTGTTAGTATTGTTATTATTGTTCACCAGCAAAATTCTAGACAGATCATTAAATTGACAGTTTGTTAGCCCCCAGAAAAAGGTCACTGTAAACCAATGTGTTCATTCCTGCCTTTCCTTAGACCACTTCCTTTGATTATTTTGTGACTTAAAAAGTTGTAGACCTGTTCTATTTGTTATATTTTCAACTGTATATTTGCAACACACATGGAATTAAAATTGACATTTATATCCTCTCCCCACCAAGAAATTAACATACTTTACTTCCCTCTCTCTCTGCTGTTCCATCTATTTATTGCATTAATCACATCTGAAAATTTTGTTCCAGAAATTAATTTTCCTAATCCCTTCTTATTTACACTTGATAATGGCTTTTTACTAATGTCTTTGCTCACCTTACATATTACATTCCACTTATTCTTCCTCCTTTTCTCACTTTGCCTCTTCCTAGCTAACATATTACAGTAATTTTCCCAGGGAAGTTCTGTGGATGATACATTTTCTGTCTTTGCATGTAAGAAAATGTTATTATTTCACCTTTACTGGCTGTTTTGGGTATAGAATTCTGTGACCAATGTCATTCCCCCTCAGAGCCACTTAAAAAATATTTTTATTTATGTGCTATTTCATGTAATTTGTCTTTTGTACACATATGTGTGTATATGTACAAAAGAAAATAATACATATACTATTTAATTTGTAGTAATTTTGTAATATGTGTGATACTTAATTTGTAATAAAGTAATGAAAAGTATAAAGAATGATGTAAATAACGAATTATTAATAAAATAAACACTCATAACCTAGTGCCTACCTTAAGAATATCAAAGCTGTCCACATATTCCTCTTTAGGTGCGTCTGCATCTCATTCCCTTGTTGCTGCTCCCATTGTGTGTGCCAGTCCTTGCATTTACCTCATACTTATACCTTAGTTGTGTACACCTCTAAGCAACATAGTATTTAATTTTGCCTGCTTTTGGGCTTTATAAGAATGGGGCTGTACCGGAAGTAGTTTTCTGTGTCTTAACTGTTTTTTTACCATTATGTTTTCACAAAAATGTGCAGTTTATTGTTTTCCTTCTTTACAATGTATCCTATTGGGTGTCTATGCCTCACTTCATGTACACAGTCTTCTAATGCTGGATATTTGGGTTGTTCCTCCCCCACTCTTTTCCACTCATGTTCTCTTTCTTTTCTTTTCTTTTTCTATTAGTAACAATGGTGCTATGAGTATTTTTGTATGTTTGCTGGTGCATATGTGCAATGGATTCTTCCTAAGGTACGTACCTCCTAGTGGCATTCTTGGCTCATGCAGTATGCACATCTGAAACCTTAGATAATGCCCATTTTTCCTAAGAGGTTGTACCAATTCAGACTCCTAAGCAATGTGTAAAAGTTCTCACTACTTTATATTTTCTCCAAAATTGGTGTAATCAGACTCTAATTTTTCCCTAGTCTATGGCATATAAACTATCTCTCTTATGGTATGTATTTGCATTTTTATTATTCAAGAGATTGAATATCTTTTCATATATTTCAATAGTATCCATGTTTCCTTTTCTTTTGAAATGTCTGTTCTCATCTTTTCCCCATTCTTCTATTTGATTGCTTTTTTTATAGTGATTTGTAATAGGTCTTTGAATATCAATTTTTTATTATATGTGTGGCAAATACAGATTATGGCTTTTAAAAATATTCCATGATTTTTTTTGGATGAAGAGAAATTCTTAATGTTAATGTAGCTACTTTATCAGTCTCACCTTTGATGGGTAATGCTTTTTTTCTCTTATTTTAAAAAACCTACTCTAAGAGCAAAATGATAGCCTCCTCTATCTTCTAAAAATTCCGTCTTGTGTCTTTGGATTTTATGTTGATTTTTGCGTTTGGTATAATATAGAAAATTCTATTTCACTTTTTTCCATATGGATTACTTATTGTGTCAGCATTTATTAAATAGTCCTTCTTTTCCTCAATGGCATACAATGCCATCTCTATCATATATAGTTTCTATACAAGTGTGAATCTGTTTCTGGCTTTCTAGAAGGTTTCAGTGGTCAGTCTGGCTCTCCCTTCACCTACCTGCACAATCTATTGCTATTGTTTCATAATACATCAGCCTATCAGGTGGGCCAAATCCCCCTACTTTGTTTTTGTTCAAGGGACTCTTGGCCATTTTCTTAGGCCCTTGGGTCTCTCTATGAGATTATTGAGTTCCTTCTAAAAATTATTGGGATTTTGAGTGAAATCTTATTGAATCTATAGATTACATTGGAACTAAGGAGCAATTTTGCAGTATTTACTTTCTAAGATTTCCTTTAATATATTTCAACAAAGCTTTAAAATTTTCTCTGTAAAAGGCCTTTTAATACCTATTCTTATATTTATTCCTAGATACCTTTTGCTGCTATTGTAAATGGTTACGTGCTTTAAAAATTATTTATTCTTTTTTCTGTGTATGGCTGGTATATAGAAATCCAACTAATTTTTGTCTATTAATATTTGTATTTCCCCACTTTATAAACTCTATTACTAATTTTAAGATGAAAATTCATTGGAGTTTTCTGTGTAGCCACTCATCTCTGCAAATAAGAACATTTTTTCCATTCTTAAACCTTTCTAAAGTCTTTGATTTCTTTTTTTTGTCCTACTGACCTAAAATACAATGTTGAGAAGAAGAAGCCAGTGATGATGGTATATTTATCTTGTTACTGGTTTTATAAGGTATATGTCTAACACTTCATCATTTAGATTAATATTACTTACAGGTTTTTGTTTCCTACTCTTTTTCTGATTAAGGAAGTTCCCTTTTATTCCTATGTTGCTAACAATTTCAAACATTAATTATTTTTAATTTTTAAAAAATTTTCTCATCAAAATAACCAAATAGCAATTTTCCTTTATAATATGGTGGGTTACATATATTGATTTTTTTAAATATTCAATATTTCTTGCACTCCTGGGATAAATTCAGTTTAGTTGTAATGTATTAATTTGGTTTGGTTTGGTGGTATTTTGTTTGCAACTTTTTGCATCTGACTTCATAAATAAAATTGTCCTATGTTTTCCTTTTTTCATTCTGTTTTTGTCTGGTGTTGTGTCAAGATTATAATAGTCTCATGAACTATTTCATGTTACCTTCCATCTAATGTTTTGGTTAGAAATCTGTTACCAGTTTTCTTCTAGTCCTTCTTTAATTTCCTCTCCAGGGATTGCTAGGATTTTCTCTATTTGTTAATGCTCTAAAATTTCAACATGATGTGTCTAAATATAAAGATTTTGTTCTTGGTGGATGTGGTGTTTTGTGTTATTTTTGGAATTTAAAAAATCCTACTTGGCACTTGGTGGGTTCTTTTAGCACAAGAACATGTCTTCCTTCATTCTGGAAATTCTCCTCTACTTGTTCTTTGACTGTTGCTTCCCTCTTCTGTCCTTCTGTATTTCCAACTAGACCACAGGCTGGAATATTTGAATCTTGACTGTAACATGGAGGCACCCTTCCCTTTATGGCTATAACAATATCAGAAGAGGTCTTCTTTCTTTTTGTTTAGAATTACCATCTTTTTATTTGTTTGCTACATTCTGGGAGAGTTATATGTCTTGATCTTAATTTAAGCTTATTCACTCATTCTTCAGTTATATCTTCTGTTAACCCATGGATTCTTTTCTCTTTAATAATCAGGCTTAAATGTGGCCTCTAATTCTTTCTTAAAAGTATGATATAGTCTCAGATCTCTCTCATAATTTTAAACACATGGAACAAAAAGTTGATAAGGGAAAAATAAACCAATGCAGTTAGAGGAAGCAAAGTTGGGGGAAAAGAAACAACTAGGAATTGTGGTAGGTAGAAAGCATGGGAAAAAATGGAAGAAATGATTCTCAATGTAATACATAAATCACAATTTGAATATAACAAGCTCATTAAAATATAGAGGCCCTAAGATTGTATGAAATGAATACAGGTACAAGCTGTTTATAAGAGAGCTTTTTATAAAAAATAATTCAGGGAGTTTGAAAATAAAGGTATAAAATAGGTATCATAAGCTGTGGAAATAGAAAATTATACTTACCATGTATTTTTATTTCATTCTTGATGAAATGTCAATTTAGTGAAGAACCTTGAAAGTAAGGGAGACTATTTGCAGATGCTATGAACATGAATGCAAATTGCTGACTAGCCATTTACCTAAATTTTTAGCAAAACAAGAATAAAAGAGAATTTCTTAATCAGTAAAAAGTATGAAACAATATGAATAAATGTAAAAATTGAAAATAACTTCAAAACATTTACCTTAAGGGCCTTGAGAAAATAAACATTAGTCAAGGTAAGGGGAAGATCTTTTCTTGTTCGATTTATGCTCATTGTATATCTTGTCAACATAAAATTGAGTTTCTAAATGTATTTATAAGGGGCAAATAGCTTTCTGATAATGTTGAATGATTTTAATCATCCTAAAGACAGCTGAGCTATGACTGTCAGACCATGAGAACTTGTGTCGTTTGCTATAGGAACTGACTTAATAGAATGTCATAGACAACTATGCTTGCTCACCTAATAGTGAAAACTCTAGTTTAGGAATTTGAGTCACTAATTTTGTGATAAATAGCCCAATACTAGTTATCTCACTGTTGCTGTTAGCACTGACTCAGATTTTCTTAGGATTGAGAATATAGGTAAAGGGAGTACTTTTTTTTTCTTTAACAGGTAAAGTAAATAAGTCACTTAAAAAAAAAAGCCTATTGAAAAAGATGGGGGCATGAGAGGAGAGACAGAAGCTTCCTCCTAAAATCGCATATAATACAAAAATATAATTAATACAACTGATCCTGAAAGAGCAACAGGAAAGAGGGTTGCACCAGACTGCATATACCTGGATAAAAGAGCAGATATACATGGAGCAGGGTAACGTACCAAAGCTGTGGCCTGGCAGGACCCACGCCCTTCCCACACCGCAGCTCACCAGCTGGAAAAAGAGAAATGGAGCGGGGAGGGAGTGGAGGCCTGGGGCTGCTGAACACCTAACTACAGAGCTCTGCTCTGGGAGCACAAACCTACATTTCAAGTTGCTTTCATGATACTCTCATAACTAGGGGATGGGAAAGCTAAGACAGGCAGAATTCCTGGAGAGACTGAGATTCCAGCTGCTTGTGGAAAGCAGGGATCCATATCCGGCTGCTCTGGGACAAAAGAAAGGCGAGCAGTCTGAGAGACTTCCTAACAAGGAAGCCCTTAGCAAGAGGGCTGCTAAAGGGGCAGGGATTGCACAGAGCTTACTGATCAGGAGAAAGAACAGGTAGACAAAATTGTCTGGGTGCACTCTGCCCAGCAGGCTGGGAGCTTTCATGATTTCCAGGTGCTCCAGCTCCCTGGCTGGCTACACAGCTCCAAGGACCCTGTCCATGTTATACAGCCTACTGTGCCTTTCTCCCAGCCGTCCCCACCTGGCTCGCAAACCAGCAAACCCTACCCTGGTGTTAGGCCAGCCAGAGGGAAGATCTGTCTACAGCAACTACAAATGCAAAGCATAGAGGCTTATACCTGTGTGCTCAGCCCACTGGTTCAGGCAGTGGAGAGAGGCACAGCAGCTGGGAAGTGGGGAACAGCCCTTTCCTCCCCCCAGGCACCAATACCGCCCCTCTGCGACCCACAACATTGCTTCAGTGGCTGAGCAGCTCCAGAATAGAGCTTCTGGACACTAGAGGGCACCAAATACAAATATGAAACACCAAAGGAACCTGGTCCAGAGTAAAATTACTAATACAACTCTGCAGAAAATTTAAATAATATGGACCTTGTGACTCTTCCTGAAAGGGAGTTCAAAATAAAAATCATCAATGCACTAATGGAGATACAGAAAGACACAAGAACTCACGAATGAATTCAGGTGGGAGATCCAATCTTTGAAGAGCATGATGGAGGGTATTAAAAGAAGGTTGGATATGGTGGAGGAGATAATAAATGAAATAGAAACTAGAGAAGAGGAATACAAAGAAGCTGAGGCACAGAGACAAAAAAGGATCCCTAAGAATGAAAGAATATTGAGAGAACTGTGTGACCAATCCAAGCAGAACAATATTTGCATTATAGGAATACCAGAAGAAGAAGAGAGAGACAAAGGGATAGAAAGTGTCTTTGAGGAGGTAGTTGCTGAAAACTCCCCAATCTGGGGAAGGAGAGAGTCTCTCAGGCCATGGAGATCCACAGATCTCCCAACACAAGGGACCCAAGGAAGACAACACCAAGACACATAGTAATTAAAATGGAAAAGATCAAGAATAAGGACAGACTGTTAAAAGCAGCCAGAGAGAGAAACAAGATCACATACAAAGGAAAGCCCATCAGGCTAACATCAGACTTCTCAGCAGAAACCTCACAGGCCAGAAGGGAGTGGCATGATGTATTTAATGCCATGAAGCAGAAGGGCTGGAACCAAGATTACTTTATCTGGCAAGATTATCATTTAAATTTGAAGGAGGGATTAAACAATTTTCAGATAATGAAAGCTGAGAGAATTTGCCTCCCACAAACTGACTGTATGGTCTATTTTGGAGGGACTGCTATAGATGGAAGTGTTCCTAAGGTTTAATAGCTGTCACCAGAGGAAATAAACCACAGTAAAGAAAGTAGAACAACTAATTACTAAGCAAATGCAAAATTAAATTAACTATCTCCAAAGTCAATCAAGGGTTAGACAAAGAGTACAGAATATGATACCTAATATGTAAAGATTGGAGTAGGAAGAATAAGGAGGAGAAAAAGAAAAGAACCTTTAGATTGTGTTTGTAATAGCATATTAAGTGACTTAAGTTAGACTCTTAGATAGTACAGAAGTTAACCTTGAATCTTTGGTAACCACAAATCAAAATCCTGCAATAGCAGTAAGTACATACCTATAAGTAATCACCCTAAATGTAAATGGACTGAATGCACCAATCAAAAGACACAGTTGGATAAAAAAAAAAAGACCCATCTGTATGCTGCCTACAAGAGACTCACTTTAAACCTAAAGACATACTAGTGAAGGGATGGAGAAAGATATTTCATGAAACTAATAGAGAGAAAAAAGCAGGAGCTGCAGTACTTGTATCAGACAAAATAGACTTCAAAACAAAGAAAGTCACAAGAGACAAAGAAGGAAATTATATATTGATAAAGGGGTCAATCCAACAAGAAGATATAACCATTATAAATATCTATGCTCCCAACGCAGGAGCACCCACATTAGAAAGAAATGCTAACTGAATTAAAAGGGAAAATAGAATGCAATGCATTCATTCTAGGAGACTTCAACACTCTACTCACTCTGAAGGACAGATCAACTAGACAGAAAATAAGTAAGGACACAGAGGCACTGAACAGCACATTAGAACAGATGGACCTAACAGACATCTACAGAACTCTACACCCAAAAGCAGCAGGATACACATTCTTCTCAAGTGCACATGGAGCATTTTCAGGAATGGATCATATACTAGGCCACAAAAAGAGCCTCAGTAAATTCAAAAATATTGAAATTATACCAACCAGTTTCTCAGACCACAAAGGTATGAAACTAGAAATAAATTATGCAAAGAAAATGAAAAATCCCCCCCACACACATAGAGGCTTCACAACATACTACTAAATAATGAATGGATCAATGACCAAATAAAAACAGAGATCAAGCAATATATGGAGACAAATGACAACAATAATTCAACACTGCAAAATGTGTGGGACACAGCCAAGGCCATGATAAAAGGAAAGTATATTGCAATACAGGTCTATCTCAAGAAAGAAGAACAATCCCATATAAGCAGTCTAAACTTACAATTAATGAAACTAGAAAAAGAAGAACAAATGAGGCCCAAAGTCAGTAGAAGGAAGGACATAATAAAGATTAGAGCAGAAATAAATAAAATTGAGAAGAAAAAAACAATAAAAGGAATCAATGAAAGCAAGAGCTGGTTCTTCGAGAAAATAAACAAAATAGATAACCCCCTAGCCAGACTTATCAGGAAAAAAAAGAGAGTCTACACACATAAACAGAATCAGAAATGAGAAAGGAAAAATCACTATGGACACCACAGAAATACAAATAATTACTAGAGAATACTGTGAAAAATTATATGCTAACAAACTGGATAACATAGAAGAAATGGACAACTTTCTAGAAAAATACAACCTTCCAAGGCTGACCAAGGAAGAAACAGAAAATCTGAACAGACCAATTACCAGCAACAAAATTGAACTGGTAATCAAAAAACTACCTAAGAACAAAACCGCTGGACCAGATGGCTGCACCGCTGAATTATATCAAACATTCAGTGAAGACGTAATATCCATTCTCCTTAAAGTTTTCCAAAAAATAGAAGAGGAGGGAATACTTCCAAACTCATTCTATGAGACCAGCATCACTCTAATAACAAAACCAGGCAAAGACACCACAAAAAATAAAATTACAGACTAATATCTCTGATGAACATAGATGCAAAAATACTCCACAAAATATTAGCAAACTGAATTCAAAAATACATAAAAAATATCATCCGTCATTATCAAGTAGGATTTATTCCAGGGATGCAAGGATGGTACAACATTCAAAAATACATCAACACCATCCACCACATTAACAAAAAGAAGGACAAAAACCACATGATTATCTCCATAGATGCTGAGAAAGCATTTGACAAAATTCAACATCCATTCATGATAAAAACTCTCAACAAAATGGGTATAGAGGGCAAGTACCTCAACATAATAAGGGCCATATATGACAAACCCACAGCCAACATTATACTTAACAGCAAGAAGCTGAAAGCTTTTCCTTTAAGATTGAGAACAAGACAAGGATGACCACTCTTCCCACTTCCATTCTGGAGCTCCTAGCCATGGCTATCAGACAACACAAAGAAATAAAAGCATCCAGATTTTCAAGGAAGAAGTCAAACTGTCCCTATTTGCAGATGACATGATATTGTACATTTAAAAAACCCTAAAGAATCCACTCCCAAACTGCTAGATCTAATATCTGAAATCAGCGAAGTTGCAGGATACAAAATGAATACACAGTAATCTGTGGCATTACTATACACTAACAATGAACTAGCAGAGATAGAAATCAGGAAAACAATTCCATTCACAACTGCATCAAAAAGAATAAAATACCTAGGAATAAACCTAACTAAGGATGTGAAAGACCTATACTCTGAAAACTACAAGACACTCATGAGAGAAATTAAAGAAGATACCAATAAATGGAAACACATCCTGTGCTCATGGGAAGGAAGAATTAATATTGTCAAAATGGCCATCCTGCCTAAAGTAATCTATGGATTCAATGCAATTCCTATCAAAATACCAACAGCATTCTTCAACAAACTAGAGAAAATTGTCCTAAAATTCATATGGAACCACAAAAGACCTAGAATAGCCAAAGCAATCTTGAGAAGGAAGAATAAAGCAGGGGGAAGTATACTCCTCAACTTCAAGCTCTACTACAAAGCCTCAGTAATCAAGACAATTTGGTACTGGCACAAGAACAGACCCATAGACCAATGGAACAGACTAGAGAGACCATATATAAACCCAACCATATATGGTCAACTAATATATGATAAAGGAGCTATGAATATACAATGGGGAAATGACAGCCTCTTCAACAGCTGGTATTGGCAAAACTGCACAGCTACATGCAAGAGAATGAAACTGGATTATTGTTTAACCCCATACACAAAAGTAAACTCGAAATGGATTAAAGACTTGAATGTAAGTCATGAAACCATAAAACTCTTAGAAGAAAACATAGGCAAATATCTCCTGAATATAAGCATGAGCAACTTCTTCCTGAACGCATCTCCTCAAGCAAGAGAAACAAAAGCAACAATGAACTCATGAGACTACATCAAACTAAAAATTTTCTGTATGATGAAGGACATCATCAACAGAACAAAAAGGCATCCTACAGTATGGGAGAATATATTTGTAAATGACATATCCAACAAGGGATTAACATCCAACATATATAAAGAACTTACACACTTCAACACACAAAAATCGGGTTATTACCAAATTAACAAATGGGCAGAGAATATGAAGAGACAGTTCTCCAAAGAAGAAATTCAGATGGCCAACAGACACATGAAAAGATGCTCCACATCACTAATCATCAGGGAAATGAAAATTAAAACCACAATGAGATATCACCTCCCATCAGTAAGGATGGCCAGCATCAAAAAGACTAAGAACAGCAAATGCTGGCAAGAATGCAGAGAAAGGGGAACTTTCCTACACTGCTGGTGGGAATGTAAGCTAGTTCAACCATTGTGGAAAGCAATATGGAGGTTCCTCAAAAAACTAAAAATAGAAATACCATTTGACCCGGGAATCCCACTCCTTGGAATTTATTCGAAGAATACAACTTCTCAGATACAAAAAGACATGTGCACCCCTATGTTTATTGCAGCACTTTTTACAACAGCCAAGATATGGAAGCAATCTAAGTGTCCATCAGTAGATGAATGGATTAAGAAGAGGTGGTACATATACACAATGGAACACTATTCAGCCATAATAAAGAAACAAATCCTACCATTTGCAACAACATGGATGGATCTGGGGCACATTATGCTCGGTGAAATAAGCCAGGCAGAGAAAGACAAATACCAAATGATTTCCCTCATTTGTGGAGTATAACAATGAAGCAAAACTGAAGAAACAAAATGGCAGCAGACTCAGAGACTCCAAGAATGAACTAATGGTTACCAAAGGGGAGGGGTGTGGGAGGGTGGGTGGGGAGGGAGGAAGAAGGGGATTGAGGGGTATTATGTTTAGTACACATGGTGTGGGGGATCACGGGGAGAACAGTGTAGCACAGAGAAGGCACATAGTGAATCTGTGGCATCTTGCTGCACTGATGGACAGTGACTGCATTGGGGTATGGGTGGGGACTTGATAATACGGGTAAATGTAGTAACCACATTGTTCTTTCATGTGAAATCTTCATAAGAGTGTATATCAATCATACCTTAATTTTAAAAAGTCTATTTTTACAACTAAAGTAAGTAAGTGACTCAGGTTAAGTTTTAAAATATTTTACAAGTTAATTAAAACATTTTTAGTAGCTGGTACATATACAAGGTTCTACTTTTATTAGTTTTATATGAGGATGTACCAAAATTTGGCTTGGGCCTCAGTAATTAGCCAACATAAGCTTTTTAGCTTTTTTTGGACCTCAGTAGTATGAAGGCTGAAATAACCAGCTATTTCAACATAATTTATTATTCTACCCTATGAAATTTCCTGAAATTGGTGTATATAAAATAAAAACTGAGATGGAAATTTAGAGGCAATTTTATTATCTCATAAACCAATTTTGTTGTTTTAATGCTACATTTCTAGACTCAACATTTACTGACACTTTTTTCTCAAGTATGTACATTAAGAATAAAAAATGTAAGGAAGGTTACTAGTCTGAAGTCTGTATATAGACTTTGTGGGATTGCACCATTGAGAGAACACCATTGCAGTGACCAAATCTCCAAGTCCAGGAGTTGATAAGCAGATGTCTTCATTTTAGTTGCTCTCAGGGAAGAAAACAAATTAATAGTACAGTGGTAATAGCACCATGAGCAGGACCTTATACTGCAGGAGCTAGCCAAATTGTCTCTCATTCCTGCAGTAACCAGCTGGAAGAATGAAACTATTTTGTATTAAAAATATCTAGTATGATTTCCCATAGCTACTGACAGTGCTGAAAAAGAATTATTGTCTCTGCACTATAATATCAAACTTCTAAAATGTGACTAATAAATTCTAATAATAAAATTATAATTGTAACTAAAATTCAAATATATTTTCATACACTTATATCCAAAAAGGTCATTTTATGATGAAATTTGGCATCAGACTTGGGTTTAGCCACTTATTTATTTTTAAAGCTTAGCTGTTCAGCCTTTGGCCAAATATGTAGTCAGTACATCCTTGGTTTCTTGTGTACTCACCTAGAAATTTTTTAATGCAAATACAAATGCTAGTACATATTCTTATTTTTTCCCTTTCTACACCACTCTGTACCTTAATATACTAGTTTCAAAATGCAATCCAGAATCTTAATTTTCCATGACAAAGGCAAATACTAACTAAAAGAAAGCTGTTGTAGAAGGTGCATGTCAAATGTAATAGAATGCAATATGAAAAGCTTTGAAAAGGTCATATTGGCAAAAGGCATAATTAACCAATAAGAAAATAGCCACGAATTTTTATGCTTCTTCAACAAAAATATGTTAAGTAAAAGTTGAAACAGCTGCAGGGAATAATAGACAAATCCATAATCCTACCATGAGACTCTCACGTACCTTTCTCCGGAAAGAACAGGTGAAGTAAACAACATATAATTAAGAATATAGAGAATTTGGATGAACCATTTGCCAGATTTGCTCTGGTAGATATGTATGGCAAAAACATTTACCAACAAAGAAGGAATAGACATTCTTCTCAAACACACTTAAAGCATTCCCCCCAAATTGCCTGTGTGTTGACAAAGAAAATACCAACAAACCCCTAAGGTTTTATACTACGTAAGCCACATGTGCTGACCACAGTGCAACACAATTAGAATCAGTGACAAAAATTAAATCAGAAAATCCACACTTGTAAATTTAAAAAAATAAAAACACTTCTAAATAAACATTAGCTGAAAAAAGGAAATCAACCTGGAAAATTCGAGTGTGTTTAGAACAAAATATCAAAAATCCTAAATATAAACAGTAACATAAAATAAATGAACTAAGCTTTCAACCGAAGGCACAGATACATGCAAAAAGTCCAAAGAAATTAAGGAAGCAAAACTAAAAGTTAATCATCTTTCTATGTTGTAACTTTGCTAGCTGGAGTTAGGATTTAATAATGTGTGTAACTGTATTGTGTACTTGAAACAAATATAATATTGTAAATCAACTATGCTTCAAAAAAACTAGAAAAACCCTAGGAGTTAATCAATAATGAAAATAAACTGAAAGAGAGAAATAACACTAAGAAAAAAAATGAGAAGTGACTATAGATTCAGGGGAATTTTTAAACTATAAGAGAACAATACATTTACTTTCATGCCAATAACTTTGAAAACCTCAAAGGAAAGTTTCTACAGTTTTGAAGGAAATCTACATTTCTCAGATTGGTCAAGAAAATGCAGAAAACCTGAGTAATAGAAATTAAAATGATAGATTCCTTCCTCCTACCCTCCCACCAAAGGCACCAACCCCAGACAATTTTGTAGGTTGCTTCTACCAGGCTTCTAAGGAACAGACAGTCCCCTTCTTAAACAACTGTTATAGAGCATAGATAAATGTGGGAAGCCACATAACTCGTTTTATGAGGCATAATCCTGATATAAACAGCCCTCAAACAATAAGCAAATATCCCATAAGGATACAAATATGTAAGAATATTAATACACTAAATCATATAAAGTGTTAAAAACGGGATTGGTGTCTCCTAAAAATAAGACAAGCAGGGTTTGTGCCAGGAATACTAGTAAGTATCAGCATTAGACAAGATTTGAACCAATGTAACTCATTTCAAAAGAGATTAAAGGAACACATATAAACTTAATTAACAGAAGCCAAAAAAGCTTTTGATTAAATTCAATACCCATTTATGAAATAAACACTTATAAAACTAGGAAACACCCTCAACTTGATAAAGGTTCACTGCCAAAATCCAATAGTAAACACCATACTTAATTCTGTAGCTGGGCTGGGGTTAGGGTGGGGCAAGTGAGGCATTCACTCCAGGCACAGAATTTAAGGGGCATCAAGACCCCCAGGAACCAAGAAAAATCACACTTTAGAACAATATTTTAAAAACCAATCTTAATTTTTAAAAAGATCTACGGTGGTTTTAGAATACCAACTTATTAAAAAGATCAAGCCATATTGGAGCCTGAGGCAAAGGAGAACTATGTTCCACAACGTAAATGCTTTTATGTGTGCTGTTGGTTTCCTTTAATGGTTATTTTTTCCCAAAACATTAAAGTTGTTGAAAAATTATTGAAAGTTGAAAAGGAATTTTATTAAAACTCACAATATTATTTAAATTTAAATATTTTTAATTCAGATAAAATTGACTTACATTTAATAACTTCATTTGTACATGACTCAATATTTGTATATATTGTGACATGATTGTCACAACGTCTAATTAACATCTATCACCACACAGTTACAATTTTTTTTCTTGTGAATAGGACTCTTAAGATCTATTATCTTGACAGCTTTCAAATATGCAACACACTATTGTTAACTATAGTCGCTATGCTGTACGTTACATACCCATGATTAATTTATTTTATAGATGGAAGTTTATGCCTTTTGATTCCCTTCACCCATGTTGTCCCATCCCCCACCTCCACTAGATATTTTACTTAGATCAAAAATAGAATTTTACAATATTTATTTCTTAGTTTTAATAGAAGCAAATTCATTGATAGCATTTTAAAGCTCCATTCCTTTGCTACTCTCATTTTCAACTGAGAGAATCGACATTTTTAGCAATTATTCTTGGCCAACTGACAATCTTAAATAATCACTATTAGTATAAGAAAATAGAATGTAGAATTCTGAAATTAATAAAAGGGGGAAAAATGTCCCAAGAAAAAACTGAATCACAACAGTGACTTCAGAAAAGGAAGAAAAAAAGAAAATAAACGGCCCAATTAGGGGCGATTTAGCTTTTAAAATCCAGGCAGTGCTGCATTTTCAATTGCAGTGAGTATGGTTGTGAATGATCCACAGAAACACTGTTACAAATAATGATTGGTTTCTTGGGAGACCACGGGTCCCCAGTAGCTGGACTAATGGTACTAATGTGACTGCTGGAAAGCCAGGTGGTGCTGGGGCATCCATGGCATGCAGAGGGGAGGTACAAGACAGGAGTTTTAACATTTTTTTTCTCAAAACATATAAACAATGGTGGAAGCATTTATAATGGTGGAATCAAATAAGATAATGAGAATCAGGTTAAACATATTAATTATATAATTACTGGTAAATGGCTAATATCTTAATTAACAAAGATTATCAGATTGGGTAAAAGAAGACATCCTGTATGTACTGTTTGTAAGAGATATGCTTATAACTAAAGGACCCCAAGACATTGTCAATTGGTTGACAGAGAATATCAATAAACATCAATGAAAAAGAGAATAAAGTGGCAATATTAAAATTTACAAAAGGGTACAAAGGAAAATGCATTAAATGAAACAAAGGTAAAAAAATCTAAAAGGAAACTACAATAGCATTTAGCTTTTATTCAACTAATAGAGAGAAACATAAAGCAAAAACTTTTCTAAAAGGAGAAAAGGAGAATTTGACATAAATCACAATTATAGTGAGAGACTGAAACACTTCTTTTAGAATTTGATGGATCAAATAAACCAAAAATTTTTAACTACAGATCTAATAAATAATACCATTAAGAAGTCTGATTTAACGAATATGTTTAAACTCCACGGAGGACATACATTTTACTCATATGCCCATAAAACAGTTACAATAAACAGTCACCACAAAAGTTCAATAAGTTCTCCAACCAACAGGATACATTACTATAATTTCAAAGAATGAGAAATTTACAATAAAAAAATTAACATGCAAACAAGACAGGGAATTTAGCCGTACTGTACTCTTCAAAATAACTCTTGGATTAAAGAATTTAAAAAAATCAAAACTACTCTACATGTTTTTGGGTATTGTGTTCCAAGCACTCTTTTGGGTACTGGGAGTACAACAGTGAACAAATTAGAGTTTTTCAGCAGTTTTTATAGTCTCACAGGGAAAACAAACAATAAGCAAATAAGCCAATAAATGTATGGGAAAGGTAAATGGAGAAAATCCATTGAAAAAAAATAAAACAGTCTAAGTAGACAGAGATGGCGGTCAAGGAAGAACTCTCTTTAAAGTTAACAGAGCAGAGACCCAGGAAAGCATAGGAATAAGCCATGTGTGGTTTCACTCCAGTAGCATTTGAATTCAAATCCATGTTTGACTACTTACTAGCAGTATCATTTTTTTAAATATGTATTTTTAATTTTGAAAATTCTTAAGCCCACAGAAAAGTTGAAAGAATGAAACAAAAGAAACTAATATACTCCTTATCTAGATTCTTCCCTCTACAACACACACACACACACACACACACTTTTGCCTGATCATGTCATTGTAGACTACAGACATTGTGGCATTTCATCTCTAGATATCTCAGTACACATCTCCCAAGAACAAGGATATTCTAGTAACCAACCACAACACAATGATCATACCTAAGAGAACAACATTAATTCAATGAAATTATACAGCCCATACTCAAATTTTCCTACTTATCTAAAAGATGTTCATTTTAGCTTCATGTTCCACACACCCAGTATCAGTCAAGGTCCATGCATTGCATTTGCTCTTTTTGTCACACTAGGTTCCCTCAGTCCAGAACAGTTCTCCCCTTCCCTCGGTGTTCCCGCAGCATCAGATTCTTTGGAGAGTTCTGGCCAACTGTCCCGGGAGATTGTACCACATTCTGGATTCTTCTGGTTCTTTAATGAAAATTTCCCAGTATAAACACTGAGGTACTATCTCCTATCTCCTACCACATCCAGGGGCACAGAATGCCATGGTCTTAGGATGTCCCATTATTGGCACTTTTCATTATAAAGGCACATGTTCCCTTTGGTAATTAGTAAATAATTTGTAAAATAATCATTTGAGATGATGTAAACAACTTGTGCCTCAACAAATCTGTACTCCATGGCTTAACTATTCATCAACAATTCACATCTGAACCAGCTATTCTAGTGTGTCTTAAAATGGTAATTTTCTAATCTTATCATCCCCTCTACACTTATTAGCTGTCATTTCACTCTAAAGAAGAGCTATCCCTTTCTCTTTGTATATCACATACATTTGTGATCTCTTTTTTTTTTAATTCAGTGTGCTATAATCCATTATTATCATTTTTCTTTGTGATGCTGAAATTGTCCCCAGCTTGTTCAGTCGCTGGCACTTGACACTGGCTCCCGGGCCCTTCGACATGGCCTCATTAGCTTTGAGCACTTTGCTGCTTTCTGGCACAAGATGTTCCAGGCTCACCACTTGTACTTTCCTTGCCTCATACCTGAAATCTTCCATTTCTCCAAGGAGATCTTGTCTCTTTTAATGCAAAATAAGTTTTAGAAATCAAGATCTGGATTCCGGGTACAATTACAATAGGAATGTTATTTCTTCCAGTCCTTTTACTTGTTCTTCCTCTTTGTATTTCCTTCTCCCTTCAGTAAAAATCAACTGAGGTTTCCAACAATACAAAAGTATTTACTTGTTAGTTCTATCGAACATACACACAAAATAATTTCAGAACTACACCACCAGTCACCAATAACAAGCCTAGTAAAATTGTAAAATTTGCAGTGTCCTTATATATCCTACAAAGTACAGTCTAGAGAGTGTGGTTGAAACTTGCTTGAATTAATTTTTTCTATATGGATATGTTATTAATTTTGCTGCTAAAAATCATTTGTTTCCATTTGTGTTTCATTTTAGTGCTTGATTTTTCACAATGTTTAATTTAGTTTTATTTTTTGAAAACATATAACATTGATATGGTTCACAAGTCAAAACTACCGTAGATAGACAGATCAATAGGTGTTCATGTATATCCTTAGCTTCATTTTCTTTCTTGCACAAAAAGTAGCATACTGTATAAATTCTTTTGTCTCTTGCTTTTTTCACTTAACATTCTATCATGAAAATGGTTCCATATCAATTTATAACCTTTCTTTCTTTCTTTCTTATTCTTTTCTTAGGTATTACCACTCCACTGTTTATTTAACCAGTCTTTTATGGATGGCCATTTTGGTTGTTATAAAACTTTGCTATTACAAATAATGCCACAACGAATGAACTTGTACATATATGGTTTTGAATTTGTACCAGTGTATATTAAGAGTAAATTGCTAGAAGTGCAATTCCTGGACTTTAAAACAAATACCTACATAGTTTTCTTAGTTATTGTCAATTTTCCTTCATAGGGGTTATAACATCGTGTTCCCACCAAAAGTTGATGAAAAGTCTCTTTTTCCCCTAGTGCCCTGCCAGTAGAGTGTATTGTCAGGTTGCCAATCTTATAAGTAAGAAACAATACATCTTAAAATATTTTAAATTTGGAAGTATAATCTTGAGCAAGTTACTGAGCCTTTCTATGCTTTGATTTCCTACTTAAGATAAAAATGCCCATCTTAAAAGTTTGCTCTGATGACCAAATATATATAACAGATATGTTTATGGATACATTAAAAATCAATGACTTGGCTCATTGTAAATACTCAGTAAGTATTGTTTATTATTAATATTATTATGTACCAAGCAGGCAATATGTTTCAAAGTAACTTAGTTAACTTAATAAATAAGTCTTGGTAACTAGCATAGGGAGCTATCATTCCTATGACAATAGAGAATAATAGAGTCAGAGGCCTTAAAGATCATTAAGAGCTAATAGTTTTTATCTTATATTCCATCTTTAATTGTGTGGGAGTGAATTGCAGTGTTATGTTAACAATAATTAAGATGACAAATCTTTGTTTAGCAGATAAGAATATTTGGTTGATAAGTTATACCTATAATGGCATGAGTGTGAAAAGTACACACATTTCCTATCACTAATTAGGTTCAACTCATTGATCAAAATTGAGGAACTCAGGGCAAAGAGATTGGGATATGCTATGGGTAATGCAGTAAAACAGTACCAAAGTCACAACTGAGAACTAGAATTCCTAAGTTCTATTGTCATGCTTTTCCATTGTACCATAGTGTTTTCTCCCTGTCACACACACACACACACACACACACACACACACACACACACACACACACTCTCTCTCTCTCTCTCTCTCTCTCTCTCTCTCTCAAGTTCCATTTTAGTTAAATAATTTAGTTCTGTTTTCCTGGAAGAAAACTCTAGACTAATGGTGTACATGGATTTTACTTTGCCATAATATGATTTAGGCCAGAGATTGCTGTTTGGTGTATAAATTGTGGGAAATCATCAGCAGTTTGCTCACGGGTGATCCTTCTGCATCTGCAGCATGACCACTTACTAATCAAGTTCCTATGTCTGGAAATGAGGAGGTAAGCGGTGGCATCGATGAAGGGGGATGGTTCCCAGGTTCAGGTTTGAGTGATTTAATGTGAATGGAAACTGAAGGGTAGACAGCCTTTAAATAAATAACACTGATCATTACAGGCATCTTATAGGCCACTGAATCACTGATTCTGTTGTTCACTTTTACTTCCAAAGCATGAGGTCTGTTTGTAAGCAGAAGCAGCAAGCCAACACTCTCCGTGTGAAGAGCAGTAGAGTGGGGAGGTAAAGGGTTACAGGAAGGACAGTCCAGCTGCAGAAAGTGAAAAACAAAATGACAAGTATTCCTAAAAGCAATACATCAAGTGCAAATTAATACTCAGTTCTGCCTTATCAAGCCATCACTTATCTAATGATCTCAACTCTGGAACACAGCCTTAAATCTTGAATATGCAAAACAGAATCTGAACAAATGAAAATACACATTAGAAAATGTTTGCACTTTGCCAGAACCAGCTTATTTAGTCACAAATTGGAATTGTATAAGGACTTTGGCTTTTATTCTTGAGAATCAGAAAGGCATTTCAGGAGTTTGAGCAGAAGAATAACATGAACTAACTCCCTTTGTTTTTTGATTTTTTCTAATTCAAGTGCAGTTGACATACAATATTATACTAGTTTCAGGTATAAAACAAAGTGGTTCAACATTTATATACATTGTGGAGTGTTCTCCACAGTAAGTGTAGCTACCATCTAACCATGAACTGACTCACTTTGACAAGATCGCTTTGCCTGCCATGTTTAGAGTTGACTGGGGGTGGCAGGGAGTAGTGGTCAAAGTTAGAAGCAGAGACACCAGTTAGGAGGTTTCTGCAACCATCCAGGCAACAGATGATGAAGAGCTGGATCTGAATAGAAAGAGCAGAGTCAGTAAGAATTGCTCAGATTCTGGATGTTTGTTGAAGGTAGGGCCAGCGGGATTTACATTAGAGTGGATGAGGGAAGTGAGAAACAGGGACGAGTGAAGGATGACTCCAAATTTTTTGCCAGGCAACTGTAAGTAAGGTGTTACTAATAAATGAAATGGGAGGAACAGTTTGGACAGAAAGAATGATACTTTTCAATAATGGTGCCATGGCATCAAGAAAAAGTTAATTTATAGCCAACAGACTTGATTATAAAAGGCAGAACAAATAGGTGATGTATTTATCATTACAGAAAATTTACCTTTAGAAAAATTTTAGAAAAAGTTCAGGTGACTAAACATTGACTTATTAAAGAATCAGCTTACATTTTCGAAAGTTTTTTTCCTTGTGTAGAACAGATAATTCCCTTAAAAAGCCAGAAGAAAGCATGTTTTCATTACTAAGAGCTGAGAGGACACAAAGTAAAGGAATCATCAGATTTAACTGGGCTTATTCAGGAAAGTCTTCTGGAGTAGGCATGGTTTAACCCAGAAGAAAGGAAGGCAGGAGGAATGTTAGAGGTGGAGTGACTCTCCACTTGGAGAACTTAAGAAGCCTCCAACTGAAAGGCAAGCCCATTGATTCAGGGAGATGGGGGAGAAAATGGATCCATGAGAGGCTCAGAGAGGCGGCAGGTTGAACCAGAATCAGAAAGTGGGGAAAAAGAACAAAGGGCTAAGTGTCAGGATTTCCAGGGCCACCACTGACTTGATGGGCAAGTGCCCACTTCCTCTCCAGAGGGGTTGACTCCCTTCCATCAAAGTCACCTTTATGCCTCAATTCATATTCTATCATTTTACATGAGACTTCCCTTTCAAGCCTGAGAAGGGGTCATTATTCAAAAGGTATTAACCAACTGTTCATCACCTCCAATGAGGACCGGATGTGAGGAAAAAGGATAGGTTAATTTTGACAGAATTTCTTGCTTGTTATTAAATCTCAGAATGGGGTCTTGAGAACAATCTGTCACCAGACTAATCTTCTTAAGCACCATTTTGTGTCACTGGCTTTTGCCAAACTCCCATTGTTTCTTTTTGCTATGAACTCAAGTCTCAACTGCTCGGAACTCCGTGGTCTGGCCGCAGAGCGTCTGGGCAGACTGGCTGCCCAGCCTTCTTGTCCACAGGCCTGACGGTTCAGTCAGTTTTACGCTCAACAGCCTTCCAATATACATGCAGTGGCAGAAGCCTTTGCTCATGGTGCTACCTCTCCTGGAATGTCTTCCACCTCTGCTTTCCCTTCCTCCTAACTTGGTTCAAGGAAGAAGTAATGCCTTTCCAGGAAGAAATGGTTTGTATATGTATAGCAGAGTAGCTATGATCACATGGTTGGTTATTCTCTTAGTACATTCAGAAAATAAGGCAGGATAGTGTCACAATAGTTTGGAATAATATAGAGTCCTGATTAAGAAGCAGAGAAAAGATGAAAAATACTATGCCTACCTAATGTTTGCCAGTTTGCAGCCTGATATGCACGTTCACTCTTCTTGTTGAGTACCCAGTAACAGGTTTTATGGTGTGTTACATGCCAGTTAACTCCAGATAGCTCATTTTTCTAGAGTACGTTTTTGTTTATAGAACAGAAAGCCAGCATAAATGAAAAGAATCAGGAGCAGCACAAATACACATTCTTTCAGGTTATCTGTGAATTCTAGTCACCAGCTACCATACTTAAAATATGCTAAACAAATGGAGATCATATGTATTAATAAATCAGCTGATATTAGGAATTGAGGTGAGAATAGAGGAGGGAGGGAAGAGCAGTCTGAAGTTTCGTGGAAGACTAAGAAACGATTCAGTGCCAGATGAACTAAATTGGAGATTTCCTATTTTATAAACCACAATTTAAAATCCTAACAAATTCCTCAAACTTTAAGAAATATTTTATTAAAATATGAGAAAGTGCTTTTATTTCACTCTAGGAAGTGTAAAAGAGAGAGAGAGAGAGAGATGACCCTGGTAGAGATGGAAACAAAGCTGTATATCATTAGTGAATAGTAACAAAATATGAAGACACAGTATTCCAAATCTGTCCTGTAGGCAAAGTGATCCAGTTTATTGATTGCAGCAATATATGCCTAACTGCATGGTTAGTAAAGTATATTAAATTAAATTCCATTGGCCTATGATTTGAAATCCCTACACTAAAAGATTTCTAGTCTAGACACGTGAGCATTTTGCATTTCCCCAGTGTCATTGTTTTATGTGTCCGTGTTTACTGTGGTCATTTACTTTTATGTTTTATTTATGCTAATTCACTCAGGAGGGATTGTTACTTGGTAAAATCATCTCTTTTGAAAAAACACTGATATTAATAACCTTGTTCAGTGCAGAGGAAAACACTAACATGAACATCTATTGGTATTCCTTTCTTCTCACCATATTTGAATTCCTAACTCCCTATATGGATCAAACCCTAGATTTTAAAAGGGGAATAAAAGAGGAGAAAAACACTCACAGATGACAGTTGTTCTAAAACTGAATTTCCAGGATTTCTCTCTTGAAACTAGTTGAAAATATTCTCATAATTTTAAAAAAACTTCTAAGTCCCTACTTAAGTAAAAGATTCCATTCTTTATTTTCTTTTCTTTCCAGAGGTTCAACTCATTAAATTAGCTAATTGAAAAATTCATGTTTTATCATGGAAAAATAAGAATCGCACTAGTAATAGAGTATGGAAGGAACCTAAAATGTTCAATTTCAAATAACTAAATCTACCTTCTCTATGAGTGTTACTCTTATGAGGATTTTTTTTTATCCTTAGATCATCTGTGTGTGTGTGTGTGTGTTTAATTTTGAGTTCTTGATGCTGATGTTTTATATGCAGATTAGATCCTTCTTTTTATTATCTGATGGGGTAACTATAGGACTCTTTGATGGCTACAATACAAATAATAGAGCATAAACATTACACTAATCTCAGAAGAATAGCTACATGTAAATAAACGAATGTCTAAGTAAACACATGCTTGTATTAGATTTTACACTAACTAAAATAATTTAATGTCAGATCAAAATTAACATTTCATTCAAGTCAATTCCCATGACATTCGGGTGTTCATCCTGTATGTGTTATAGACTGCCTAATTTCCCAGTAATTTAGAAAGGCATGGGAAAGGTGAGGAACCTCAGTGGTATGTAAGCCAGCTTCACAACCACTCAGCCCAGATGGAGCTGAGCTGGGCTGGAGTTTGATAAGAACTAGGTTAAGATAGGCTTTGCTAATAGAGAAAAGGAGGAGAAGAAATGGTGGACAGCATATATCACAGCAGTTGACAGTGACCATGCTTGTCATGACAGTCAAATTGCCTGAATAAAGGAAAAGGAGAGCACAGTGGGGTGTGGGGAGGCAGTGTTTATTGGAAAGTTCAGCAAAGGTGTCCACGAGAATGAAAGAAGGACAGACAAGCAGCAGTGGACCCAGAGGAGGACATTTCTTTCCACTCATGTGTAAGGAGTGTGCATTAACAGGGCCAAAACAAGTCAAATTATATTTGTATTAATTGTGTTAATTCTATAAATAAGGTGAAACTGATTAAAGAATGAAAAAGAATTCCTAGGCAGTTATGAGTACCTTTGGCCATTTGGATAATTTTAATTTTGAATAATTTCAAATTGCCACTTAGACAAACATTTATAGTTTCCGGAGAGCCAAATCAGAAAACTCCTTCTTTAATCCATTTAAAGTCTGCCATTTCTGGTACTGGCTTCAGCCCAGCTGAGAGCCCTTAATTAGTAAGTCTGATGTTTGGCTTCCTCAGGGCGATGTGTCAGCCTTATGCATTGATCCTAGCTTGGGAGCTAGGACACCAGAACCTGGGGTGAATCTGCCTTTAAGTTCAAGGCTACCAGTCTTCTAAATTACTACGCCTGCATTCTCTCTACTTCATCTGCTTAGGGAGCTTCCTATGGGTGCCCTGTTACTGATCTTTGTTCTACCTAAAACTTAACTGATAGCCTGAGCACCTGACTGGTAAGAACACTCTTCCTCACAGTATAAACCCATTTCAGTTCCTCCTAATGAAAGTTTATTCTGTTATATCCTGTGACCCGACAGGAACAGAAAAATTAAAAGTAGCAGGATGGGACCAAATGAAGAAAGCTGTGAGATGGAAATGAAGGAGTCAAGCTGTGAAAGGGAAGCAGATCCAACTTCAAATGGCAGAAATTCACCCAAGCATTATGCATTGTCTCCAAAGAGTATAGTCCTGGCTCCGGTTATAAGGAAAAAGAAGAAACAGGGAAGGGAGAGAGGGGGAGGTTACCCACTGTATCAAGAACATTTTATTTCTCAAAGAAAAATGATCTAATGTTAACTCAGCAAAATGTGAATATTTGTTAAATATGGGTGGTGGATGTATGTGTTTATAATAAACCTGTGGTTCTGCAGGCATCATCCCCAGAACAGCAGCATTGACGCCCTTGGAAACTCTGGAGATGGAACCCAACCATCTGTGTTTTAATAAGCCTTCCATATGATTCTGGTGCACAGTGAAGTCAGAGAACCATTGTAATAGACAATTGTCTGTATTTTGCTATATGTTGTTTTAAATGGCATGGTGGTGAAGGGAAGTCCTGAAAGGTATTAGTGGAGGGCAGCCATGGGGAGAGGTCAAATCGGTCTGGTTATAGGGCAGAGTTTCAGGAATAGAACCCTGGTGCCCTGCAGAACGGGGGATGGGGTGCACAAAAGCTGGGTCAGAACAAAAGTGAACAGCAAGACTGTCATGTAAATGTTTATTTAAAAAGAAAGAAAGGTGCTGAGCAGATTAGCCAAGAAGAAGTCTCAGGCGAGGATAAGAAGGCAAAGACCTTGGTAGCAGAGAACATTGGATGGAGTCTTCGACAAAGATCATGGCAGCCTGGTGTCACCATGCAAGGGCCCACTTCAGTGCTGGACTGCTTAGCTACAGCAAGACTGCCTGAGAGCTGAAACGCCTGAGCTACTAAACTCCCCATCTGCCCTCCCCTCTCTTTCTCCCCACGTCCCTTCCCACACAGATGAGACCACAGGCAGACCAGGAGGGGGGGACCAGATCTTTGCGGCAATTGAAGAACTAGGCTGGCGATGCCTTTAGAAAAACCTTCTGTAACAAAACTCCCCTCTCTCCTTGCCTTTTCCAGATCTGAGCAAAAGAAGCAAAGTTAATTTAAAAATGTCTTAATATAATTTCAACTGGTTAAACATAACCGTAAGACATATAAACTGTACAGCATAAATTTTTACATACACAGAATATAAGTTCTCCAACAATCATGACTGTGAATTAAATTTCCCCAAGCCTCCAGGTCTTCAGATTTGGCCTGAATTAACCCAGATGTTTTTTTTCATCTTTTGAGTTTCTCTTCTGTTGCTCCTCTCCTATGTGCTTTCTCTTTCATCTCAGAAAGTTCTTAAAGCTCCTGGAGTTTAAATGCACTGACCTAAAGCTCCCTGCCAAGACATTAGTCCTAATGGCCCAGGCTGAAGAGGTTGCTGTATTAAGACACCAGTGCTTGATGGTTAACTCACATTTACTTTGGTGAAAAAAATCCCTAATCATCTGGCCTCAGAGAGTGGATCCTGCAAGGAAAAAAAACGCAAGGAGCCTGAATTCTAAACTTTTTAACATTGTGTTTGAGTTTAGTACAAACGGTATATCATGGACAACTCATTATTTCAACATACACACATATGCCACACCCTGGAGTTTACAAAAGCTGGTTGAATTGAATGTTTTAATTCTCTCACAGAGATTTATTTAGCACACCCTGGAAATGTTTGTGTTGCAATTCCAACATTTACAAAAGTAGAGGAGTAATATCCTTTTTCCTCAAAGGGATGTCTGAAATCTCTAAGATATACTAAAAGGTAAACTACCATCATTATACTGTTTAAATTATAGTCAAGAACTGGTACTCATTTCAACATCTTCCCTTTTATTCAGCAGTAAAAATTCCCAGGAAGCATGTCAATATGAAGTTGGAGGATTCAGAGGAAGTGAAAACTTTCCAAAGTGAAACTTTTACTTTTGTGGTAATAAAAGTTGGTTGGAACATTAAAGTAATGTTTCCAGGTGTAGTCGGCAGAATAATGTCCCTGCAGAGATGCCTACCTACACATCCCCAGAATCTGTGAATGTGTGAGGTTGCAGGGAAAGGGGAATGAAGTCTGCTAACAGGTGGACTCTAGGAAAAGGATCATAGCTTATCTAGGCGTGCTCAGTGTAATCACAAGGGTCTTCAAAGGGGAGTGAGAGCAGGGAGAGGTGGGGAGGTAAAGAGTGAAAACCAGGAAGATGGCAGCATGAGGACATGGCTTGAGGTCACTGGCTTTGAAGACAGAAAGAGGCCACAAGCCAAGCAGAGCAAGCAGCCTCTAGAAGGTAGGAAAGGCAAGAATATGGGTTCTTCCCTCGAGCCTTCCGAAGGAACCCCTCACTTTTAGCCCAGTGAGATCCATTTCAGACTTATGACCTCCAGAAAAGTAAGATAATAAATTTGTGTTGTTTTAAGCCAGTAAACTTGTGAGAATTAGTTGTAATAGCAATAGGAAACTAATACAGCTGGTTTCTGGGAGAAACACTGGGAAAGTCAGAATCTGTTTCCCAAGACTGACTTTGGAAACAAACGGCTGAGCTGTGTGGAGAGCAGGTAGGAGATTTCCTGAGGTTATGCTGGTCAGGTTCTTCTCAGTCTCTCTCATCACAAATCTTCTCCCTCCAGAGGGAATTCGGGAGGAGAGTGGAGCTGGGTTGGGGGTTGAAGTCTGAACCCTAACTTCTTAATTTGTAACTGAAGAGACTGGATCAGATCATCTCCAGAGGAAACTAAGTCCATCTGTGAAATGCTGTAATTCCATCAGTGAGGAGATGAGGGTATATGCAAAATGCGTAGAGCTATACTCATGACTTTGTGTACCAAAGAGCCTCAAAACTTAAAATCTGCATGTTGCTTGATTCTAAAGAGTGAGGATATTGGATATTCTCCATTTCACTATGTTTGAAGGGCCTATCTCCTATTAGGAAACACCTTTTGAGTTTGCTTTGTAATTCCTCAAACATGGGGCTATTTACAAGCAAAGCAAAGCTCCCTGGAGGAACTGTGTGGTTGGTAGGATATCTTACATCTGCAGATTTCCCAATGTTGTGGTTATTATACTTATTACAGAAGGAAAGATTGAATGTGTTGGCTTCCTGCTGCTTATCTTCATTTACCTCAATCTCTATACAACCCAGCTGGTGAGTGAAAATACAGTGGCTGCCTCTTGCCCAAGATACACCTGATTTGCATTCCTTCATCCATGCTTTTCCTAGCATATAAGAAAGATAAAGTCCTTTTGGAAAAACATACTGTTTTGCCAATGGGTTTCAGCCCTGGGCAAGTTCACTCTTGATTGGGTGAGACTGAAAAATGACAATGGAACGTTCTTAGGGTGAAAGGGTTTATACCCAGCTTTGTTCTTCTGGTGGCTGGTCAAGCACTAGAATCCCATCTGCCTCAGGGCAAGTCTGCACACAGCAAATTGGTCTCTGCCTCTGGGCCTCTTCGTCCCCACAGCTGTCTCAGTCTCTGTCCTTGCACCCTTGCTCTCCTGCAGCTTGGCAGCCCAGAGCACTAGGCGAAGCTCTTTATATAGAGCCAATAATGTGATTGCCCACACGTGTGCAGTGAGCCAGCCCACCAGACCAGCGTCAGGTGAGAATCCTGGCCATGGGAATTTTCATTTTCTCTACACATACATTTTCTAACAAATATCATTCTCATACTAATGAGATGAAGTAGAAACAATGTATATTCCTTTAGAGTCATATATCTAAAATACATTGGCATGTCTAAGGAATAATAAGGATCAAAAAACATCAAGCAAAAAAAGAGTGAATTTCTGCTCAGACTGAGTTGACAAACTGACTCAAATGATCTGTGTGCTCACCCTCGCATTCTTTCTCTTCTCTCACTAACTCATTTTCCACTTAATCTTTGATTTGTACAATTATTCATATCTGGATATTGACTCATGTGTCATGAGTTTTTCATAGTGGTCTTCTGTTTGAATGAATTGAGATTGGCTGTCTAAAATGCATTGACTAATGCCATAAAGCATGAGTTAATTAATCTCTTTAATGTTATTTTTTCCTCTGCTGTGCAAAACTAATATTGCATCAGAGGTTGACCTTGATGGATAATCAGAAGTGATAATGAGAGAAGAAAGCAGAGAACAGGTTTTCAGATATTAACTATTAGAGTATTCATTACTTCCAAAGGACTGAGGAGTTTTAAACTTTCACATAAAACATTTCTTAAATAGAATGTAAATTATTCACAGAATATGCCTAACAATAGACAGTATAAAAATAATACTTATTAGTTTAGTGATCTTAAACTGACCTATCTTACCAAAGTAGAACACAGTCTTGGGAAGAACTCTTTCTTTTTTTCTTTTTCTGAAAGTTGCAGCCACATTGAGTGAAACTGTACATTTCCTACTTTCCATTTTCCATGATGCTGTAATATTACCCAGGAAATAAACATGATTGAGTCTGTTTGTTTCCTAAAACCATGAGAAAAATGTGAACTGCTTTGGAGAGTTACCCCCCAGGGAAAAGGCTCATGCTGAGATCACTGGCATTGTGAACATGTTTGGTTACTTTTCTCAAGAGTCCACTTCTCATCACTGGCTCGGAAGCCCGCGGCCCACGGAGAAGCAGCCCATTGTCAAAGGTCAACAGAGTTGGGGAAAAGGATCAAGTTTGATAGCTCTCTTCAGAGTCCAGTGGTGTTGACTGTGGCAGCACACATTGCACTCGACCTTTCATCTCTGTCTGCTTCTTTACAGGGCATGAAGCTGATGTATTAAGTATGATTTACTAGATGCCTGTAAACCTAATCAAAGATTTGAATTAAATTTCTTCCCTTTCCAAGCTGCCTTTGTTTACAGCTGTGACCTCAGCTCTTGTGGAGTTAATGCTTTGTTTAGCTTGCTTGCAGTCAAACGTATAAATAAAGTGGCAGGCCATAAAGGACTTTTTGGACAACTGCCACTGTGAGAACAGGGAGTTGACAGAGAGGAGTAAGCAAACACCGGCAGGAGGAGAAAGGAGACAGAAGAGCTCAGGGTCCGAGCAGCGTCCTGAGAGAACGCAGGAGCGTGGAAAGCACGAGGCGGGTGAAGGAAAACCACCCCAATAGTCAGGATGTAGAACTTTTACGAGGCACAGCAGAAGAGGCAGAGTCTCTAGTTTGATAATTATTATAATTTTTTTTTGATAGGTAATATTTTTATTTAAACATTTTTCTAGATATTTAGTAATCTTAGTTGTAATTTCCATTCTGACACCATTATTTTCCATAGATTTTCTAGTACGTTGTTTGTATTTTGTTTTTCTTTCACTTTCATTATTTTTACTACATTTATTTATGTTAGTCAACATACATGGCCTATATATTTTTGGTACTTTTTTTTTAACTTTTTAAAAAATTCATTATATTATCATTAATCTACAATTAGATGAAGAACATTATGTTTACTAGACTCCCCCCTTCACCAAGTCCCCCCACCAACAAACCCCATTACAGTCACTGTCCATCAGTGTAGTAAGATGCTGTAGACTCACTACTTATCTTCTCTGTGTTGCACAGCCCTCCCCGTGCCTCCCCTCCCCACATTATACATGCTAATCGTAAGGCCCCCTTTCTTTTTCCCTGCCCTTATCCCTCCCTTCCCACCCATCCTCCCCAGTCCCATTCCCTTTGGTAACCGTTAGTCCATTCTTGGGTTCTGTGATACTGCTGCTGTTTTGTTCCTTCAGTTTTTCTTTGTTCTTATACTCCACATATGAGTGAAATCATTTGGTACTTGTCTTTCTCCACCTGGCTTATTTAACTGAGCATAATACTCTCTAGCTCCATCCATGTTGTTGCAAATGGTACGATCTGTTCTTTTCTTATGGCTGCATAATATTCCATTGTGTATATGTACCACATCTTCTTTATCCATTCATCTACTGATGGACACTTAGGTTGCTTCCATTTCTTCTCTATTGTAAATAGTGCAGTGATAAACATAGGGGTGCACCTGTCTTTTTCAAACTGGAGAGCTGCATTCTTAGGGTAAATTCCTAGAAGTGGAATTCCTGGGTCAAATGGTATTTCTATTTTGAGCTTTTAGAGGAACCTCCATATTGCTTTCCACAATGGTTGAACTAATTTGCATTCCCACCAGCAGTGCAGGAGGGTTCCCCTTTCTCCACAGCCTTGCCAACATTTGTTGTTGTTTGTCTTTTGGATGGTGGCGATCCTTACTGGTGTGAGGTGGTATCTCATTGTGGTTTTAATTTGCATTTCTCTGATGACAAGCGATGTGGAGCATCTTTTCATGTGTCTGTTGGCCATCTGAATTTCTTCTTTGGAGAACTGTCTGTTCAGCTCCTCTGCCCTTTTATTAACTGGATTATTTGCTTTTATTTATTGAGGTGCATGAGCTCTTTATATATTTTGAATATCAACCCTTTATTGGATCTATCATTTATGAATATATTCTCCCATACTGTAGGGTGTCTTTTTGTTCTATTGATGGTGTCCTTTGCTGTACAGAAGCTTTTCAGCTTGATATAGTCCCACTTGTTCATTTTTGCTTTTGTTTCCCTTCCCGGGGAGATATGTTCATGAAGAAGTCACTCATGTTTATGTCCATGAGATTTTTGCCTATGTTTTTTTCTAAGAGTTTTATGGTTTCATGACTTACATTCAGGTCTTTGATCCATTTCAAATTTACTTTTGTGTATGGGGTTAGACAGTGATCCAGTTTCATTCTCTTACATGTAGCTGTCCAGTTTTGCCAGCACCATCTGTTGAAGAGACTGTCATTTCCCCATTGTATGTCCATGGCTTCTTTATCATATATTAATTGAACATAAATGTTTGGGTTAATATCTGGGGTCTCTATTCTGTTCCACTGGTCTGTGACTCTGTTCTTGTGCCAGTACCAAACTGTCTTGATTACAGTGACTTTGTAGTAGAACTTGAAGTTGGGGAGCGAGATCTCCCCCCACTTTATTCTTCTTTCTCAGGATTGCGTTGGCTATCCGGGGTCTTTGGTGTTTCCATATGAATTTTTGACCTATTTGTTCTAGTTCGTTGAAAAATGTTGTTGGTAATTTGATAGGGATTGCATCAAATCTGTTATATTGCTTTGGGCAGGATGGCCATTTTGATGATATTAATTCTTCCTAGCCAAGAGCATGGGATGAGTTTCCATTTGTTAGTGACCTCTATAATTTCTCTTAAGAGTGTCTTATAGTTTTCAGGGTATAGGTCTTTCACTTCCTTGGTAAGGTTTATTCCTAAGTATTTTATTCTTTTTGATGCAATTGTGAATGGAATTATTTTCCTGATTTCTCTTTCTATTAGTTCATTGTTAGTGTATAGGAAAGCCACAGATTTCTGTGTGTTAATTTTGTATCCTGCAATCTTGCTGAATTCTGATATCAGTTCTAGTAGTTTTGGAGTGGAGTCTTTAGGGTTTTTTATGTACAATATCATGTCATGTGCAAATAGTGACAGTTTAACTTCTTCTTTACCAATTTGGATTCCTTGTATTTATTTGTTTTGCCTAATTGCCATGGCTAGGACCTCCAGTACTATGTTGAATAACAGTGGGGAGAGTGGGCATCCCTGTCTTCTTCCCGTTCTCAGAAGAAAAGCTTTCAGCTTTTCACTGTTCAGTATGATGTTGGCTGTGGATTTATCATATATGGCCTTTATTATGTTGAAGTACCTGCCCTCTACACCCATTTTGTTGAGAGTTTTTATCATGAATGGATGTTGAATTTTGTCGAATGCTTTTTAACCATCTATGGAGATGATCATATGGTTTTTGTCCTCCTTTTTGTTTATGTCGTGGACGATGTCGATGGATTTTCAGATGTTGTACCATCCTTGCATCTCTGGGATGAATCCCACTTGGTCATGGTGTATGATCCTTTTGATGTATTTTTGAATTCGGTTTGCTAATATTTTGTTGAGTATTTTTGCATTTACGTTCATCAGGGATATTGGTCTGTAATTTTCTTTTTTGGTGGGGTCTTTGCCTCGTTTTGGTATTAGGGTGATGTTAGCTTCATAGAATTAGTTTGGGAGTATCCCCTCCTTCTCTATTTTTTGGAAAACTTTAAGGAGGATGGGTATTATGTCTTCTCTGTATGTCTGATAAAATTCTGAGGTAAATCCATCTGGCCCAGGGGTTTTGTTCTTGGGTAGTTTTTGGACTGCTGCTTCAATTTCGTTGCTGGTAATTGGTCTGTTTAGCTTTTCTGTTTCTTTCTGGGTCAGTCTTGGAAGGTTGTATTTTTCTAAGAAGCTGTCCATTTCTTCTAGGTTTTCAAGCTTGTTAGCATACAGGTTTTCATAATATTCTTTAATAATTCTTTGTAATTCTGTGGGGTCCGTCATGATTTTTCCTTTCTCGTTTTTCATTCTGTTGATGTGTGTTGATTCTCTTTTTCTCTTCTTCAGTCTGGCTAGAGGCTTGTGTATTTTGTTTATTTTCTCAAAGAACCAGCTCTTCATTTCATTGATTTTTTTCTATTGTTTTATTCTTCTCAATTTTATTTCTTCTCTGATCTTTATTATGACCCTCCTTCTGCTGACTTTAGGCCTCATTTGTTCTTCATTTTCCAATTTTGATAATTGTGACGTTAGACTATTCATTTGGGTTTGTTCTTCCTTCTTTAAATATGCCTGGATTGCTATATACTTTCCTCTGAAGACTGCTTTCACTGCATCCCACAGAAGTTGGGGCTTTGTGCTGTTGTTGTCATTTATTTCCATATATTGCTGGATCTCCATTTTAATTTGGTCATTGATCCATTGACTATTTAGGAGCATGTTGTTAAGCCTCCATGTGTTTGTGAACCTTTTTGCTTTCTTTGTACAATTTATTTCTAGTTTTATACCTTTGTGGTCTGAAAAGTTGGTTGGTAGGATTTCAATCTATTTAAATTTACTGAGGCTCTTTTTGTGGCCTAGTATGTGGTCTCTTATGGAGAATGTTCCATGTGCACTTGAGAAGAATGTGTATCCTGTTGCTTTAGGATGTAGAGTTCTATAGATGTCTATTAGGTCCATCTGTTCTAGTGTGTTGTTCAGTGCCTCTGTGTCCTTACTTATTTTCTGTCTGATGGATCTGTCCTTTGGAGTGAGTGGTGTGTTGAAGTCTCCTAGAATGAATGCATTGCATTCTATTTCCTCCTTTAGTTCTGTTAATATTTGTTTCAGGTATGTTGGTGCTCCTGTATTGGGTGCATATATATTTATAATGGTTATATCCTCTTGTTGGACTGAGCCCTTTATCATTATGTAATGTCTTTCTTTGTCTTTTGTTACTTTCTTTATTTTGAAGTCTGTTTTTTCTGATACCAGAATTGCAACACCTGCTTTCTTCTCTCTGTTGTTTGCATGAAATATCTTTTTCCATCCCTTGACTTTTAGTCTGTGCATGTCTTTGGGTTTAAGGTGAGTCTCTTGTAAGCAGCATATAGATGGGTCTTGTTTTTTTATCTATTCAGTGACTCTATGTCTTTTGATTGGTGCGTTCAGTCCATTTACATTTAGGGTGATTATCGATAGGTATGTACTTATTGCCATTTCAGGGTTTAGATTCGTGGTTAACAAATGTTCCGGGTTACCTTCCTTACTATCTAAGAGTCTAACTTAACTCACTTAGTATCCTGTTACAAACACAATCTAAAGGTTCTTTTCTATTTCTCCTCCTTTTTCTTTCTCCTTCATTCTTTATATATTAGGTATCAAAATCTGTACTTTTTGTCTATCCCTTGATTGACTTTGAGGATAGTTAATTTAATTTTGCATTTGCTTCATAATTACCTGTTCTACTTTCTTTACTGTGGTTTTAGTTCCTCTGGTGACAGCTATTAAACCTTAGGAACACGTCCATCTATAGCAGTCCCTCTGAAATAGACTGTAGAGATGGTTTGTGGGAGGTAAATTCTCTCAGCTTTTGCTTATCTGGAAATTGTTTTATCCCTCCTTCAAATGTAAATGATAATCTTGCCGGATACAGTAATCTTGGTTCCAGGCCCTTCTGCTTCATGGCATTAAATACATCATGCCACTCCCTTCTGGGCTGTAAGGTTTCTGCTGAGAAGTCTGATGTTAGCCTGATAGGCTTTCCTTTGTATGTGATCTTATTTCTGCCTCTGGCTGCTTTTAACAGTCTGTCCTTATCCTTGATCTTTCCCATTTTAATTACTGTGTGTCTTGGTGTTGTCTTCCTTGGGTTCCTTGTGTTGGGAGATCTGTGGATCTCCATGGCCTGAGAGACTATCTCCTTCCCCAGATTGGGGAAGTTTTCAGCAACTACCTCCTCAAAGACCTAACCCTTTCTCTCTCTCTTCTTCTTCTGGTATCCCTATAATGCGAATATTGTTCTGCTTGGATTGGTCACACAGTTCTCTCAATATTCTTTCATTCTTAGAGATCCTTTTTTGTCTCTGTGCCTCAGCTTCTTTGTATTCCTCTTCTCTAGTTTCTATTTCATTTATTGTCTCCTCCACCATATCCAACCTGCTTTTAATACCCTCCATCGTGCTCTTCAATGATTGGATCTCCAACCTGAATTCATTCCTGAGTTCTTAGATGTCTTTCTGTACCTCCTTTGGAATATTCATGATTTTTATTTTGAACTCCCTTTCAGGAAGAGTCTCGAGGTCCATATCATTTAAATCTTTCTCGGGAGTTGTATTAATAATTTTACTTTGGACAAGGTTCCTTTGGTGTTTCATGTTTGTATATGGCGCCCCCTAGTGTCCAGAAGCTGTTGTCTCTGGAGCTGCTCAGTCCCTGAAGCAATGTCAGGGGTCGCAGGGGAGCAGTACTGGTGCCTGGGGGAAAGAAAGAGCTGTTCCCCACTTCCCGGCTGCTGTTTCTGTCTCTACTGCCTGAGCCAGTGGGCCGGTCACACAGGTATAAGTTTTTGTCCCAGAGCAGCCGGATATGGATCCCTGCTTTCCACAAGGTATTGGTATCCCAGTCTCCCCAGGAACTCTGCCTGTATTAACTTTCCAACCCGATAGTCATGCGAGTCTTATGAAAACACCATAAAATGTAGGTTTGTGCTCCCAGAGCAGATCTCTGGAGCTAGGTATTCAGCAGTCCCAGGCCTTCCACTCCCTCCCTGCTCCTTTTCTCTTCCTCCTGTCAGTGAGCTGGGGTGGGGGAGGGTCTTGGGTCCCGTGGAGCCACAGCTCTGCTACTTTACCCCGTTCAGTGAGGTCTGCTCTTTTCTCCAGGTGTGTGCAGTCTGACGCCATCCTCTTTCCTGTTGCTCTCTCAGGATTACTTGCGCCAATTAAATTTTCTAATTGTATCCAGTTTTAGAAGGAAGCCACTGTCTCTCCTCTCACGCCGCCATCTTTCTAGTTTGATTATTTTATAAAAATAGCTTTCATAACCAGAAGGCCGGGAAACTGGCTGAAAGGCAGAACCTATGGAAGGTAATGAAAATTCAGATGAGACCTTTCTGTGCATTATATTTCAGTCTGGATGCCATAAGCTTTGAAATAAAAAATTAGTGACAATAAAAACCAGTTTAAAAGAATTCTTTAAATGTCCTAACAAGAAAAATCTTGCATCTTCTTTCTCTTGAGAAAGGTGTGCCAGCTCCTATGTTGCAGTCACCTTGCACCTCATGACACACTGCTTTCTGAGTCTGGCTCTGCTCCTAGAGCTTTCCAGCTTGTGGCTGAGACTACTTTAGCTCTCTGGGGTCCACATCCCTTTTTCTTGGATGTTAGTATCTCATCTGATATCTCCTTGGTCTTCTTGATCAGGTGTCCTATTCCTACTACTCGCTTTTTCATCCACAGAAAATTTCATAGAATAAAGGCAGAATCATGGCATGACACATTCATTTAGCCACTTGTTATATTGCAATACAAGCTCTTGTTATGTTCTAGGATACAAGTTAGGGATCATCTAGTAACTAGTTAATTCCCCATATTAACTATTGAAAATGCTAAAGCCCTCAAGCTCATCTCCCATATCATTATACAGAGTTCTTAAGATTTTTAATCTTGGTAAAATGCAGGTGAAGGGATCCAAAATAAGCCATTGTGGCATAAAAATTATTTTGTGCAGAAGGCATTTGAGAATTGGCTTTTTTTCCCCTCTGAACTCCTTTATCTGCCTAAAAGCAGGGTGTTCCAGAAGAACTCAGTTGTCTTAAATCGTTTCCCTGGAGTTTCCCGACTAGGGGAAACTGACTCTTATAACTGGAGAGAAGTCACACACTACAACCCCTCCTGAACAGACATTGTCTTAAAACTATCATTATCTCCCATCAATTCTCCTAAAGACCCATTTATCTTTCCTAAAAGTCATTTGTTTCCGCTTCTCCCCTCCCTTTCCTCTGTTAAGATGATATATAAGCTCCAAATTCTAACCATCTTCTGATTCACATTTTTCTGTGAACTCCTTTACTTAAGTGATTAAATGCTGTCTTTCCTTTTAGCAATCTGTCTAATTTTGCCAGCAAACTGACAAATCAGTTTAATCTGCAGACCTCCAGATATGAACCTAAGAAGGTAGAGGAAAGATTTTTCCTCTCTGACACAGGGTATCCAGTATGAACTTTTTCATGTCCTACTGCCATATGTCCTCAGACACTCCTGTGAGTTTGCCCGCACACTTCTCCATTCCACTCTGGCCTTTGCCCTCCTCCTGCCATTTCTGATGGACCTCCCTTCTGCTTGTCAGCCACTATTTAAGAAATATCTAAGATTCTTTCTTGTTCCTTCCTGCAAGCAGCAAATGCTAACAGTGAGAATAGCTAACATTTTACTGAGCACTTGCCATGAGCCAGGCTATGTTTCTAGTACCTTCCCTTAAAAGTTAAATTACTTGCCAGAGTCCCACTGCTCCCAAGTGCCTAGATGGAGATTCCAGTGCAAGCAATCAGCTGGTTGAAAGCTCACAGCTCTTAACCACTGCACTTGACTATACTTCCTCCCTTGCTTTCAGGGGCCAATGGTTTAACAGAACCAGGCATAAGAGAGTAGGAAGTTACATGGCCTGGGACTTACTAGAGAGGTCATGCCCTGCAAAAAACATTACAATTCAAAATTTAAACACAGTTTCTGCCAAATAAAACATTGGACTCTGAATTAAGACTACTGGGCAAGCTGCTAGTTTGTGGCCTCTACCCCACAGTCAGCTACCAATTGCATACCAAATCTATAGCTTCATACTCCATTTCTCTCCAGAGATCAAATACCAAAGAACAGTATTTCCACTGGCATTGCGAACTCCTAATGGTTAAAACTGAGCTGACCTCTCACACCACCTCTTCATAATGAGTTGTCTTTTTGGTGTTTCTGTTTCCATTATTCTGCAGTTAAACTATGTGTAAATCATTAGCCAATTTTTTATTTTCTTTCTGTCATATCCCAAATACCATCGCTGGTGAAATCAAGTTTGTTTTTTAGCATATCAAACCACTTCCTCTTTAAATTATAATATACAAAGACCTAGTTCAGGTCTTATTCCTTACACCTAAACTAACCTTTTAAATGTTATCTCTGCTTCCAATTTCTCTCCTCTATAATCCAACTCATTCAATTGGCTTTAGACTAATCTTCCACAAGCAATTCTTTATGCCACTTCTCACTTTTAAACTTCAATTGTCCTTTTGCTAAATAATGTTCTAGAAGTTACTCTTTTGATAGCAATTAATAAAGCCTGAAGGAAAATACTTGTGTAGGAACTCAGAGAAGAATACATGTGCAAGGCCCATTAGAAGAAGCCAAGGCAACTCTCAGACTGAGCTGCTTTCTCCTGTCTCTCTCTCTCCCCACTGCTCTCTATGCTTTTCTCCATGCATCAGCCACATTGTTCCCATCTCCAACTGCTGGTTTACTTTGCTTATTCATAGTTTGGACCTGTACTGTGCCAGGATCAGCTCTACTTGACTTCCCAAGTTCAGGGGCCACCACCACTTGCAACACAGTCTTAGTAGCACAATTTCAAAGTTCCTTGAAAAGCAGAATGACTCACCTGTTCATCATTTGTCATTCACCTTTGGAAGGCAATCTATATTTCCCCTTCTTGTGTTGCTTTAGGATAGGTCACTATTTGTCTTCTGAGGTGGGAGAGTACTAGTTTTTCTCTATCCTTTAACTGTCTCTCATCACTGGGATGGAAAAGGGCTGCTACAGTCTTCTCATTGGTGAGACTATAAGGAACCTAGCTTCTTTGGGCTGTTGTATCAGTAAGAAGGAACATTTGCCCCCAAACAGTCCACACCGTGGCTCTCTGTCTCTCTTCCCTCCTCCTTCCCCCTCATCCATTCTCTTTCCTTCTTCTGTTTCCTCTTCCCCTCCCTTCTTCCTCCTCTTTCCCTGCCTCCTCCTTTCCTTCCTGCCCTTCTTCCCCTCAGCTATGTGTAAGGAGGTAGGCTTATCTTGTGTACACAATCTCCGTGACACAGATATAGGAGAGGAAAGTATCTTTCCCCTCTACCCTTCTAAGTTCTTGGCTGGGACCCCTGTAAGAGAAGACAGAGTCGCAAAGGAAAAGCATATGAATTTATTTCATGTAAGTTTTATGTGACAAAGGAGCCTTCATAAGGAAATGAAGACCCAAAGAAGTGGTTAAAATTGAATGTTTCTATGCTGGGTTTGATCAAGAGTGGAAAGTTATGGATAGATATGATAGGACAAAGAGTATGAGTTAAGTGTAGTAAACTGGGGGAAATGGCAAGGCCTGTTTGTTCAGATTCCTCTCTGAGTCCCTGTGTCTTCAGAGATAAGGATGCCCCTTTCCTCTGGGTCTAGGGAGGGCACCTCTTGTGAGAGGGTTTTATGACCTGCTATGGGGGAAGTCATAAACTTCTTCCTGTGTATGCTTTTTCTCAAATTCTTACAGCTTTAAATATTTGATATGCTAAGGTGTTATATTTTGGGGTTTCATGTCCTGAACCCCCTGTTGTAGGCAAACCAATGCCCATTGCTAGACTTCTACTATTTAATCCCAGTTTCCTGTTTGCATCTGAGTCCATCATGAGTATTAAATGAACCAGCACTTTAAAGAAACTTAACCTGGTATATAACCAGCACTTAGTGTTAGTTATCATTATCATCATCATCTAATAGGTGATTCTACTTTAGGATTTGAAAGTTTGCTGAGGGGTGAGGTTAATATGTATTATTTTCCAGGGAGATATTCCTAATTTAGTTGATGAACTTATTTTAATTATCATCTGTCCTTTCATCCAAGACTAATGACATGCAATATGACATTTTCTCAGAGCAAATTTTGTTTCATCACGTTGACTGGCCAAATATTTACTTAATTCATTTAAGTATTCCCCCAAATCTCTGTTACATATGACATAACCTCTGAAAACAATGCTATTGAATCTTTGACCTCAATTCTATGAATATTTTTGTGTATTATGTAGAGCTATAAATATTCTGGACCCAGTAAGCAAAAGTAAAGATGTGACTTAAGAGTAAGAAAAAAATACCCTCAATGGAAATACAGCATCCTGTTAGCATTGTAAACAGTGCTTAAGTGTTATAAATGGACTTGGGCACATACCTTTTCATTTGATCTTCACATGAAGTAAAAGAAAAATATATTGCAATTTCCATTTACAGATGACAGCTCAAGTTCTCAGACAGTGGTCAGCAGCTCCAGCCCACCTCCAGTTTTTGTGTAGCCTGTTACCTAAGAGTGGTTTTCACATTTTTAAATGGTTGGGATACAAGATTATTTCATGTGAAATATTATATAACATATGAAAATTATATGAAATTCAAATGTTATTCATTAGTAAAATTTTTTTGGAAGAAAACTACGCTTATTTGTTAAATGTTGTCCATGGCTGCTTTCACATTACCACAGCACAGTTGAGTAGCTGCAACATAGATTCTGTGTAAAAAATATTTACAAATAGTACTTCACAGAAAAATTTTCTGACCTCTACTCTAAGAGGCTGAGTGACCTCCCCTAAGTCACACAGCTTGGAGGGCAATGTGTTGCAACTTGAATCCAGATCTTTTGACTTTCTCAAAGAACTGGCTCACTGACTAGACATCTCTTTACTTTTTAGACCCCCCCAAAAAAAAAGTTTTTATGCTTTTGAACCATTTGGGAACTGCCAGGCTACTTAGCTTCACTTTCAATTGTAAAAAGCTTCAATTATGGAAGCTTGATAAGTGCAAAATCCACAGATGCAACCTCTTGAGCACAGCTGCCCTGAGCATCTCCTCACCACTAATCAGACAGTGCTGCTTCTCTGTCCCAGGCTGTCCTCAGAGTTGAAGTGTGTCACCTGCAGGATACTTAATCTCTTCCAACAGCACCATGATGAGACTTATTCTTAGGCTGACCCCAGCTGTAATATTTATCAAGAATATTATATCCCTTGGTGCTCTTATGACTAAGGGAAATAAAAATAACATCAGATGGAGAAAAGAACTATCACCCTCATATTCTACCTTAATCGTGGCTTCTCCTTAAAAACTTGTTGACTGTTTTCTGACAGTATCTATCTGCCCTACTCCCCATATATAAAGAGACCACTTTAGAAACTCAAATACCTCTTCTGCTTCAGACCAGGTTTATTTATGGTAAGCTTACAAGGACCTGGGAGGCAGCCAGCTGTTGTCAACAGGAAGTTGCCCAGGGTATGTAAACAGGAGCAAGATAGCCAACTTGCACAGCTTCCCAAACATTTCTGTGTTGGCCTATGGTATCCATTATTTTCTCTTTCTGTAAGGATTCTCTGAAAATTAATCACATCCATATCCAAACATAAATATATAAACATATTCCAAAACCCAGTTACTATTTGTAACATCCTAAATTTTGGCATAAGGCCAGTTCTCTCTTTCTTGTATTAGGGCTGATAGCCAAGAATTGAACTACTTCAGTGGTAGAAAATACGGTGTGTAATTTCTTTCCCAAATATTGTGTGTAGTACTGAGACCAATTATCCCTTAGGTTCTCATGTGCTGCAGTTTCTCCTGTATATTATAGTTATTAATGAATTTGTCAAGAAAAAGAGCAAGAAATACATATATTACAATAAAATCTCTGATATATTGCTGTTAGCAGTTTATTTCACCATAATCTTCATCATCACTAACAACAGCCTACTGGAAATACACTGGGCTTGATTCTCTACTAAGCTATCAGGCAGGAAAGTGTCTGCCAAGGCAGTAATTGTTCGAGTAGAGACTGACTACAGCAAAGATTGCTTACCTGCCTTTGTTAAAATTTGTACCAGGTCATGGAGCCCTTCTAATGCAATACAAAGCATTTTGTGATTTATCCTGCCACTGCAGGTTTTAAGTTTTTATTTTGAAGTGATTCCAGATTTACAAAATATTGCAAAAAATACTGCAGGAATAAAATATTTCTGTATACCTTTCACCCAGATTCCTCAAAAGTTAACATTTTATATTTGCTCAAAAAGCCATAGATAGATGGATAGATACATTTTTGTACCACGTGAGAGTAAGTTACAGAAATGATGCTCCTTTATCACTAAATACTTCAGTGTGTATTCTCTAAAACCAAGGGCATTCCCTACAGAGCCACAGTACAGTTATCAAAATCAGGAAATTAACTTTGGTACAATTAAGTCAGGAAATTAACTTGGAGTTACAGATCTCATTCAAATTTTACCAACTGTCTCACAGATATCCATTATAGGAAAAGAAAAATACATCTGGTTCAAGATTTAATCTAGGAATACAAATTGTTGTTTTTCTTGTCTTTAGTCTCATTTAAACTGGTGTCTCCAGTCTGATGTCTTTGACACTTTTGAAGAATCCATGTCATTTACTTTGATGAATATCAATTTGTAGATTCTGATATTTCCTCATATTAGATTCACACTGTGTGTTTTGGGCAGAAATATCATTAAATGATGTTTGGTCATTTTTCAGTGCATTATAACCAAGAGATACAAGATATCTGTTCAGTTATAGGTAATACTAACCTTGAACACTTAGTAAAATGGGTTTTGCCACTGTAAATTTTCTACAATCCCTCTTCATTAATAAATAGCTTGTGTGGATTACGTTGAGATGATGTAATATTCTCTTTCTTATCAAATTTTCAACCAGTAATTTCTTGTCTGAAACAGTTATTACTATGGAGGTTGCCAAGTGGTGATTTTCTGATTTAATTCATTTGTTCCACATTTATGACTGTATGGAAGAGTTTTTCCTTCCTTGCACATTTGTCTATTATTTTAGAATAATCACAAACTCTTATTTTATTCACTATGTTATAAACTATTAGTATCATTGTTTATTTTGCCAAATTTTTCCAGTTTTGGCTAGTGGAATCCACTGCAAATTTTTGAGGTGAGCAGTAAGGTCGTCTGAGCTGTTTATCATAATTTTGGTGGCACTGTAAAGAATGTTTTAGAAATATGAGCTAGAGTGGAGAAAACCGTGGAGATGTGGAGGACACTGGGTATGGAAAGTACAGAATAGATTTTAGTGTCTCTGGGGAGACAGAATCAATAGGATTTGGAAACTGGGGTAGCAGTAAAGGAAAAGGGGTTTTGGTCTAGGTAATTGGGAAGGTCATTGTGCCACAGGCAGAAGCAGAGGCAAAGTTGCAAATGACAGCAAGTTTAGTTTTGGGCTTGTTAAGCTCAAGTCTCCCAGAACGCTTCCATGTGGAAATGCCCAGCACTTGATGGTAGAGACCTAGAGCTCAGAAGAGAAATAATGATAAAGGACAGACTTGAGAATTCTCAAAAACTGAGGCTTTGTAAGTAAATGAGCTCGCTTAGCAAAAGTATAAAGCCAAAATAGAAGATGGTTGATTAGGGAATGCCTACAATTAAAATGTCAGTGGTAAAGTAAGGAAAAGACCCTACAGAAAGTAAGAATATCAAAGAGAATTTTGATATGACATCAAAACCTAGATAAAAATCAATTTCAAAAAGGAAGGAAGTAGTAAATGGTACTAAATCCTGAGTTTGAATAGAAGGATGAGATATGGCTGTAAACTTGACAACTAGAAAGTCAGTGTTATCTTTAAGAAAACTATCTCAATGATGAGTGTGATAGAAGCCAGTTTACTGGTGAGTAAGGTGAGGTGAGGAAGTGACAATAGTGAACATAATCTATACTCTCAGAACATCTGGCAGTGAAAGGAAGATAGAGTGCCTTGGATAAAGCAGGAGCAAGAGGATTTTTCTTAGGATGGAGAATCTAACCATTGCTTTAGTCTAAAGGACATAAATGGAACAAGATCAAGAATGCAAGGGGTTACCTTTGGAAAGCAGAAGACCTTACCCTATCTGGAATATAGGAGAGAGAAATGGATGAAATTACAGAAAAATGTTGATGAAGAGGAAGAGTGATGGATCAAACTAAATAACCTGATTTCCTCAGTGTAATCAGAGTGAAAGAGAAGAAAATGGATTCAGGGGTTTTTTTGAGGAGTGGAAATGACTGAACAATGGCCGTAAAAATGAAATATGCCAAGGATAATGTAGTGGCATTATTTTATATGTGAAAATCTGATTGTATATATAGCATGTTAATGATGGTTGAGCATATTAATACCTTAAATCCTTTACAGAACTGACTAACAAAATACAACTGAAAGAGTACATTGTGAGTAAGTTAGGTTCCTTCAGAAAGCAGATATAAACTCAGGATTAAATTGTGCAAGAAGCAGTTTGGGATGAAATGCCTGTGAAGGATAGAAGGGAGTCACAGAAGGTGGGGACAGCTTCAGACTGTGATGCAGGTCTGTCCCCTTGAAGGAGAAAGGGAAGGAAGAAAGATTAACTAGGAAGAGTCTCAGACTTCACTGCAGTTCTCAGAAGTCTGGCCAAGCCAATGGGAAATCCTTGAGCCAAAGTCCCCTGTAAAGGCAGTTTCCAGTCTTACAAGACATGGGCTAGCTTTAGTACTCCCGCCACCATCAGTTACTGGCTGGGGGGAGCCTGCAAGAGGCATAGAGTGTGCCTGGGAGTTGATCCAGAGGGAAGCAGCTCAATTTTGTTCTGCAATGGGGAATTTGAGTGCCATCTTCCCATGACTGCCTGTAACAAATATGTTTTTCAAGACTAATTCCTTGCAGAAAGAAAATCACGTGAAAGAGTTCCAGCAAAAGTTCCAAAGATAGGCCAAGATGAAAACCTTAGCCTGGGAGAACTTGTTGATCTCTAATCTGTTGTGACATAGGGCTGGAAACTGAACCTAAGTGGATGGCCTCGGGGCTGTGGAAGGTTTGAACTGCTGGGCCAAAGTGAGAGAAGTAGAACCTAGAAAACATCTTAGTAAATAATCTTGTGGCAACTCTGAGGACTTGACATCACCAAAAGACAGAGTCAGGAAGGAAGCAAGCCATGCAAAGGTGCTTGAACAGTTGTGCTAATTTATAGGAGTAAGAGGGGTGTTACATTAGGATGAGAGAATCTGGGGTTCAGTAAATGTCTTTGCTGCTTCCTTGGAAAGTTTAAAAGTCCTCTGCAGTGTCGTTTCTTGAGTTTCCATCAGGGCTGGAGTCAGGGTGAGGTGAGTGAGGCAGGGGTGTGTTAGCATAGGATCCTGTCTTCAAAATTTTGATACTTTGTTAATCATTTTTATGCACTAATCTTTTTTTAGTATTGCATTACAATATTTATCTGGGTTACTGAGGTTTTGGTACCCCCTTCAAAATTATACCTAACAGGAGTGCCTCACTTGCCTTACCCTAATCTCAGCCCTGTTTCAATTTTGTATTTGTTTCTTTGTTGCTGGACCATCTCATGTGATGGCAAAAGGCATTACAGGAAGAAAACACCAGTGGAGATGCAAACACTTGGACTAAGGAACGAGGATCTCATTATTAATGCTTTGCTGATCAAACTTCAGATGGCTTTGTGCTCTATATTAAGAAAGGCTGTTTCCTGATAGGTGAATAAAGAGATTGGCTAGAATGTTCAGGACTCGTTAAGGATTAGTGAGGGCTGTGTAGAGGAATGGGGTCGGTGGGGAGGTAATCCAGGATACTGGTAACAGCCTCCATCCATCCCTCCCCTTCTGCTGTTCCATATAGTCCTTATTCATCCTTAATATAGGGTTAACTTTGTCAAAAAAATTTCTTACTTACATGCTCTGAACAATCCTGGCCAATATGTATACTAGTGCCTAGAATATTGCCTGGGACATAGTAGGCACTCTAGAAGTATTTGTTGAATGAATGAAAGCAGGTTCACTGAGATTTTATGAGAGACATCAAAGGTCATTCTGGAAGACAAACAATAAAACCTGGAAGTCAGGACGTTTCTCCTGGTTACCTCAACTGAAGGAAGTCATCGGGTCATCTTCATTTGTTTATCACCTCTAGTACGGGTCTTTCTTAACTCCAAGTGTCCTGTTGCTTCTAGTATAGATAATACTTATTAGATTACCTATATAGTAAGATTCTCTACTTTGATAGTTGCTATATTAGTCTGGGTTCTCCAGAGAACTAGAACTAATAGCAGATAGATAGAGATAAAAGAAATTTACCATAAGCATTGACTCACATGATAATGGAGGCTAAGATATCCAAGATCTGCACTTGACAAACTGTGAAGATGCAGGAGAGCCAATGGTATAAGTTCTAGTCTGAGTCCAGAGGCAGAAGACCAATGACCCAGCTCAAGGATAGTCAGGTAGAAAAAAGGAATTCTTTCTTACTTAGCCTTTTATTCTGTTGAAGCCTGCAAGAAATTAGATGAGGCCTGTCCACATAAGGGAGGGCAATGTGTTTTACTCAGTTTACCGATTCAAACGTTAATCTCATCCAGAAAGATCCTTACAGACACACCCAGAAATAATGTTTAACCAAATATCTGGGCATTCTGTGGCCCATTCAAGTCAACACATAAAATGAACCACCACAGTTGCCAAGTGAGTCTAAAACCATAAAGTTCTGTGAATAAAATATTCAAATAAGTGGCACATCCTTAGACGATTTCTATGGAGATACCCTCCTCTTGGGTTCCTTCAACACAGATGAAAATAAAATTAGATTTGACTAATTCCCAAATTTTCAGATTTATAGAATTTCCTAAAGACCATTAATAAAGGTGAGACTGTAAAAAAGATAGCACTTCCCATTTTAATACTAAGTGTCCATAATGTACTGGAGAAATTAGAGTCAGGTAGCAATCTGAGTGACAGGCAGCAACCTCCTGGGTCAGGAGAACAATCTCAGTTCTTATGTATTATCATCCTTCAAGGTATGAGCAAGGGGACAAAGTCAAGAAACTTCCATTTTTAGCTAATGGGTTATGTCATTTTAGAATAAATTCAGTTATTTTTCTAACTCAGTGTTGAACTTTTAAACTCAGAGCTGACCTCAGTTCTTTTGTGCAAATTTTTTGTGCTCAACAACTTTTGAGTGGTAAATCAGTAGGACTATAGTACCAGTATCTTATGGCCTTGTCCGTACTGTGTGTAGGGTCATGGTCAAAGAGGCACAGTTCAGCCAGTCTGTCCTCAGATCACTTCCTTGGTTTTGGATTTTAATGTTTTTAAGAAGTGAGTAAAAAAAAAAACGAATCCGAAACTCTTCATTTGGAAAACATTTAATCTTCATTTAGAAAAGTCATCTTTAAGTTTTTAACATGGGCAGTTATAAGATTTTTTAATAGGAGACACAGTTATATCATTTTTTGTTATCAAGATAATAATATAACAATGGCCACATTTCTTCCTATCTGTTCTCAAAATGTTCTTTTGTCCAAAATGAGTTATTTTCTCATTCATTTTTTAAACATCACCTTTTCTTTGATGGCTGAGATAAAAAAAACTTTTTAAGTAAATGCTATCAAGTATAATTAGATACAATTGTTACCTCTTGAAATGGCTCCAAAAGCTTTTGCTATTAGTAAAAGTTTTGTTTCTGCCATTTTCTTTTCATTTAGTTGTGCATGATGTATTTTTTCTATCTTTCATCTGAGGTTTCTTTGCAGGAATATTTTTGAGGCCACCTATCCATTTTATGAAGACTAGTTAAAGCTATATGACACACTCTATAAAAGCTGTCGTCTGGGCACACATAAACAACTTTGCATATGCTGGAAACTAGCATGCAAGTACCAAGTTAACCACCTCTCAAATAATCCTCTCCTCTTCTGAGGCTCCATCCTGTACTAGACCTGACATGTGACCATCTGATTGACAGATAAAATTAGAGGGTCAGAGCCAACTTGCATATTCAACAGTGGAATCAGTTACTGTTTTCACCTTCTTCCCCCTGGAATCCAGTGCCATCTTGGAGTCATTTGTAGCTTCATCCCAGTGAGGCCAAGGAAATTCCAACTGTGAATCACTGCAGAGACATTTAGTCCTTAAATTCTTCAGAATGAAGTAACGTCAGGGCAAACCTTTCTTTTCTCAATATTGATAAGCTCTCATAACATAACTTTGATGCATTATTTTGCTGTTACAGCCTATGTCTCTTTATTCTGCCTTACCCTCAGCACTCCCCCTATGTAGGAGTAGATGTAGGGAATGAGGACTCAGGAGAAAGGAAAAGAAAATCTGTCCTAGTACATTATCAGGGTCTAGCATTTATCATATGCTTCACGTTAAGTTGTCTTAGAGATGTGCTATTGATCTTTTTTTTGTGTTCTCACTGGATGTTAAGTCCTACTTAGTCTGTGTCATGCATAGAACCAAAATTAGCCTGTAAGACCTCCTCTAGGGCTGACATTCCCTGATTCTGTGAATCTGCACCCTTGGTGAAGGCCATATACTTTAGTTGGCAGTGCTGTTCCTGGGAGATGCGCACAAGTCTGTGTCCTCACTTGCCCCCCTGTCTCACTCCATCTTTGGTGGAATACAATGAGCTTCAAAAGATGAGCCTGAAAACAGATATTTGTGAGAATTAGAAACAAAGCACTTCAGGGAACTAACAACATAAAAATACTTCAAACTGTGAGGAATTGAAGCAACAGTTCCTGTTATGATGTACACAATGGACACAGCATGTGAGCAGCTATAAAAAACACTGGAGGAAAAAGTATGTCTATGAGAAACAACTTTAAAAAAAACCACAGAAAGCTCAAATGCCTCAGTGCAGAGAGTGAAACTACCACAGAAAAGTCTCTGGGGTCAAAATAGCAAATCTGTGGGATAAGTTTAAAGTTTGATTCCCAAAGTAAGTTTTGCCAAATCTTGCCCCACCTTGTGGTGCCCCACAAAGCCCATTCAGCACAACCAAGAAGTGGGGGCTTCTGTGAACCCTCAAGATAACCCCCATGGTCAAGGCTATCACATCCACTTAAAAATCAGTTTACTTAGAACTGAGTGAGGAAGATGGGTAATCCAGACTCAGTCCTCAATCTAAAATAAGCCATTTATTTCTAGACTAGCGTTCTAACAAAGATCAAAGTGATTTGTTACCTGTTATACATGTGGATGATTAATAAATCATATTATACCATCACCATATTACTTTTCAAATGTAAACCTACTCTAGCATCTCAAGGCAAATTACTCTGATTTGAATGAAGAATGAAGATAAAAGTATAAGCCTGTAATCATCATTTAATATTACATATGCCAAAATTTTACATTAGTATCATATTCCTCTGGGAGAAGAAAAGACTTCTTAAAAAAACACATACTTAACAGATAAATCTGCCTAACAGTGACCCAGAACTCCCTTTTAATATTGGAGGAACAACTTTTCCTAATTGGATAGCTAAAGAGATGTTTATTACACTCCATTTTATAATCATGATCTCCAGATTGTAATATCCCAGAAGACAATGACTGCACATTTTGTTCGGTGATTCAAAGACCTTCCCCAGCTAGTACTATATTAAGTAAGCATGAAAATTTTGTACACTTAGGATGTTTTTAGTTGGTATTAATAGAAAACTCATCTTAACCTGCTCAAGCTTTAGAGATACATATCATCTTACATAACAAATAGTCCAGAGTTAAGGGAAACTATCAAGTGGCTCAATCCCATTATCAAGATCCAAGAGCTTCCCATTATACTATCCTCAGAATGTCAGCTTTTGCTTAGAAGCCGGCTCCCCTCATGGTTGTAAGATTGCTATCAAGTTCTAGGCACCACATGCAGATATGTGGAAGGCTGATGGGTGATATATCCATCTTTTCCCATGCATCTCTAAGAGGAGGAAAGGTTTTCCAGGAGCATTGTGTGTTCCTTTCTTCAGGAACTGGGTCACATGACTATCACTGAACCAATCAGTGGCAAGGCAAATATAACCCAAAGATGAAGTTAGATCAATCAGGATTTCTTAGGCTCATAAAGGAAAAGTGAGCAACCCTATCAGTTAAGAGTAGGTTTGATTATAACAGGTCCAAAATAATTGAGGCTTAACTAAGAATGAAAATTATCAACACAAAAATTAGCAACTAAGCAGTCCTGGACTATGTACAAATTACCAACTGCTACCTAATGTCTTAAAACAATAAACATTTATTTAGCTAATGACTCTAAGGGTCGGCCGAATCGTTCTTCTGGTCTCAGCTGGACTTCTGCACCTGCTGTCAGTGGGTGTGTTAGCCACAGATTAGATTTATTGGTGGTGAATGTGTTTCCTCATATGTCTAGAACCTCAGCTGGGACAAGTAAGCTGACTCAGATCTGTCCTACATTGTCTCTAAAACTGAAATAGACTAGTCAAGTCTTGTTCCCATGGCAGGGGCAAGGGTCGAGGAGAGCAAGCAGAAATATACAAAGCTTCCTATTACTGCATAATAAACTTCCCCCAAAACTTAATAATCTAAAACACCATTTGCGTATGAGTTTGTTCTGCAAACAGCAATTCAGGCTGGTCTCACCTGGATCCTTCATCTGTATGTATGGAACTGTGTTAAGGATAGTGTGGGTAAAATTGCAATATTTCCAGAATCTCTTGCCTGGCTTTAGGGCATCTCCATAGCAATAGGTGTTTCCAAGGGGTGGAGAGAAGTAGTCATCTCCATATCAATAGGTAATTACCTGGGCGAGCAAGGGCTTATCTGGACCAGAGAGGTTGGGTGGAGCCCTCTCCAGCAGCCAGGTCGAAAGACTGCAGGATGCCACACAAGGGAGTCTGAGAAATGCAGTCCTTATTTTAGGTGGCCAACGGCACTATTTAACTATGAATAGATAAATTCTATTCATATGGAAGAAGGGGATAGACATTATTGTAAAGTAACCATTGTCTGCCACCACACCCAAAACATATCAATCAAAGTAGTAGAAGGGGATTAATGTAGAGATAATCCAAATAATAGGATCTGATAGTGTTTCCCATAATGTTTTAAATTTATAGAAATCCTTTCAATCCAAAGTTTTTGTTTGCACAAACTACCACCATAATTAGAAAAAAAATTCACATTAATTTATGACTTCCATTTTCCTTTTACTCTGAAAGTGGGTGCTGCTTTGACTAAACCAGGTATAATGAAGAATCCCTTTCCACCCTGTTCCCAGCTCAGTTAGCACCTGGATGGATTGCGAATGTCCCAGACATCACTTGTAGCCCATCTGGGAGAAGAGTTTTGTTACACCTTTTCTTTCTTTTTTTTTAATTAAGGTATCATTAATATACACTCTTATGAAGGTTTCAGATGAAAAACATTGTGGTTGCTACATTCCCCCATATTATCAAGTCCTCCCCATGCTCCATTGAAGTCACTGCCCATCAGCATACTAAGATGCTGCAGTCACTACTTGTCTTCTCTGTGCTACACTGTCTTCCCTGTGACCCCACACACACCATGTGCACCAATCATAATACTCCTCAATCCTCTTCTACCTCCCTCCCCACCAGCCCTCCTCCATCCCTCCCCTTTGGTAACCACTAGTCCCTTCTTGGGGTCTGTGAGTCTGATGCTGTTTTGTTCCTTCAGTTTTGCTTCATTGTTACACTCCACAAATGAGGGAAATCATTTGGTACTTGTCTTTCTCCTCCTGGCTTATTTCACTGAGCATAATACCCTCTAGCTCCATCCATGTTGTTGCAAATGGTAGGACCTGTTTCTTTCATATGGCTGAATAGTGTTTCATTGTGTATATGTACCACCTCTTCTTTACTCATCCATCTACTGATGGACACTTAGGTTGCTTCCATATCTTGGCTATTGTAATTAATGCTGCAATAAATATAGGGATGCATATGACTTTTTGAATCTGGGAACTTGTTTTCTCTGGGTAAATTCCTAGGAGTGGAATTCCTGGGTCAAATGGTATTTCTATTTTGAGCTTTTTGAGGAACCTCCATATTGCTTTCCACAATGGTTGAACTAGCTTACATTCCCACCAGCTGTGTAGGAGGGTTTCCCTTTCTCCATATCCTCACCAGCATTTGTAGTTCCTAGTCTTTTCTATGTTGGCAGTCCTAACTAGTGTGAGGTGATACCTCATTATGTTGTTACACTATTTCTAAACCAGTGAATACAACAGTGTGATAAAACTCTTGTCAAGAATCATATCGTCAGAATCTCTTCTTGATTCACTTATTCTTCCTAGACTACAATTGAATTTTTGGGATTGAGAGAAGCTCTGAACTACAATACGTCTTTTGGGATTGAGAGAAGCTCTGAAATTAAAACAATGTACTCATCATGGTATTTATTGCATCAGAAATCAACTACAGTTAATTTAAAGAGTAAAAGGGAATTATTGAAAGGGGCAAGAAGTGCTATAGAATTGACGACAAAGCTGGAAAACAAGAACTGGGCAGGTGCCAAAGGTGATAAATCAAAGCCAGGCTCAGCCTCAGTCACTGCTGCTTGGGATTTGGCCTTTGGCACTATTGCCTCTGGATGCTCTCCACCAGACACTGGTGTGTAGATTATGCAGGAGCCACCTGAAACTCTTAATGACCCTGTGCATTCAAGTCACTTCTTTAAGATCCAGAGTTCCAGGCAGAAGCATCCAATCAGCAACTTTTAGGTGAGATGTCCACCCTCTGGCTGCCAGGGTGATAGAGAGAGAAATATCTGCCCCTCCATCCATTTTTGTAAAAAGAAATCAGGCTGTTTCCCACCTGCCTTTGGATTTTTCCCAAATAAGAATGATATTAGGAAGCTGGTTAGCCAAAACAATAAATGTCAACTACATAGGCCATAGTGGTGCTATAAAGGAACAGGTCACTTGACTCAGTTATACAGAACACTGGGATGAGGGGGTTGGAGGAGTAGTGAGCCAACATGGGGTAGGGAAATGAAGTTTATTCTGTATATTTGAATATATATTGATTATCAGAATTCCATGGGGAGTACATGATTCAGCTCAAATTGTTTAAATTTCTTGTCTTTCAGTATGGAAAATAAACATTTAGTTAAATGAACAATGTGAACATAATAACATGTTCTCATGGAACAGAGCATCTTTATATTTAGAAATCTTATGTAAAGGTGGGGTGGGAGAAATTTTAAATCAAGGAACACTCATAGAAAAAATTATGAAATTAAAATGGAAATTTTAAGGCATGTAAGATCTCAAAAAGTATTCACTTTTTATACCCTTTCCTGGAAGCTCCCAGGGCTGAACAAGGAAATAAACCAAGATACCTAAAAGCATAAGGATTAGGAAACAGTGTATCCAGTATAGGAGAGAGCTGTGAGGAATTCCTAGGATGAGGATGAAAGGAGATCCCAGGGCCCGCTGAGTGACAGAACTAGACAGCCCCCAGCTCATCCAGGAGGAGGATGGAGAACTCCAACATGAGGGCTTCAAAGAGTGGGAAATACATATACATACGGACATATGCATGAAAATATTTGGATGGAAACAGAAAAACCAAAGCAAGTGAAAAATAAGTTATTTATTAATTCTAGGTAAGATATAAAATTATACAAGAAATGAAATATAGTCAATATAAAGTTCAATTGTAAATAGAACAGTTATAATAATGCAAACACTGAATATTGACCTAGTAAGAAGTGGTGATAAAACATACTCTTATGGAATAGATTCTGGGATTTGCTTCAGAATAGTATGAGATGGTGGGATACAGGGCATGGATGGGGCAGGACTAGTCACAAGTTAATGATTGTTGGGGCTGGGTCATGAGTACATGAGAGTTTATCATATAATACCCTTTTAATGGATATGTTTAAAATTCTCCATAATAAAATGCTTTTTAAAATGTTGATATAACTGTATTGGAAGGATATATGGGAGATGGAGGAGTGGGGCAGGGATGTAAGGGAGCTAATCCCCACATAATGTTGAAAACTAAAAACTCAGGTAGTAGCTGAATAGACAAGTTAATTAGAATTATGGACATAAACACCAGATGGTATAACTAAGAGAGAAATTCAAGGGCCCGGTGGAGAAAGAATCAAGGATGAAAGTAAGGCTGCTTCCATGTTTTGCCTTGTAGAACAACTTGACTTTTAAAGCCAGGTGTCTGTAATTTTTTTAAATAACAATTAAATTCTTAACATTCCAATAAAATCACTTTTTAAAAGAAAGTAAAATAAAGCAGAGGAACTAGTGTGAAAAAGTTATACCTTGTGTGCACCCCCAGAGAATCCTCTCTGGGCTGAATAACCGGGAATCCTGGCAGGTAGAGAGCCAGGGGGAAATCAGGCCATGAGTCAGAGCCAGCCCACAGGTGAATTTCCCAATGGCTACCCAAACTGTCCATTAAAGTTAAGAAGAAGAAAAGCAATTAGGTAATTATAAATATATCCTTGATGTACCTGTTAGCTAATATCTCATACTGGTCAGCTACCTACAAGCTAAATTTCTAGCTTTGAAAAGATGAGAGCCTCTAAGTACTCCCAAGGCCTCTTTCCTCCTGACTAGGACAATCAAAGGGAAGCAGCCATTCTTTCAGTACATCTTTGGGCTTTAGCCTGTCCTTTTCCTTGTGGCCTCCATTGGCAGATCATTTTAGTCTGAGGTGATATTAAATATATTTAATAACTCATATGGCATACACCTTAATCGATTAGACGGGATCCCAGCTGTAATGCAGGAGTGGCAGCCTCGAGACTGCCTGCCAGACCAGGTATTAATAATTTGGTTGTTGGACTGTGGGGAGGTCCTGAGGGCCCCAGGGGAGCCCAGGGAAAGGGTAGGAGGCTCAGGACACTAACCACTTTTCATATTTTACCAACACATTCAACATTTTTAACCAATCCTTCACTGTACCAAGTACAAGGCAGTCAAATAACAGCCCTGTCTCAGGATTCTCAGCACTTAACAGCTGGGCCTAGATGGGGATTGACATATTTAGTGCAGATCTGAATCACCTAAGGTTTGGATCGCTTGAGACCAGGACCATGGATTTTCCACTTTTATCAGAATTTGGCCATGGGAGGCAGGGATAATGAGCACTCTTCGCTTAACTGTATGTCACTGATGTCCACTAGTCTGCTGAATGAATCACAGTATCTTTTTGGTTTTCACTGATTTGCTTTTTTCCCCCATTATGCAATCTCCTTAATGCTTACCTTCCACCTGTTACCAAAGGTGTCTTTGGTTGTTCAATGCTGTAGCACCACTGCCTAGAATAATGCCAGGTGCATAGGAAGCACACAATGAATGAATCATTGTGGCTTCTAGGAAAGAGGTAAGTATCTTGTGCAGAGAAAAGATGTGAAGGAAATCACTGGAGTTCTGATACTTCCTTGAAGGAGAACATTCCTTAAAATATATCTAGACCATGGTGGTGACAGCATTCTCTTCTCAAATGGCAAGACTGTGCAAGTCAAAGGGAATCTTAGATAGCCAAGTATGTTAAGAAAAGGGCAATGGGTGATGAAACCTTTTGCATTCTCTTCAGTCCTATCTGCTAGTAACAATGAGTTCATTTTGACAGAGAAAGGAAATTACTTTGCTCTTAGATAAGCCTGCCTGCCTTATTTTCATGCTCAAATCCTTCCTCAAACCTGCCCACTCTGAAAGAGAACCTCTCTCCTACAACCCTAACATGCACTTTTCTTGCTCCATCCTCTTAATAGGCTCTTGTTCTTGGATTGACAACTTATTGAGTCATGTATTGATTTAGCACGTTTATCCTGCTCTCTCTATGTCCACATCCAACTGTCTTAGACTCTAAATTCTAGAAAAGCAGGGAATGGTTCTATGTAACTGTTAAATTAAACAGTCATATAAAGCATTAGATACAATTACCTACTTTGCAGGTTATTTTTAAGTGATGAAGAACTCTGAAATCTGAAGCACACAGTAACAATAACAATAACCTTTACAGACTGAGATTCTTAATCTGGGATTCATAAATGTGCATGGAAAAATTATGTCCTTTTTTTCACTATCTCTACTGAAATTTATTAATTTCTTCAATTAGTAATGCAAGCAACAAGTGGCAAAATTATCACTGTATGTATGACTTTGTTTCCAATAGAAATCACAGATACTTTCATATTACAGCTGCTGTAGATACCTCAAAATAATGTTTGCTTATTACCACTTCAAAATTACCATAGAACATATATTTTGCCTTAATATTACAGTAGCTGTTAGACTGTGCCACTAATTCTTGCTATTTGATATCTTAATAAAGAAGCAATTATATGTTACAAATTTGTCTTTAAAAATATATTCTGATAACTAGATTTAATATATTTCCTTGTATTTCTATGTATTTTATGTTTTTCAAGACATTATGAGAAACAGTTTAAGGCTTGGACAAACAAAGGGCTACCTGGTGCACACACACAAAAAGGGAAGGATCCCTTGCTCTATGCAAAGCACTTAGGTAACTGTCTCATTGTTACAAAAACTCCTGGAATCCAATTTTATCATTCACCATAGTAGAGATTGTGACACCAAGCCTTAGAGAAAATGGTAACCTGCCCAAAGTGGACAATGACAGGGTTAGTTCATTTGACTGCAAAGCCTGTGCTTCATCATACACTACAGCACATCTTTTGGGTATTGAGAATTATGTGTAAATTATTATTTTGTGCACTATGATAGGTTAATTTCTTATATTCAATGAGAGTATAAAAATATTTCTACAGATTAGATTAAAGATGGCAGCATGAGAGGAGAGACAGAGGCTTCCTCCTAAAACCGTATACAATTAGAAAATACAGTTGGTGAAATTAATCCTGAGAGAGCAACAGGAAAGAGGATTATACCAGACTGCACACACCTGGAGAAAAGAATAGACCTCATGGAACAGGGTAACGTACCAGAGCCATAGCCTGGCAGAACCCAAGCCCTTCCCCCACCCCAGCTCACTTGTGGGAGTAACAGAAATGGAACAGGGAGGGAGTGGAAAGTCTGGGACTGCAGAATACCTAGCTCTGGAGATCTGCTCTGGGAGCACAAACCTACATTTCATGGTGCTTTCATCACACTCGTGTGATTATGGAGTTGGAAAGCTAATACAGGCAGAATTCCTGGAGAGTCTGAGATTCCAGCCGCTTGTGGAAAGCAGAGATCCATATCCGGCTGCTCTGGGACAAAAGCTTATAACTGTGCTTGGCCCACTGGTTCAGGCAGTGGAGACAGGCATAGCAGCCCAGAAGCAGGAAACAGCTCTTTCCTCCCCCCAGGCACCAATACCGCTCCCCTGCAACACCTGACATTGCTTCAGGGGCTGAGCAGCTCCAAATTAGAGCTCCTGGACATGAGAGGGCACCATATACAACTATGAAATGCCAAAGAAACCTGGTCCAGAGTAAAATTATTAATACAACTCCCGAGAAAGATTTAAATGATATGGACCTTGTGACTCTTCCTGAAAGGGAGTTCAAAATAAAAATCATCAACATGCTAATGGAGGTATGGAAAGACATCCAAGAGCTCAGGAATGAATTCAGGTCAGAGATCCAATTGTTGAAGAACACGATGGATGGTATTAAAAACAGATTGGATACGGTGGAGGAGACAATAAATGAAATAGAAACTAGAGAAGAGGAATACAAAGAAGCTGAGGCACACAGAGAAAAAGGGATCTCTAAAAATAAAAGAATATTGAGAGAACTGTGTGACCAATCCAAGTGGAACAATATTCATATCATAGGGATACCAGAAGAAGAAGAAGAGAGAGAAAGGGATAAAAAGTGTCTTTGAGGAGGTAGGTACTGTAAACTTCCCCAGTCTGAGGAAGGACATAGTCTCTCAGGCCATGGAGATCCACAGATCTCCGAACACAAGGGACCCAAGGAAGACAAAACCAAGACATAAAGTAATTAAAATGGGAAAGATCAAGGATAAGGACAGACTGTTAAAAGCAGCCAGAGGCAGAAATAAGATCACATACAAAGGAAAGCCCATCAGAGTAACATCACACTTCTCAGCAGAAACCTTACAGGCCAGAAGGGAGTGGCATGATGTATTTAATGCCATGAAGCAGAAGGGCCTGGAACCAAGATTACTTTATCTGGTGAGATTATTGTTTAAATTTGAAGGAAGGATTAAACAATTTTCAGATAAGCAAAAGCTGAGAGAGTTTACCTCCCACAAACCATCTCTGCAGTCTATTTTGAAGGGACTGCTATAGATGGAAGTGTTCCTAGGGTTGGACAGCTGTCACCAGAGGTAGTAAAACCACAGTAGAGAGGATGGAGCAGCTGATTGTGAGGCAAATTCAAAATTAAATTGACTATCCCCAAACTCAATCAAGGGATAGACAAAAAGTACAGATTTTGATACCTAATATATAAAGATTGAAGAAGAAAAAGGAGGAGAAATAGAAAAGAACCTTTCGATTGTGTTTGTAACAGCATACTAAGTGAGTTAAGTTAGACTCTTAGATAGTAAGGAAAGTAACCTAGAACCTTTGTTAACCATGAATCTAAACCCTGAAATGGCAATAACTACATACCTATCGATAATCACCCTAAAGGTAAATGGACTGAATGCACCAATCAAAAGACATAGAGTCACTGAATGGATTAAAAAAACAAGACCCATCTATATGCTGCTTACAAGAGACTCACCTCAAACCTGAAGACATGCACAGACTAAAAGTCAAGGGATAGAAAAAGATATTTCATGCAAACAATAGGGAGAAAAAAGCAGGTGTTACAGTACTAGTATCAGACAAAATAGACTTCAAAATAAAGAAAGTAACAAGAGATAAAGAAGGACATTACATAATGATAAAGGGCTCAGTCGAACAAGAGGATATAACCATTATAAACAAATATGCACCCAACACAGGAGCACCAGCATACGTGAAACAAATACTAACAGAACTAAAGGAGAAAATAGAATGCAATGCATTTATTTTAGGAGCCTTCAACACACCACTCACTCCAAAGGACAGATCCACCAGACAGAAAATCAGTAAGGACACAGAGGCACTGAACAACAAACTAGAACAGATGGACCTAATAGACATCTATAGAACACTACATACAAAAGCAACAGGATACACATTCTTCTCAAGTGCACATGGAACATTCTCCAGAATAGACCACATACTAGGCCACAAAAAGAGCCTCCGTAAATTCCAAAAGATTGAAATCCTACCAAACAACTTTTCAGACTACAAAGGCATAAAACTAGAAATAAACTGTACAAAGAAAGCAAAAAGGCTCACAAACACATGGAGGCTTAACAACACGCTCCTAAATAATCAATGGATCACTGACCAAATCAAAATGGAGATCCAGCAATATATGGAAACAAATGACAACAACATCACTAAGCACCAACTTCTGTGGGACACAGCAAAAGCAGTATTAAGAGGAAAGTATATAGCAATCCAAGCATATTTAAAAAAGGAAGAACAATCCCAAATGAATGGTCTAGTGTCTCAATTATCGAAATTGGAAAAAGAAGAACAAATGAGGCCTAAGGTCAGCAGAAGGAGGGACATAATAAAGATCAGAGAAGAAATAAATAAAATTCAGAAGAATAAAACAACAGCAAAAATCAATGAAACCAAGAGCTGGTTCGTCGAGAAAATAAACAAAATAGATAAGCCTCTAGCCAGACATATTAAGAGGAAAAGAGAGTCAACACAAATCAACAGTATCAGAAATGAGAAAGGAAAAATCACGACGGACCCCACAGAAATACAAAGAATTATTAGAGAATACTATGAAAACCTATATGCTAACAAGCTGGGAAACCTAGGAGAAATGGACAACTTCCTAGAAAAATACAACCTTTCAAGACTGACCCAGAAAGAAACAGAAAATCTAAACAGATCAATTACCAGCAATGAAATGGAAGCGGTAATCAAAAAACTAACAAAGAACAAAACCCCCAGGCCAGATGGATTTACCTCGGAATTTTATCAGACATACAGGGAAGACATAATACCCATTCTCCTTAAAGTTTTCTAAAAAATAGAGGAGGAGGGGATACTCCCAAACTCATTCTGTGAAGCTAACATCACCTTAATACCAAAACCAGGCAAAGACCCCACCAAAAAGAAAACTACAGACCAATATCCCTGATGAACCTAGATGCAAAAATACTCAACAAAATATTAGGAAAACGAATTCAAAAATACATCAAAAGGATCATACACCATGACCAAGTTGGATTCATCCCAGAGATGCAAGGATGGTACAACATTCGAAAGTCCATCAACATCATCCACCACATCAACAAAAAGAAAGACAAAAACCACATGATCATCTCCATAGATACTGAAAAAGCATTTGACAAAGTTCAACATCCATTCATGATAAAAACTCTCAGCAAATTGGGAATAGAGGGCAAGTACCTCAACATAATAAAGGCCATCTATAATAAACCCACAGCCAACATTATATTGAACAGCGAGAAGCTGAAAGCATTTTCTCTGAGATCGGGAACTAGACAGGGATGCTCACTCTCCCCACTGTTCTTTAACATAGTGCTGGAGGTCCTAGCCATGGCAATCAGACAAAACAAAGAAATACAAGGAATCCAGATTGGTAAAGAAGAAGTTAAACTGACACTATCTGCAGATGACATGGTACTGTACATAAAAAACCCTAAAGACTCCACCCCAAAACTACTAGAACTGACATCGGAATACAGCAAAGTTGCAATATACAAAATCAACACACAGAAATCTGCGGCTTTCCTATACACTAACAATGAACCAACAGAAAGAGAAATCAGGAAAACAACTCCATTCACAATTGCATCAAAAAAAATAAAATACCTAGGAATAAACCTAACCAAAGAAGTGAAAGACTTATACTCTGAAAACTACAAGTCACTCTTAAGAGAAATTAAAGGGGACACTAACACATGGAAACTCATCCCATGCTCGTGGCTAGGTAGAATTAATATCATCAAAATGGCCATCCTGCCCAAAGCAATATACAGATTTGATGCAATCCCTATGAAACTACCAGCAACATTCTTCAATGAACTGGAACAAATAATTCAAAAATTCATATGGAAACACCAAAGGCCGTGAATGGCCAAAACAATCCTGAGAAAGAAGAATAAAGTAGGGGGGATCTCACTCCCCAACTTCAAGCTCTACTATAAAGCCATAGTAATCAAGACAATTTGGTACTGGCACAAGAAAAGAGCCTCAGACCAATGGAACAGACTAGAGAATCCAGACATTAATCCAGACATATATGGTCAATTAATATTTGATAAAGGAGCCATGGACATACAATGGCGAAATGACAGTCTCTTCAACAGATGGAGCTGGCAAAACTGGACAGCTATATGTAAGAGAATGAAAGTGGATCATTGTCTAACCCCATATACAAAAGTAAACTCAAAATGGATCAAAGACCTGAATGTAAGTCATGAAACCATTAAACTCTTGGAAGAAAACATAGGCAAAAACCTCTTAGACATAGACATGAGTGACCTCTTCTTGAACATATCTCCCCGGGCAAGGAAAACAACAGCAAAAATGAACAAGTGGGACTATATTAAGCTGAAAAGCTTCTGTACAGCAAAAGACACCATCAATAGAACAAAAAGGAACCCTACAGTATGGGAGAATATATTTGAAAATGACACATCCGATAAAGGCTTGATGTCCAGAATATATAATGAGCTCACACACCTCAACAAACAAATAACAAATAACCTAATTAAAAAATGGGCAGAGAAACTGAACCGACAATTCTCCAAAAAAGAAATACAGATGGCCAACAGTCACATGAAAAGATGCTCCACATCGCTAATTATCAGAGAAATGCAAATTAAAACTACAATGAGGTATCACATCACACCAGTAAGGATGGCTGCCATCCAAAAGACAAACAACAACAAATGTTGGCGAGGCTGTGGAGAAAGGGGAACCCTCCTACACTGTTGGTGGGAATGTAAATTAGTTCAACCACTGTGGAAAGCAGTATGGAGGTACATCAAAATGCTCAAAACAGACTTACCTTTTGACCCAGGAATTGCACTTCTAGGAATTTACAGCAATCAAGAATGATAAAGACCAATGCACCCCTATGTTTATTGCAGCACTATTTACAATAGCCAAGAATTGGAAGCAACCTAAATGTCTATCGATAGATGAATGGATAAAGAAGATGTGGTACATATACACAATGGAATACTACTCAGCCATAAGATAAGGGCAAATCCTACCATTTGCAGCAACATGGATGGAGCTGGAGAGTATTATGCTCAGTGAAACAAGCCAAGCGGAGAAAGAGAAATACCAAATGATTTCACTCATCTGTGGAATATAAGTACAAAGGAAAAACTGAAGGAACAAAACAGCAGCAGAATCACAGAACTCAAGAATGGACTAACAGGTACCAAAGGGAAAGGGACTGGGGAGGATGGGTGGGTAGGGAGGGATAAGGAGCGGGAAGAAGAAGGGGGGTATTAAGATTAGCATACATGAGGGGTGTGGGAGATAGGAGAGCGCTGTACAACACAGAGAAGGCAAGCAGTGATTCTACAACATTTTGCTATGCTGATGGACAGTGACTGTAAAGGGGTTTATAGGGGGGACCTGGTATAGGAGAGAGCCTAGTAAACATAATATTCATCATGTAAGTGTAGATTAATGATACCAAAAAAAGAAAAAAAAGGCAGTTCCTGTGTGGTGACCTCCAATGAGTTCTACAGAAGAGTATAAACGGCATATAAAAGTGTAGGCAAAGGGCCTGTTTGTGTTTACACAGAGGATCAAAGCCTAATTTGGCTACCCTGAACATCTACTAAGATAAGATATGCAAAAAAACTTCCAACATAAGCACTCTCTGGAAGACTCATGCCAGAAGATGATCATCAAAAAACCCCAACAAAGATCCACGCACTGCTACAGGTGTAGATGCACTCATCTCATCAGTTCCTGGACTTGCCATGGTAATGAAGAAGATATCTAAGCTGACCTGTGCATAAAGTAAAACAACAAATTTGACTGGATTGATACTGTTGGAACTCAACCAAGAATTAGGAGAAGTGCAAATTGTAGTGCTCCAAAATCTTACAACTACAGACTATTACTGTTAAAAGAACATATGGGATGTGAACAGTCCCCAGGAATGGGTTGTTTTAATTTGTCTGATTTCTCTCAGACTGTTCATGTTCAGTTGGACAACATCCACCATATCATAGATAAGTTTTCACAAATGCCTAAGGTGCCTAACTGGTTTTCTTGGTTTCACTGGAGATGGCTGGTAATTACAGGTATGCTTTGGTTATGTAACTATACTCCTATTATGTTATGTTTGTGCGCAATTTAATTAGTAGTTTGAAACCTATACATATTGAAGTTACTCTACAAGAAGATATGTCAAAGAAATAATCAATCTTCTCAGGTTTTCTTCCGCCTGCTACTTCTATAGCTTTTCTTCTTTCTTCCTAATTACAACCCTTAAATAGAATTCGTGCTTCATATCAAATTTACCGAGTATCATAATTCTTCCAAGTGGTAAAGATACCTCAAGACAAATGCTGGGCTTAGAAGCCACAGGGCATTAATATGCAAAGAAGTAAAAAGCTAACCTTTTCAAACAATATGGCTTCTCTCTCACTTACCAACTTTACATTTCCCTGTATGGCTCTGGAAGATGACTGGTTAGCCAGAGACGGGTAAGATTCCTCAAGGGAGGAACAACCTAAAACAGGCACAGTCGCAGGGGAGCCTTCAGGTGAGAAATTGGGGATCAACAGAGGTGAGGCTTAGAACCTCACCCCCTCTGTTCTGAGAGAAATCTTCTGCATACGTGAATGTTTTATTGCCCTTGTCTAGCTTGGATTAACACATAGTCTACAGGCACACACCTGATCATCTACATTTGCTCTTTTACAACACTAAACTATGTTTTCTACCTTTATCTTGTATCTACCTACCACTTCAGCATTTTCTTAAAAATAATAATAATAATAAAGAGAGAAATGTGGTATCCACATATAAATCAAGTATAAAAATCAAATGAGTATTCATATTTGAACTGACTGTTTATAGTTCATAATGCATGAGCAAAACCGAAAGTTTCTGTGATGACTGCCCTTGTACTGTTCACCATGTAACTTATTCACTATGTAAGAATTTGTTCTCCATGTAAGAACTTGTTCGTTTTGCTTCAGAAGATTGGAGAGTGATGAAAATTAGGCTTGGGGTGGATTAATGATTGTGCATTGAGCATTGACTCCCCTATACAGAATTTTATTGTTGTTAACAACCATTTGATCAATAAATATGAGAGATGCCCTCACACACACACAAAAAAAGTACACACTTCCAATTGTAAAATAAATAAGTAACCGGGATGTAATGTATAGCATAAGGAATATAATCAAGAATATTGTAACAGCTTGGTATGGTGATAGCTGGTACCTAGAATTGTCATGTTTATAAATGTTGAATCACTATGTTGTACACCTGAAACTAATGTAATATAATACTGTGTGTCAAGTACCCTTCAATAAGAAGAAATAGCTATTGTTCTTATAAAAATAATACATTTTCATTATAAAGAAAAAAAAATCAACATTTTGTGATTACAGAGTTATGTAGGGATAAAATGGTAGAATGAGGCAGAATCACATCTCTGTCCTCTAATAGCCAGTGAAATGAGTAAAAAATCTGTCTGAGAGACAGGCAGCAAATACTCATCTCCTATGATGCAACAGATACCATTCTGGGTTCTGGGATTATAGTAATGAAACAAAACAAAGTTCCTGCTCTCGTTTAGCACCATAGCAAATTCATGCAGCATCAAACAAGCATGGAAAGGGAAAGGGCCTTATGGAACAAATTGGCTTTCCAAGAAAAATCCTTATATGATGAAGCAGTCAGACTACAAATCCTGTCTCCACCTTCCAGAAGTAGTGCTAAGCATAGAGGACAAGATTTCTTCTCAAAAGTGGACTGGAAGAAAGATGGTGGCATGAGTAGTTCAGAGGAAATCTCCTCCCCAAAACATATATATTTATGAAAATACAGTAAATACAACTATTCCTAAAAGAGACACCAGTGGATGCAGTACAACAGCCAGGATACATCTACGTCTGCGAGAACTCAGCATCACATGAAGGGGTTAAGATACAAGCCGCGGCCAGGTGGGGCCCGAACTGTCCCCCACCCCCAAAACCTGGTAGGAAGAAAGGAGATGGAACATGGAACGGGGAGGGAGTGAAAGCCCAGGACTGCTAAACAACCAGCTCTAGAAATCCGCACCCGGAACGCAGACACAAGGTGCACGGGGTGCTGGATATTAGAGAAACAGAAAAGCAAAACCTGTGGGCAGGTCCCCACAACCGGCGCCCCTGAGACAAAAGTAAAGCGAGTGCTTTCTGCAAGTCTTAAAGAGACAGGGACCTCATAGCTGGATGAAGTTGTCCTGGCAGCTGGAATACCAGGGACACATAGGTGCCCTAAACAGAGGCAGTGCAGCCCTGAAGACCCTCACAAGACTAGGGAGCCTGCCAGTCGTTTCTCCAACTGGCACGGACCCCAACACATGGGCCCAGTAGCAGGAGAGTGGGAACGTGCACTGGGGGCGGAAGCACTGGAAGGAACCGAGAGCAGATCCATGCGCCGCAGGGCTAGCCTACAGTGGCGCGACCAAACAGCCTGGGCACGGCTCACACGCACCAGCGGCAGTGAAGCCAGAGCCCGGTAGAAGCCTACGTGGAAAATCCCCGCGTGCACCAGCAGCGGAGAAAGAGGGAGCAGGCACGCTCCCAGGAGCTGACCGGAATACCAGCCCAATGCACAGCCGCCTGGGCCAGACCCAAAGGCCACTGCTATGACATAGCTGCCCGGCAGGGTCACCGCTAGCACCAAGGAGCGGACCTGGTGTGCCTGACACTCCCCGCAGGGCTCCGTATGCTCTGACGGACATCCCACCCACAGCAGTTTAGGAGATTAACACGGTGGCTGCTCCAGGAGTGCAGGTAGCCATCACAGGCAGCGGAGAAGGGCAAGGCATCCAGCAAGCAGGAAAGGACTTTCTTCTCCCAGCTGACACACCTGCAACCTGCCTACAGTCACTGCTATCACCATGAAAAGGCAAAAAAAAGTTAGTCCAGTCCAAGATAGTTCAGACAACACCTGAGAGAGGATCTGCAGAGACAGACCTAACGAGTCTCCCTGAAAAGAATTCAAAATAAAAATCATAAACATGCTGACAGAGCTGCAGAGAAATATGCAAGAGCTAAGGGATGAAGTCCGGAGGGAGATTACAGATGTCCAGAGGGAGATCACATATGTCTAGAGGGAGATTACAGAAGTGAAACAAACTCTGGAAGGATTTATAAGCAGAATGGATAAGATGCAAGAGGCCATTGATGGAATAGAAACCAGAGAACAGTAACGCATAGAAGCTGATGCAGAGAGAGATAAAAGGATCTCCAGGAATGAAACAATATTAACAGAACTGTGTGACCAATCCAAAAGGAACAATATCCACATTATAGGGGTACCAGAGGAAGAAGAGAGAGAAAAAGGGATAGAAAGTGTCTTTGAAGAAATAATTGCTGAGAACTTCCCGAAACTGGGGGAGGAAATAGTTGCTCAGATTATGGAGGCACACAGAACTCCCGAGAGACGGGATCCAAAGAGGTCAACACCAAGACACATAATAATTAAAATGGCAAAGATCAAGGACAAGGACAGAGTATTAAAGGCAGCCAGAGAGAGTAAAAAGGTCACCTACAAAGGAAAACCCATCAGGCTAACATCAGACTTCTTGACAGAAACCCCACAGGCCAGAAGAGAATGGCATGATATATTTAATGCAATGAAACAGAAGAGCCTTGAACCAAGGATACTGTATCGAGCACAATTATCATTTAAATATGAAGGAGGCATTAAACAATTCCCAGACAAGCAAACGTTGAGGGAATTTGCTTCCCACAAACCACCTCTACAGGGTATCTTAGATGGGAGCACTTCTAAAAAGAGCACAGAAAGAAACACCCAACATATGAAGAATGGAGGAGGAGGAAAAAGAAGGGAAAGAAATAATCATCAGACTGTGTTTATAACAGCTCAATAAGTGAGTGAGGTCAGACAGTAAGGTAGTAAACAAGCTAACCTTGAACCTTTGGTAACCACAAATCTAAAGCCTGCAATGGCAATAACTATGTATCTTTCAATACTCACCCTAAATGTAAATGGACTGAATGTACCAATCAAGACACAGAGTAATAGAATGGATAAAAAAGCAAGACCCATCTATATGCTGCTTACAAGAAACTCACCTCAAACCCAAAGACCTGCACAGATTAAAAGTCAAGGGTTGGGGAAAGATATTTCATGCAAACAACAGAGAGAAAAAAGCAGGTGTTGCAATACTAGTATCAGACAAAATAGACTTCAAAATAAAGAAAGTAACAGGAGATAAAGAAGGACATTACATAATGATAAAGGGCTCAGTCCAACAAGAGGATATAACCATTATAAACATATATGCACCCAATACAGGAGCACCAATATATGTGAAACAAATACTAACAGAATTAAAGGAGGAAATAGAATGCAATGCAATCATTTTGGGAGACTTTAACACACCACTCACCCAAAAGGACAGATCTACCAGACAGAAAATAAGTAAGGACACAGAGGCACTGAACAACACGCTAGAACAGATGGACCTAATAGACATCTGTAGAACTCTACATCCAAAAGCAACAGGATACACATTCTTCTCAAGTGCACATGGAACATTCTCCAGAATAGACCACATACTAGGCCACAAAAAGAGCCTCAGGAAATTCCAAAAGATTGAAATCCTACCAACCAACTTTTCAGACCACAAAAGCATAAAACTAGAAATAAATTGTACAAAGAAAGCAAAAAGGCTCACAAACACATGGAGGCTTAACAGCATGCTCCTAAATAATCAAAAGATCAAAGACCAAATTAAAATGGAGATCCAGCAATATATGGAAACAAATGACAAAAATAACACAGAGCCCCAACTTCTGTGGCGCGCAGCAAAAACAGTCTTCAGAGGAAAGTATATAGCAATCCAGGCATATTTAAAGAAGGAAGAACAATCCCAAATGAATAGTCTAACATCACAATTATCGAAATTGGAAAAAGAAGAACAAATGAGGTCTAAGTTCAGCAGACGGAGGGACATAATAAAGATCAGAGAAGAAATAAATAAAATTGAGAAGAATAAAACAATAGAAAAAATCAGTGAAACCAAGAGCTGTTTCTTCGAGAAAATAAACAAAACAGATAAGCCTCTAGCCAGACTTATTAAGAGAAAAAGAGAGTCCACACACATCAACAGAATTAGAAACGAGAAAGGAAAAATCAGGATGGACCCCACAGAAATACAAAGAATTATTAGAGAACACTATGAAAACCTATATGCTAACAAGCTGGAAAACCTAGGAGAAATGAACAACTTCTTAGAAAAATACAACCCTCCAAGACTGACCCAGAAAGAAACAGAAAATCTAAACAGAACAATTATCAGCAACGAAATTGAATCGGTAATCAAAAAACTACCCAAGAACAAAACCCCCGGGCCAGATGGATTTACCTCAGAATTTTATCAGACATACAGAGAAGACATAACACCCATTCTCCTTAATGTTTTTCAAAATATAGAAGAGGAATGAATACTCCCAAAATCATTCTATGAAGCCAACATCACCCTAATACCAAAACCAGGCAAAGACCCCACCAAAAAAGAAAACTACAGACCAATATCCCTGATGAACACAGATGCAAAAATACTCAACAAAATAGTAGCAAACCGAATTCAAAAATACATCAAGAGGATCATACACCATGACCAAGTGGGATTCATCACAGGGATGCAAGGATGGTACAACATTCAAAAATCCATCAACATCACCCACCATATAAAGAAAAAGAAGGACAAAAACCACATGATCATCTCTATAGATGCTGAAAATCATTCAACAAAATTAAACATCCATTCATGATAAAAACTCTCAACACAATGGGCATAGAGGGCAAGTACCTCAACATAATAAAGGCCATATATGATAAACCCACAGCCAACATTATACTGAACAGCTAGAGGTGGAAAGCTTTTCCTCTGAGATCGGGAACAAGACAGGGATGCCCACTCTCCCCATTGTTATTTAACGTGGTACTGGAGGTCCTAGCTATGGCAATCAGAGGAAACAAAGAAATATAAGGAATCCAGATTGATAAAGAAGAAGTCAAACTGTCACTATTTGCGGATGACATGATATTGTACATTAAAAACCCTAAGGACTCCACTCCAAAACTACTAGAACTGATATCAGAATACAGCAAAGTTGCTGGATACAAAATTAACACACAGAAATCTATAGGTTTCCTATATGCTCACAATGAACTAATAGAAAGAGAAATCAGGGAAACAATTCCATTCACAATAGCATCAAAGAGAATAAAATACCTAGGAGTAAACCTAACCAAGGAAGTGAAAGACCTATACCCTGAAAACTACAAGACACTCTTAAGAGAAATTAAAGAGGTCACTAACAAATGGAAACTCATCCCATGCTCCTGGCTAGGAAGAATTAATATCGTCAAAATGGCCATCCTGCCCAAAGCAGTATACAGATTCGATGCAATCCCTATCAAACTACCAACAGTATTCTTCAATGAACTGGAACAAATAGTTCAAAAATTCATATGGAACCTTCAAAGACCCCGAATAGCCAACGCAATTCTGAGAAGGAAGAATAAAGTGGGAGGGTCTCCCTCCCCAACTTCAAGTTCTACTACAAAGCCACACTAATCAAGATAATTTGGTATTGGCACAAGAATAGAGCCACAGACCAGTGGAACAGAATAGAGACTCCAGACATTAACCCAAATATATATGGCCAATTAATATATGATAAAGGAGCCATGGACAAACAATGGGGAAATGACAGTCTCTTCAACAGATGGTGCTGGCAAAACTGGACAGCTACATGTAAGAGAATGAAACTGGATCACTGTCTAACCCCATACACAAAGGTAAACTCCAAATGGATCAAAGACCTGAATGTAAGTCATGAAACCATAAAACTCTTAGAAAAAAACATAGGCAAAAATCTCATGGACATTAACGTGAGTGAATTCTTCATGAACGTATCTCTCCTGGCAAGGGAAACAAAAGTAAAAATGAACAAGTGGGACTATATCAAGCTAAAAAGCTTCTGTACAGCAAAGGACACCATCAATAGAACAATAAGGTACCCTACAGTATGGGAGAACATATTCATAAATGACAGATCCGATAAAGGATTGACATGCAAAATATATAAAGAGCTCACACGCCTCAAGAACAAAAAAGCAAATAATCCAATTTAAAAATGGGCAGAGGAGCTGAATAGACAGTTCTCTAAAGAAGAAATCCAGATGGCCAACAGGCACATGAAAAGATGCTCCACATTGCTAATCATCTGAGAAATGCAAATTCAAACCACAATGAGATATCACCTCATACCAGTGAGGATCGCCATCATCGAAAAGACAAACAACAACAAATGTTGGCGAGGTTGTGGAAAAAGTGGAACCCTCCTACACTGCTGGTGGGAATGTAAACTAGTTCATCCATTGTGGAAAGCAGTATGGAGGTTCCTCAGAATGCTCAAAATAGAAATACCATTTGACCCAGGAATTCCACTTCTAGGAATTTACCCTAAGAATGCAGCACTCCAGTTTGAAAAAGACAGATGCACCCCTATGTTTATCATACATATGATAAACATCATATGTATCTCTTTCCAGAGCATATGTAGCTCTTTTCCAGATCACTGAAGATATTTGAGTTGGGGGATTCACTGCTTCATTCATTTGAGAAATATTTTTAAAAATACAGACCTGAATGATAAGAAGCAGCCACAAATTCTAGAAACAGAGAACAGAAATTTTAGGCTGAGGAAACAGGGATGAGAACAAATTTGGATGGTGTGATGGTTGGTTTTATATGTCAAGTTTTCTGGCCTGTAGTACCCAGTTATTAATCAAACACTAGTTTAGGTGTTACTGTGAAGGTATTTAGGAGATGTAATTAACATCTACAGTCTGTTGACTTTAAGTGAAGGAGATTACCCTGGATAATGTGGATGGACCTCATCCAATCATTGGAAGGCCTTGAGAGCAAAAACAAGTTTTTCAGAGAAGAAATTCTGCCTCAAGACTGCAACATTAACTCCTGCTTAATTTCCAGTCTGACTTATGGATTTCAGATTTGTCAGCTCCACAACTACATGAGCCAATTCCTTGAAATAATGTGCATTGAGAGAGAGAAAAAGAGAGGGTGAGATATCTATCTATATATCTATGTCTATACCTATGTATCTGTCTACACCACACACACACACACACATACTCTCACACACTCACTAGCTCCATTTCAGCATCTGCTTCTGACAAATTCATCCTACAGCAGTTGCTGCCAAGATATATGTCATATTGATTCTGTTTCTTGTGAGAATGCTGACTGATACAGAGGTTTTGAGGAACAGAAAGAAAGCCAGTGTGACTGGAGTACACTGAAAGGGGAATGGGCTATGGTTTGGTGAGAGAGTGATGTGATGGGGACAGAGGTAGGGGGGGCCAGATTACCTTAGTTCTTACAAATCCCACAAAATAAGAATCCATAGAAGAGACAATAAATTACAGGCTGAGTAAGGAAAGAAATAAAACTTTTACAGATCTAAAAATTAAATTAGGTTTCTTGCTTATCAGATTGGCAAATAATCCAAGGATTGACAATTCACGTTGTTGGTGAAGCTGTGTGAGAGTAAGAACCCTCAAATATCTCTGTTGGGAGGGTAATTGGACATAATCCCAATGGAGGGGTATTTGAAAATATCCAAGAAACTACATATACTATTATTATTATTTGATCAAGCATTCCCAATTCAATGAATTTACACTAAAGATATACCTCCATAAATTTGAAAGCCAGAGCAGGTTATTCTCTGCAGCATTATTTGTAATAGCAAAATATTGAAAGCAACCTAAATGCCTATTCATAGAAGATTGGTTAATAAACTCTAGTATCTGCATACAGTAGAGTTTCATGTAGCTGTTAAAAAAAATGAAGATTTCTGTGTACTGATATGGAATGATTTCTAGGATATTTTGTTAATTGGAAAATAAGGGGCAAATGAATATTGATAGAATGCTAACTTTTAAGTAAGAAGGAAAGGGAAATAAGAATGTGTATGCATATTTGCTTATTTTTGCAAAAAATTCAAGCTAACAACAAAATAAAGCAGAAACTAAGAAAAATTTATTATGGAGCAGAAGGCATAGAGATGGGAATGAAATTTCCTTGAGTATAGCTTTTTACATGTTTTGACTTTTATACTATGTAAATATTTTGAATAATCACAAACATAAAATTTAAACAATGTGGTAGATACTAAAATATACTACCCAGATCCTCTTTTAAGGCAGCACAGGCTGCCCAGCTATGAGGGTTTGCCTCAGCTTCAAATGAACTGCCTAATGCAGTTATTAACCCTTCCTGGGACAACCACATCCTGTGCCTGAGTGAGGCACAGGCATCAAGGCCCAATGCTGGATGATATTCCAGAACTCCCCACCAGCTTGACTGAGCCTTTGTTTGGTCTGCATCCCAATTTGTGTTCTCCCTTTTCCTAAGTCCTGTCTCCTCACCTTTCTTTTCACAGACATTGATCACTAATAAACCCCTTGCACCCCAACCTCCATCTCAGCATCTGCTTACAAACACCCAGCCTGCAATAGTTGCAGTCAAGAGCTGGATATCTCACCACCTGGCTGGCAATAGGACCCCTTCATGGTGGCAGGTGGAGCACTGCAGCCATGGCACAAGGTGGTGGTCCAGTTGGTCATGGTGATGATGTAGAAGGGTGTGCCATGAAAGGAAGTGCACTAGCAGGTGCTCTGTACCTCTTGTCTGAGAAGTTTACTGGAAATAGTAGCTCTGAGGATAGCATGGAATTGGGTGGAATTGGCAAGCTCCACTGATGACTTACAGAAAGATAGTGAACAGCTGAGGACCAGTTAACAGGCAATTAAAAAGACATTTGGAAGCCAAAAATCCTCTTTGTTTACATCCAAATAAGCTCACCTCCGTTAATGGGAAAGCAGAGATAGTTGAGAACCAAGTTAAAGTCCAACAGTGTCAGGTTGGTTCTGCTAAGGTCAGGGCTCTGGTAGGAAAAACCTGAGCAGCTGACTCTGGGTCATAGATAGCTGGGCCAGTGCTTCTAAAGATGTTGACTCCCTAGACTCCCCTGAACCTACTGAGCATATAGCAATGTCTCACTCCTCCCTGTTGAAAGCTGGCACTCCAACCACTCTGGAGAATAATCACAGAGGCTCTTTCCCAACAATATCCCTCTCAGGACATGCTCCCCCTCCCCTTCCAGACTTCAGGCCTATAATTATGGTTAAATCACACGGTGGCATATCACATTTTATTGCCCACCAGAAAGCATCCACTATTGGAGACAACCAAATAGACAAAATGATTTGGCCAGTGTCAGCCCCTCTTTGTCATTGCCCACCCAAGTACTGGTATGATAGGTACAAGTATCAGTCTGATGTATTTCCTATTGCTCTCCATGGAAGTGACCTAGAAGCAAGAAAATTCCAGTAGCAATGAGTATACCCAGTTCCTAGATCATGGGTTTTTTAAATATCAAATTCCACTTAAAAGAAGTGGGGTTCCTTAGAGAAATGTATTCCAGATATGAGACAGAAAAAGTACAAGGTGGGCCTGGGAGTAAAGGGGTTCCCTCCTGGGACAAATTACCTATGAATCCAGTGAAACCGAAGGAGTACAAGGGGAAGGGCAGGTTGGAAGAAAGAATTTTTGTTGCTCACAGCTTGGTCAAGTTCTGTAGCCAGGCCCAGCTCCACCTGTCCCTTCCGGTTGTGGGGCATGCTCTACCCCCGCTGCCCGCCCCTTCAGGCAGGAACTCCGTGGGTGGGTCCATGGTGACTGGCCAGCCCCAGACCAATTAGGTACCAGGAATGTGGGGGAGGAAAGAATGGCTGTTTTCTCTCCACCCCTTGCCCTGCATTGATGGAAGACTCTGCTGTGGTAAACATCTATTGATATGTAAATGGGCTAAGGCCAGGTGAGAAATTCTGGACATTCTAGGTGAAAACTTCTATTTACTCCACAACCTGGAACATATTTTCATGTCAAAAAAGCAAGAAATTACCAAAGATCATGAGCCAGCTTGAAAGAGTTCCCACTACCAAAGTTGGGACAATTTAAGCATCAAATTGAAGAGTGATGCTAATGAATTATAAACGTTGAATAAATACATAAATACAATTATAAGTCCATAGCGTTCTTTGTAAAAAAGTGTGAGGAAGGAGAGAGAAGAAAGTAAAAACCCTTATCTACAAAAGAATACAAGCTAATGGATGCAGTGTGAATGATAAGTAGGAAAATCACCATTTTGATTGATATTGATGGGGATCATTCATGGATGTTAAAACCAATAGGTAAAAAGACCTGGAGTCCAGTATATTCCTTCAGTTTTCAAGTAGCATGTCATAGATTATCCATTACAAAGAAGAAAAAAGGATGTAGTTTTATAATGGAGTGATGAAGTGGGATCCCATCATAACCAAGTAATGAAACGTTACCATATCAACAATGGAATAGATGATAATTTTTGCTCTTGTGATGTACTGAAAAAGACACATTATCTATGATCTGCTCTTGCATAATGTTTAACCTGAATCTTAAACATGAGGAAACAATCATATGAAAAAGGATTACAGAACAACATATAATAAAACAAGCTTCCTAAAATGTCAATCATTAAGAGCAAAATCAAAGGTAGGGGAGCTCTTCTGTATTAAAGATAATTCAAGGTTATGATGTAATATGTGAACAAATGCAATATGTGACCTTTGATTGGGGACTGAATAAAAAAAGCAAATACAAAACAAAACAAAAAAACAAATACAGGGCACATTTTGGGGACATTGGAGAAACTGAGTATCAGACAGTGTATTAGATAAAAATATCGTGTTAGTGTTCAATTGCTTGAGTATAATAATGGTATTGTTATTATGTAGCAGAATGTGCTTATTTGTAGGAGATATTTGTTGAAGTATTTACAGATGAAGTGTCCTAAGAGAGAATGTGACAAAATGTTAACAAAGGGTAAATCAAGTTGAAGGATAAATGAGTGTTAATTTTACTATTCATTACTATTCAACTTTTCTATGGGTTTGAAATGTTTTCAAAATAAGCAGCTGGGAGCCCAAAGTTTTCAAAAGTAAGTATTCAAACACATTGCAGAACTAATTTTGTGCTACTAATAGTCAAAATAAAACATTTTTAAAAGATAAAAAATAAATTAGGAACAGCAGTGTGAAGTACAGACAAGGCTGAAGAATGAATGATTGACATGAAGAACAAGCTCAAGACAATCCCAGTGAATGCAGGGAAGAAAGATAGAGCTACACAGGGAGAGGCTGCATTTGTGGTGCAGAAGACCTTTCTGTAGCTAGAAGGAAAATGGTGTGCAGAAATGATTTTAGCAGGACTCCTCCTAAAACTTAAAGTGTCTCCCCAGGCAAAGGGAGAAGCTGAGGGCAAGAAGGTGAGGCAAACGGAAGGAAAAGGCAGAATGAAGAAGTATTATGTTATCATTACTGTCAGCTTCTCAGTGCTTCCTACTAGTCTGTGTGACGGCAGAGAATGATACACAGACACTTTCAAACATATAAACCTTCTGTACATCCCTGAGAAAGAGGCGTGGTTCTGAGGTCACCTTGGAACCTCAGTTTCTCTCTTGGCTTTTCTCTAAGTATCTCATAGTTCCAACCATCTTGCCATCAAAAGATCTTAGGATTATCCTTTTTTCTTAAAGTTGTAGCAAGGTCCTTTTTTTATGAGCCCTGAAAACAAGCTCTGAGATATGAGCAGTGTATGAATTGAATATTGGAGGTAAGTTATCGAAAAGCCAGTATTTTCTAAGCCATTAAAACTATGGAATTAAGTTTTAGAAACACAAATAGCTTTCTCCAGATGGGAAAGAGAGTAAGATACATTTAATATCTATATTACTTTATTCCTGTTGCATAAACATTTCCTAACTCAAAAAGTCAAGGCAGAGTCAGTAATGTAAACCTCTGTTTTTACCTGTTCTGGGGAGTCATGTACTCCATTTTTGGTGTTCCACACTGAGGGGACTGACTTCTTTTTAAGATAATGAAAAACTTTCAGCCCAGCAATTGTCTCATTAATTTTCTGTGTTTTACCTTGGGTGAAATATTTTTACCTATTTACACAGTGGCTCTGGTGATGTTGTGCGTAATAGCTTTCTTCAGCATTGCACAGAAAAACAGATTTATTGGTCAGGTTTTTGGGATACACGTGGCAAATACTAACAGCTCAGCACTCTTTGGCCTCGATGTGTTTCATCTCTAGTTTTAGCTGGACTACTATGCCTTGAAGTACTTTCTCTAAGGTTTCTGTTTATACCCATGATGTCAGACAAGACTGAACGTCTCACCGAAATGAGAAAAAGGGTCCACAGGTCTTTTATATGAGGTTGCAGGATTATAACATCACACGACTCTTCCTCTTTTTCTCCTTCCGCTTCAATGTTTCCTTCTGCTTGCTCCCCCTTGCCCTCTCCGTCACCTCATTCTTGATGACAGATTAGTCAGATCTTGTGAGGCAGACTTTTCTAAAGTGTAAAAGTACAGTTTGTACTTTTTTCAAACTGTATATTTATGGTTCTGGATGTAACCATTTTTGAAATGCTTGGCTCTAAATGGAATCGTAGCTTGAATGCTAATGAAGGTATTAAAATAAGAGTGATAAAACATTTCTTTTCAACAAAAATAAGCCACAATTGGGCAGGAACAGATTTTGAAAATAAGGTCTCCTTTGGTTGTTTTCAGGATTGAAAAATAAATTCACCACTTTTGGTCTCACACTCATGGGTATTACTCTTTTAGCAAAACATTTCATGGCTGTCTAGAGAATGCCTGACTTCAACAAAAATACATTTCATTTCATTCAGAAAAAAGTTTCCAATTGGGTTATTCCTTTTTAATTTAATATTTTTCTCACTGGTACATAGGGCAAGACTGTGCAGGCTGAAACTCGGAGGATGAAAAGCAAGAGCAGAGGATGTTAGAGTTACAAGGAACTTCGGAGGGCACTCAGTGTGATCCTTTTCTAGTACAGGACACCATACCTGATATCCTCAACCAGGTCAAGAACTGGATTTAAGATCCACCCAACAAAGGTGGTACTGCAGCTACTTGTTTTTCAGAGGTCGTGAGCAAGAAACTTGAGATTCTCTTTGAAAACTCTGAAATTGAGTCTAAGAAGAATGACCTGGGATCATACATACAAAACAGTACTAGGAAGCTAGCTTTCTTTTTTAAGGCAAAATAATTTTCTTGTGTGGTTAATGTAATCGGCCTGCTAGACGTCACAGAACAGCCTGAAAGTATTTTATTAGATGAGCAGTGCAACTCTTATACATGAATGAAATACTCCTCTGTCCACTTGTGCATTTGCAGTATTTATTTTCAGGTGCCTTGGGGGCAGACAGTTGAACTAAACTTCCTCCTCAGTTCTTAGCACATTATCAATAACTGTCCATATCCTTATTTATATTTATCTCTTCACTTAGTTCCCTTTCTAATTAAAGACAAATGGAAGAATAAATGTTCTTAACTGTATATTTGTTCTTGTAAAATATGTGATACTAGATGCAGTGCTCCGCCTTGTGCTATAAAGCTCATTCTTTCTTTAACTCTATTTTGATACCTGTCAAGTTGCCATACATAAATTAACTTCTATCTGCTGTATATTAGTCTATGATATACAGCTATGACATTTTGCATGTCCATTCTTCTAGCCTTCAGCTCCCCATGATCATCTGAAATACTGCTATGAATATTTTCAAAAATAACACACCAAGGAGCCCATATAAAGCTATTTCTCTGAGGATAGGATCACTGGGTAACAGGATGTACACAAACCTATTACTTTGAGCATCATCACAGTTTCCAGGATGAACCTCCCACCGTAAGTGCAACATTACTCATCAAACCTTAGATTAATTCATCTTTATAATTTAAATAACATGATATGTTAACGTGACTTCTCAACTGTAACTTCACTTTGTTCTTATACGCTCATTTTGTTTTTGATATTGATGATTCCTTGGGTTTAAATACTGCAAATAGCTATTTCTCAATAAACGTTATACTAACGTGGTATCTTATCCTGAAAAGAAATCATTAATTTTAAATTTAATTTTGATGTAGTCAACATCTATATCTATTTTTCATCTTATTATTTGCTTTTAGGGTCTTGCTTAGGAAACCTATCCCCACCCATATATCACAAATACAGTCTTATATTTTCTCCATTAACTCAATTAATTATGTATAAACTACCTCTGTATATGGGTAAGTTGGAGCTACAGTTCTATTTTTATTTATATAATTAATCTGTTATCCTAACACCCCGACAATAGGTGCTTTCATTGCTCTATTGTTTTGGGGTATGAATTTTACCTATCGATTTCCACATAAACACAGACATACTATCAGTTCTGTTTTACTGGCTTATTTATTTGTTCATGCTCCCATAACATACTGTTTTTACTGATAAAGGTTTGGTTTAGTCTTAATATCTAGTAAGACATGCCCTTGCTCTTTTCTCTTGTTTATTAAAATTGATTTAGGTATTCGTGGGCTTTATTCATCCATATAAAATTTATAGTGAGTTTGTTGAGTTCCTCAATCTGTCCACTGCATTTGTTAGGGGGATTGCATTGAATTTATATATCAAATATAATTTATACTATGCTATATTGAAACTTTATGAGCATAGCTATCTCTCTACTTACTCAGATCTTTTATATCCCTTAAGATTTTCTTCATAGTTGGAATTGGTTAATGAAGGTATATTATAGTATTTATATACTGTAAAAAAGTCACTGCTTTTGAAAGGAAACTAATTTTTTTAGTAGGTTCATGTTTGTAAAATGCAGACACTTTAAAACCACTGCATGCTTTTCTGTTTCCTTCCCTGAGAAATCCCATACCCAGATCTATGCTTCATTTATACCCTGCTCAGGATCACTGTTCTAGCTTTCTTTTCCCCAGTATTAAAAACATACCCTATAAAAAAACTGAAGTGTTATGAAGTCTTGTATAAGCCTCCATATTTACATACTTTTGAAGTTTTCCATTCCTTCAGATTCTTCTCAAGACATCCATTTCTTAATTCAAAAAGAGGGACTTTTAAGGTATTTTTGGACCCAAAAGCATGCAACCTGATTTCATTATCTACATATGTGTTAGCTACTAGAGAGACAATTAGTTATGAAACCTGAAATGAATCATGTGAAAATCTGTTGGTTTTCATAAGAATTACCATTACAGTTTAGGAAAAAAGTGGCAGTAGATTACTTATGATAGCTTTATGAATGGGGAAATATTTCAATTACACAATATTGAAGTGGGAGTTTATGGAAGAAAAATATGATTAGAGTTTAATAAAAGTATTCATTAGAGAATTACATCCACTGTGTAGTAACAAACAAATTACAGTATTTTGTTCTAATAAAAATGCTTACACAAATAATCCAATGAAAAAATGGGCAGAGGAGCTGAACAGACAGTTCTCCAAAGAAGAAATTCAGATGGCCAACAGACGCATGAAAAGATGCTCCACATCGCTTGTCATCAGAGAAATGCAAATTAAAACCACAATGAGATATCACCTCACACCAGTAAGGTTTGCCACCATCCAAAAAATATTATGATTAGCAGGTACAATGTGTGTGGGGGCACAGGGAGGGCTGTACAACACAGAGAAGACAAGTAGTGATTCTATAACATCTTACTACGCTGATGGACAGTGACTGTAATGGGGTATGTGGGGGGAACTTGGTGATGAGGGGAGTCTAGTAAACATAATGTTCCTCATGTAATTGTAGATTAATGATACCAAAAAAAAAGGGACAAAAAATAATGCTTACAATTTGTCTTGTGACCTAACATTACTTAATATGTGCTATAAAAGTTGCTATTAAGAGTCATATCTATTGCTGGAAATTTTTAGTAATTTTAGAATAATAATTCAATGGTGGAATGTCCAACATTTAAACTTGATCAGAAAAGAGAAAAAAACTAATTCCAGAATAATAACATCAGCCATATTTGCATTAACTGAAATATGGCATATCCTGGAGATATTTTGGGTTCTGTTCTAGACCACCACAATAATGAGAGTATCACAACAGAGTGAATCAAATGAAATTTTTGGTTTCCTAGTGCATATGAAAGTTATGTTTACACTATGCTGTAATCTATAAAGTGTGCAATAGCATTATATCTAAAAAATACAACAAACATACCTTAAGTAAAAAATACATTATTGCTAAAACATGCTGACCATCATCTGAGCTTTCAGTGAGTCAGTCATAGTCTTGTTGCTGGTGGAGGGTCTTGCCTCAGTGTTGATGGCTGCTGACTGATCAGAATGGTGGTTGTTGAAGGCTGGAGTGGCTGTGGCAACTTCTTAAAATAAGACAACAAAGAAGTTTGCCACATCTTAATTCTTTTCACAAACGATTTCTCTGTGTGTGTGATGCTCTTTGATAGCATTGTACCCACAGTAGAATTTTTTTCAAAATTGGTGTCAATCCTCTTAAACTCTTCTGCTGCTTTATCAACTCAGTTTTTATGGTATTCTAAATTATCATTTCAACAATCTTCACAGCATCTTCACCAAGAATAAAGTCCTTCTCAAGAAACCACTTTCTTTGCTCATCCATAAGAAGCAGCTTCTCACCTTTCCAAGTTTTAACTCAGTCACACCTTCAGGCTCCACTTCTCATTCTAGTTCTCTTGCTGTTTCCACCACATATGCAGTTATTTCCTCCACTGAAGTCTTGAACCCCTCAAAGTCATCCATGAGGGTTGGAGTCAACTTCTTCCAAACTCCTGTTAATGTTGATATTTTGACCTCTTGTTGGTTCACCAGCTCCTCAGGAGCTTCCCAGGTGTAGTCAGAAACTAGCGCCATATGTGAAGGGCAGGAATAGACCAAAAAAAAGAGGCAGGCACCTCCAGACTGGTTTGTGGCAGATTTAATAAGCAAGGGACCTTTCATAGGAGGCTTATTTTGGATGGTCACAAGACTCTGCCAAATCTGCTGAAGGAGACAGAAAATAGCTTGAATCAAGAACATAATGAGCCTTATGGAGGTTGAAGAACAGTATAAAAACACAATGGAATATGTCTCTTTTTAAGGTCCTTTCATGGCTTTCCATTGAATTTAGTGTAAATTCTAAACCCACCACAGTCTATAGCCTTGATACTCAAATCTGTTGCATGGAACCACACCAGCAGTTATCACCTGGAAGTTCTTCAAAATGCAGAATCTGAGATCTCACCCACAACCTTGAATCAGAATCTGTATCTTAAAAAAAGATTCCCAGGTAATTTGTATGTGTATTAAAGCACAAGGGACATTGATATACATGATTATAAATTAATAATTTAGACAATATAGTGTAGTCATGGTATTTATTTTAGCTTATAAAAAGCCACCATATGCTAGATTTGAGGCTTAAAATAAAAGAACAAAAGCCAGCCAGCACAATTCTTCAAGAACATCCAAGTGCTTTTTCTATATCAACTTTATCTTCTCATCCCAATCTCTCCCCTTGTTTGCTTGCTCCCAGCCAAATGGATCTTCTCTCCAAGCTGTATAGCCTCTACACATGCTGTAGGAATTCTGCCTGGAACGCTAATGCTTTCCTTTACACAACAGACATATTCTCTGCCTGATTGCTCAGAAGTCACCTTCTCAGAGCTACCCTTCCTGATCACTCTCCCCAAAGTCTCCAATTCTCCCACTGTCCCCTCTTCTTTTCTTTCATAGGCTTTGGCACAAAGTGTAATTTGTTTTAAGCTTTTTATATTGAAATAATTTGACTCCTAAGAAGTTGTAAAAACTGTACAGAAAAAAATGATACAGAATGAAGAATTCCCTGTGCTTCTTACCCAGCTTTCCCTTTTGACAACATATTAACATTATTAAAACAGGAAATTGACATTGAAACAGTAACCTGTTTTTGTTTGCTTATTTCTTCTCTCTGATCAGCATATTAAAAGTTAAACCCAATCATTCTCTACTACATTCCCTTGTTTGATTTCCTTCTTTGTACCCAACTACTCACTATCTAAGATTGTCTGATTTGTTTAGTTGGATGTTGTCTGTTCTCAATCCTAGGATGTAAGTTCCCTGAAAGTAAGCAATTTGTTCAGCATTAGACACCAGCATCTATAGCAGTGCTAGGATTGTTTTTTTTTTTTTAAAGTAACTGCTTAATAAATATTGATTCAGTAAATGAATGGATATAGGTAGAGATCCAATTCCAGACATCATGGTTGATTTAACAGTTGAGGAACATGTTACAACAATTAGTTGCATGCAGTTAGCAGATAAATATGTTCTGGAAATCTAATGCTCAGCATAGTGATTATAGTCAACAATACTGTATTATATACTTCCAGATTTCTCAGAGACTTGATCTTAAATATTCTCACTACAAAAAGGAAATGATAATTATATGATGCGAGAGGTGTTAATTAAAGCTACAGTAATAATCATATTGTAATTTATAAGTGCATCACATCAAAAACTTGTTTACCTCAAACTTACAGAATGATGATACCAAAAAAAATTAACTGTTGACTTCAGTAGTTCCGATGATCACATTTTGTTGCTGTCTTATGTTAGGTGGTACGGAGGAAATATATAACCTCAGTTTCCTTGTCTACAAGAAGATACTCAGGAAATAGAGTAATTTGGACTTTGAAAGCTCCTTTCACAAGTTGATAGCATTATCCCTTGTTGGCTTATTTGATTACATTTGTGCAAAAGGTCTTTAGAATGATAACATATACCACACTTCTGTAAGATAATTTTTTTCAAGCAGATAGTTTTCAGTCAGCTTCTTTTCAATGGGACACAGGTAGCTACTTTTCGAAACTGAATTAGAAAGTTGCTTTGTCCAGACAAGAGGAAAGCATTTCAAAGAAAGTAAGTGGTAACTATTGTAGTTTCCTTTGAATTAGTCTCTTACTGCCTTTGAGTTTTATTGCTCCCAATAGATTCCATTGTCTCTGAAGAGATGAATATTTTTGTTTCCATCTTCATTTACATAAACCTTGATCACTGTCTGTACTTTGGATTTCTTAATAAATTTGACTGTATCACTAACATTTTCTACTTAAGGCTTCATTTGAAAACTTCTTGATTAAACCAGTTTTCAGCAGCTGAAAACTAAGGTATATTTAGGTATTAGTTTTGCACCACTTTTTATGTTGTTTCTTTTTAGATTAGGAACATTTAATCTGACCCAAACAGATTAATGCATATTAAAAGGAAACTGCCTCCTAGTCACATGTTTGTTTGAAAGGCATCTGTTTTCATCTCTATGCTACCCTGATTTTTAGATTGCCATATCTTTTTGTAAAGAAAAAATGAATTAATATGTATAAAATGCCTAGTAAAAATACCCTGGAACACGCTAAGTGCTTAATATGTACTAACTAAAGCAATTATTATGATGAAGTCTTTCACCATATGTAGTGTTAGTAGAGAATATAAGTTCCTTTAAACAGAATAGATGCTGAATTATTTCATCATATTTCAAGTTAAGAAGTATAGCCAATAACTAAAAGCACTAGATAATGGCAACTTTATTTTTAAACTATTGTTCAGGAAATGGGAATTCCAATATAAGGTGTGCAGAATTTTGCGTAGAAATGAAGGGTGTGGCATTTATTGCTTTTTAAACATTCTTTGACATGTTTTTATACAGATTTCCTGTTATCTGAAACTATCTGTCCTTCATCTATTTAATAACCACTTACTGAGTATTTACCATAAGCCAGACACAGTGCTAGACTTGAATACCAAACTCTGTAAAACAGTTCTTTCCTCAGAGAATTCACAATCTACTAGGGCACAAAGGTATTTAGAAACAGAAATATTAGGAAACATTGTGATATGTCTTGTTTGTTTGTTTAGGGGTACGGTGGCTTAAACAACAATTTATTTCTTACAATTCTGGAGGCTAAGAAGTCCGAAATCAAGATTCTGGCAGATCAGTGTCTGTTGAGGGCTCGCTTCTGGGTTGGTGGTTGACTGTCTCCTCACTGTGTTTTGCGATATATATTTATTAATGAAGTAGTGGTGTGTGAAGTTGGTACCTGCTCTGGTTCTGGAGACGGGGTGCACGTCCAAGGTCTGCGCCCGTCAACACTACCACAGTGCCCATTGCCATTAGCAGTAAGTGTGGGACCCAGGAACAATCCATGAGACACAGGAGACTTTGGTTGGGATATCTGGAGAAGAGACTGTTGCTCTTTCCTACTGGATCAAAAAATAGGCAGAGTATAGGATGTGGAGTTCTGCCACTGTCTTGTTACTATGGGAAACATGAGACTGAAGCCAAAGTAATGAATGGCTTTGCTAAGACACAGCCAAGCCTGGTCCTGATGACATGTAAAGCTTATAGTCTCATGCCTGGCTAAAGCTTATGACCTTCAGTTCGTTATTTTAGGCCAACTTACGTTAGTTTTCTATCACATACAATTGAAAGAATTTGAACTTAATTTGGGTTGGGGGAAGAAGAATAAAACCAGGAATCCTTAAACTGCAGGGGTAGATTGGAATGTAACTTTTGGGTTATTCTCTATCTTTACCAATGACTATAAGCTCCTAAAGAGCAAGGACCATGTCTATGTTGGTTATTTCTGCATATCTAGGGCCTAGTCCAGTGTCTGGTACACCAGATATTAAATATTTCTTGACTGAAGTGAAGAATAATAATAAGAGACATGAAAAATCAAAATAAAGGCTTCAAAATAGTTTTTTACATTGTGACCCATAGAACTGAGATACAGTGATAGATGATTAATTAACTGTATAAAGACTGTAGCTACAAAGGCAATAGAAAGAGTTTGTTAGAAAGATAAGATGCTGTCATTTAGAGGAGCACACATGCAAGAGCAGGTTTGACCAATATTAGAAAAAATCCCTACCCTTCATCCTTTTCTGGAACACACACAGAGCCAATGATAATTTACAACAAGAAAAAAAAATTATACCTCTTCAAAAAGATGATAAGATAAATGAACAAGATAACAAAAATACAAAATAAGGGTAGGAAGGTTTTTAAAATAAAGTACGTGGAGTGTTTATTTCAAAGAATTGTAGAAAAGTGAAAAAGAGACTAGTTTAGGAAAAGATCTATTTGTCAAGTGTTATGAGTCCACAATTTGGGTGTCACATGTTCTTACGTTGAAACCTTAAACCCTCGTACTTCAGAATGTGACTGTATTAGCAGATAGGGCCTTTAAAGAGGTAATTAAGTTAAATGATGCTGTTAGGGTGAGCTCCAGTTCAGTCTGACTGGTTTCCTTGTAAGAAGAGATTAGGACCCATGGAGAGACAGTAGGGTCATGCTTGTACAGAGAAAGCATCATGTGAGGACACAGCAAGAATGCAGCCAGCTATAAGCCAGGGAGAGAGGTCTCAGAAGAAACTGAACCTGCTGACATCTTGATCTAGGACTTCCAGTCTCCAGAACTTAGAAAATAAATTCCCTTTGATTAAGCCACCCACTCTGTGGGATTTTGTTAGGGCAGACAAGTGAACTAATGTAATGAGTTTTGGAGAAAGTATAAATTGATGAAAGAACCAAAGAAAAAGATACTTTTATTTCATTAAAATATTTTATTTTACTATAGAGTAGGTAACACATACACACATTACAAAACTCAGATGTTATAAAAAGGATATACAGTGAAAGAAAAATATCGAAACTCATCGGGGGCCAGGTCACCTGGTTAGTTACCATTCCCAATACAGTCTGTACCAGTTCCTTCAGCATTGTCCATATACGACTAAAAGTATATATATATATACATATATATATATATACACACATAAATACATGTATGTATATATGTTATTTTACACTATGTACCATTGAGGAAATTTTAACTTCTGTCCAAGTTAGTCTTTTGACCGGTTTGTTTTTAAATTTTTAATTTGTTGGGTTTGGCTTTTTTATTTAGTAATTATTTTTAATATGTACACATACATTTTTCCATCTTTACCTTTTTAATAATGTACATTGTAGATCATCTCTCATCAGTGTATTTACAGCTATCACATTTTTTCACTGCTCTAGAGATGTCCCATGATGTTTAAACTATCCTTCTAGAATTGAACATTTTTAGGTTGTTAACAGACTTTTATTTTTATGAAAAACATAGCAATGGATAGCCTGAACATTTTGGTTATGTTTGAAGATATCTGTATGGTTCATTTCTAGAAGCAAAATTGCTGGATGAAAAGATGATTACTTAAAATTTTAAAATGATATTGCTTTATTGCTCTCCTTGGGGCTAAATCAATTTATATGCCTGCAAGTTATCTGTGTTACCAAACTCTAATATTGAATTATCAATTTTTTTGAGTGTTGTCAATCGAAAAATAAAAGAAATGGTACCTAAACTGTAGCTTTAACTGGCCTTTATCTTTTTTATGAGAATAAAGAACATCTTTTCTAACATTTTAGGCCCACTTGTCCTTCTCTTTATGTGAGCTGTATGTTCATATTTTTTGCTTATCAGGTTGTTGGTTTTGCTTTTAGATTTGTAGGTCATTACATATTATTTTAAATTTCAAGTCATTATTAGAAAATGTCTAGTATAGCAGAAGATTGTACAAACTTCCTTTTTCAAAATACATGTTCAACTTCTCTCTTTTTTATCAGTTTTAAAGTAGGTAATTGTGGTTTTCTGAAAACATATTTGACTTACATCTCATTGGTTTGTTTGTTTTAGCATTGGTGTCTCCTGGGACACTTGTGGCCTGACAGAAGCAGCTTGGGATGGGGCCCGCGCTGGCCAGGGGTAAGTGAAATGAAAGAAATAATTCCCTTTGGCAGGTCTATTGGGAAATCATTTAGGAGTCTATTTAAAATTTTTTGTTTGTTTTTAGGGACTTACTGATGTTACTGATTATTTTTTCTTTTTTTTTTTTTTTTTTGGTGTAAGAATTGACCAAGAGTTGGTACCCTGGCATTAAAACAAGTATATAACAAATTGAGGAACACTCAAGTTTGTACATAAAGTAGTTTTGATTTTAAGAAATTATTAAATGGTGGTCAAATGAAAACCTGAATTAATCATTCAAAACAACTTTAAAAAATTGAACTTCGTGGCATTAAATTCTTTTATGCATTAAAATACAGACAATATGCTGCTTTAACATCATTGTTTTTAAGTTACTGGTAAAGCAGTTATGGTTTTTACATTATTATCTGTTGCAGTGCTACAATTTGAGAATTCTTTTTCTGCTTGGAACTAGTATGGAGCAGTGAAAAATAATGGGTGCTGGAGTTAGACTCACTTGGGTCCAAGTTCTGTTTCCACTTTCTAGCTTGTGTGACTTTGGGAAAGTTATTTAACTTTTCTAAACACCTCATTCACAAGTGGTACTTACATTAGGGGCTTGTGCAAATAAAATGAAATAATACATATAAGGCATTAGCCAAGGGCCTGGCACTTAATATACATTTAATTTTAAAACTATATTTTAGCACATATTTAATTTAATTTTAGACTACATTTAGTTTTACTCTAGTATAAAAGATTTTCATGGTGAAAATATCAATATAAATAGAAAGCAGTTTAGTTTGGTGGCTTCCTCAGTGGATTAATTTGAAAGTAATCCTTCTCATCTTTAATCTTTTCACTGTGCCTAAAATTATACCATTAGAAATTTATTCTATTCAATCTCTCTAAACTTGAAGATTTTTACTGTCTTTAAGGTTTTCACATAAAAGTGAAATATTCCCCAGAAGGAGATGAGGATAATTTCGGGGGCATGATGAGAGCCTGCCTTTGTATGTGAGCCTGTGAGTGGCAAACAAGAGAAACAAGGGGGACAGAGAAAATTGAAAGAGATAAATTTCAGCTTTACCTTGGGCCTGCTGTAAAAAAAAAAATAGTTCTTTTTAGCAGGTCAAAAGAAACAAAAACAAAGAAAATTTCACATCTTTTTTTTTTTAAACTACTAGACCACAGAGAAAACCTGTACACAATTATTCACATAAGTTTTATTTGTGAAAGCCCCAAACACAAAACAACCAAAATATACCTCAGTAGGTGAATGGTTAAACAGATAGTGGAACATCCATACGTGGAATACTACTCAGCAATAAAAAGAACAAACTATCGGCATATGCAACAATTTGGATAGATCTTAAGGACATTGTGCTAAGTAAAAAAAGGCAGCTTCTAAAGTTCACATACTGCATGGTTTTATTGGACCTATTCATATAACATTCTTGAAAGGAAGTAAGTACGTGAAAGACAGATTTAGTGTTTGCCTAGATTCAGGGATGGCACAGAGAGGGAAGTGGATGTGACTATAATGGGTAGGGGTAGCATGAGGGTTCATCTTTGTGGTGATAAATAATTATGTAGCTTGTTTGCAGTGATGTTACATGAAAGTACATGTGATAAAAGACATATATATATATATACACACACACATATATAATACATACACACAGACACACACACACACATCATACCAATGTCAAATTCCTGGTTTCCATATTGTACTATAATCATGTAAGATAAAACCATTGGGAGAAACTGGATGAAGGGTATACAAGACCACTTTGTCCTGTCTTTGCAATTTTCTGTGATATATCAGTAATTTCAAAGTATAGTTAGAATAAAAAAACATTTAAAAAATCACTAGAGGGCTTTAACTGTTAGTGCCCGCAATTCTTATTGAGGTTTCTCGATGGAGATGGTTGCTTTTGTACCTTTATTTTACTGGCATACTGGTGAAAAGTGAAAGTGTGGGAGAATAAGCCTTGCCATGAAAATTAGTGAGTCAAATGAAACGTCAGAGACCTTAATGTTCTTCACATCATAAAACACCGTTAGAATAGAAAGGCTTTTAAAATAAATAATTCATTTTTATGATGTTGTTGAAAGCCTTTCTGTAGTTACAGGGTGACTCTTGTTCATTAAGGATGGAAAGGAAGTAGTCAGAAACTTTCATTTTCCAACAGTTCACTCAGTGGTTAGATGAAGACCACATTGAATTTCACCTCCCTCTCACCTTTTCCCTCTTCCCGCTTTCCCTTAGCTCCAGAGAAATTTAGTTTCAGTTTAGTTTGATACCACATCTGCATAATTTCTAGTACAGAGAACTTGTACTGGGACAATTTCCCTCTTGGGCAAAGTAGGTGGTTTGGCTGTAGCAAACTTGAATCCCTGGGGAGGTCCTGGAGCCTTGCTGGGGAACAAAAAATAAGAATGACTGAAATTATTTCAGACTTTGAAAAAGACTTTTGAAATTAATTTTTTTGTATAAGTACAGAAATAAACTCTAAAAAGTTAATTCAAATAAGGGAGGTGGAGTGTCCTGGTGGCATGGGGAAGTAACTATGCATTGTTACTGTGATAGGTGTATGCATTTCTCTTCTTGGCTTTCATTCAGTACGTTCATAATCCATTTCCACTTGGTCCTCCATTTCCTTATATACAATAAAGGTTAATGGTACTTCATGTATTAAACCTTTTCTGGCTTTCTTTTAAATTTGGTTCGTATCTGTTCATTTTGACATAAAAGTGACTCCCAGATGAAAATGTTAGGAGATATGGTACTTCAGCTCAGGAAGAAAGAACTAGAGATTTAGACATTTAGAATTTAAGAGGCAGTATACAATACTTAAATTAAGATCCTGAACTTTGGAGCCACACTTCTTGAATTCACACCCTAGCTCTCCAGTTTGGCAAGTTATTTGACCTCTCTATACCTTAGTTTTTAATTTGTGAAATGGAACTAAATAGGGATAAGAGTATTTACTTTGCAGGGTTTGCAGAGGATTAAATGAGTAATGAACATGAAGTGCTTAGAACAGTGCCTGGCCCATGCTTAACACTGTTTGCTATTTCTAGTATATTACTGTTTTTCATTTCCAGTTGTTTTATCTGCATATTCCACATCTGCCCTAAGCAATCAGAAAGCTTCCACAGAGCTACGACTGTTTTCCACTTTTCTCTACTACAGTTTGTACCTAAGAAATGCACAAAATATCTGTGATAAGCCTTCCTCCACAGGAAGTCGTTTGCCTTGGTTCACCCGCTAAGTAATATGCTGTCTTTTTCTTTAAAAATGGTGACCATGAAACCACTCTTTATTAATATAACATAGTTGACAGATAAAGTGTGCCAGTATATCACGCAGTCAAGCTCCCCTTATTAATAGGGTCATGAAAGTATTGCTCTCTGAGAGGATGCATTTCACATCATCGCACCAGATTCTCCTTTTTGTCAGCAGTCTGTTGGTACCTGTGCCTGTCTGTTCGGTGGCCTGAGAAAGGCCGTTCATCAACATTCACCTGGGGTGGGCTGTAAACTTGATTTTTCAAATCCTCCGCTGATCGCTGCCTTACGGCCCAGGCTCCGCCCCTAGCCCTTGAAGCGGGTGGGAAGTGGGAGCGTGGGTTTAGTGCCGGCCGACTGCTGGGTGGGGCTCGGGTGGCGTGCCCCGGGGCGCCGGCGTAGTAACGTGTGACGCTACCGCTTGACGCAGCCGCAGTGCCGCCCGGCCGCAGCTTCAGCTCCTCCCATCCTCCTCCGCCCTCTCTGGGTCAGAGGCTGGGGACCCGGGCGGGGTCTCGGCCGGCGGCGCTAGAGGGTGTGGGCGCGGGGCCGTGCCCGTATCGCTGCTGCCGCCGCTGCTGCGGCTGATCAAGGCCTTTGGCGTCCACGGGAGAGAAGCTGGAGCGATTCCGGGCCGCCCGGCGCTCGCCAGGTGAGGGAACGGATCGGGCTGGGCGAGGTCGAGGGGGGCAGTACTTCCCACAGCATCTCTACACCTCAGCCCGGGTCGGTCGGAACCCGAGAGGCTTGGCTTCATCGCGGCCGCTTGTTGCGGCATCTACTCATCTGTCTTTTGCTACCCTTACCTGCAGCATGGGGACCAGTAACCCGACTGTGGGAGGTCAGTGGAAGGCCTCGGAGGGCCATGACAGTCAGTTAGTAGGGTCGCGGATGCAGGAGGGGCCCCGTGGATGGTGATAAGGCGCTGGGCGGCGTCCACTCGCTGGTGTGTATGTGGACTGGCGGGAAGGACCTTGCACCTGATTTCCCAGGCTCAGCCTTGCTAGCAGCACCCGGCCGCGGGAGCCCCTGCTTAACATAGATGAGGTCGATTGACCAAAGGCGGTGGAGCCTTAGAACCCACCTTTCCAGCCCATATGTGCTGTGTTTGTATTCTGAATTGCTACTTGCTGAGTCTACACTCTTGAAGTGTACATTTTAGCGGAAACGCTGTCTGTTGGTCAAAGGAAGGCGAAGCAAGTTGATTTTCCTTTTGCGCAGTCTTAGTTGTCTCTCGCCCTATTCCCCCACTCTCCACCCTCCATCCCCGTTGGCATTAGTTTTGGTAATAGAAAGTTAGAGAAGCTTTTAAACGTAAAGAATTCTTGTAAATTTCCTTTGTAAGATGTAATGTTTTTGTAACTGCAAGTGTGTTTCACCTAGCTTCTTGTTGCTCCTTTCACTCAGTGCATGGCATTGAAGCTCGTTTATTCTGTTAACTAGACACATGAAAATACAAAAATAGATGAGTTAACCAGAATATGTTATATAATTATTGAGTAGTACATACTTCCTGTGGGTATATTATCTAACAGTCCTATCATAGAAGGTCTATTATTATTCCCATTTTATAGATGAAACAACTAAAGCCCACTGCCCTGAAAAACAACTTGCCTAACTTGTCAGAGCTGTGATTTAAACCAGGTAATCTGACTCCAGTATACAGTCCCTTAGTGAGTATGTTTTACCCTCTTCCAAGCATTTTGAGTTTGCAAGGTGATTTTCATTTGATAAAAAGTGTGCCAGGGAATTGGAAGAAACTGAAGCACCATTCTTGCCAGCAAGGACCTAACTGAAAGAACAACTTTTTCAAGGCCACACTTTGAATATGTTTTAAAGGTAGGATTTAACCTGTAGAACCCTCTGACTACCAAAATCATGCTCTTTGCATAAATACAGTGGTTGAAACCTTTGGAAGGCCATAGTTTGGAAATTGTGGTGTTTTTCTAGATTTAAGAGTATTTTCTTGTTTGGAAATGTGAAAGAAGGAAATGTAGTGTTGTACTAACATTAAAGACTGTGTGTGTGTGTGTGTGTGCGCGCACATCAGATCATTGAATCTGGTGAAATGGCTGATAAAGCCAGGCTATCTTGTATAATTGGCAAAAATGCTGTTTTCAGGTTTGTTAAGATGAAACACTGCAGATGGACCTTCTTCTGAAGATAAGGGGAAGGAAAAACAGAACATTGCAGACTCTGGAAAAAAACTTGGGTAAATATTTTGGCTCAGTTTTAAAGTCTAATTTCCAGTTAAACTCAGAAGAGATCTCTGCTTCAACTGAGTTTTAATTTGCTTAAATGGTGAAGGGATGGGGGTAGCATGCTGGCGGTATATAATGTGGCCTGACAATCATTTTACCTGACTTTTGAGTTACTGATATCTGACTGACAGTTGAGTCATATGCTTAGCTTGTGTATTGGCTGAAGAAAGCCAGGGGAAACTTTGGCTTGATTCTCTATTAAGTGTCATTCTTTTCTGTCTTTTGCTTGCTCAGTAATCGATCATGATATATAGAGTTTTAAAAAGAAATGAAGAAAATTAGTTGACTTTTGGTTTGTTCTTAATGGAATACTGTGTATGGTTGAACTCAAATACATTTTTGACTATTCTATGGAGCGTAATAGAAGAAATGGTTAAATATGATTAAGAAACATTTAATTCATTTCCTAAATATTTATTGGGTATTGTGTATGTCTGGCATTATTTCAGGCTTCTACTAGTAGAGTGGTGGTCGTCATGGCTCTGGAGAGTACTAGGGTAGTGAGTTGTTTTGTAGGAGGTAGTATTTTTGTGAACCCATACCTTTTCTTAATTTTAATATGCAAGGATGTTTTTTGGTTTATATAAAATACTGGGAAAACAGCACTACCCATGTGGTAAATGTTTGTATTTATGATAACTCTCTGTTATTTTAGTTAATAAAGGAGGGTACTCTATAAGAGGTGCTTTAAGGTACAGTGGAAAAATAGGATTCTTATAGACTTTATTATAGCATACTGTTTTATGTGTTAAAGATCATTGTATAATTTCAAAATTCCGTGCGAGTCTAGGAAATTAACTATTTTGAGAAAATTTTGGGGAATTTATATATGACAAATAGAAGTGACATGGCATGATGAAACAGTCTACTTGATGAATTGGAAAGAGATTAGCTTGGAAGCATGATGATCAATTAGAGGCTATTATAATCCAGGTGGCAAATGAGAATCAGAAATAAAGCAGTACAAATGGGAGTTAAGGGATGGAAATGGATTGCTTAGATAGATGCAAAAGGGAGAATGGATAAGATGTAGTGAGTCTGAGGGAAAGTGGAGTCAGGGTAATTTCTAATCACTGTCATGTTCAAGCACATAATGTTTAATAAATATTTGCAAGATAAATGAATTATCTGATATCTGGCTTGGGAAACTGAGTGGGTTTTGGGACCACTTACTGAGAGATTATAGAAAGAACAGTAGATTGGGGAACATGGTCTGAAGAGGTAGGTTCAGGTCGGAGCTGTTGTATTTGAGGCACCTGTGACTTCCAATAAATGTTGTTAGGCAGTTGTGTATTTGGATCTGAGTTAAGAAGAAGACCCAGTTTGAATTAAATTTTGGAGTCTCAGTTTATAACCGATGAGAATGAATGACATTACTCAGGAAATATAGAGTAAAAAGAGGTGAGGATAGGGAGTGCTAGTATTTAAGGGTCTGGTGGAAGAAAAACACACCTTAAAGGAGATGAAGGAGTGAGCAGAGGAGAAAATCAGGAGAGTTAGACAGAAGTCAGTGGAAGAGCTGAGTTTGGAGAAAAGGAACGAGTAATAAGCCTCTTCAAGACATCAAATGAAATGAAGACAATGAAAATATTCATTGGACTAGTCAGTTAAGATGTTGTTGACATGAGCAAGAGCAATTATATAGGTGGAGCCAGTTCACACTGGGTAAGAGATAAGGAAGTTGAAATAATATCATTTACTCTTTCAGAAAGTTTGGTTTTAAATGGAATAGAGAGGGGATAGCTGGAGATCTGAATCTGAGAGGGTTTTTGTCTTTTAAAGATGTGAGTAATCTGAATACATTTACAGTCTTTATTTGCTTAAGGATAAAAAGAAACATCAGAAAGAACATTTGAGGGTAGAGGGCTAAGGGAGAATCATTGGTGCAGCCAGAGTAACTGATAAGGCTGGAAGAGATGGAATTCAAGGATGCAGGTCAAGGGTACTTTAGATAGACTTTCACCAAGACAGGAGGTTAAGGAAGTGCTTGTGATTATGGATACAGATAATTTGTAAGAGGTATGGTAGAAGTTGCTCCCCTGCAAGTCCATGCAGGAGACTTCTACCCATGTAGAAGGAGGAAATAGTTCACTTCTGTGATGCGTAGCCTTCTTGGTGTGGTGCTACTGACTTCTGATCTTTTGGTAAGAAGGAGGAGAGTAGAGTGAGGGTAATTTAGCTTAAGATGACAGATGTAAACCATCAGGGTTAGAGATATCCTGCAGATATCTTGCAAAATTACCTTTCTTATACTTTGTATTAGTTATCTATTGTTGAGTAACAAATTATCTCTGAATTTAATGGCTTAAAACATTTATAATCTCAGAGTTTTTGTGGGTGGGGAATTTGGAAGTGACTGAACTGGTCGCTTCTGACTTCTAGTCTCTCATCAGGTTGTGGCAAAGATCTTCGCTGGGCCTTCCATGATCTGGGTATACTCAAACAGGACTGGAGGATTTGCTTTCTTGATGGCTAACTCACTGGCTATGGGCTGGAGGCCTCAAATCCTTACCACATGGACCTCTCTATAGGGCTTCTTAAGTGTCCTAATAAGGAAGCTGTCTTCTCCTGGAAGAGATGATGTGGGAGAGATCAAGGAGGAAGCTGTGATGTCATCCTTATTTTTGTCTATGATGCCATTTTTTACTTAAACACCACTGCTCTGCCATACTCTTTTAGAACTGTATCACTAAGTCCAGCCCACACTTAGGAGAGGATTAAGCTCCATTTCATAAAGGGAGGAATATCAAGAATTTTTGGACAAATATTAAACTACCAGCATGCCTTCTATCAATTGTCAATTTCTTTAGGAGGAAATAAGCTCTTATATAGTCCTTTTGGCCAGGTGAGACAGAGGTACAGAAAAATGGTGAAGTGGTTCAGTTAGTTTGGGGGTATTTTATAATTTGGCCTTCTTTGCTGATACTCAGGCTCCATAACTTTATGTGTTAACAACTTGTGATTATTAGAAAAAAGTGATTGCTGACCTTTGATTTAATGAAGGGTACTTTTGGGTGGGGAGAAGGCATAGTGGGAAACATGAATTTTTTATACCAAAGTACGAATTTTTTAACATTCATATTAGCTCCTAGAATTTAGAGCTTGGTGGAAGGAACCCATTTTTCATAGTAAAGAAACTTGAGGACCAAGAGATGATTACTGACTGATTTCTGTAAGCATAAGTGATACGAGAGGCAACATTACACAGACTCTAAAGCCATACAGTCTAGGTTCAAGTCCCAGGTCAGCCATCTCTGAGCTCTTTGTGTTTAGTTTCTCACTGCCACAGTTTTCTCACCTGTAAAATGGAGAATTGTAAATAAGTAGTTATTTGTGACAATTAGAGTAAATACATCTACAATGTTTAGACAGTGGTTGGCACATAGTAAGCAGTGAATACATTTTTATCATTTTTATGGTGGGTTACATTAACCTTAAAAATAAAACTGTCAGTTATTTTACCAGCAAAAATGAGTTTATTTGGGAATAAGAATTGCAATTCAGGATGTGTGTGTAAAACCATAGGCAAGTCTGGAGAACAAAGGAGAGGAACATTGTTTCATACAGGAAAGGGGAGAATTTATTGGGAGGCGCTGTTGTAGACAAAAGTCCCTTGTAGTAAATGCAGAGTTCCAAGTGTAGTAGCCTTTTATTGGTTAAATTGTGACAGTCTCTCATTGGCTGGGCTGTTGTTGCACAGGAGACAATCTTTCTTCCTCCTGGCGAGTGATGAAGTCTGGGCTTCTTTTCCGTTGGGTGTGTAAGGTACCTTTCTTCCTGTTGGGGGTCTGCAGTGGAGGCAGTGGTAGGGTTTGAGAGCTTCCCCTTCTGGCCTCCTAATTCCATTTTAAATGAGGATTCTGTTACAATTTCACAGTTAGTTGGATGGAATGAGCATTTCAGAGTAAGATGATGTTGACCAAAATGTTAAGTCTAAACTTTAAGACAACTGACTTTTATTGTACTTGTCACTTTGTATGCATATATAAAGCTATGATTATAGCCAACTCCATAACCATTTAAAACTACTGTGTCAAGTATCACTAGTAGTATTGTATCCGTCACATCTCCACAAAACTCCCTGAAGCAGCCCTTTTTTTGTTCTTGTAGTTCATTAAAAGTTCAGCTTACAGGAATAGGCTATTAAATGGATCTGTTGAGCTGCCTGTATAGCAGCATGCTAATAAAAAAGTATTTTCTTTGAAATTGATATGAGGAGAGTGCCAGTTTCTTCCTTCTTCTCCTCCCCATCCAAAGACTCTATTTTGATGGGTGGATAGATAAAGGAGGGTTTTCTGACTGAAGTGACTTAAGGTAGAAATAAGAGAAGCTTAGGAGCCAGATAGGAAAATGGAAGTAGTTTTATTACAAGAAACCGTCTTTAGAATTTTTCTTTGATAATGCTTTTTAGTGTTATGCTTTCTGGTGTATGTTTAGTCAAAATGGAGGTGATATGTTGAATTCTCAATAAAATAATTAAAAGAAACAAGGAGTGTGTTCAGTCAGTAGAAAAAGTTAAATCCCTCTAATCAATGTATGGGATATAGAAGTAAGGGGGATTAAACCCTTCACTCATGGCAAATTCTGTTGATCTCTTTGTATTACTGATTAAGGAATATGCTGAAGGTGAATTGTCAGTTGTATCTGAATATTTCTTCAGCAGTAGTTACCTAGTGACTAGTGCACTTTGGTATTGCCTAGTACGCTAGTGTAATTTGGCATCCAAGTTCTGTGTACTTTGATCTACTTCTAAAAATCATGCTCACTGGTATTTGTAAACTATGAATTATTCATATTAGTAAAATATTTTCTTGATTGTTAATTTATACCAACTAATTTCTTTTGGTTTTAAAATTCTGTTATTTAGTTAAATATATATCTTTCATTTATATACTGTAAGGAATAAGACATTTTAGTTGTTTACTACTATGCATTTGATAGTTTTTAGTTTTCAACTTTGTTGACTGATCTTTTTTTAAGAATATTAATAGCTTAGCTACCACTTATAATGTGTTTCATGTCAAACACTGTGCTATGAGTTTAATGTTTGCTTTGTGTTTTTCCTTGTTTCAAGGAAGAGATGGCCATTTTACAACATAAACAGGCTTGAAGACATTCAGTGACTTGCTCAAGCTACCTCACAGCTAAGCAAAAGGATAGAAGGGGTAGAGTGAGCGTTTCATTTCAATCTGGCTTTGAAGCCTACTCTACTTCCAGGATACCAGTTGATTTGTGTTATTTCTGATTGAACATTGTTTTACCACTTAATTATACTGGTTTAGAGTTAGTTAATACTGAAATTGTGTTTGTTGCATGTAGAATCCTGGGACTGAAAGGGAATTGGAATGACTCTTTTAGGTGCAGAGGGTTATACCTAATCTGTTTGACTATTGTCTATTTTGTTTGTTTAAATGAACAGAATAGGTCATGATATAATTTTGCTTTATACACATAAAGCTGCTGACCCTGGCCAAAACTGCTAAGGAAATTAAGTTTGCTTTTGTTGCCTACTGTCTCCTTTTTAAGGTTTTCCCCATCTTCAGTAATCTTGAGCCTTTTGTGACATTCCTGGGTCCTGCTTGTAAATGAGAAAAGTCATCTAATGAATTAATTTATGCTAATAACACAGGGTAATAATTAATGTTAACTATTTTTGAGATACTCTAAATACATCTTTGCATTTTAGAAGAATATTGGATTAGTACTCTGTTTAAAGGAATGGATGGTGGAATTTTAGGTATTGTCTACTGGTGGGTGAAAAATTTTAAGGCTGAGAGGGCTTTTCAAATTGTTGTATGCTCAATGGGTAATGCCAACATTTTTATACTATCTCAAATGTAAAAGTTTACATATTTTACATGAAATATTCAATTGCAATAGGTACCTGTTTGTTTTGTATACTTTGAGTAGCATTATAGAGTTGGAAGGGCATCACAAAGTCACTTGTTTCAGCTCACCTGTCTTTAGATTGGTTCATGGTCAGTCTACTTGAGCCATTGTAGAAACAGTTCAAATGAGTTAAACACCTTTGAAACTTCATTTGGATAAAATATTGTTGGGATCTGATTTGTGTTTTACTTTTGTTCTGGGATGGTACTATGCCAGAGGAAAGGTCAGCAGTCCATTTAGACAGTTTCTCTGTGTTGGTATTTACTGGGATATTTGGTCGATTTCCTGTGAAATTGTGAAGGAGGACATAAATGACTTCTGAAACTGGGAATCCTACAAAGGTATAGCAAGATAATTTGTTACATGTGCAGAGAAACCAAACAGTAGTTGAAAAGTTTTCAAGTATGTATATATTCTGTAACAATGTAGTCAGTAGAGTTTGGCTTATGGGTAAGCAATGCTGAAATGTGTGTAAGGCACATACTTCACAGAATTTCTAGTATACAGAATGCTTGTTTGTCCTAATAGTTGTTTACTCTAACTTGATGATGAAGAGAATATGAATGTTGATGAAGTTCGAAGGAGAGCTTTATTTTCCAACTCTCAAAATCTATGTAGTTGCCTTTATGGAAAATGAACTGTGATTAAGTCCAGAGAACTTAATATAAGTCTGAAGATCTGGCACACCTTTTATGCAAAGAATTGTGACTTCACTGTTAGATGAGGGATTTGAGAATGATTATTTTTTCTCTCATTTTTGTTATATTTGGAATTGGGTTATTAAAATATTAAATATCCTCTTCTTAAATGCAAGCAAATGAAAACTAAATTTTCTTGAGAGTGAAAAAAGATCATTTAGACCCTGAATATATTGGAAATACTTGCTTATCTTTAGCCATAGCTCATAATTATGTACTTTTTATAATGATGTATTTATTTCATTCATTTATTAAACTGGTATTGAGAGACTGTTGTATACCAGGAACTGTGTTGGATATTGCACTTAAATGGAGAGGGCAAACCCATCCTTAAAGAGCAGCTGTCTAGTGGGGGAGATGGACTTAAAAACTGATAATTACAGTATGATGTGGTAACTGCTAAGGTGTAGGTAGTCATTCAAACAGCCTTTTTTTTTAGCATTTGCTTTATTGTCAGATATCCTAGTAAAGATTTTTTAAAATATTCCAAATGTTACATTTAATGTTCAAAATTCCTTAGCTGTATAGTAGAATTTTTAAGCTCAATAAATATTTATTGAGTGAATAATCAAACAAACAAAAAAACTCTTTTATCATGCAGCTGTCTTACTGTGTTGCTACAAATAATCAAAATCAAGTAGATACTTACCCATGACAATGCCGGGATAAGGTATGGCTCTTCACATTAGGTCTTCTCAAGTTATAGATAATACATAGACATATTCCAGTTTAAGCCTGATACAGGAAAACCTTATTTCTGCAATCCTGTGTCAGATTATGGGATGATGTACATCTCTTTCAGAGGAGTGATGTAGCTTTGGAAGAAGATTAACCATTGCAGTGAGGTTTTCTTAAATACCAGCAGGCAGGTGCACACAGATCATTCAGTTCCTCCCACTTCCCTTCCCTTAGATAATTATCACTGAAGTAGGGTAGAGTTGTGGGACTTGGGGTCAGCTATGGTGATGAAGGCCCTCTATCCATATTTCCTTTCAGCTATTACTCTGGGGCTGTCCTTCAGCCAGCTGTTATAAACACAAATGAAAAATACAAGAGGAAAAAGAACTGTAGCAGGTAATGAGATTAGAACCAAAACTGGGAGAGAAGAAAGGAATGAAGGAAGGAAAGAAATAGAAGAGGTTTTAAATAAATATGAGCTTGACTTCTTTAAAAATACACAGATGCCATCAGATTCTCTCATCTTTCCATCACCAAATCTCCCTTTATGTAAGGTCTGTCCTTTCTTCTGTTCTTCCTGTTTAGATAAATACCCTGAACATATCCTGTTCAAATATGTTCAGTTCCTGCACATATATATGCTCTAAATTGAAGCAAAAATCTTTAAAAAATCTTAAAATACTGTATTAAATATTGTATATTTTAAATTGTAAGGTTTCATAATCTCTTCTAAAATACAGATCCATTTTTCATGTAAAATAAAAGTGTCATCAGATTTGATAGGACTAGTAAATGACAATAATAATAATAATAATAAATGCCTTAGTTTGGGTTTCCTCAGAAGCAAAACCTGGATAAGGATGTAAGTGTAGGTAGTTTACTTGGTAAGTGATCATATGAAATGCTGGTAGGGAAGTGGGGAAGTGAGAAAGGAGGGGATGAAGCCAACAAAGGGCAGTATCCTAGTAGTTACCACTGTGGGCATGTGGAGCTCACTACCATTGTGGAACTCTTGGAGACAAAGTATGCTCCAGAGTTATCCCAAGCCAAGAGCAAGGAATCTGCCAGGGGTTTATTCATCAGCTTCCTAGCCATTATCAACATTAATACTGGTGTTTGTGGCTTGCATGTTCCTGCAGACAGAAAGCCCTCAGTAGGGTGTTACTGGAGTACAGAATGAGCAGTCTTCTTATGTAGCATTGAATGCCAACAGCATATGGACAAGATACCAATGCATTGGTTCCCAGTACTAAGCATTTATATAGTATGTTATCTACAATGTGCCTGGTGCTGTTCTAAATGTTTTGCGGACATGAACTCATCAATGCTCTCTATACAACTCTGAGATAGATACTATTAGTGTCCTCATTTTACAGATGAGGAAATAGAGCACAGAATTTTAGGTAACTTGCCCAGAATTTTAGGTAACTTGCCCAGTGTTACACAGCTATAATGTTAGAACTGGTATTTTGAACCCAAATATTTTAAGTACAGAGTCCATGCTCTTAATCCATATAATGATGTGCTTCTGGAACAATGGAGTCTCAAGCAGGATCTTTTGTTTCTACTGTTTTTTCCTGTTAACTGCCTCTTTCTCCCTTCCCCCAATCTCTTCCCTTTCAGGGTTCTTTACTTCCTTCCTTGTTTGTAGCTTCCCTGCCTCTCCTTTCTACAACAGTATAGCTATTCTTCCTGTCATTCTTACCTCAGGACTTTCAATCAAATAATTCTTGTTAAGGTGTTGACTGATCTTTCTGATGTTGTGATGAAGTTTGAGTTTGATATTGCTCAGTATTTGCATTTTAATTTTTTAAAAGGATAGGTATTTAAGAGCTGTAGATAGAAAGACATGATGATAGAATGACAGATAACCAAGTTGGTACTTGGTTGGAAGACTACTAGTTCTTGGCCATAGTTATAAGGAGAGTCCAAGAGATTTGTGCTTGGGTAAGAAAATCCCCTTTCTTATGTATTTCTTGTCTTCCAGCCACCACTCTCCCTTTATCTTTTTAAATTATGGGAGTATTATATACTAATTGTAAAACATTTAAATAATACCTAAGTATCAAAAGTGAAGTCCTACTTCATTGATTATTCTCCTTACTCCTAAATCTCTTACCAGTGCTCTCCCTAGAGGTAACCGCTCATGGTTTTGCTAATATTTTTGTAAATTTAAAAATATATATGCATATATACATACATATCACTTATGTGCATGAATATACATATATGGTGTTTATATACTTACATAATGGAGTCTATACTTACATAATGGAGTCTTTTTTTTAACATAGGTAGAATACTATATATCCTGTTTCTTAACTTACTTTTTCTCTGCTAACTTCACATATATCCCTGACATTTCTCTGTACCAACCCATATAGAGCCATCCTCTTTTTTATAAAGGCTGCATATTATTTCACAATGAGTGTACCATAATTTATTTGACTATTTTCCTGTTAATTGACATTTTTTTAGAATTTCTTTATATATAATGCTGCAGTATTTGTTCTTGAAAAAACATCTTTGTGCATAAGTATTTCAAAGAAATAGAGTCCTAGAACTGAAATATCCAAGTCAAGCATGTAATATGTGATAAACTGTTCTTTTCAAAGATAGTTTACTCTTATCTACTGTGTATGAGTCCCCATTTTCCCATACATTTGCCTGTATGGTTGTTTGAAATCTTTCTAATTTTCACTTATATGACTAGTGGGTGATAAATGGTGATTGTCCCCAATTGCTAGTGATATTATCTTTGTGAATTGCCTGTTTATATATTGTATACATTTTTCTATCATATTATTTGTAGTTTTTGTACTGATTTAAAGGATGCCCTCCATTTTGAAGTACCAAATCAGGATTTGGAATTATATCTCTAAAAGTCTGCTGATGTGAATATTAAATGTTAATAATTTTATTTCCTTTATGCTAGTGGGAGAGAAATGAAATAGTTTGACAGTAGTATTTGAAAAGGTTTTTACATATAATTCATTTTGAAAAGTAACCTTTTTTTTGGAAAGATATTTCATAAAATGGTGGTAGTATTTAAATTAGTATTTCAGTAGTTAGGAACTTTGATAAATCTGTTTTTTGCTATGATTAAACTTTCACATTTTCATGCTTTCTTTATACATCTTTGTAAAAATTGTCACAGTTTCCTTTCTAATGCGGACAACAGTTTTGAAATGAATACCATGGATTTCAGGAAGAATGGAATGAATATAGCTGAATCATGAAAATATTGAGAGGATGGCAAAACATGTAGATCAGTGTTTTTTTTATTGTAATAGATAAAAATACCCTTAAAATGGTATAATACTTTAAAACAGTGGCTATGTTCAAGGCACTGTCACTGGCATTGATACAATGGTGAATTAAACAGTCCCTATTGGTTATAATCTGTTAAGAGAGAGAAGCAAGATAGATTAACTTCAGGTTATGCATCTTTGGCAGGAATATGATAAAAGTGAGACTGTGTTGGGCTATTAAGTGTACAATTTTGATTTATCCTAATATTGATGGTATTTACTTTGATCATTTAATTAACTGCTAGCTAGATTCCCAGTGTTCCTCCTTTGTCATCAGTAATTATTTTGGAGGGAGTTATTTTGAGATGACATGAGTTACCTGTTGCTCATCAAAATTTAATTGGTTATTTATATTGGTAGGACTCATAGATTCCTTTTTATTAAATGGGCTGTAATTCATTGCTAGTATTTATTTTGATGCTTAAATTGTCCCAGATTTTGCCATTGGGAGCCTCCTCAAGTGGATTTCTGTGTCCTTTTGACATGTTCCCATCATTTTTTCAAGCACTTTTTTCCTTTCTAGAAAACAAGGCTCATCTTGACTTTGTCTGCCCTAGTTATAGAATCAGCTATTTCTTCAAGCAGTCTTGTTTGCTTTTAATAGAAAGTGGTTTTAGAGAGCAGACTTCTCTGCTCATTTTTATTGGGGCATTGCTGCTCTTGGGACCTGTTAACGTATGCATTCCCATACATACACATTTATGGCTGTATTTATTTCTATATCCATTCATATTGAAAACCATACCTCTAGTCCTTATCCAACAGCACAGAGTTAATTTTAATTTTCCTTCTTTTATATACCCTCTAACAGCAAGAAACTTGGCTCTCATTATCTTTAATATATTTACTTACTTGATTAATACCCACTCCCATACCCCATATGGACTATATCCCAGGTAGGAACTTTCTTCATCCTGATACTGCATCAGCACACTACTCCAGATTGCCCTCTTGAATGGAAAACCTACTTACCTCTCTGGGGTCTAATGCCTTCCTCCTGGGTTCTGACACCCTGCACCATGCAACCTCCCTGTGCAGTTGCTGTTTTCACTCTGCCCAGGCTCTGACATCTTAAGCTGGATTGCTTCTCTGCCTCTTTCCCCTTGCCAGTATGCCCTTTCCACTTACACTCCAGCATCCTGTGCCCGACCACTTTCCTGAAGGTGTGGCCTCCTCATACCAGTATGGCTTTGATCCCCTGAAATACTGCTGCTGTTCCTCAAGCCTCTTGATTGCACAAATGGATAGTTAATGTACCTTTATTGGGTTCTGATATCCCATTCCAGGCAACTGAGACTCCTGTCTTCCCCAAGTGCAGATGTCTGCCTAGCTCTGCTTCACCTTAGCTTTTAGACTGAACTGTTTAGAAGGGTAGAAGAGAAACCAGTCAATTAGTATTTTATTCCATCATTTGCTCCATACAGATTATGCAGTAAGATCTTATGTCAATCTGTAGTTCCTTTCCATTAAGGATTAGTGGTGTGCAGTGTGGCTAAGCATATATCCTCAGTTCAGTCTGGAATTCTGTGTCCATTGTGCTTTGACTCACTTCCTTTACACCAGAATGTACACTTCATACCTTAGGGCCTTTAAATCTTAACTTTACTTCTCTACTTGTAAAAATACATTCTTTTAACTGTTGAGCCTTTATCTGTTGATTTCTCTTAAAGGTTTTACATTAATTTACATTATCAATTTTTAATAATGGGAATAATGTTAGTTAAAGGTGTGTGTCTACTGCAGTTTTCTTTCTACCTTCTTTTTGGCTGTAGTTCATTACAGTAGTGGGTGGTGGTGATTTTGGATGAAGACTCTAGATCCTTTTGGTGGATAGATCACTTCCCCTTGGATTTGATTCAAAACATACACCCCTTTTTATGTGGAAATCTGAATGGTAGGGCACATCCCTCATGGAACATCACCAGGAGTCAGTAGGTAACCTTTTCATCTTCAGTGGTGTGCTGGTGATACATCTGTAAAATGGTAAAAATAAGTATGAAATAGGTATGGGTGTAATCTCTAAACCATTATATGTGAATATTTAGTTTTAGATTATAGGTCTTTTGAAGTGTTTTCTCCCCTTAAAATTTTCCTTTTTTTTTTTTTTAGTTTAAAAAACTCAAAAAGGAAGAAAGAAAAAGCTCATGTTGTAAAGTTAGCCTCCAATTTTAAGTTGCTAAATGACAGATTTTTTTAAAGCTTTGAAAAATATGAGAACATTTTTTTTGTTTTATTGAGATATAATTGCCATGTAACATTGCATTAGTTATAGGTACACAACATAATGCTATATGTATATATTGCAAAATGATTACTGCGATACATTTAAGTAACATCCATCACCTCACAGTTATAAATTTTTTTTTCTTCTGATGAGAACTTTTAAGATGTACTCTCTTAGCAATTTCAGATCTCCAAAACGTATTGTTACCTATAGTCACTGTGCTGTACATTACATCCCCAGGACTGTCATTTTATAACTCGAAGTTTGTATCTTCTTACCACCTTACTCATTTCCTCCACTCCCCGTCCCCTGCCTCTGACTACCATCAGTCTTGTTCAATATGAGAACATATTTTACTCGCTTTCTAACTCATGGATAAACAGGGTTATTGAAAAATGAAAACATTTAAAATTTTTTTCTAGCTATTCTGCTTTTAGGTTTTCATATCATTATTAACAATATACCTTTTGTTATTGAGCTCCTCATTTTTAAAAAAGAGATGTTTATTTTGCCTCTAAATTGCTAACATTTCAACTTGTAGAAATGAGAAACATGGTAATCTCTTGTAGATGGTGTCTGGCAATGTTGTCTCATCTGATTTTTAAATTTCTTTTATGATCTCTGAAGACAGGACTTGTAGTGAGTAAACAGAAAAACATTTTTAGGAAGTTGTCAAGGCAACTGTACTGAATTTTAACTAGAAAGTTGTCCTCTTATACTCTTCCTGTTGTAAAATATATTTTTTTAGTTTTCTGTAAAAATATGTTAAGATGTTTTGTCTTAAAGGATTATTAACTGTGAGGGTCTCTTTGTGATTAAGTGTAGCTTTTTTTTAGCCTTTTTTTCATTTATCTCAAGATAATTTTGTTATAGGTAGGTTGAGTTAATCATGTGGATACTGTATTGTCAGAGGGATAATTTTCTTGTCTCTAAGATCATAAAATAAGAACTGTTATTTAAATCATTTTTTACTCATTCTTGGTACATCAAAATATTCATGCTCATCCTGCTAACATACATACATATGTACACACACACACATACACATGGATTCTTCAATGTCTAATCACAATTTGACAGTATCTTGTGATTTGTCCTGAGCATATGATAGCAGATCTGCTTTCTGTCCAAGCTCCAGAATGAATCCAAACTAGCAAGATTGTTTCCCCATGGTATAGTGGGAAATACACAGCTGCTGTGGAAATTAAGAAGGATTACTATAATTTAGTGTATACACACACACACACACACACACACACACACACACACACACACATACACATACCCACACAATTTTATATATATATATATATATATATATATATAATACTAAGTGGCAGCTTTGGGACACATCCAAATTAATTTGTCTAATGTAGACATGATTAAAACTTACTCTCTTCTTACTGTTAAGATGTGTGTCTTTGGTTAGATTTAAGAATAATTATGTCCCTCTGATATGGAGCCAGTGCATAGTAACTGAACCTGAGTCTCTGTTCATACTTAGAATGTAGAAGTCAGGTCATAAAAAATATGATACATTCTCTTTTATTTTGTGTAGAAATGTGGACATGTTTTATTGTTGTTTGTTGTGTATTGACACAATTATCATTGAAGGAAACAGAATGTGATTTAATAAACTTTCACGTTTATTAAATCCACCTTTTCTCCCCCTTACATGATTTCCCTTGCAGTTTAATAATTCTCTGATTCTGTCTGTATTTAACCTTTGAACTCTTTTAGGTCTTCAGATGCTGTTCTGGAAAAACTTCAGTAATGGATCAAAGGAAGAATGAAAGTATTGTTCCTAGTATCACTCAATTAGAAGATTTTCTTACAGAACACAATTCTAATGTTGTTTGGCTCCTCGTTGGTAAGTAGAATATATTTTCTTGTACTTTGTTTGTTTGTTTAACAACTGCCAAATTTTAAGTAATAGTTGGCTGAAGTGGGAATGCTTACAATGACATGTATTTATTTTTGGAAGAAGATTTTAATCTATGTGTCTATGAATACTTGCTCTGGAAACTGTTCTGGAAGGCTATTTTTTTGGACTCCCTCCTTGTCTGCCTTAGAGGGGGTGGGAGGAGAAGAGTGATAAATTCTAATGGTAAATAAATTTTTACAGTAAAATAGAATGTTTATGGCTAATGAATCTCATCTCTGTTACTTATTTCTTATGTTCTAGGCAGTGGGCTCTACCAATAATAATTTTTTTTTGTCTAGTATTCCAGTTTCTAGGTAAATACAAATAATACAAAACTATAATTAAATGGCAGGAGAGGAAGGGAATGTGAGTGAATGAATGAATATCAACAGAAGAGAGGGAGAAATACAAAAATAATATTAAGAGAGATTACTATAGGCTCTATTGCCCAGGAAGTTTTTGTGGAAAGATATTATTTAATTTGAATTTTAGTGTAAGAATTAGAAAGGTAGAGAGGAAAGTGTAGTAAGATGGTATGCAAGAGAGAGGGATGGTAATGCTATTTATTAAGCATCTTCTGTGTGCCACATATCACAGGAATTTTGCATATGTTGTCTCACTTAATGTTCAAAGCAAACTTTTGAAGATAGGTGTTATTCTTTACCTTTAACATGCTGGAGAATTGAGGCCCTTAATAGTTAGATAGCTTATATAGGTTATAGAGCTGTTTTTTTCTGAGTGCATGCTTGTGCTTCTTTCATCACCCTGCAGGACGTGTATAGGGATAGAGGCAGAGGTGAATGAAGTGTGTGTAGAAGGAATAATAGTGATTCATGATTTGTAGGTAGGATTGGATAGCACTTTAAACTTTGAATTCTATTTTTTCTAGCTGACTGAGTGAACTATTGTAAATTATCAGTAATGAAAAAAATAGTAAAATGAAATGCAAAGCATTAGTATGAAATAGAACTTCATAAAAGCAGCATTGACAATTACCTTTTAGTTTAGATAGGGGCAGAATTCTTCTTTACTCTCTCTCCTACCACCTGGAAGTTCTCTGAGTCTTTTTGCACCATATACAACTCTTGTCTTCAAGGGGATGACAATGGCAGCAATCAGGAAAACATGGAGTGCTTATTGATCTTACTGTTTTATTAGAGGCCTTATGATACTGAGGTGGGTGAGGGGATATGATGCAATGAGAAGGTCACAATTCCTACATTGTTTAATATCAGAAGTATACTTTCTCAGCCAACACCTCTTCCCTTTCTGAATGGCCCACACGACCTGCTGTTGACACAGTAATTTACAGTAAAAATTAATACAAAACAACCAGAAATTAAAACATAATGACATATTATCAAAATAATTTCAAAAGAATAATTCTAGAAATAATTTTTATGGACAAATCATAGCACTTGCTACATCAAAACTATTACTGTCAATCTAAGCTACTCTGAGGATTGTATTTTGACTCTCAATGACTTTGTTTTATCTACATTAAACAATATAAGAACTTAATGTGATATTGCTAAAAGTTACACATGTTAAATTGCTTTATTTTATCCTGTCCTTAGAAAATAGTTATACCTTTTAAATGGATAACTAAAATAAAGTTTTATTATCAAAAAATGTTTTCCTGTGTTTTCCCTTTTGTATATTCATGAACTAGGTGTTTGAGGAATGGTATAAATTTTTTAAGTGTGGTCATCAAAAATGGCCAAATGTGGAATATCATTTACCATAGTATATTCAATGGCATTCTTTAAAAGTAGATTATTGTATTAACAATTAGAGCAAAATAGTATAAGGTGGCCTATTTAATATAGATATGCCTTTAAGTAGGCTAAAATTCCCACCTCTTTCCATTCCATTTTTAAAAGCATTCTATTGATTTGAAAAAAAAAAAGACTTTTCTCTGATTTGAAGTCATCAGTTTTCTTTCTTTTTAAGTGACTGTAGTCTTTAGGACATAACTTAGGAATGAACTTCTAGGCTAATAAATGTGAATGTTTTTCAGAATGTTCAGAAACATGGGCTTTCTTTTCTCAGAATAATTCTGATATGTTTAGTAACTAAAACAGTATAAGGCAATAGAAAAGGAAACAGAAAAAAAGGAAAGCAGATGTACTCGAAACATTGTCTTAATTGATCTGATTGGAATCTGTGCTTTTCTGGCAAATGACTAAAGAGAATGAGGAATGTTGGATAAAGTACAATCAACCTCTGGTTTTAAAAATCTAGGTATTAAATTGTAAAAAGGCCTGTTACCATATGGAAGTAAATCCTATCATTTCTGAATGTGGTAAAAGACCTTTTAGTAACAAATTTTTTAGTAAGACAGTAAGGTGATTGGAAGGACACATACAGTGTGATCCTTTGCCTTTTTTTTCTCACAACAGCTACCATTTTGTCCTGTGGATGGATTATTTATCTCACATACTATAATTCTCGGAATATTGGTCTTATTTTAACATTGGTTCTGAACAGATTGTACAAACATGGCTATATCCATATTGGTAAGTTTAAGTAACACTGAATTTTTTTCTTCTGTGTAATCTTGAGATGTACATTATAAGTTTATATTTTATAAATTGATAGTAGCTTTAGAAATTTACCTTTGTTTTAGGAAGTTTAATCTAATGGGAATTTCTCTCACCCACTATGACAGATGAATACCACTTGATTATGTTCTTTACCTCATCCTTATTTCTTAAAGTGTTTCTGTAGTAACTCTTAAACTTTTTTTTATTATAAAAGATGCGAATTAAAATAATTTGAAAAATATGGAAATAGAAATTTCTCAAGATTGCACTATCTGAAAAGTTTCTTCTAATATTCAATGAAGTTTTTGCTGTGTTTTTTTTTTTTTCAAATAACTCATACTTCAAAATCTATGAGTTGGATTTCATTTTGTGGCCTGTTTTATTAATTTAGTTTTTGATTACTTATAAGTGGGAAGTTTGCCGATAAAAGAAGGGTGTGTTAGGAACCTTTATGCTTTGGAAAGCCCTAAATCAGTGGGGGTGAGGGGTCACGAAACAGAACCTTTCCTTAGAATTGAATGCCTCTTAGTGGACATAAATAAAACTTCTCTCAAATATTAAGAAGTCTTCCTTTAGTTTGAAGCAATGACTGGTTCCTTGAGTCATCCAAATTAGTGGAGAAAAATGGTGAATTAGTCATTTTGCTTTGGGTTTATTTAATAGCTGTGCATAATTAAGGGAATTAGTCTTATGAAGCAGCTACTTCATTTCCTCACGGCTTTTTAGTAGCTCAGTACATGGTTATGATACTTATGGCATGTTTTGTTATATTTGAGGAAAGAATGGTAGAAAATTAGTCTGTAAAGATGTCAGGAACGGAGTTAGGAGAGAACATTTAATTATTGAATAAATTGAATGTAAGGTTATTTTAAGCTTTAAGAGTTCTACCATGTATCAAAACAATTACATTAATCACTGTTGTCTTTTTCCTGCAACAGGCTCCTTTTCTTTCTCTGTTCTTTCTGGAAAAGTCATGGTTCGTGAAATCTATTATATTACAGAAGACATGTCTATTAGGTAAAAAAAAAACCAAACAAACCATCAGAACAAACTTGAAATATTGTAAAAAGTTTTCTGATTATACTATGATTTGCTTCAAATAAAACTATAAATTAAAAATCATTTTTATCAGTCAGTTGTACCTGGTATTTTAAAGTGTTTCCATTAGTGGGTTAATTTAGTCAAGGTTTAGGCTGACAAAAGGTTGATTAAATGGTAGTTTATAGAAACAAATAATTTCATTCCTAGATGAAACACTGAGCCATTAAATTACTTGACTGTTCCATGGTGGTCATTTGTTACATAAAACAAGGATCAAGGATGCTGATAACTTATCTTTTAGCTCCTTATTATAGATTCTGAGTTTTTAGAATTGTTTAGCATGTGTTAATCACTCTACTTTTGCTTAGAAAGGGAAACACAAATCTGAATATAATGAGAAATAGAAATACTTTTGATACAGTCTTCTGTAAACTTTAAAAGAAAAGCTTTGCTCTATTTTTGTGACTTAAAATTTGTTACTCAGGTAGAATTGAATGTTTTGAATTAGTTGAGAGGAACTAGGGCTTGGCAACATTCATACTTCACTTAAAACAGTCAAGTGAGCCTCTAAAATTACTTGTAAATTAAAAGTAAAGAGTAAAAGTTCATTATTTTGGGACATGAGATAATATATCATTACAGAAATGAAGGAATATTTTTAAAGTTTCCCTTAGTGCTAATGTTCCCCTTTCAAGATTTGGCATTTTATTTTTATAATTTTTACACCTTTTAAGAAATATCATACATAAAAGAAAAAGGGTTTCTGTTAGCACTTCATTTTCCTGTGAAAGATATCTGGTTTTACATTTTACGTAAATAGAAGAATCTAATTTAGAGCTATGAAAATCCTTTTTTTTTTCTTTTTTAACTGGAAAATTATGAAACATTTGGGTGTGTCAGTGTTCTGTTGAAAATTTTCTGTGTTTTCTTATTCATTATTAATTGTCTGCCTTTTATAATAACTAAGAAATGAGTAAGTAAATTGTTTCATTTTTATAATTTATCTTGCTTAGAATTCAGGATGGATTTATAATTTTTCGGTGGTGGAAAATGTATAACCCAAAGCAGAAGCAACATGGTGAGTTTTCATTTTTCACATGTTTGAAGTCTTCAATTATATAATCAGAGTTTTCATTTTTGAAATGTTTCACATTTTATAATAGATAAAAATATTTTTTAAAAGTTTTGGTGTTTACAAATCTCTGATTTCATCACCCGTTGACTGACAGTCCTTCAGCTTTCCTCTTGCTTGGTTAAATTTAGTTACTTTACCTCTAACTTATTCTGGGTTTTCCTCAAATGACCTGTCCTCATGTTTCTAGCCTTACCTTATTATGTCTGCAGATCTAACCCATACTGTGGTTAAAACTGCCTTCTTAGCACCCTTTATTCACTCGACTAATGCAGTTTTCTTACTTTTCAGCTTCCTTGCCTCTATTCATATTTCTACCTGACTCTTTTATCAACTATGGCAAGGATGAATAACAAAAAAAGAAATGTAGGCTCTAGACTATCTTCTGGTTCTTTTTTTATCATCACAATCTTATTGTCTTAGGATTTTCTTCCCACATATTCATTTCACATGTCTCTAAATGCTTCTTTCTGTGCCCCTAACCCTCCTACCAACATTAACCATACCGGTGGCATTAAGGAGAGCAGACCTTGGCTTTGCTTTCTAGAATAGTGATTCTCAAAACTTTTTGATCTCAGGAAGCTTTTATATTCTTCTACATTATTGAGGACCCCAAGGAGCTTTTATTCATGTAACATACTGATTTTTAACTGCATTCAAAATTAAGCCTGATAATTATAGAAACACTTTTTATTTCATTAAAAATATCTGTGATAAATCCATTACATAGTAAAATAAATAATATACTTCATGAAAAATAACTTCTACAGAGCAAAAACAAATTAAAAGAGTGGCATTGTTTTATATTTTGCCAATCTTTTAAATGTCCAGCTTAATAGAAGATAATTGGATTCTCACCTCTGCTTTTGTGTTCAGGATGTTGAAGTACCATACATCATCTAGCCTTTGAAAAACCTTTGCCATTCACTTATGGGAGAGTGACTGAAAGAAAGTCAAACATTTCGGTATGATAATACTATTAAAATAGTTTTGACTTTTTGGTCCCCTGGAAAAGGTCTTAGGATCCTCATAAAGGTCCCAGGACCATACTTTGAAAACTACTGTTCTAGAAGATTTTAGGTGGGTCATTGGAGAGTAGAGTCAGAAGAGGAGGAAACCCTTCTACCTTTTCCTTTTTTTTAAATTTTGGTATCATTACTATAAAATCACATGGGCAACATTGTGGTTACTAGATTCGCCCATTATCAAGTGCCCACCACATACCCCATTACAGTCACTGTCCCATCAGCCCTTCTGCCTTTTCTTATCTATCAAGACCATCTGTGTTTCTGGCCCCCCACACTGACATTCTGAAATGTGGTTAGTTTCTGTGTAATTTTAGAACTTTTCAATTAAATTTGTTTTCTTTTGTTTTTGTTCATTTACCTAGGAATCTTACTATCATTTGTAGAGGTTTTTTTGTTTTGTTTATTTTATTTTGGTATCATTAATCTACAATTACATGAGAAACATTATGTTTACTCGACTCCCCCCTTCACCAAGTCCCCCTCACAAACCCCATTACAGTCACTGTCCATTGGTGTACTAAGATGCTGTAGAATCACTACTTGTCTTCTCTGTGTTGCACGGCCCTCCCTGTGCCTCCCCCAACATTATACATGCTAATCTTAATGCCCCCTTTCTTTTTTCCCCCCACTTATCCCTCCCTTCCCACTCATCCTCCCCAGCCCCTTTCCCTTTGGTAACTGTTAGTCCATTCTTGGGTTCTGTGAGTCTGCTGTGTAGACCTTTATTTTTATGGAAAAATAGATTTAAAGTTCCAAAAGTTTTTAAACTTATCATAAGTTGGAGCTAGCCTAATTGCTTTAGATTTCGCTGTTACTTCACTATTATTTAGTCTTTTTTCTTTGTATGTCATTCCTTTGCCTCCATATAGCTTTTACCCCTCTTATAAAATATATGGCACACTCTTCCTTGAAAAGTCTGGCTAACAATTAGAGTTGTTTATTAGATCATTTTGAACAGAGTGACTTTAAATGATAATGTATTCAGTGGGAGTTTGGAGTAGGCCTTTTTCAGTCTCTCCTGTGATTTAGAATGGCTGTGTGTTGTTAACAGTCTCTAGTCTATGGTTTTAGAATATTACTTGTTTAACCAGCCTTGATGTCTCTTTCCTTAGTAATTGCTATAAGCTTTTTCACAGGAAAAAATTATGCTTTAGATAGTCAATATGTTATGCATTGGGAATCTTCTAAGTTTTGACTTTATGAAATATGAATTAATTCTAAATTTGAGTCATTTTCCTACACTACTTATGCATGTTAAATTTTGTGGAAAGAATATTCTTGATTATTTTTTATATTTTATTTGGCTGTAGGCTTAAAGGTGGCACTTACATACAGATATCTTATACTTAAGAGATGGCTAGAGCTTATTTCTAAGAGCCAAATTATTATGAATTAAGTCCCAGCTTTTGACACATTCACTTAACTTTGAACAGGCCCAGTATTTCTGCCTCTGATTCAGTTCATAAAGTCCATCTGGTTTGTTCCTTAGAGATAGATTTACTTTAGGAGCATATTTTCTCCTTCACGTCATCCTTCTATTAATCTTGCAGTCTGTTCCTTAGATGATTCACTCTTTCGACTTAATCTTTTTTTTTAACATGTTTAGTTAACATAAGTGTTATTGTTAACAAGATTGAAGTGGAGCAGAAACAAAAAGTCTTTTTGTGTATATAGATGGTGTGTGATTAAAAAAAACTTTTTCTGTATTTGTATATTGGAAATTTATTCCAATTTTTTTGTGTGTTTTAAGATGTTCTTGTGAACCAATAAAGCTGTGAGGAGACAGGAGACAGGAGACAGTGGGTTGAGGAGACTCATTTGTCCTAACATGTCTCCCCCTTCCCCACCCTATACTCTTTGCCTGGAATTCAGGGAACACAGGAAACAACCATGTGGGTAAAATTGCAGTATTTCCAGAATCTCTTGCCTGGCTTTAGTGCATCTGCATATCAATAGGTGATTCCAAGGGGTGGAGAGAATTAGTCCATCTCCATATCAGTAGGTAATTAGATGGGCAAGTGAGGGTTTATCTGGACTGGAGAGGTTAGGTGGAACTCTCTTCTGCTGCAGCCTGGTCAAAAGAGAGATGTGACTTTGCCCCGGGATTTTCCTCCGGAGTTACTTCTGGTGGTAATTGGAAGGACCTCTGAACCTGAAATCTGTCTAAATGGGTGCGACCCTTGGGCAAACTGCCTGTAGGAATGATGGGGAGGGTCCAATGGCTGCAGTGGTAGAGAGTGCAGCTTCACTTGGGAACCCCTATATGTGGGGCTTCCAAACAGGGAGTCCCTAGTAGTGAATTGGTCTAGGGTAAAGCACCTCCTAGAGGGGTGGGGCCTTCCCCAGAACTAGGGAAGAGTGGAGACACCAGAAGCTGCAGAATTAGCTCTCCGTCAGAAGACTGCTTAGAGGCCCTGAGTGGCCATGTAGCAGCTGGCATTGTAGGATCTCTTTTCATTTAGATAGTGGAAAGTGTTATGGAGGAAAGAGAGAGACTTTAGCAGGAGAGTGACACACTTCAGCATCGCTTAGAGGAGCTAAGTGATGACCTATGGGTTGCCCTTAAGGAAGAGTTGTTGGGAGGACGGGTCACGTTCCTGGAAAATTCCTTAGCAGTAGCGAGGTGGGAGGCAGCTGGAGAGTCCATGTTGCAGAAGGTCATGGTGGAGGGGGAGGAAAGAGCGGTGCCTTCAGCTCCAGAGAAGGTAGAGGAGGTGTCAGGAGAGGATAAGGGGGTGGGGCTAAGGGCCAATCTGTTGCGGAGGCCACTGCCTGAGGCACCAGCCTCTCCCGTGTTAAAGGCCCACCCAGTTATAATTAAGAAAGTAAAAACACAACACCGTGGGCTTCTTAGGAGGAGGAGCCACCCCCACCCCCCACCCCAGGTTGTGGAGCACTCCATAAGAGCTGGTGGATGTGAGCCTGCAGTATCGGCGGAAGCTATTGGAACATCTGCCTACATGGCTTTTGCGTCTCTGGGATATGGTGGTGACATTGTTATGTCAGGTTCTGAAAAGAGTCGACTGGCGTCCCTGATGACTTACCCTTCTCTTTGGCAGTGGTTGCAAAGTGCTCATCACACCTCAGGGAATTGGGTGCTTCTGGATTGGCTGACAGCAACCATCAGGACAGTTTGGCCTAATCAGGGTGATTTGCCATATTTACCCACTAGCTGGAAAACGTATACAGAGCTCCAACAAATGTTGTGGGAATTGGGCATGAAAAATATCATCTATAATATGGACCTCCAGGGCCCCGATGAGGAGTTGTTCACTGTGGAATGAGAAATCTGTTGCTGCATACAGCTCCCCCATCTCTCTTTGGCCCCCTAGTGACTATTCTTGCCCCCACATAGGGCAACCCATAAGTGAGGCTACTCGTACTTTAGCAGATCTGGGGGATGTTAAAACAATGAGAGCCTGGGAGGAAGTATGGGCTATGACTGAAAGGAGAGTTGCAAAAGGCCCCATGAAGGTCTCGAGAACCCAGATGTGGGTTGATTTGATAAAAGCCAGGGTAGTGAAAGAAAAATTTGAAGGGCAGCCCAATAGTATCTTATTAGAACTGTGGCACCAGTAAAAGCCAGAGCAGCAGTTCCAGCTGCTGAGGTCCAGGACATGGAAGCTGGAGGCAAAGCCCCGTATCCAGCCTGTGTCCCTGCAAGATTTCTTGGGGGACAGTACTCAGGCTCCGCCTGGGCCCTCATCCCCACAGGACGATGATTGGGTATTGTGGTTCGACAGAGGGGAGGGTCAAGGCCCCCACCTTGGAGGAACATGGTGGGGACTGGAGGCCATGTGTAGAATTATATTTAATGGTCCCCTGTGAATGTACAATGTATCCTTGCCCTAGTGGACACAGGAGCTGAATACTGCATGATTTATTGTGACCCAAAGGTTTTTCCAGGGATCCCCCTTCCCCACTTGTTGCAGGATGGGTCTGAGTGGAACAAGCTGGAAGGAGATGGGCTACTTCTCTCCACCCCTTGGAAACACCTAGTGATATGGAGATGAACTAAGGCCAGGCAAGAAATACTGCACTTTTTATATAACTAGTAAGAATTTGACCTGCAAACACAAGGGAATAGTATTGTATACAACAATTCTACAGGTAGTTAGAGATTTTCTCATTTTATGGATGAGAAAAAAATGAGCTTAGTGTGGTTAAGGTACTTGGTTTATTGCCACATCGCTAGTAAATGATGTTACAGGGATCCAATCTTAAATCCTTTCTACTGTTTATTTACTACCTTACTCTAGTTCTGGAGAATCCAATGCAGGAGTCTCCAATTTTTTTTTTAAGTAGCTGTGTGTGTGTGTGCATGTTTGCACACATACTTGCACCCATGTCTGCCTGTGGGAGATACATGCTTTTGGAAGAGGTGTCTGTCTTTTAGGGAGGTGTTCATCTGTCTCTTAGGGGAGGTATTTGTTTGTGAGAATGTGCCCTGTTGATTTGGGAGGGTATCCCAGGTCAACAGGGCACATAGTCCGTATGTGGGATACCTCTGCATGTGAGCTTTGTGTGTAATTACCTCTGTGAGGGTGAACTGTGAGTATACTAGTTAGTACTTTGCAACTGTGTGTGCATATTGGGCTAGGGGATAAGGGGATGATGGAGAGCAAATTGCTATTACTCCTAGGAATTGCAGAAAACTGGGATTGTTGACAGAAAAGATACTGGGGAAAGACCTTAAAGAGAGTACAGGCCATATAAGCTTGGAGATCAGCCAGGCTTGGAGAACTGATTTACTGTTAATCCCATAGCTTGCTGGCTAGAATATTATTAATGCTTCTATTGGTGAAACAAATAGAAACAATAGAACACATTTTAAAAAGTATGTGAACTCAGCTAAATCTTTCATTTTTATAATGTGAAGCAGGTGCTTTTAAAATGCTTATAGATTTACTATTCATAATTTTTTCTAAAGTAATGATTTTAGGGAGGAAAAGAGTGGTCTAGCATTTTGTTCAATCTTATTTTTTTTCTTAATAACATTAGTTCTCTTTAATGATTTAACATATTTATTGTTCACTTCTATATACCAGACCCCATTTTAGATAGCAGGGAGATAATAGTGAACACAACAAGAAAAACACTTCTCTAATGGAGTTTACATTCTTATACGGAGAGGCAACATTAAATAAGAATGTGTGCAAAAAAAGTTGGGAAATAGCAGTGTTAAATATTAAATGTTTAGTGTTGTCAGTATTGTCAGTATTGTCAAAACACTTCCAGAGATTAATATCTTTATCTTTGTACCTTGGTATCCTTAGTAATGTAGCCATATTCTTATCATATCAATTATATTGAAAGAACAGAATCAGTTGTGCATGTCCAAGTTAGGGATGAAATTGAAAGTAATCTTGTTTCTACTTTTCTATAGTCACTATTTGTCTATTCATCACTGTTGATTCAATTAGGGGCTAGTCCAGACTTTCAATTTTTCCTAGCGATTCTGCTTGAAAGTTAACCTTTCTAGCATAGTCCTAATGAGCAGGGCATTTGTATTCAGGGATTGCAGTAAACTGTTCTGTAAGCAAATTTGAAAACAAATGACCTAAATGGGTAAAAACTGCGTATAATTGTTTAGGGGATAGTCTTAGCTTTTAGTAATGTGATAAATCTGAAGGAATAGTAGAGAACATACATAGGTCAAGAGCTATTTTAAAATACTGGAAAAGTTACAACTCCTAAACATTAGATTTTTGAAGGATTTCATTTATCTTCCTCAATTGTCTTAGGAAGGAATGAGGAAAAAAACCTAAAGATGAGTAGAACTAAAAGTATTACTGTGTAAAAAAATTAATGTTTTTTATTCATTTTCCTTAGTTTATTTTTGAAATCTAAGTAGCAGTGTATTTTTTTATTTAGTTTAAACTAAATTTATATTTATTTAGGGTGTTTGACATTTCATATATTTTGCTAATCAAGAAATTAATTTTGGTGAAATTTTGTATTTACTAAAGGTAAATACTTCATGTTTATTTATTTTTACCTTATGTATTTTAAAAATCATTCAGTATACAGTTTGATGAATTTTAACATGTGCATATATTCATGTAACCATTGCCCAGATTAAGATATTAAGTATTCTAATTTTTTTTTTCCTATACTTCATTTTTAAACCACAATTGAAGTTACTAAAATGAAAGTTACAATTTTCTGTACCATTTTTAGCAATTAAACTTTTTACTGGTTATATCTAATTTTATTTGCCTTTCAATTGAATTTATTTTATAAGGATAAAAATGGGCAAACATTAAACAAGAATTCTCCAAAAACACATGCATGATTCATAACAAAAGAAAGCACTGACAATGTATGGTACCTTTCTTCTGATTTTCTCTGGTTGACATATGATGTACTGTTTTAGATTATTTCCTCAGTAGACACAAGTGCCCTGCCCCATCTATCATTGCATAGTTGGATTTATTGCTATTGTTACTTATATTTAATGTAAGTATGTCTTTTATTTGAGAAGATTATTGTTTGAAGTCTGCAGTTCTTAAAAATCTTGGTTTTAGCATTGTGTAGTTTTTAAAAACAAACTAGTATTTATGAAAAATACTATTTTTTATGATGCAAATTTCAAATACTAATGTGATGTTTAAATGCATCATACTTTGAATATATTACTATTTATATTTTAGCATGAATTTATTGGCTATATTATGGTAAAATTTTACTTCTACATTGTAAATGGCATTTTGCTGTTTTTAGCGTAAAATCTTTAAATTCTATTATTACACAACCAGAATTAGAAATTCAGATTGTTTTTTGAGTGCCAAATTAAAATGCTACAGTAACATCAACTTTTTTCTTTCTTTTATCGTTGTTTTATATATTTTTAACATGTGATTCTCTATCATAGACTTCTGTTTTAAGATAAATCATTTGAGTTACTTTAGCTGGGAAAAATATTTGATTAAAGACTTTAAAGGTTTTAAAAAGTTAACTAAAAACTTTTTTTTTTAATAATTGATGCCTTTAGATCCAAAAGCAGAAACCAGATTATACATCACGGTTAATGATTTTGAATTTCATGTCTACAATCGTTCGGATCTTTATGGACGTCTTCAAGAGTTGTTTGGTTTGGAGCCAACAATAATTCCACCAAAGAAAGAGGATGACAAAACACGGGAAAATGGAAGAACTAGAGCCCAGTCCAAAATTGAAAGGTTCATTGTCACATGAATTTTGTAATCTGCAACATTTAAGCATTTGTTTTTATTAGATTATCAATGATGCTCTTCACCTAAACACTCATCTTTCTTTGTAGATTTACTGAAACTTAATTTACATAGTTATATAATTCTTTTAAAAATTCAAGGAATACAGATTTATGTAATATAAAAAAAAATACTTTTCTACTCCTACTCACCACTCTTACTTACCTCCATATTGATAACCAGTGTTATCAATTTTTTATCCTTTTGAATGTGTACACAGACACATGCATACACATTTAAGGTGACTATACAAATATATATTTTTGTTCTTTTCTGGGTCCTCTAGTGTTGACTATTCGGGGTCTTTAGCCTCTTCACATAAACCTTAGGATCAGTTTTTCAGTATCCATGAAATAACTTGCCGATTTAGATTGGGATTGCATTGAATCTATAGATCAAGTTGGGGAAAACTGACATCTTGACAATGTTGAGTCTTCCTATCCATTAATATGGTATACCTCTCCATTAATTTTGTTCTTTGATATATTTCATCAGTTCTATAGTTTTCCTCATGTAGGTCATGTACATATTTTGCTAAATTTATACCTAAGTATTTCATTTTTGTGGTGCTAATGCAAATGGTATTGTGTTTTTAATTTTAAATTCCATTTGATCATTATTTGTCTATAGGAAACTGATTGGCTTTTGTATATTATTAACTTTGTATCCTACAACCATGCTATAGTCACTTACTAGTTCTAAGAGGCTTTTTTTTTAGTTCTTTCAGATTTTTCTGCATAGACAATTGTGTCATCTGCAAACAAAATCTTATTTCTTCCTTCCCCACTTCAAGTAATCCACTCCAGCCTCACTCCAAATGAAACACTGTGTGTAATGTAATGTTTCTTCTCTATGGAAGACCTTTCATCTCCTTTGACTAAGTCATTCAGTCTTCAGGTCCCAGTTTTCCATGATCCTTTTGTATGTTTATAAATAATTCTATTCTTGACCCTATGGTAACATTTCTTGCACTAAAATTGCATGTTAACTGTTGTAACTTCTGTACTAGGCCTTCCCTCAAGAGAACAGTCGTCATAGTCCCAGTATCCCCAGTACCTCATCTCAGACTCTAGGGCATGATATCCCTTAAATATTTAATTGAGAATAAATGTCCTCATTATCCACTTAAAAAAAAAAAAACCTCTTAGGTCTATAGCATCTTACTATGCTGTTGGACAGTGACTATAATGGAATATGTGGTGGGGACTTGATAATAGGGCGGAATGTAGTAACCACAATGTTGATCATATGAAACCTTCACAAGATTGTATATCAGTGATACCTTCATAAAAAAAATAAGGAACAATACACACACACACACATACACAAAAGAACTTAGGTATGCCAGGATGGTTCAACATTCAAAAATCAATTAACATTAACAGGCTAAAAATGAAAAATCAAATCATCATATCAATAGATGCAGAAAAAGCCTATGACAAAATCCAATACCCGTTCATGGTAAAACTCTCTCAGGAAACTAGGAATAGAGGGGAATTTCCTCAACTTGATAAAGAATATCTACAAGAAACCTACAGCTAACATCTTACTTAATCGTGAGAAACTACAAACTTTCCCACTAAAACCAAGTATAAAGCAAGGATGTCCTCTCTCACCACTTCCTTCTCAGCTTCCTACTGGAAGTTCTAGCTGTTGCAATATGGTAAGAAAAGGAAATAAAAGGTATACATATTGGGAAGGAAGGAGGGCTTTGTGACAGTTCAGGAAAGAGATCACATAGGGGCTGGTAGCAAGAGGAAGGGTGAGAAATTGATGGATTCCAGATATACTTAGACAAATGAATCCATAATATAGTGATAGATTAGATGTGGAGAATGAGTTAGAAGAATGAGTCAACAGTGAATCCAAATTTCTAAATTAAGCAGTGGTCATGTTTAGTTAGGGAACTTTAGAAAAAGAGGTGCTTGGGGGAGGTAGTGAGGTCAGTTTTTAATTTAGTTGTAAGCACTGAGGGCCACCTTAGTGGAGATGGCCTCAGAAGTATGAAGGAGTTATTGGGTTATTGAAGAGATACACCTTGAGTTTTCATTTGAAATCTTTAGTGAACTGCTGTGAAATTTTAATTTCTTAAGTTTTGTGTACTTTGTATATGGCCAATGTCTTCTCTTCCTCTTGGCCTATTATTTTCATGTTATTGAGAGGAAATTGTTTTGACATAGGTGTGAGTAGAGAAGCAAAAGAACCAGCTGAGCTGTGAAAAGTGCTTAAAAAACTAGAAAACATTAAAGTGACTTGTACCTTGGTCATTTATTGTTTTAATAATAATTTTGGCTATCATAAAATGTATAATGGGCATAATGGTAGACGTAATGATAGCATGTAATAAATTTATACTTTGGTCATTAAAGCTCATCATTCTGAAAACATAGTTTTGTTATTAATAGCTTCCTAATCTTAAAGTTGATACATGATAGAGATCATTCCAAGATCCACCGTGGGGATATTAGTATTCTGTTAGATGGTAATTCTTTGTTTACTGGGGCAGTCATTAGCTATTAGATGTATTTGTAAAGGCACAGCTGGTATTGATAATGTGTATTGTAAGGAAGTCAACTGTATCCTCAGGTGTTTAAGTTTTTCTTACATGTATCAATATTTTTTTCTTTTCAGAGTTAAAGTAAAAACAGAATCTCAAGACCCCACGTCTTCATGGAGATCACTTATTCCAGTCATAAAAGTCAATGTGAGCACAGTAAGTAAATTCAGCTATAATTAATATTTGGTGTGTTAATAAAAGAACCTTTTATTTTTATAAATACAATTTTCACTTAAGGAAAGAAAGTAATTTTGTAGAGCTTTTTTGGTTCCAAATTTCATAAAGTGTGAAAGAATTATTTTAACACCAGTACTGTTTTAGCACAGATTTATTAGACCTTAAAAGCTATTTATTCACAAGTGCTTAAATTTCTTTAAACACTGGTCTAAATTGATCAGTGGAGTAATTTAAATAGTATATAGTGCTAAAATGTAATCGTTAAGTTGTTGCTATGAATAATATACTTGTAATTGTGTCAGCTAATGAAAAAAATATGGCCTGAACAGTACAACATAATATCTCTTACCTATATTTTTAGGGACGTCTGGCATTTGGAAATCATTACCAACCTCAAACTCTGTGTATCAACTTTGATGATGCTTTCTTAACTTATACTACAAAACCACCTTCCAGTCATCTTGACCAATTCATGCATATTGTGAAAGGAAAGCTTGAAAATGTTCGAGTCATGCTTGTTCCTAGTCCAAGATATGTTGGTCTTCAAAATGATGAGTAAGAAAGTCTTAGAAAAATGATCATTTCTATATATCTAATACAGATACCAATAAAAATCTTTAGCATCCTTTTAATTTCTTTGCTACAAGTTGGGCAATAATTAGGTATATTTCTGTATTAAATCAATTAACAATGAAATCCTGCATTATAAAGTAAATGGATATGCTATCCATTGACAAACTCTAAAATATTTTTCAATAAGATTATAATTTTCCACCCTTTTCTCCTTCTCACTGTATTTGAGAAACTCACTTTGGGCAATTAAGCCCTGATGTTTGTATGTTAGAAAATGCACATTACAGGTAGGCTTTTTTTTCCTGAAGGGATGGATAAATAGTAAATTCAACAAATTCATTGTAGTGGAGTATCATTTTGAGTTAATGAAATGTTGAAAATGGAATCAAAATTATTTTTGGAAAACTGGTGAATTTAGGATGCTACGGTTTTGGAACTCACTTGACATTTTAAGTCTCAGTGTTCTATTTAACTTTACAGATTTGTTTTTCCTTCAGGAAGTAGCTGCTTGCATTTAGCAGACACCATGTATTAATGATACACACTAGACTCACCCACCTTATGGTAGAATGCTTCTGTGTGAGTGGACTGGGATCCTGAGGGAACAGCAGACTAACTCCCATTTGCCTATTGGTGGGATGAGGCCTGTCATAATCTTTGTTATTCTCAATCTCTTATTTTTTGTGAAGGAGACTCTGGTTGAATTTGTGTAATTTAAGTGTTCATGTAATAGGTTTCCACCATGTTTCAGATTTTATCTTTGTGTGTAGGCATTATAAAATCTGTAAGGTTACGAGAAGCATTATTCGTTCTTAGTTTAAACTTTTGCTGGCTTGCTATTAGATTTTCTGAAGATTGGCTAAAATGACAGGTTTTCCCTAGTTGAGTACAAGGAAGATATTGGGTACACTTGGTCTCACTCTGCAGGGTCAAGGACTTTGCTAAGCATCTTCTGGAATGTGGGCTATGTGCACAATTCTGTATGGTAAAAGTTCTAATACTGAATAAGTTAATCTGGATTTTGTGAAAATTACTAGAGAGTAAGATGAAAGTGTTTGGCTATTAATTTGTGTAAAAATATTTAAAAGTGGATTTTTCATTCTTCAGAAGTGTGGAGATTAAATGAGATTAAACATTAACCTTTATGATTTAATATATATCCTAGAATAAGACTGCTGAATTTTATTTAATGATTGAAAAGCTAATTTTTATATGGAAGGAACATAGCATGGTGTATATGAATAACAGGAAAGCTGTTAGAGCAAGTAAAGATTAATAGTTTTGGGAAATTACTTGATTGTAGAAAAACATTCATTCCAGAATTTAAGATGTTTGCTTTTTATTTTAAGTTAATTAAATATTCTTGGAAATAGGCTATGCATAAAGTTGTTAAAAATAAAGACTTAGCACTTTTTTCTTATTTAATGTTTCTGAAAGATTATACATGATTTTACAGATATGTAATATATTTCTTATTCTGTTTTAAGTGTAATTTTAAATTGTTGCAAATGCAGAATGATTATTCCAATGATCATTGTTCTTCCATTGTATTAATTAAACTTTGCTTTAAAGTGATTTCACTCATTCAAAATTTAAAATAAAAAATGCAGATATTTTCGTTTTTTTGCCTTCTTGAACTAATATACTTATTAAAAATTTTTATACTATTTTATTATGTAGTCAAAGACAGACTATAGAGAAATTTTCTATATGAAAGATGTTTCTTTTCAAAATGCTGTACTAGATTGCCTTTTCCTTTTTGTTTATACCTAATACCACCATTAAGTATTAGGTTTCTTTTACCTTTTGGTTTATACCTATTACCACCATTAATTAGAATATTGAAGATTTTATATTCTGGCCTTAATTTGCCTCCCTGCCCTTTCTTATAGACCACCAAGATTAATGGGAGAAGGTTTTGTGGTGATGCAGTCAAATGATGTTGACATCTACTACTACATGGATGAGCCAGGTATTATTTTTTAAAAACATGTTTTATAGCTACAATTCTGTTTCTTCTATGCAATGCTAACATCTACTAGTATTTTAAATCTCCTTAGTGTTAGGATATAAATAAGCATCAAAAAATGTTAATTGTGGATATAAGAGTACCTGTGTCATTTGTCAAAGTTGAATATTACTGTATAATTTCAGTTCAAAAGAAAACAATATAGTAATCTTTCCTTCAAATTCCATTTTCACAAATATACCTCAAAAATTGTAGGAAAAACATCACACATTGTTAGATTTGAGGCTTAAAGTTTAAAGATTGAAATCCAACTTCTTAAAATGCCTCAATAGTAGCTTCAATTTTATAAAAGTAGCTATACATTGGATTTTTTAGCCCCCTTTTCCTACTTCTGATCTTTTTATGCCTTTCAAGGATTTATGAGATCTGAGTATTTTCAAAGTAAAACTAGGATGTTATTTGCCTTTTTCACCATGTTGACACTTGGTGGGTAAAACTGCTGGTGTTTTGGCACATATCAGGGCAGTGGTTCCAAACCATACTAGTAATCACAGTCTTTTTCACTGGCACTCATTCACAGTAAAACAACAAATGCCAATATCAGTTTAAAATGTCTTTGAGCAGTAAAAATTATCTTTATCAAAACTTAACCCTTAAGTAAACTTTCTAATATTCAGTGTGATAAAACGTCATGTACACATAATGCACTTCTGCTGCACACCAAAGTACACTGGTGTTTGGAGGAAAAGCACTTGTGTGATTGTGTTCCAACACTTGTGTGATTGTGTTCCAACCTTAACTATTTGCTCTTTTCATGGAACACCAGTTTTGCTTGAAAGACAACTAGAGACAAACTATGGTTTTGAGCTTTCACGGGAAAATTAGAGTTTTGAAAATTGGGTCTTCCACTATGTATATGATCACTCTTCTGATGAGACCACAGTGATATTTAAAAAATGTGATTTTTAAAATTTAATAATGAAAATTATCAATATTTGGAATTAATATGCATGTTTCACTGAACCAGTATTTTCCAAATGACCAAAGCATGATATTATAAAATCATGCCGTGAGTAAAAAGATTTATTTGAAGTGCAAGAGATCAGTAAATTATAATGTATCATGGTGTGTAAAGTTCAGTGATACGGTTTCAGATTCCATATTGCAGCTAACCTTTATGAAACTACCACTTGTTGAATTTTGGTGTACTGTCAAAGAAGAATTTCCAAAATTATTTGAAAACACTATTAAAATACTCCTCCCTTTTCTATCTACACATTTGAATGAAGCTAAAGTTTTTCAAATCTCTGAACAACAGATTAAATTGAAAAGCAGCTATGAGAGTTCACTTGTTTCCTATTAAGCTGGACATTAAAGAGATTTGCTAAAATAAAAATAGTGTCAACACTTTGTAGTAAATTAATTTGTTTTAGAAAATATGGTTGTTTTTCGTTAAAAAATATTTTCATTAAAACTGTAATTAAATTTCATTTAATTTTCATTAAAATACAGTTTTTTCATATATTTTCATTAAATTTTTTTAAACGTTTCATTATGTTAACATGAGCTTATTGTTTTAAAAATAGGAACATTTAAAAAAATTGGCTTGATTTAAATTTTGAATACTCTTGAGTTTGATAGAGAGAATGCAACAAACCTACTTTGGGGTCCTCAGTAATTTGTAAGGAGGTAACGCATTCCTGAGGTCAAAAAATTTTTATAACTGATGATCAAAGGAATCTTTTGATGGTAATTTTAAGTAATTGCCTTTATATTATATATTTTGCAATATAGGACTTGTTCCAGAAGAAACAGAAGAAAATATTGAAGGAGAAATGAGCAGTGAGGATTGCAAATTACAAGATTTGCCTCCATGTTGGGGACTGGATATAGTTTGTGGTAAAGGAACAGATTTCAACTATGGGCCATGGGCCGACAGGCAGAGGTACCTGAGTAAATTATATTTCTAATAAGACTTTCAAATATATTGAGATAATATAATTTTTATTATAAGCCAGCAAAATATTTTTATAAGCTCTTTTATTATAGCAGGGTACGATATCATTAATCATTTTAATGCAAATAATAACTTGTGTGTAGAGAAACTGGCATAAGCAAATTGCTTCAAAGGAGGAGCTAATCCATTAGAAAAATGGTCAGTGAGTAGCATATTTATTGGTTCCTTTATTTCTTTTTTCTTTTGTAGTTAATCAATGAATATGCCAGACATTTTTGGGGCTGTGGAAATTCAGAGATAAAAGACAAGTGTAGTTCAGTTTTAGTGGAGGAAGAAAGAAAACTTTTATAAGTGCTATAACAGATTGTAAATAAAGTCTTGATGAAGAACTTAGAAAAGGCACTGCATTAGTTTGCTAAGGATGCCATAACAAAACACCACAGACTGTGCCTTAACCAACAGAATTTCTCACAGTTCTGGAGGTCAGAATTCTGAGTTCAGGGTGTTTGCAGGATTGGTTCCTTCTGAGATGGTAAAGTAGGGGTGTGGTTGAAGCCTGTCTCCTTAGTTTATAGATTGCCATCTTCTCTGTATCTTCTTTCCATGGTCTTCCCTTTTGTAAGTCTTAGAGTTCTCTGTATTCAAATTTCCTGTTAAGAAGAGTATCAGTCACATTAGTTTAGGCCCACCCTAGTGACCTCATTTGAACTTAATTACCCCTCTAAAGACCCTGTCTCCAAATAAAGTCAAATTCTGAGGTACTGGGGGTTAGCACTTGAACATACGAACTTTTAGGGGACCATAATTCAGCCCATAACATGTACAAAATTCATATTAAAGATTAGAGAGGAGAAGAATTGGGGAAGGCTTTTTGGTAGAGGTAACCTGTGAGTTGAGTTTTGAAACATAAATAGGGAGTTAAGTAGAAAAGGAAGAGGAGAATAAATAATTGAGGCAAAGGAATAGTTCTGCAGATGCATGATGACAGTAGAGAATTGTCTTATAGGTTGTATAGGTTGTTAAAAGAAATTTGTAGGTAGTGAAGAAATACAGATTTTTATTGGAGGTAATGGAAATTGAGTGTCTGAAAAGTTTATATTTTTAGTCATTCTATTTTGAAGTAATTATTTTTAATATATTAAGAATATCTTTATATTTATTGAAGAATTTTAAACAAAGGAGGAGTTCTTTACTACTAATTATGAGGGAATATCTAAATTTATATGTAAATAGACATTTCCTAAGTTTAGTTTTTCCATTCATACACTAGCTTGTATGGAGAAAGACAAGCCAAATCATTCACTGAAGTGGATAATACTGGACCATTGATTGTTAATGAAAGGGTACTAACACTGACTTGATACACTGACTTTCTTTATGCTTAATTTTGTTGAGTACTATGTTCTCTTAATCTTGGTATCTCCAGTATATAGGAATATCTGCACTATTAAGTAGCTATTTAACAATTGTATGGCAAATGAATAAGTAAGTTTGTTATTTGAAAACTTGTATTACATGATTCATCATAAAGTTCTGGGTTAGGTTTTTTTTATTAGACTTGAAGGTAAACAGCTTGGAATTTCAGGTTAAAAAGCAAACACTTTTCAACTTACTAGATTTAGATTTTCCTTTTATGATAAATTCTTTCCTACAGTAAACCATACTATATTTACTATGGAATAGTTGAAAATGAGGATTTTTACATTCCATTAATGGTTACATAAGAAAAAATTAAAACAGTGCTTTAACACAGACACACAAAATATTCTTGCATTTCCAGCACTTGAATAAAGTTGATTCTTCTTAAACATATTTAATTTTATTACATCAAAAATATTAGCATATATTTATATGAAAATCCAAGCTAAAATTCTTTTTATATATAGTCATAGTCATTTTTGGGGTGTCTTGCTATTATTATGTAGAGAAATGATATTGAAGTTAACATGAAAGAAAAATTTGCTTGACAAATTCTCCTCAAGTAAATCCTGCCACTGCCAGGAGAGATCAGTGATACATTTCTTAACCTGGACTTAACAAAACTGTTCAAGTTTCTTAAAAAAAGAAAGGAAGGAAGGAAGAAATGAAGGAAGGCAGGCAGGAAGGAGGGAAGGAAGGAAAAAAGGAGGGAGGGAGGAAGAGGAAAGGAAGGGAAAGGTGGGGTAAAAGGAAGGGAGGAAGGACATTTATTTTCATATGGATTTAGTTTACTAACATAAATAATACTTATCTCCTCACATGTACAAATGGTGCATTTCCTCTTTTGTAAGCCATTTCCTTTTCTTCCTTCCAATGCTGAGTTTCTACACAAATATGTACTGTAATCAGATATGAATAGTAAAGTCACTTTTTTAGCATTCCACCTATTAATGTAAAAAATATAGGAAGAAATCTCAGCTGTTTTGCATTAGATAGTTCATTCAGCCTTGTGAGAAGTTTTGATCTCTGATGTAGCATGACTTTTCAGCTTGTAGAATTTAATGTTATATCACCTTTACATGATTTCCTGAAACTTTAAGATATTCAGCTTTTCCTTCATGGTTTTCCTTTTGTATTTTCATGGCATTGTTGAAATACAAACTTTCAGATTACACTTACTTCTTAGATGATAATTACAATAATGCAGACATTCCTAACGTTGTTTGGTGTCATTGCTTTTACTTAAGTGTTTTCATTTATATTTTCACACTTGATCTTCATAACCCAGTAAGTTAACACAGGGCAGGTGTGGTAAGCTCATTGTATGTGTGAGAAAACAAGAGTTGTAGAAAGGTTCAGTGATTTGGACAAGATAGTGAAGCTGTAGCATGTAGAGCCAAACTTTCAATCAGCCTTTCAAGTCCACTGCTCTTTTCACCATATCCTGCTAGCCACCTTATAGTCCATGATCATTTAATGGTCGTGTTCGAGCCTTTGTCTTTAATAGTCTTAGTTGTATACAATTGTGTCTTAGCCAAAAACTTTGCATAATGTTACTTTTCTTTTACACATATTAATGTAATGATGGCAAGTTATATTCTATGATGAGTCCGTTTGTAAATTTTGTTCTGTTCATCTAATTTTTCCCAGTCTTATTTATTCTAAGCAGCATTTCCTGTGACTGGTGATTCCTTCCACAACCCTTCCTGTTTAAAATCCACAAACTAGCACCATCTCTGAATGTATGAGTAATATTATATTAATTTTTACTCACATAGAAGACTTTGAATTGAAAATTTCTTGGGTTCTTTAATTTTTGTCAAAATAATAATGGATGGAAAATACATTAGATCCGTGGCCTCCAGACCCTTGTTTGCTTTTTAGAAATCTTTTGTTCTAGATTCTTATTGGTATAATATTGATAAAAAATAATGATTATGAAAATAATATAAACAAGAGCCATTTTTCCCACATGCTACGTACTGCTAGTTTTTTCCGTATATGTTGTCATTGAATCCTTGTATCTGTTCATGAGACTGGATACGTTCCTCCTATTCTACAGAAAAGAAAGCAGGTGAAGTATCCTCAGACAGGTTAACCAACTTGTCCAAAATGGAATGATGATTCTAATTAAACAATCCTTCTTCAGTTTTTTTTGACAATTAATATTCTTGTAGAAAGTCTTTAATTTCTCATGATATGCTTGAGTAGTGCAAATTTGGTCTTACCTATGTCTCATTTGATAGTAGTATATTTATTAAATGCTCAAAGCTCATTGATCTCTGGAAATACAGAAATATTGGAGAAAATGGTTTTTCATTTTACTGAAAGGAAATTAAGTAGGTGTTATTTTGTGACTTCTTTTTTTTTTCTATTTCATTTCTAATTGTTAAATGAGATAGCAGTGATAATATAAAGTTAGAATACTGATTTCGGTCCCTCTTCAGAAGTAATTTTGTTTGAATAATATATCATTATTCTGTCTACCTCTTTATATAGAGATTGTTTATGGAAGTTTTTCTTCCCACCTGATTATCAAGTTCTGAAAGTTTCTGAAATTGCACAGCCCGGGCGACCAAGACAGATCCTTGCTTTTGAACTAAGAATGAATATTATTGCAGATGCTACAATTGACTTGCTGTTTACCAAAAATAGGGTAATTATTGAAATAATATGGTAGAAAATAGTGTTTAAAATTTGAACATTTTTTTCCAGAGTATTTTTCTGGTCACTAGTTCTATCCTTCAATTCCTTTCTATGAGCTCTCCCTTTCCCCCAATAATTATATGTATGTTAATTTCATTAAGTGTCAAATAGACAGAAGTTCATTATTAATAGTAGAACTTCATGCTATAGTGTGGTTATATCTCGCCAAATTGTTCTAGTGTGTTTTTGGTGTAAATTTGAACTTTTTGTTCTTAGGAACTTTTAATACCTATTTAATACCATTGAGATTGTATTTTGTCTCTGTGATAATAACTGAAAAGTAAAGATGGGAGTATAATTAAAATAAGTGTTTTATATAAATTATTTTCTTTTGGCAGGAAACAAATGCTGTACATGTAAATGTAGGAGCTGGCTCATATTTAGAAATTAATATTCCAATGACAGTTGAGGAAAATGGTAAGCGGTAATGAATATTCTGTTTTAAATTATTCATAGGAAAATGATATATAAATAATAGCTTGTTAGTCTGTTTAGTCCAACATTAATGGGGTTTTCTTTTTCCAGTTTTCTATTATATTTCAACGTACCTGTAGTTAGGACACTAATTATTACATAATTAAATTATTTGTGCACCTAGAGAGAAGGGAAAAATTTTTAAATCAAGTTAGGTCTTATAATTCTATGCTTTCATTATACCCTATACTTCTCTTTTGTAAGAGTGAGTATAATGTGTGTAGCATATGTTTTTCCTGTTATTCTTTGGTTCTGTGAGAGCAGGTGCTATATTTTTATTTTTACCAATACAGACTTGGTGCTGAACATAGCTGGCATGTGGTGTATGAGCAGTGATTGACTGAATGACTAATAGGCTTTGTTTTAGGTTGTATTATTAGTAGATTTTGCCAGGGAATAAGCAGGGTACTTTGAATACCATACCATTAAAAAAGTAAACATTTCCTGTTGAAAATATTATATAATGCCCTGATAGCTATAGTTTCATCTAAGCTGAGACAATCTGGTTCATTATGTATTTGAAATTTGGACTTTGAATCAAGTTAATCAAGAACGTGATTAAATACTTCTTGTTTGATTTATCAAAATGTTATATATCCTTCTTCATTTTCCTTCTTTCTATCCTCTTACTACATTTGTAACTGAGAGCAATTAAAATTAAATTCTACTTTATTCATTTTCTTGGGAGTGCAGAGAATAGGAACTTAACTGTATGTTTTAATCACTAGCCAGCAATGTTACTATTGCTAACTATAATTAGAGTAATTTTCATATCATTCTTTGCTGTCTTTTCTTGTTTGTGTCACTTGTTTTGTTGCTAGTGTAAGAATAAAGCAGGTGGATTTAACAGCTTGCATAAACAGGTAGCAGTCGGGTCTGCCTGCTTAGGTGATCAATGGAAACTGACTGAGAATGGTATAGTGCACCTTTTCCCCCTGAGTCTTGAAGCAGATGTATGAGTTTTTCTAGGTCTGTTGGATTCAGAGTAGTCAGTTGTAAAGAGCATCTTTTAGGAAAGCCTTCATTAAAGAGATATAATAGTGGGGGAAGGTAACTGGGGCTTGCACAAAATTGAGAATGGTTTAGTTAAGTGAATGCTTCTGCCATTTTTAAACTGATTGTGTACATAGGAAATAATCTTTGTATAAAATGTTTTTGTACAGTTATTGTTACATTAGAAAAAAGGGGTTACCTGAGGGCTTAGGGGATTAATAGCTTGAGCACACCTATAACGAATTCATGGGAAGTGCCCCAGCACACTGCTTATGGAACTCTGAGTAAGCCCAGAGGTCTAAGAAAAGCCCAGTTGGATTCTTGGGACAGGCTAGGTATTTTCTAAGATGACTGTCTGAGGGGGAAAAATAGACTTAGGTCTTAGTCTTAGAACTTTTCTGCTTTTGTTCAGAATGGGGCTTTGTTGTTTGGTTATCTGTCATTACATAAGAATAGCTTGTGTTTAGAAACTGTTATTACATAAGGAAAAAGGTTCAGAGTATTTCACTTCTTTTCTTGATGGGATACCCTTCTATGGACACTAACTCTATGATCATTAGTATATGGCTAGTTCAGCATGCATCCTGTTCTGTTTTTTTTTTTTTCAAACACCTGGATCTCTGAAAAAAGTTTTAAGTATATTTGAGTACATTTCTTGTTGTCCCTTGGTTATAGTCTAAAACCTGAGTCTCTTTTTCCCCCTCAAACTGTCATCTTAAAAAATACCTAATCTTTCCCAAGAACCCAACTGGGCTTTCCTTGCATCCTTGGTCTCACTCAGAGTGTTCCTCAAGCAGTGTGCTGTGGCACTTCCCATGATGAGAATATGTCCTGTTGGGTTAGTGGAAGGATAGTCATGAAAGCTATCTTAAATAGCTGAAAACTATCTTTTAGAGAATAGACTTGTATTTTGCATAGGAAAGCAAAATCAGGATAGACATTATATGAAGATGGAACTTTCTTCCTTCAGAGCTGTTCAAAATAAGAAAGGTCACCTATTAGATAGCAAGTCCCTATCACTTGGGTGTATTTAAATAGCAACTGACCACTATTTTTTGGATTGTAGTGGGAGTTGTTTCCAGCCCAAAATTTTCAATTATATGTGTGTGTGTGTGTGTGTGTGTGTGTGTGGTGTGTGTGTGTGGTGTGTATTTAGGTTTTTAATTTTTATGTTTTGACTTATTAGGTTATACACCTGCAATTAAAGGACAACTCTTACATGTTGATGCCACTACCAGCATGCAGTACCGGACCCTTTTAGAAGCAGAAATGTTAGCAGTAAGTGTAGAGTATATGATGATGTGTGTACATGCATAAAGTATGAATTTGGTTTTAATTTTTTAATATGAAACTTTAATGACTGGGAGGTCATCAAATGGTCCATCACCAGGTGCTCTTGGGCCTATTTTGGGGAAGAAGAGTAGATTCCAGAGTCATGGCCTCCCTTTGGCATCTCATCTGTCTGTTGCTGTACATCTCGTGTGGGGAAAGTGAATATAAGGCAATGTTACATGAGTTTTTGGCCATTCAAAATGTGGAAAGTTGTTAGAATATTGTTGGGTTTTTTATTTAAGTATCACTGATATACAATTTTATGTTTGTTTCAAATATACAATACAGTGGTTCAACAGTTACCCATATTATTAAATCCTTACCCCATCTAGTACAGTTACTATCTGTCAACTTAGAAAGATGTTACAGAATCATTGACTATATTCTCCATGCTGTACTACTGTTCCCATGAACAACTTATATTTTGATTGTAGATTATTGTGTCCCTTTATCCCCTTCACCCTACCCCCCCCCACCCACCCCAACCCCTCTGCCTTGGTAACCTCATCTCTTCTTGGTGTCTATGAGTCTACTGCTGTTTTGTTCCTCCATTTTGCTTTGTTTGTGTATTCCACAAATAAGTGAAATCATATGGTATTGTCTTTCTCTATCTGGTTTATTTCACTGAGCATAATGCCCTCTAGGTTTATCCATGTAGTTGCAAATTGCAGGATTATTTTTCTTTTTATGGCTGAATAATATTCCATTGTGTGTAAGTACCACCTCTTTTTTATCCATTTATATCTTGATGGACACTTAGGTTGTTTCCATATCTTGGCTATTGTAAATAATGCGGTGATAAACACAGGGGTGCATATATCTTTTTGAATCAGGGATTTTGTTTACCTTAGGTAAATTCCTAGAAATAGAATTACTGGGTCCTATGGTATTTCTGTTTGTAGTTTTTTAAAGAACCTCCATACTGCTTTTCCACAGTGGCTAGACCAATTTACATTCCCACCAACATTATAGGAGAGTTCACATTTCTCTGTATCCTCACCAACATTTGTTATTTCTTGTCCTTTGGATAGTGGCCATTCTAACTGGTGTGAGGTGATATCTCATTGTGGTTTTAATTTGCATTTCCCTGATGATTAGTGATGTGGAGCATCTTTTCATGTGCCAGTTGGCCATCTGTGTTTCTTCTTTGAAGAAGTGTCTGTTTAGGTCCTCCACCCATTTTTTAAATCAGGTTATTTGTTTTTTGGGTATTGAGGCATATGAGTTCTTTATATATTTTGGATGTTAACCCTACCCCCATTATCAGATGAATCATTTACAAATATATTCTTCCATACTGTAGGATGCCTTTTTGTCCTGCTGATGGTGTCCTTTGCTGTACAGAAGCTTTTTAAAGAAGTTTGATGTAGTGTCCCACTTGTTCATTTTTTATTTTGTTTCCCTTGCATGGGGAATTTGTCCACGAAAAAATTGTTCATGCTTATATTCAAGGGATTAGAATTTATTTTTATACTTCATTGTATAGATAGACTAACTCTCTTCTATGCTGTAAATAAAATAATTTTTTACTATGTATTTTCTGGCCCCTTTTTATTCTTTTTCAGGGCTTAATAAATCATTGTGCTTGTTACTTGATGAATAAAGTAAAAAGGAAGACAATCTTATTGATACCCTGGATTACTTCCTGTTAGACACAGAAAAAAATGTAAATGCTCATGATTAAAACTGAAGATTGGCAGCTAATTAATCAAGTAGATAATTATTTTATATCAGGGACAACAACAATAATAGCAGAAGCCTCTGTGGGATGACTGATGTCAGGAAGGGTTCTTCTATGTAAATGGAACCATTAGGTCCTTAATTGCTTGTCTAAACAAGCATATTTACACATTCATGCGTACATACATTAAGAAATTTTTACAATTACCAAGAATATATGAAATGCCATAAAAATATATTAAACTGGCATATTCAACATTTTAATGAATTTCTAAGCTATTGCTCATAAATAGTGCTGTGCAGTTCCTGGTCAGGCAGCCCTTGCCTTTGCAGAATTGCCAAGTGTTAGCAGGTGGACTGTAGCACAAAGCACTATGTCAGATGCATAACCACTGTGATGTCTAATTGGATTCCAGCAGCTATTTTCGGTCAAACTTCTTTGTGACAGTATGCATTGCATTACACACTCCCTTACCCTGAGCTTCTCACTTAACAGATTAGGCATAAGGAGGAATTAAGAACATTGGCTGTTACTGGTAGTTTAACTAGAGAATAGTAGCAAAACTGTGGCCTGATATTTCTTAAAGTTTTTGATCATATCTTGGCTTAGTATTTGAAGGAGCTGGACGTAACCATGGATATTGACCTTTAGCCATATCAATATTAAAATCTTGAAGGAACCTTCTGTTCTGCTCAGTAGGAAAGTAAGTTTTAATTACTCACCAGTGTGTGTGAGTTCATTTCTAATGCTGTTCACACAATGTCACATTTTAAGCTCTAATATTTTTACTTAACATTTGATTTACAGTTCCACATCAATGCCAGCTATCCCCGAATATGGAATATGCCACAGATGTGGCAGTGTGAATTAGAGGTTTATAAAGCCACCTACCACTTCATCTTTGCCCAGAAGAACTTCTTTACAGGTAATTTTCTGGTAATTATAAATACAATGAGATTTATCTCAGTGAACTTGTTTATATTCAGTAAGTTTGCTTTTAGATTTAACTTAAAGATATGATCATACATTTCATGCTTTCCTACTTTTACACTTCTCTTTTTGGGCCTGGAATATGAGAGGGAAAAACTTAAATGTAGATATTTTATGTTTCCTTCTAACCCAAACATGGAAAATGTGAACCCCAAATTGATCAGCTCAGGCTGCTGCTTGGTGTCAGTCTAGTGGGGGTTAAGATGGGGAAGCTCAATCAACTTCTTTCTCTTCCTGAATTAGGCATCAGCATGGTTTCATTATTTTGTTTTAGTTACTGTAATCCACAAACATTATATTCAAATAGTCACATATGTTATCTTCCTATTTGGAGGACCTGCCTAACCCTTTTCTGTTGGTATGTATAATCGAGGTAATGCTATCATTAGTTGGAAAAAATTCCTTTATTTCTTGCAGCATATTATGATAGCTGCTCATATTTCAAAACATGGGAACATGTACTCTTGGTTTCTGAATATTACTACATAAAAATAAATAGCATCTAAGGAGCCTTCTTGTAAAAAGTTTAGCCAAAGAAAGTGGGTCTGATTTGCCAGGTTCTAATATTTGCTTGACTGATTATTACATTTATCCATCCATCTACCAGTTATTTACAGGCATCTGGTCTGTGCTGAGTACTGTTACATATTTGGGGGAATAATGTCACTAAGGTATTCACAGGTAGTCCTGTCCTGACATTACTTTCTAGCCATATTATGTTGACCACATCACTTAATTGTTTAAACTTCAGTTTCCTTATTAGTGAAATAGGAATAACAGTTTCTACCCTAATTTTGCTATTGCTAGGTTTTTGGCCTTTTATAGTACCATTACTACAATGCGCTCCATCCTAAGTCTTTTATATTTGTTTTCCAGTTGCTTGGGGACTAGATAGAGTACTTCTGCATTCTTGAAGTTATATAATTCTCCAAGGCCTCAGTAGTAGAAATTTTGGCAAGTGAAACTTTTGTCACTGAAACAGAAGATTGGAGGAGTACTGTTCAATTCAAATTTATGAAAAAATAATAGCTAAAACTTATAGTGTGTATAATGTGTCTGTCTCTGTTCTAAGTGATTTGCATATATTGCAGAATCCTCATAATTCTCTGAGATCATCTGTTATTATCAGTATTCTTATTTTACAGATGAGGAAAGTGAGTTAGAGTGGTCAGTCAATTTGTCCAAGGTCCCACGACTAATGAGTTTGTCAAACTAGGATTCCAACCCAAGTAGTCTGGCTCAGGAGTCTGTTTAGATATAGCTTCTTCAACAATAACCTTTTCCCTCTCACTTAAGATTTTACAATTTTAACTTTGAAATAGATTATTATTTTCAAGCATTTAATCCTTCACCATTATTTTTCCTTCAGACATTTCACATCCTCGAACTCTGGCAGTTCTAAGAATAGTTGGAATAGAAGTATAAATTCCTCAGTATTTAATTTTTTTTTTTTTTGTAGAAGCACCCTCATTTAGAAAGAGTATTGTATTAGTTACTTTTAAACAGCCAGGTACTCTTTCCTAAATTATAACTATGTTTTCCCTAAATTATTTTCTTTCTCTAAATCTAGTCTTCATGCTTATGCCTGTTGGAATTCACTGTGTATTTCCTAAAATTTATTTGAAGTAATTTAAAGCGATAAAGTACACGACTTAAGTTCTTACCTCCCAGATTTAACAGCTGTAACTTCCAGTCATAATTCTTGTGTTGCTTACTAGAATCCTTTAAAAAACTTATTTATTCTTTAAAAAGTTTGATTACCAGAGAGTAATAATTGTTTAGGAATGAATATACATAGTCATAGTGTTTGAACTGCCTTTCTCTTTTCTCAGTTTTATATTTCTCTATTGATGGAATTCTGCAGAAAATCATTCTGTTTAGTGTGAGAGAATGCTAATATTCAACAGCCATTCTCATGCCAATTATTAGTGACATAAAATTCTTCTTAGGAGATTTCATTGTGAGACAAAGATAGTTTCGTGATAAATATAATATAGACTCTCAAGAATGGAAAATGTAAGAGAAAGACAGAAGTGAAATCTCTTCTGGGAGTAATGAAATTCAATGAGATTTATTCTGAAAAGGGGGAGAAGAAATAACTGTATTGCAAAGCTGCAGCACCAGTTGACTGACATTTTAGAGGGCATTTACTGAAGACTATAATTGTAAAGTGAGTTATAGGTGAGTTTTTTCCAGACTAACATTTATTACCAACCTAATAATTTTAAAAATTTGTTGTCTAAATGAGTAAGGCAGTCATCAAGAAAGTGCTTCCTTTTATCAAATCAAGTTATTTGATAAGACCATCTGGTAATGAGAGCAGCTTTTGATTTTGAGAGAAATACATATTATAAATAGTTGTTAAGATTCCTAGTAGAAATATTTTATTGTCATTTTTAATATGTATCAGCAAAGATAATACATAAGCTGGTATGGAAACTATATTGCAGAATATGTTGAATTTCAAATAAAGAGAAACTAATAAGACTTGTGAAAATAGAAATTGGCTGATAATTTTATAAAATTACATTGGTTTCCTGAGATGATTAGTAGATTATTTGAATTTGTGTTTATTTTAGTAGCAATTATATCTGAATCATTTAACTCACCAAAGTGTAAAGTAGATAAATAAAGTAGATAAATAACTCACCAAAGATAAAGCAACCTATATAAGTTGAAAGTCTCCTTTAAATAATGATTCAAAACAAATATGAACCATAATCTCAGTTCACACAGAACTTACAGGCATATTGCTTAAAGGCATAAGTCTTGTTTTTGCACTAGACTTAGACAAGTGAAACCATACAAAAGAGCATATAGAGTGCAACATGAATTGTGAAATTAACAAATACATGTGACTAAGACATGAATACAGAGGAAATCACTATGTTGATAAAGTAAAACTGCATCTTATTGTTGATATATTAAGCTACATCATATTAATATTAATATAAATTAGTATTGACATTGGTATTAACTGTATTTCCTTGCCATTTCATTAACAGAGGAATTTCTAATGTATGTGCACAATTTCTAATTTCTGTACATTGCAGCCAAATTTTTAATGAGTTCCATATATTAAGGTAAATTTGACTTCTGATTGCACAGCTGAATCTGTTATTTTCAAATTAAAGGTCAAAAATTTAAAGAAAACTACTTTAAATATTTAATTGTTTACCTATTATTTTCTTAGAAATAATTTAATAAATGCTACCATTTATAGAGTATTTACCCTGTGGCAATTACTCTGGTAAAATTTCACAGTTCATCATCTCAATTTCCACGATAAGTCTGTAAAGTTGTCCCCATTTTGTAAAAGAGAAAACTGATAGCACTTAAGTAATTTGTTCAAGATTGCATTGCTAGTAAAATGGTAAAGCCAGAATTTAAGTGGAGGACTATCTGGTGTCAAAGTCTGTGCTGTGACTATTCTGTTTCCATTGTTTCTCTCACATACACACATTTCTAATTTTATGTGCATAGCACTATATTATGTATGTTAAGTCTACAAAGATGAGCTTGACACCTATGGGAGGAGGCCATTTATTGAAAGATATTATTGCTAGATGTATACAAGGCATGTACATGATGTGAATGCCAGAAGAAGTAGAGGAAACCACTGTGATAGATCAGGGCTAACATCTTTATATGAGGAGCTTTTGCCTACTGAGGTTAAAAAAAAAATTAAGATACCAAGAATAAGCAGACTAAGTATATGAACATAATTTAAAAAGCAACAATTAAACCATAAAAATCAATACAATAACTCACAGTCAACAAAGGTGACTGACTGTAAATTCTGAGAAGGCAAAGTCTGTTTTGTTCACCATTGTATTCCCAGCATCTAGAACAGAGTATGGCACACAATAAGACAGTCTATAGTATATGTTTAATGAATAAAACAACATGAAAAAAATGTTCAACCCTACTTGTAATTAAGAAATTCAACTAAAGTGAGTTGCCATTTTTCAAATAGCAATTATTAAGCCACACCTTCAGAGAGAGAAAGGAGTAGAGAAAAATATAATGTAGAAGAGTATACAATGTAATAGATTATCTAGCTACTCTTGGAAAGCAATTCTGTAATTTATGATAACTTTGAGAAAATTCATAAACTTTGATCTAGTATTCCACTTCAGGAGTCTATACTGACAAAGTAATCCAGAATATATAAAATACCTTGCACAAAAATACACATCATGTTATATAACAAAAATTAGGAAGGAGTCTAAATATCCATATATAGTAAATTGTTAAGTATATCTTAAATCTCTCTAAGGAACTGTTATTAAACTCTTTGTTAATGCCTGTAAAATGACATGGAAAAGTTTTGGATTCAGTGACAAAAAGCAATGTATAAAATGTGCATCTACGCAGAGAACCAGGGCCCCGTTCTTTCCGTGTCAGCTGGAGGTGGGGGAGATGAGCCAGAGGACACGCAGCTGCTCCTTAAGGACTCAGCCACGCGGCACAGTGTCTCCTGCTGTGCTCCTCTGGGGAGAACCAGCCAGGGCCAAAAAAAAAATGTGCATCTATGATAGTATAAAATCTACATAGGGAAAAAAACTAGAAGGAACATATCCACAATGTTGAATATGTGGACAGTGGACTAGCAGATGATATTTTTCCTTTTTTTCATCTTCTAAAATTTCTTTATAAAATAATAGATATATGAAATGCATAATTGTTTTTAATTTGGAACAATGATTAGTAAGTAAACATCTATTTACTATTAGATAAGTTAGCTATATCTTAATTACCTTTTAATATTTCAGTATAAAAGTTCTTTTTAGTTGCAAAAGAAAAATTAATTTTGTATGGTGTTAGAATCTTTACATTTTGTTTTCTGAATTTGTTAATTTTACTTCTGTCTCTCACCCTAATAATTTAGATTTAATTCAAGACTGGTCCAGTGATAGTGCTCCAGATATTTTTTCATTTGTTCCTTATACATGGAATTTTAAAATCATGTTTCATCAATTTGAAATGATTTGGGCGGCTAATCAACACAATTGGATTGACTGTTCCACTAAACAACAGGAAAATGGTAAGAATTTTTACAAGTTAGGTTAAATATTCTGTTCATTAAAACAAATACTAACAAAAAAAATTGGTATTGATTTTGTAATTGAGTAGATACTATAATTGATCTTTTTTCTATTGGGAGTCTCTCAGAGAGCTACTTCAGAGTTTGTATTGAACTAAGCATACTGTCTTTTGCTTAGGTGTGTATTTGAGGCAATTTTAATTATTCAAAATTTTAATTAAGTCAAAAATAAATTTCCTTTTCTTTTCCTTTTTTGTAGTATATCTGTCAGCCTGTGGGGAAACACTAAACATTGATTTCTCTTTGCCTTTTACGGACTTTGTTCCAGCTACATGCAATACCAAGTTCTCTTTAAGAGTACGTATAATTGGATGCGTTGTTTATTCCATCAGCTTATCTTTACTATTCCCTGCCGATCCCATTGTCACCCGAAGTATTTTAGCTTTCCTCTGTTTACTAAATTTAGTGTCACAGAATTGCTTCTGTTTTTTTTGTAGTTAACTCTAATGTTCTGCCATTGTCCTAAGTTTCCCAACAGAAGTTGGAACAATGATTTAAAAAAAATTCCCTGAATTTATTATTTTCTTACAGCACATTTCTAACCTCTGTGGCTAATCTCTATGTTCTTTTAAAAACCGCTTCTAACTCCAGTGTTTACTTTGTGTAAATTGGATATTATGCTTTCCTATTTTTCATTCCTAATTGTAATTGTTAATTCAAGAAGTAACCACAAATACCTTTCTTCTTTTCATCTAGAAGCCAGCTCTTATGAATTCAGAGTTTTGTAGAACACCTAACTTAGCACATGGTAGTTGTAGTATTGATGGTGGCTATTGTGGTGAAAAGAGCAACAATAATAAGAGCAGCCAACACCTATTAAACAGTTTCTATGTCAGACAGTATTCTAAGTGCTTTTTATGTAGCAACTCATCTAATTCTCAGAACAGCCTTCTTGAGATAGTTGTTAACTCCATTTATGGGATAGGAAATTGGGGAGCCTAGTTTATGTGATTTTTCATGTAGCTAGTAAGTGGCTGACTTTAAATTTGACCACAAGCAATAGAGTTTAAGGCTCTTTTAACCTCTCTATTATGCTGCCTGTTAAGAAACCAAGCATCAAGATTAATGATTAACAAGATTAACAAAGATAAAGGGCCCTGAAAGGAAAAAAGTGAAGCCAAATGAAGATCCTTTGAAACACCAATTCATAATTCTTAAAAGCCAGTTGAGGAAACAAGACTTACTAGAATCAAGACACATTCATATTTTAAAAGTTAATAAAAATACAGAACACATCCAAAAGGGGAACCCTCCTATACTGCTGGTGGGAATGTAAATTAGTTCAACCATTGTGGAAAGCAGTATGGAGGTTCCTCAAAAAGGTCAAAATAGAAATAACATTTGACCCAGGAATTCCACTTCTAGGAATTTACCCTAAGGATGCAGCAACCCAGTTTGAAAAAGACATATGCACCCCTATATTTATCTCAGCACTATTTACAATAGCCAAGAAATGGAAGCAACCTAAGTGTCCATCAGTAGATGAATGGATAAAGAAGATGTGGTACATATACACAATGGAATATTGTTCAGCCATAAGAAGAAAACAAATCCTACCATTTGCAACAAGATGGACGGAGCTAGAGGGTATTATGCTTAGTGAAATAAGCCAGGCGGAGAAAGACAAGTACCAAATGATTTCACTGATATGTGGAGTATAAGAACAAAGAAAAACTGAAGGAACAAAACAGCAGCAGATTCCCACAACCCAAGAATGGACTAACAGTTACCAAAGGGAAAGGGACTGGGGAGGATGGGTGGGAAGGGAGGGATAAAGGTGGGGAAAAAGAAAGGGAACATTACAATTAGCATGTATAATGTGGGGGTGTGGTATAGGGAGGGATGTGCAGCACAGAGAAGACAAGTAGTCATTCTACAACATCTTAGTATGCTGATGGACAGTGACTGTAATGGGGTTTGTAGGGGAGACTTGGTGAAGGGGGGAGCCTAGTAAACATAATGTTCTTCACATAATTGTAGATTAATGATAACAAAAAAAATACAGAACACATTCTATCTGAGCTTAATATTAATGACAGGTTTTTTTATTTTTATTTTTTACTGAGTTACTTGTGACATATCCACAGATACCCATGAATGATAATCTTTTTACTGTTTTGTGGAAACTGATGTTTATTTATTTCTTGGTTTCTTTCTAATCAGAATTGCTTTAGTCAATATAAAACCTTATTCCAGTTATTAACCTGACTGTTCAATGAAAAATTTGCCTTTTGAAATTTGTTATTTTCTTTCAAATTTATTCTCCAGATTATTATAGATAGATTTGGTTGTAAATAGTAATCTAACATGTTTATGTACTTATTTTATTACTTTGGGTCATTATAAATTATTTTTTAGGGAGAAGATGTGGATCTTCATTTGTTTCTACCAGATTGCCACCCTAGTAAATATTCATTATTTATGTTGGTAAAGAATTGCCATCCAAATAAAACAACTCATGATACTGGTATTCCTGCTGAGTGCCAGAGTGGTCAGAAAACAGTTAAACCAAAATGGCGGAACATTACTCAAGAAAAGTGAGTACATAAAATTTGTCTTCTGAGTATTTTGTGTTAATATGTGGAGACCTCTACCTTTCTGATCTGTCAAAGAATAATAATAAGATCATTTGTAATTGCTTTTTGTATACAATTAAAGGAATAAGCATTTGAATAGAAACTCTATTTTTTATTCTTCAAAGATCTGGTTGGGTTGAATGCTGGACTGTCCCAAGTGTCATGCTTACAATTGATTATACATGGCATCCAATTTACCCACAAAAAGCAGATGAACAGCTAAAACAATCACGTAAGAGCTTTTATATAATTAATTTGTACTTTGAAACATCTAATGTTATGATTGACAGTCATCAAATATACAAGAAAGGGATACAGATATTTTGGAAATGCATTATATTTTGGCATAATTATATACATTTAAAAAGTTTTAAGGATTTGATGTAATTATAGCTAACTTTAATTAAGCATTTACCATTTATCAAATACTAGGTGTAGTTTTTTCCTGGTTTACATTACCTCATTTAATCCTTACAACAACTCTATGAGATGGATATTATTATTACAATTATTGTAGAGTTGAGAAAATATGCTCAGAAAAAGTACATAATTTTCTAAATGTCTGCCAACCTAGAAGCAGTGGAGCTGGAATAGCAAAGTGTATGAGAATCTGTGTATTTAAAGTGGTTGATCTTGTGAAATACTAGTTTCTGTAATGCATTTTTGACACCTGTCATTTCATATCATAGTTTCCCTGAAACTTATGTGCCCTATTACTGGGATTCAAAATGGAATAAGAGCCAAGCAATATATAAATATTTAAATTTTTCCAATTCAGTTTTAAAGAATAGTTTTAATAATTGTTCTTATGCATAAAACCTTGATACTGTCACATTGTATTTGAATAGTTGTTACATGAAAACAACTTTGTATTTTAATGCCCAAGTATATATAGTTAGAGCCAAATTGTGACCCAAATTTATATTGCAGGGACCTGATGAAAATGTTGTCTTTGTTAACGGGAATTTTTCATTCGTTCTGTGCAGTCTGATTTGTGTATTTCTACACATATTTTAATAAAGTCTATCTCTCTTGAATTTTTCATTATTCTTTCAAGTCTATGTTCATTATGCACTAGAGATACTATATCAAGGTTAGCTGCTTTCACGAAAATCTGCAAAATAGAATTTTTCAGTGAATAGTTCCTTCAAGAACTTCTAAAAGGTACTTTCCTCCCCCTTCCAATCATTATTGTTTTTTTCTCAAAATTTTCTAGTGTCAGAAATGGAAGAAACAATGCTATCTGTATTAAGGCCATCCCAGAAAACATCAGACAGAGTTGTTCCTTCTCCCTCTACTTCTTCACGTCCACCTGTTGATCCCTCAGAGCTTCCACCTGATAAACTTCATGTGGAAATGGAGCTTTCCCCAGATTCTCAGATAACTCTCTACGGACCTCTGTTAAATGCCTTTTTATGTATAAAGGTATGATTTTTAAAAGAACTTACATATTTGCAAATGTAGGTAAAGCAGTTAATATCTAATCGAAATTGAGTCCATTCAAAATAGTCAGTTGGATGATTTAAAGTTATTGAGGATGTATTATATATGTTGACGAGACCTGTGGCACTAGACTCGATTACAAAATTATTTATCAAAAATAGTGTACTTCTCAGTTCAGTCTTTTTTTTTTTTAGGATTTAGAATGTTCTAGAATCTGTTCTCAAAGAGATAAGATAGAGGGATATTTCAGGGTAGGCATATATGTGAACAAATTTTAACACATTGTAATTAATGCAGCAGTGGAAGTACAAGAGAACCTTGTTATCTAAGGATAATTGGTACCAGGAAAATCTACTTCAAGTAAATGCATTAAAGACAGACAACTTTATTTCATGCTAAATAATAGGCAAAGATTTGTTTGGAGCTCTGTCTTAAAAACTCAAGCAAATATATGAAAATAAGTTTATTTCAGAGTATGACAAATTTAGAATCTGAAGAAATATGCAGTACTTTGATCACAGACCAAATCAAGTGTTAATTCATTTTGGTATAATTTTTGCATTGAAATTGTATGATTGCATAGTATGATAGCACATTGTATTTTCTAAAGATTGATGCAGTCAATCTTTGATTTCATAGCATGTTTATGAAGTAAGGCTGTTTTAAGAAAAATATTTTAGCACTTTGTGTATTTTCTAAATTCAGATTTCCATTGTACTGTTGGATGTTTACTGTATCTTATAATCAAAGAGAGATTAATTACCCAAGCATCCAGAGGAGTAGAGTTACTTGTGGGATGGACTTTTGTGTGAGTCTAGTTTTATCTGTGCTTCCTTATTCACTCCTTTTGCAATTTCAAACCTGCAATGGTTTGGATATTGAATGCTTAGCTAACAAGGAATTTCATAATCTACAATGACAGGAGTAATTAATTCTGGAAAGGTTTCAGGATAATCAAAGTTGGTCAGGAAAGGACAATCAAGGTTTGTCATTAATGACTCTGGAAGCAGTGCTAGCTGAACAGGTTTTGAAGGTACCTAAAATCTCAGTATTTGACTTAATGTATTATATTTACTAAAAACTAACATAAAGCATCAGATGATGCAATTTAAGATAAAAAATGCAAGGGAAAGCATGTTCATGAAATCTAGCATTTTAAATAGGATTTTGCAAATTCACTTTTAGATTTTCATTGTACTCTTGTACTTATGGAAATCTATGGTTTCTGTTTCATTTTATAAGATTCCTGAAGGAGTAATTTTTCAGATTCAAAGGGGGTGGGGGGAGGGCACAGGTAAGTGTGCATGCACACACACCACACACACACACACACACACACACACACATGACCATTGTTTGACCTAAAATATTTTTCATATATTTCTCTCAGTATCTTATTTTCTTGGGATTGCATGTGAATAACTATAAAGAAGAATCTAAAATGAAATTTTAAGTTATAGTTCTGTAGAGGCTGAGTTGAATTTTAACTTAATATAAGTAATGATTTGGCAAGTGAAGTTGGTTATACTGATATAATAACAGTTTTGAATGCTATTAGAGGAGTATTAACTCTGGTTTTTGCATTACTGTATGTATACTGAATCTCAATTTCTTTAAATTTAAGAAATTTATAGTAATATTCATAAATAATAAGAGGTCTATAGCAAAGAATATAGGGAAAGAAGTATATACCTTTATTTTATACTTCATAAATTCTATTCCATAGATGTTAATAGTTGATAAACAACCTCTGTTGATAGTTATGTTTTGATACAGACTTTTCTGGGCATTATGATTTTATAACCACTTTTTAGTAGTGTCAGAAGTTTGTTGTACTAAAGATTATATTAGTATTTGCATTCCTCAAATTAACTCAGAACTTGTATGAAGTGTCTACTAAAACAAATTAAAATGTTTTAAGTTCAGACATTTTATAAAATATATATCTAAAGCAGGACAGGCAAAGGTTTTTAGGCCAGTGAACTTATGCTTCCCTTTATTAGGAATATATGTTACTCTTTAATGTTTTTTTCTTTATTTTTCTCTTCTCTTTCTCTCTTTTTTTTTTTTTCCCCTCTACCAGAAGACTTAGTGTCATGCTGACATGGAGGTGTCATGCTGACATGGAGATGTCATCCTAGCTTAAATATCTCTGTTAATTTTTGAAAATTTGTTTTAATATATAACTTATGTTCTTCTTAGGGTTAGAATATATGTGTGTATGTGTAAGAAAACAGAGTTTGAAAATTCATGTAACTGAGATTGTATTTTCCTTAGTTATCAAATTTAACATCAAGAAATTCTTCTATTTGCCTTATATTTGTTTGTACAAATCAAGAATTGCCTTGTATTTGTTTATACATTAAAAACTGATTCCCAAAATCCATGGAAGAAACTAGGCCTGCCATTATCATTACAAAGAATTAGAGAAGAGTATATGCTTAAACATACATTAGCATTTCTGAGGACAGTTTATGAAATGGGAGGTCTTCTGAAGATATAGACAACGTAACAGCTCTGTCAGCCCAAAGTCATTTCAGTCATACTAAAACAGGATATCATTTTTTATATGCACATAATAAGGTTGGATAACCATACCAGTATATTACTTTTCTGAATTGACTTCTCTCAGTCTTACTACATTTTTTTCTTAATGGGAGAAGGAAATCTGAACTAAATAGCGATAGCATGCAAGCAGTGGCAAATAGTAACTGTGGATTAAGGGTAGGTATATATGGTATATATGTTTTCCTTATTAAAAAAAGAGTTTCAGTAGTCTTGAACAGAAGCCTGGCTATCAAGTTTCCATTTGTAAAAAATATAATATTGGAAACAGCATTTGTAGGGTTTTTTCTCTGCCTCTCCAATTATATTAGCTGTCTTTAATTGTTGATAATTCTTTTTTTTTGAGAAATGAGTATAATTTCTCATAAGATGAATATTAATTTTTAACTGGGAAAAAATGGTAGTCTCTTGTTACTTGAAGTAGTTACTTGATACTCATATGCTAAACTATCTCTAGGAAAGTGAAATACTGGAAGAATCTAAAGTAAATTGAAAATGTAGCTTATTTTTGTAAGGTAAATTCTAGCCGAAATAAGCAAGCAAAGACCAGGTAGTTTATTTGAACGCAATTCCCAGGCGAGGTTCACTAGTCTATGGAAATGGAGGCTGGGGAAGTCGCGCTCAGCAGAGCAGGCAGCAAGTTTTTAAAGAAGTCAGGGGGAGGGAGAGCAAGGGTATACAGTGGCGCGGGGATTGGCTCACCTAGGGTACATGGGGTCTTTTATTGGCCTTTAGCCAAGTATTGGAAAGTTACCACTACTCTTCTAGCTTGGGGGAGGGCTCTAGTTAGGAATATTGTCTGATCAGACTCTGGAATGTTGTCAGACCGGAACCTGTTGGTCTCTTTGCCTTGTTTGGTGAGGCCTGAGCTTGTCCAGCAGGCTCACCCCTGCCCCTGGTGCCTCTAGCCTTACAGTTTTATCATTCTTAAACTCATACATGCCACAGACTAACAAAAAAACATACTTTTTCCCAGTTCTACAAGCCAGTGCTTTTTTCTAGAGTTATTTGGAATTTATTTTAAAGATAACTTAATTTTGCATGTCACTTACAGTAAAATGGAAATGGAACTTTTATTTGCATTTGTAAATATTCGTGTACATATTTTAATCTTAAAATACCATGAAAGTTTGCCATAATGTGTTACTAGTTGCCTTATACATTGGTCAACCTTTGGTAATTTTTTCTAGTGAATCCTAAAGAAATTAACCTTTCCAGGTGGAATTCATGGTGTTTTTAAAAGAGACAAAACACAAAACTTAAATTGGACACCCAGCATTAAACATTTAACATTAGGCTAGGTTTTAAAAGGCATTAAATAAATTTTAATGGTACTTTTTTGTTGATAATATTCAATAGGGTAAATGTGTTAACTCATAAAAGACTCCTAGCATTTTATAGCTCTTTAAAAACAGTCATTGACACATTTAATAAAAATAAACAAATGTCCTCTACTATATTGGGAAATCAGTGTTCCCTAAAGAATTTGTTATGTGTTATTTCTGTTTCAGATAATTAAGTGGAGACTGATTTAGTAACAAATTGAACGTTAGGCCCAAGAGAGTATTTTTCTTTTGATTGTAATCATCTACAGGAGTTTCTTTCTTTTTTTTAAAATTACAAGTTGTAGGGAACTACAAGGGAATCTTAAAAATAAGAGATTTATAGTTTAAGATGATTAAAAATTAGTTAAAATAAGTATGATTTATTTCTAATGATTTGTTGGTAGCTCCTAATATGTTGATAGCTAATAAAATGAACACTGTACACCGGCTCTTTTGATCAGTTGTGTGGAGGGAGGGTAGGGCAGAAATGATTGGTTCTGGAGGCCATTTATAGATAAAATCACCAAAGGGAACTGTTCTACTTTCCTTCTTTGTTTGCACTCCATGCCCGCTGCACACCTCCTGAACTGTCTCCAGGACTGGGATAGCATGTGTTTTTTGAAAAGGCTTCTCAAATGATCTAAGGAAGAACTATTGCAAATACCACTAGGTTTTTGACATTGACCGAAACCAATGAGACATTTTGTTAGAATTTAGGTTAAAAACCAGTGTTTATTTACCTTAATATTTGTGCTTGAATTTGTCTGTATTTCAGAGTTACATAATAAGGAAAATTATCAAGATGTCAAGCAGATTCTAAGTGTATTATTTCAAGGTAGATAAGAGTAAAGAATAGAGGAAAAAGCACTTGTTCTGTGAGTCAGTCAGTCTGGGATTTTAATTTTTGTCCTGCCACTAATTAACAGAATGACCTTAAGCCCTTTAACATCCTTTCCTATGAAAAGATACTAATTGACTTGATAACCAGATTTCTGGCTAGAAAATAAATGTGTCAATAATCAGAATGTAAAATTTACCAAAATACTGACTTGGTTCTAATACTGAACAAATATAGTTAAAAGTGATAACATATTTTAACAACTTTTGATGACTACTGACAGATCAAATAAGCAAAATTTAAATTTGGAATCAATAGGAAGAAAAAAATGTTAATTCTGATGTCAAACCAGAATATTAACAATTGAAACACTTCTGAATAAAAAGCTAGGATGAACTATGTGAAAAGAAGTTTGGGTAACTATTTATAACATGTATTTTTGTCATCAATAACCAAAATTGGACATTCTTATTAAAGCTGTTAAAACAATCCTGATAAATATTCCAAGCAGGATATATAAATGCTAATTGGATTTGAACAAACTGATTTTCAGTGAATTGATCTGCTTCTCCCAGAGGATTTCTCGGCATATTATAGCCTCAGAACTCTGAGAAGCCCAGATTGAAAATTATTGAACTTTACAAATCTTCAAAGGTTTTCTCTACAATTTTTTGGAGATAGTGCTAACAGAAAGGAAGCTTTATTATAAACTTAAGTAACTTTTTGTGTTTGTTTTATACAGAATATTTATTTGCTAAGCAGCCAAGTAAATGTATGTCTTAAATAAATGTATCTTTTTTCTTTCCATTTTAAAGAAATAGATCTATGCTTTTAATTAAATAAAATAGGGAGCTGCTTAGTTTACAAAATTAAGACTCTAAGGTGAAAAATTATTGTTATATTATCTCCTTTGATAGCAGTTTGTTTTTAATATTTATAGGAGAACTACTTTGGGGAGGATGACATGTATATGGATTTTGAAGAGGTTATTTCAAGTCCTGTTCTGTCACTGTCAACGTCATCCAGCTCTGGGTGGACAGCTGTTGGAATGGAAAATGACAAAAAGGAAAATGAAAGTTCAGCCAAGTCAATTCATCCTCTTACCTTGCGTCCTTGGGACATTACTGTACTCGTTAATTTGTACAAAGTTCATGGGCGTCTTCCTGTTGTAAGTGTTCACATAAAAAAATACTCAGGGTTGTATTATGAAATTCACCCAGCATAGGAAACTGTATTTGTGTGTGCAAACACACACACTTATAAAAAAATTCTGGTTAGAAAACTTCTCAGTTTATCCTTTCATCTTTATAAAGCTTATTATTTCTTTCATAATGTGATTACTTGATCATTGGTAATTTTACTTTGTTCTTTTCTTTCACTATAGTTTGTTTTTTGCTGTTCTCTGTAACTTTAGAACATTTTGCCAGGGCTTTGAGTTGCTGGGTTTGTAATTAGCTTGATATATATTCTAGGATTTTACAGTTTTTTAGCCTTTATCTCCAACTCCTGACCAGTTAGGGGCTTTATTGTGAACTTAGCACAACATTAAGAGTCAGGCTTGACCCTGGAGGTTGAATTGTGTCAGAGGTTTGGGCCCAGCACAGAATCCTGGTTCGCTCTAAGGATGTGCCTTGGGCCTGTTGGGGCTGGATTGGAAAGAGATTATGTCGTCAAAGAACCCAGGGCTGTTGGAGCCAGGCCAGGTAGGAAGCAAGGGGGCCTAGGACATGGTGCCTCATACTGGCTCCATGTCTTCTGCCTAGAGGTGCACAGCAGAGAACTTACCTCTGGTGCTTAGTGAACCTAATGTCCTTCCTGTGGCACAGAATAGTTATTTTTGTCCATAAACACTATTTCTCTTTTTAAAAATCAATGTCTCTTAATTACATAAATACAATTTTAATTTTCCTGTACTACCTTGGTCTTTACTTTTCCTGTATCTGGGTTATGCTGTTCTGTTTGATTTTAGCATGGAACTACTGATGGTCCTGAGTGCCCTACAGCTTTCTTGGAAAGACTGTGTTTTGAAATGAAAAAAGGATTTAGAGAGACCATGCTGCAGCTTGTCTTGTCACCCTTGAATGTGTTTGTCAGTGATAACTATCAGGTAACTGAAACTGCTTTATGGCAGAGACTTAGAAATTTATTATTACTCTTATGGGGTCTCTGTGCATGGAATATATAGCTCTTCAGATTCAAGAATTTTAGTTTAATTGTATTAAGTTTTATAAGTATATATATGTATGAGAATTTTTCAGACATCTGTTTTTTTTCCTCTTTTTTTTCCTGCTGTTTCCTATACGTGATACCAAACAATTATATTTATTGTGTTTAGATATGGAAAGAAATACTTTATAGCTTACTGTATAACTTTATACTTAATAGAAATACTTTATAACCTTCTCATACATTTATGAAAGTGAAAAATGTAAAATGTATCAGTGGATTCTGTTGAAAATCACAACCTAAGTAGTAATATTAACCAGTACCATAGATTTTCAAAACATGCATATCTACGTGGTCAGTGAATTATTCTTTCCATCTAATGTACTTACAAGATATCTCTGGGGCTTTTTTGGAAGAGATCCAATGATATTCATCAAATGGGATAATTTACATTGCTGGGTAGACTATCACTTTTTTCTTCTAATTATTATTTTTTAATATACATTGTTTGCATCCAAGTTTAATATAAGTGGATTTTATACAAGAATGAATGTTTTTTTTCCCTTTTTAAATTCATTTCGTTATCATTAATCTACAATTACATGAAGAACATTATTTTTACTAGACTACCCCCTTCTCCAAGTCCCCCCCCACAAACCCCATTACAGTCACTGTCCATCAGCGTAGTAAGATGCTGCAGAATCCCTACTCATCTTCTCTGTGTTGTACAGCCCTTCCCGTGTCCCCGCCCCGACTACACATGCTAATCGTAATGCCCCCTTTCTTTTCTACCGCCCTTATACCTCCCTTCCCACCCATCCTCCTCAGTCCCTTTCTCTTTGGTAACTGTTAGTCCATTCTTGGGTTCTGTGATTGTGCTGCTGTTTTGTTCCTTCAGTTTTTCTTTGTTCTTATACTCCACATATTAGTGAAATCATTTGTTACTTGTCTTTCTCTGCTTGGCTTATTTCACTGAGCATAATGCCCTCAACCTCCATCCATGTTGTTGCAAATGGTAGGATTTGTTTTCTTCTTATGGCTGAATAATATTCCATTGTGTATATGTACCACATCTTCTTTATCCATTCATCTACTGGTGGACATTTAGGTTGCTTCCATTTCTTGGCTATTGTAAATAGTGCAGCGATAAACATAGGGGTGCATCTGTCTTTTTCAAACTGGGTTGCTGCATTCTTAGGGTAAATTCCTAGAAGTAGAATTCCTGGGTCAAATGGTATGTCTATTTTGAGCTTTTTGAGGAACCTCCATATTGCTTTCCACAATGGTTGAACTACTTTACATTCCCACCAGCAGTGTAGGAGTGTTCGCCGTTCTCCACATCCTCGCCAACATTTGTTGTTGTTTGTCTTTTGGATGGTGGTGATCCATACTGGTGTGAGGTGATATCTCATTGTGGTTTTAATTTGCATTTCTCTGATGACAAGCGATGTGGAGCATCTTTTCATGTGTTTGTTGGCCATCTGAATTTCTTCTTTGGAGAACTGTCCGTTCAGCTCCTCTGCCCATTTTTTAATTGGATTATTTGCTTTTTGTTTGTTGAGGTGTGTGAGCTCTTTATATATTTTGGATGTTAACCCTTTATCGGATCTGTCATTTATGAATATATTCTCCCGAACTGTAGGGTACGTTTTTGTTCTATTGATGGTGTCCTTTGCTATACAGAAGCTTTTCAGCTTGATATATTCCCACTTGTTCATTTTTTCTTTTGTTTCCCTTCCCCGGGGAGATATGTTCATGAAGAAGCCACTCATGTTTATGTCCAAGAGATTTTTGCCTATATTTTTTTCTAGGAGTTTTATGGTTTCATGACTTACATTCAGGTCTTTGATCCATTTTGAATTTACTTTTGTGTATGGAATTAGACAGTGATCCAGTTTCATTCTCTTACATGCAGCTTTCCAGTTTTGCCAGCACCATCTGTTGAAGAGACTGTCATTTCCTCATTGTATGTCCATGGCTCCTTTATCATATATTAATTGACCATATATGTTTGGGTTAATGTCTGGAGTCTCTAATCTGTTCCACTGGTCTGTGGCTCTGCTCTTGTGCCAGTACCAAACTGTCTTGATTACTGTGGCTTTGTAGTAGAGGTTGAAGTTTGGAAGCAAAATCTCCCCCACTTTATTCTTCCTTCTCAGGATTGCTTTGGCTATTCGGGGTCTTTGGTGTTTCCATATGAATTTTTGAACTATTTGTTCCAGTTTGTTGTAGAATATTGTTGGTAATTTGATAGGGATTGCATCAAATCTGTATATTGATTTGAGCAGGATGGCCATTTTGATTATATTTATTCTTCAAAGCCAAGAGCATGGGATGAGTTTCCATTTGTTAGTGTCCTCTTTAATTTCTTTTAAGAGTGTCTTGTAGTTTTCAGGGATTAGGTCTTTCACTTCCTTGGTTAGGTTTATTCCTAAGTATTTTATTCTTTTTGATGCAATTGTGAATGGAATTGTTTTCCTGATTTCTCTTTCTGTTAGTTCATTCTTAGTGTATAGGAAAGGCACAGATTTCTGTGTGTTAATTTTGAGTCCTGCAACTTTGCTGTATTCCGATATCAGTTCTAGTAGTTTTGGAGTGGAGTCTTTTATGTAGGGTTTTTTATGTACAATATCATGTCATGTGCAAATAGTGACAGTTTAACTTCTTCTTTACCAATTTGGATTCCTTGTATATCTGTGTATTGTCTAATTGCCATGGCTAGGACCTCCAGTACTATGTAGAATAACAGTGCGGAGAGTGGGCATCCCTGTCTTGTTCCCGATCTCAGAGGAAAAGCTTTCAGCTTCTCACTGTTCAGTATGATGTTGGCTGTGGGTTTATCATATATGGCCTTTATTATGTTGAGGTACTTGCCCTCTATACGCATTTTGCTGAGAGTTTTTATCATGAATGAATGTTGCGTTTTGTCGAATGCTTTTTCAGCATCTATGGAGATGATCATGTGGTTTTTGTCTTTCTTTTTGTTTATGTGGTGGATGATGTTGATGGACTTTCGAATGTTGTACCATCCTTGCATCCCTGGGATGAATCCCACTTGGTCATGGTGTATGATCCTTTTGATGTATTTTTGAATTAGGTTTGCTAATGTTTTGTTGAGTATTTTTGCATCTACGTTCATAAGGGATATTGGTCTGTAATTTTCTTTTTTGGTGGGGTCTTTGCCTGGTTTTGGTATTAGAGTGATGTTGGCTTCATAGAGTGAGTTTGGGAGTATTCCCTCCTGCTCTATTTTTTGGAAAATTTTAAGGAGAGTGGGTATTATGTCTTCTCTGTATGTCTGATAAAATTCTGCGGTAAATCCATCTGGCCCTGTGTTTTGTTCTTAGGTAGTTTTTTGATTACTGTTTCAATTCCTTTGCTGGTAATTGTTTTGTTTAGATTTTGTGTTTCTTCCTTGGTCAGTCTTGGAAGGTAGTATTTTTGTAGGAAGTTCTCCATTTCTTCTAGGTTTTCCAGCTTGTTAACATATAGATTTTCATAGTAGTCTCTAATAATTCTTTGTATTTTTGTGGGGTCCGTTGTGATGTTCCCTTTCTCATTTCTAATTCTGTTGATGTGTGTTGATTCTCTTTTTCTCTTAATAAGTCTGGCCATAGGCTTATCTATTTTGTTTTTTTCTCAAAGAACCAGCTCTTGGTTTCGTTAATTTTTTTCTGTTGTTTTATTCTTCTCAATTTTATTTATTTCTTCTCTGATCTTTATTATGCCCCCCTTCTGCTGACTTTAGGCCTCAATTGTTCTTCTTTTTCCAATTTCAATAATTGTGACGTCAGACTATTCATTTGGGTTTGTTCTTCCTTCTTTAGATATGCCTGGATTGCTATATACTTTCCTCTGAAGACTGCTTTTGCTGCATCCCACAAAAGTCGGGGCTTTGTGTTGTTGTTGTCATTTGTTTCCATTTATTGCTTGATCTCTATTTTAATTTGGTCATTGATCCATTGATTATTTAGGAGCGTGTTGTTAAGCATCCATGTGTTTGTGAGCCTTTTTGCTTTCTTTGTACAATTTAGTTCTAGTTTTATATCTTTGTTGTCTGAAAAGTTGGTTGGTAGAATTTCAATCTTTTTGAATTTTCTTAGGCTCTTTTTGTGGCCTAGTATGTGGTCTATTCTGGAGAATGTTCCATGTATACTGGAGATGAATGTGTATCCTGTTGTTTTTGGATGTTGAGTTCTATAGATGTCTATTAGGTCCATCTGTTCTAGTGTGTTATTCAGTGCATGTGTGTCCTTACTTATTCTCTGTCTGGTGGATATGTCCTTTGGAGTGAATGGTGTGTTGAAGTCTCCTAAAATGAATGCATTGCATTGTATTTCCTCCTTTAGTTCTGTTAGTATTTGTTTCATGATGGTGCTCCTGTGTTGGGTGCATATATATTTATAATGGTTATATCCTCTTGTTGGACTGAGCTCTTTATCATTATGTAATGTCCTTTTTTATCTCTTTTTTACTTTTGTTTTGAAGTCTATTTTGTCTCATACTAGTACTGCAAAACCTGTTTTTTTAATCCCTGTTATTTGCATGAAATATCTTTTTCCAATCCTTGACTTTTAGTCTGTGCATGTCTTTGGGTTTGAGGTGAGTCTCTTGTAAGCAGCATATAGATGGGTCTTGTTTTTTTATCCATTCAGTGACTCTGTGTCTTTTGGTTGGTGCATTCAGTCCATTTACATTTAGGGTGATTGTCGGTAGGTATGTACTTATTGCCATTGCAGGCCTTAGGTTCATGGTTACCAAAGGTTCAGGGTTAATTTCCTTACTATCTAAGAGTCTAACTTAACTCACTTAGTATGTTATTACAAACACAATCTAAATGTTCTTTTCTGTTTCTCCTCCTTTTTCTTTCTCCTCCATTCTTTAAATATTAGGTATCAAATTCTGTACTTTTTGTCTATCCCTTTATTGACTTTAGGGATAGTTAATTTAATTTTGCATTTGCTTAGTAGTTAACTGTTTTACTTTCTTTACTGTGGTTTTATTACCTCTGGTGACAGCTATCCAACCTTAGGAACACTTCCATCTATAGCAGTTCCTCCAAAATAGACTGCAGAGGTGGTTTGTGGGAGGTAAATTCTTTCAGCTTTTGCTTATCTGGAAATTGTTTAATCCCTCCTTCAAATTTAAATGATAATCTTGCCAGATAACGTAATCTTGTTTCCAGGCCCTTCTGCTTCATGGCATTAAATACATCATGCCACTCTGTTCTGGCCTATAAGGTTTCTGCTGAGAAGTCTGATGTTAGCCTGATGAGCTTTCCTTTGTATGTGATTTCCTTTCTGTCTCTGGCTGCTTTTAACAGTCTGTCCTTATTCTTGATCTTTTCCATTTTAATTACTATGTGTCTTGGTGTTGTCTTCCTTGGGTCCCTTGTGTTGGGAGATCTGTGGATCTCCATGGCCTGAGAGACTCTCTCCTTCCCCAGATTGGGAAAGTTTTTAGCAACTACCTCCTCAAAAACACTTTCTATCCCTTTATCTCTCTCTTCTTCTTCTGGTATCCCTATAATATGAATATTGTTCTGTTTTAATTGGACACACAGTTCTCTCAATATTCTTTCATTCTTAGGGATCCTTCTTTCTCTCTGTGCCTCAGCTTCTTTGTATTCCTCTTCTCTAGTTTCTATTTCATTTATCGTCTCCTCCACCATATCCAACCTGCTTTTAATACCCTCCATCGTGCTCTTCAACGATTGAATCTCCAACGTGAATTCATTCCTGAGTTCTTGGATGTCTTTCCATACCCCCATTAGCATATTAGCATGTTGATGATTTTTATTTTGAACTCCTTTTCAGGAAGAGTCACGAAGTCCATATCATTTAAATCTTTCTTGGGAGTTGTATTAGTAATTTTATTCTGGACCAGGTTTCTTTGGCATTTCATGTTTGTATATGGCGCCCTCTAGTGTCCAGAAGCTCTATTCTGGAGCTGCTGAGCCCCTGAAGCAATGTTGGGTGTTGCGACGGAGTGTTATTGGTGCCTGGGGGGAGGAAAGAGCTGTTCCCCTCTTCCTGGCTGCTGTGCCTGTCTCCACTGTCTGAACCAGTGGGCCAAGCAAACAGGTATAGGCTTTTGTCCCAAAGCTGCCGGATATGGATCCCTGTTTTCCACAAGCAGCCGGAATCCCAGTCTCCCCAGGAACTCCGCCTGTCCCAGCTTTCCAACCCCGTAATCAGAAGAGTATGATGAAAGCACCATGAAATGTAGGTTTGTGCTCCCAGAGCAGATCTCTGGAGGTAGGTATTCAGCAGTCCCAGGCCTTCCACTCTCTCCCTTATCAGTTTCTCTTCCTCCCCCCAGTGAGCTGGGGTAGGGGAAGGGCTCGGGTCCTGCCGAGCCACCGCTCTGGTACATTACCCCGTTCAGTGAGGTCTGCTCTTTTCTTCAGGTGCATGCATTCTGGCACCATCCTCTTTCCTGTTTGTCTCTCTCAGGATTAGTTTTGCCAACTGTATTTTCTAATTGTATCCAGTTTTAGGAGGAAGCCTGTGTCTCTCCTCTCATGCCGCCATCTTTAATCCTCCACTTTCTTATTATTTTTTTAATGCCCAATGGCTTCTTTTGAATCTACCACAGTTTCAGGACTTGCCCCTACTTTTATTCAAATTGTGTGCTTTAGAACTATTAGTGAATTTTAATAGAAGGCAAAGTAAAATTATAAAGTTATAAGCCACCAAGATAGTACAAAGAGGTCCTGTGGATCCTTCATGCAGTTTTCCCCACATTCATCTTTTATATGATTATAGTGCAGTATCAAAAACAGGAAATTGACATTAGTACAATGTGTATGCATAGTTCTTGTTATTATGGTGTGTAAGTTCATGTAATTGCTACTTAAGATATAAAACTATTCTATCATTACAAAGGTCTCACTTTCATAGCACTTCAATTTTAACTTGGTTTAGAAAAATAACTGTTGTACTCCTCTAATTAGTGGGTCATTATAAGTTGGTTCTTTTATATTCTGGGAAATAAGTTTGTGGAGAGGAATCCCATCTCCTTTTTCAGTCTAGTGAGGAAGCTAAGGTAAAAGGGAAATGTCTTCTTATGGCTGAGTTTTGATAATCTTAAATGAGTATCTCTGCTTTCCTCTGAGTACCTGGTGATACTTCAACTTTTATTTTAATAACACTGCATTCTCAAATAAAAGATTTTACCAACATAAAAGCATTTTATTGAGGTCATTATGAGAATTCACATTAAGCCTTTTTAGTGAGTCATTGGCAAACTTGTACAGAGACTTAAGTATAAAGTATTTATTTGTTGATTAGAAAAGGAGTTCATGGAGTGGAGATATCACGATGGTAGTAAGAGTACTGGTGATATTTTGTTTCTTAGATAGCACTTCATAATTTACTCTGAAGACAAGGTTACTGTCTTTTTTATTCTCTTGGAATTTGCTTATCTGCTTGACTGGCATGACTACTAAGGAGATTTTTTCTTTGTTTGTCTCTATACTATTTAATATTCTTTCATGGTGAGAAGCATCACACTGATTACACTCGTAGCTCAGTCCTGTGTCACTCATCTGTTGCTGCTTATTCCTGTAGCATAGTTTTAGTGCAGACTTCAAGGCTAAGGATCTATGGTAATGGGTGGACTGCTGTGTCTGACTTACAAAACCATCCCCTTTTAATTTATGATTATCTTATGGTATTAGATAGTTTTCTAGCACTGCCACAGTTAAACACCCCATACTGGGTGGTGTAAAACAACAGAAATTTATTGTCTTATAATTCTGGAGCCTAGAAGCGTGCAGTCAAGGTGCAGGGCCATGCTCTCTCTGCAGGCTATAGGAGAGGGTCCTTCCTCTCCTCTTTCTAGCTTTAGGTGGTTGCTAGCAGTCTATGGCATTCTTTGTCTTACAGATAGATGCATTACTCAAATCTCTGCCTCCATCTTCACATGGCATTCTCTCCATGCCTCTGTGTGTCCCAACTTTTCTCTCATAAAGACCCACCCTAATGTAGTGTAACCTTATGAATACTTCTTACATCTGCCTAGACACTATTTCCAAATGCGGTGTCACATTCACAGGTGCCTGGGCTTAGGACTTGAATGTTATATTTTTAGGGGACACAGTTCAATCCATAAATACTAGCTGTAATAAAATTTAGAATATAATCTTTATTACAGTGTGTCAGGGAGGTTCTGTCTTTAGGACTAGGACAAGCCAAGATCCACATGTTTTTTGGGCTTAAAAAAATTACCAAAAATTTTATACTGAGAATTATGGAATCTCAGTGGCAGAGTGATCCTCATTGACCATCCTTCCCAGCACCCTCAGGGAATTGATGCCTGGGAAAGCCAGATGACTTTATATACTGTTACACAAGTTACATGAAAATAAGATTTTAAAATGTATCAGAAGAGCTACCAAAGCTATTATAGTCATGATTTGAAATTCCCTTTATGAATTAGGTTTATCCATTATCCTTAAATTTTTTTAAGAATACATTTTCTGAAATGTGTTGAAACAAGGAATACAACCCTGTAAGATGTCCACACACTTGCTGTGAAGAATGCTGCACAGGCAGTACCTACTTTTTCTGCTCCCTCTGTTAGGTGCAGTGGATACATTGTGAAGAAGACAGAAGTGGTCTTTACCCTAATATACCTGATGGAGAAGATAAATATTGAGGGAATTACAACTTAGATAAGTAATTTCAAGTGTAAAAAGTGGTGCCAGGAGAGGTATGAGGTGCCTGGGTAGCATGTAATGGTCTTGAGACAAGACCATGATAAAATTTGCCTTTTTAAAAGGTTCTGTGGTTGTTTGATAGAGTACAAAGCAGAGAGATGTAAGAGTGGATGCCAGGAGGCTTTGCAAAGGTCCTGCCAAGAGGTCGTACTATTTGGAACAGAATGGTAGCAGGGAAGATAGAAGAAAGTCAGTGAATGTATTTGTGAGAGATTAGGAGGTAGATTCTGCAGAAATTTGTGACTAATTTTAAGGGCATTGCCAACCTTACTTGATTCTATATTGCAAACAATATTCTGTGGAGCTAGTATTCTATGAACACCCTCTTTTAAGACATACCCATTAGCATTCTGAATAAGTCTTAGAAGTTTTCCTTTTTGAAATATTTGCTGCTTTTTTGAGTGAATATATAATTATTCTATTTAAGGGAAATCTATCCTTTTTATATTTACATACTTCTCAATATCTCTATGGAACATGGCTTTCTTCTCTAGTTCTTCATTCTGTGATCTTAGTGCTCTTCCCTGTTGTTTTCTTCTTTTTATTATTTTAATCTCCTGATTCCAGCCTTTCCACCAAAGACTGGCCTCTTATGTTCTCTGTCAGCTAGAGTACTAGTTTCTTTTTGTTTTTGAGGCAGGAACCAGAGATCCACATTCTTTTTAGAACTTCTCTATCTTGCTTTAGAGTTGGCCTGTAATTGACAATGTCACTAAAGAAGTTTAACTCAGACTACTTTGAGTAAAAGGTTGTTTTAGGAGCTTGTAGATCTTGAAATCTAATTATCAGGATAGCATGTTTTTATGTTTGTCACTGGGGAAAAAAGCAACTAGAAATTACAATGCTGATTTTCATGTATTTCTTACAGTCTTACTATTATTGTTTTCAGCAGCGACCCCCTGTGGATGAAGTACTCAGGGAGGGTCACATCAATTTGTCAGGTCTCCAGCTGAGAGCACATGCTATGTTCTCAGCAGAAGGGCTTCCTTTGGGAAGTGATTCCTTAGAATATGCGTGGCTAATTGATGTGCAGGCTGGAAGTCTTACAGCCAAGGTCACAGCACCACAGGTATGATTCTCGGATTATTATCTCCTGTCTTACTTACTTTTTCCTTTGCTCACCCACCTGGCCAAGAGTAAATTGCTTGCCTGTTGGAATGTTCAATTTCCACTCATGGTGTTCTGATGGACAGATAACCACTTTTTGAATGGAAGTAATTCTTGTCATTCAGAATTTTCTTAGCAATAGATGAGTCACAAACAAGTTTCACTTTTCTGAGCCACATAAAATTATGTTTTATGGTTCTATGTAATCCTTTTAAGAATTTGAAAACTTTCTATAGGAAAAACTTAGGATGAGAACTGTTTGGGAATTAAATTATGTACTATTAAGATTATATTAGTTGACTCTTCATTGTTGGAGCAGTCTTTCCCCAGTATATGGAATAATTTTCTAAGAACTTTGTTTTCTTGTGTATTTCTTAAGCAGCACTTGAAAATAGTCTTTGAGGATTAGGTACCAGAGTGCTTTACTTATCATGACCTAAAGCAAGACAGTATGATTTGCACCTGCCATTAGTAATGTGGACACTGGTTTAGAAAAATAAAAACAAATTTATTGGTAAGTAAACCTGGTCTACAGTGCTAATTGTGATCCTTTTGGGTAAATTTCCCCTCCCCTTGCCACTGACCCTTAGTCTTTGGAAGGTTCAGAGACATAAAGAATGTTTCAGTTCTAGAAATGGACCATTGAAATTTAGTTGAATAGTCATATTACTATAACATTTCACCTGTTAAGCTGCGTATTTATGATAATATGCATGCTCCTATTGGCATATCAAAAAAAAAGACTGGAATGTGGTAGAAATGTACATACTAAATTTTAGTAAGTTACAGAAAAGGAATGAACCATTTAGAGGTAGGTAGTAACAACAAGAAAGTAAATAAAGAATCTAGGTACCTTGTGTATTTGAGAGAAATTGTTGAAAGGCAGCAAAAAACTCAGATTCCAGAAATAGGAGGAAAGTGAATGGAATTAGAAAGGGATCTTTTATATACAAGAGGATAGGAAGAAATACATAACAGAATGTATAAAAATGAGTGAAAAGTGTTCAATGTTCACTGGCTTCCTTACAATCCTTTCCTTACTATCGATCATCAACTATGCAAGGAAAAACTGAAGCATATAATCAAACAGCTTTTTTCCTAATAAGCATGGAATAAAGCCATGCTGACCTTGCAAGATGGGACAGATTCCTGTAATCTAAGGATTGCTACGATCTCAGTTACTGTAAGTTGCCCCTACTAGGAGATGAAACATTTCTCTTTCTTCTGCACTAGAATCTTGGCATCACTGTTCTCCATAAGGCTCATGAATCCATAGGTGCTTCTAATGTTTCTTCTATTCTTTATATGCTTTAAAAATGAAATTATGCTTTCCAAGGATTTAAATTGTGTACTTTTTTGATGGGGGGCAGGGGAGTAATATCAGAAATACTCATGTCTCAGTGTTTTATTGCTAACAATTCTAATCAATTGTAAAATTAAAGGGTTTTTCAATTCAAGATTTGATGATAATTAATATACGCTTACTGAAGCTTCTGTTTATATTAGCAAAAATGCTTTAATATTAAACTACCTGATTTTCCAAAATCATAGCTCAATCTAATTAGGTACAAATTTCACATGAAAGCTTGGTTTATTATTAGGTAGAGAATTTTAGTTGTTTTTCTATGCAGTGGATTCCTGTTAGTCATATAAGAGGAAACATAAAACCTTGAAGAAAAGCACTTGCTTTAGGAGCTGTTGCAGTTGAATTTTTCAGTTGAAATGCATTTTCATTTTGGTAATGCATTTTGTCATTCACAAATGAAACATAACAAGCTTATAAATGATGTCAAGGTAGAAAAATGATATTGGCTAACGGTAGATTATGTAGTGATTGGTGTAAGACAGCTTTTGTTTCTTTCAAGTGTATTAATATTCTTGGTAAGTTTTTGAACTCTGAACACTTGGTTGGAATGCTAATAGTATTGTCAACCTGTCACTGCTTATTTGTAGCTGGCTTGCCTCTTGGAGTGGGGACAGACGTTTGTTTTTCATGTGGTGTGTCGGGAGTATGAACTGGAAAGACCAAAATCGGTAATAATATGTCAGCATGGAATTGACCGTCGGTTCTGTGAATCCAAGGTACCTTAACAAATATGTTAGCAGTATTATAAATTACTTTATAGATATTTTTAAGTGAAAGATTGAAGTAATCAACTTTAAATCAAATGCGCAGATCCATGAAGTAAACATTGTAATTCTTTTTTTTCAATTATTGAAATTATTTTGCAGATTTGTAGCCCTTTGTTATTTAATTGTGTCTGAAATAGGTAATTATTAAAACATACATTCACAAATAAATGGAGATATAAAAATTATATCTTCTCTGTTACATTTTTACTGTTTACATTCATGTCTTATTGCATTTGTACACTAACTCTCTGGAACATCTATTTATATAGAGGATTTGGAAATTAAAACAAGAGGAAGGTTAAATTCCTTCCATGACATTATTCACAGACCCCTCTGGAACATAACTGTTCTCCTGTAATGTGAATAGCAATGTTGCGCATTTACCAAGTTTCCGGACTCCAAATCTCATGCTCTTTCCACAGCAATGCACTGCTTTGACTGAGGGTCATCACTGTACCTTCAAGACACTTGTAAAAAAGTAGATAATAATCCCTAAAGCTATGTGCAGGGACAGTGAAATGCAGCATGGCGTTTTGCAATAAATACTGATCCTTATGAATTTGGGGATGGGGAACTTGGTTTTTTTTGTAGTGTGTCATTTCAGAATCATGGAAAACATGGCAGTTTCAAAAAAAGTAAAGTAGCCCAATTGTAGAACACATTGTTAAACAATTTAGTGTTTCTTTCTAGTTTCTTACCTATATGTTTCTTTTCTTTTTATTTTCTTTTGTTATACAGACTTTTAGCTGTTATATTTCTGTGAATTGAAAGTAATTCATCCTGCTTTTAATTTTATGTCAAAAAAAAATCTGCAACCTGTGCTAATTTAATGACAAAAAAGGAAACAGCTATAGGTAGTGATAAGATTATTATTTTTTTTGTGATAAACACACCATGAGGCTCTAGGGAATTGGTTCTTCAGTCATGTCAGTCAGTTAATTTCTTAGATTAAATTCATACATGCTGGTAGGCATTTCCTCCCTCTATTATTTTAGACTCAAAGCTTTTACGTTGTATTAAAATTTTTACAAATCAACTTTATTGGGGCATGCTTGACATACAGTAAACTTCCCCTTTTTAAGCTGTACAGTTTGAATTTTGAGAAATGCTATATTTACCAGTGTAGCCATTACTGTCAGTGAAGATCTTGAACATTTCTATCGCCTTAGAAAATTCCTTTGTGTCCCTTTGTAGTCACTCACTATTCCATGAAACCACTGGTATGTTTGCTTTCTGTCATTTTAGATCATATTTGTTTAGGTCTCTTTTGTTTAGAGGAAATATGTTAGTATAGAGTGCTGACTGTAATGCAAGACAATTAATGTTTGTTCAAGTCCTGGCTGTGCCACTAATGAGCAGTTACATGCTTTTGGGCCAGTAATGTATTCAGGGCTGCCATTTCCCCAAGAACTTAACTGAAGTAGTAGGTGATGTGTATGTTTTCTCCCAACCCAAACAGAACTAAATCTGTTTTAGGAGTAAAACATGATAAAATTTGTGTGGATTGTTCTAGATATCATAAAATTTACAAGTGATATGTTTGTGGGACCTTGTAAAAAGAAATGCGTGTGTATGTATGTGTATGAATTATGGAGTACTCATAAAATCTTACAACTTTAAACTCCTGTACACAATGCAGTTCTTATAAACCTGTGACATTGTTTACTTTTCAGTTTGACTATTCTTTGTGGGTTTCAATAACAAGTTATACATTCTGTCAATTTAGGCTTGCTACTTGTAGTCCCTATTGAATGAAAGTGATACATGGTTGCTTATGATTAGTTTTCTAATTGGTAAGACTTTGATTGTTGATGATTTCCTTTATCATTATAAAAAAGTGAAATTTAATTGACTGATTTAAAAAATATATACAGATGTAACCAGAATTCTGTTTATTTAAGTAAGCAGAATAAAGTAGCAAAGTAATGAGTTGATGGTAAAGAATTAAATGTTCAACCCTTTTTCATTTTAGTTAAGTTGTATTCCTGGGCCTTGTCCAACTTCAGATGATTTGAAGTATACTATGACTCGTTTAGCAGTAGATGGAGCTGATATTTATATTGTAGAGCATGGCTGTGCAACAAATATAAAGGTACATGTTTGTCTATTTCTTCACCAGTATAATTCTTTTTCCGTCTTAGCAAGTCAAAACTCCATTTCTTGAAATACAAAACACATTTATAATTTGCTATCTCAAAGATTAAGACAAAATCCTAGGAGATACCTTTTTTTTTTTTTACTCATCCATGTCACTTCCAGTCTTATTTTTTTTAAGGCATGATTTTACTACTTTTTTTACTCTAAGTGAATTATTATAACCTTGCTTTATGGCAGTGATATAAACTAGTAAGTTGCTTTTTTGGCAGGTATGTAAATTGGTAATGTTTTTAAAATATTTGGTTTTTGAATGCCTTTAGGTTTTACACATTTATATTTCCTACCTGGACCCTGAAAACATTTGTTTGCTATCTCTGCTTTCTGGGTCACTGTTTAAAATCAAGCCTTGTCAAGATTCTGTGATTTCATTAATTACTACCCTTCTACGTTTTCTTTCCTCCTTCTCTTTGTTTTCCTTTGGACTTAACATTCTTTTGTTTTTATCCTCTTTTTTTAAGTTGAATGTCTATTTTTATTCTGTTGCATTTACCTTTTCTATTTCCCTTTCTTCTTTTTTTCTTTCCCTTTGCTTCTATCTTTCTTGCAGTTTGAAATAGTTACCTATTCTGTAGTTTATTCTTACTTACTTAAAAATACAGAAACTACAGTTTTGTTTCACTTTCTTTATTCAACTTTAGATGGGTGCAGTTCGGGTTGCAAACTGTAACCTCCACAATCAGTCAGTTGGGGAAGGAATAAGTGCTGCAATTCAGGATTTTCAAGTGAGGCAGTATATTGAACAATTAAGTAACTCCAGAGTTGGACTTCAGCCCGCAGTACTCCGAAGGGCCTCATGGCTTGAAGCTGGGTCAGCCAACATAGGACTTATTACCGTTGATATTGCATTAGCTGTTGATCATCATTCTAAACACGAGGCACAAAGACATTTCTTAGAAACTCATGATGCCAGAACTAAGAGGTAAGTAAAATATAAGAATGCTAATAATCTCATATTCAGATAGAAATTACTAGGTAATTATAGAAGATATTCTGTTAGGAATGGAATAAGAATATTTTAAATAAAGACCTCATATGATCATGCTGGGTACACCTCAATGGATATATAAGGGCCTGGTATTTAAGTAAATACATTGCATATCTCACCTCTGGTGATGGTGTGGTTGAAGACAAATATGAACAGGATGAAAAGAGGGTGGGGCCCACCAAGAACTCAGGGACTTAACCAGATAAAGCCAAAGAGCCAGAAAGGACTCACAGAGTTAGTGCCCTCTGCAGTGTGAGTTCATTCCACATGCTTGAAATCTGGGCAGACCTTGCGACTTGCTCTAGCTAATGCAGATGAGATAGAGCAGAGACATGGACAAGCATCATGATTAATTTTCCTAAAAATGCTGGGATATAAAGAGCATAGTGAAAACAGGAAGAACTTATCTTAAGGCTATTCCATTTTAAAAGCAGAGAGTTGGGAAGTTACATTCCTAACATACTCTTTGGTAATCAGCCAATAGCCTATCTTAAGGCAAGGCAAGCAGTCTTAACTGCTATGATCCTGGTGCTTGAGGGTAGCCACTATCTTGGAGAAGACCAAGAAGTTTATCCTACAGAATTATCTGGAGGACTGACTATGGATAATGACATATTATCTCTCACTGGAGATAGACATCATGAGACTGCATGAGAAGCCTACCCCCACTAACCCTTTACCTTTATCCCATTCCTGAAAGCCTTAAAAGACAGAATCCTAAGCCCTTAAGCATGCCTCCTCTCTGAGTTTGCCCGCACTCCCTTTTCTTGGAGTGTGTATTTTTAAGAAGACTTCTTACTGCTTAACTTACTGTGTTTTGTCCCTGTGCTCTCCCAGTGGCGTCTCTGTCAGTTTGCTATTTCATTCTATTTTCCAGACTTTAAGCACAAGTCTTCACTCTCTCCTGCTTCAGATAAGTAGAGAGGGGCTACTGAAAGCTCTGATTTGAGCTTGCAACTTCTTGTCAATGAGCTTCCCCTTCCTCTCTGCTTTATTCAAGTAAAACTGCCTTTGTGTACCTTGACTCAAGCCCATTCCTCCATTGGCGTGTATTCAAATAAAACTTTCATTCTATTTCAGTACTGTATTCTGCCCTTTCATTCTTTGTTGCAGTGGGGACAAGACCTGAGGAGAACAAACTCAACCCCCAACATTTCTAAGCCCATACTATGGGTGTCAACAGTGAAGCAAGTTTAAAATACTGGTCCCCAGATAATATTTTGTGAAACACTGCTCCCCTTTCTCATCTCAGCCCTCCACTTCTAGTTCATCATTTCTAGGGAACACCTTACCATCACTGTATACTCTGTACAGCTCCTCCTTTTGTGGCCCTTCACAACTACATGGAAGACTGGATAACTAAACCTTGAGAAATGGTCCTTAAGAAATAATTATAGCTGCCTTTAAAAAATTTGCTAGAGCCTCTAATTGAATCGCATTTATTTACAGTGACAATGTGACATTTTCCACCTCCATTTCCATCATAAAGTTAATACAAGCATATTTTTAAAATAGAGAAAACTATGAAGAAATGAAGGAAAATAATTATCATAACCCTACCATACTGAATTTGTCATATTTTTTCCCAGTATTTTTAATGTATTTTTCTTATACTTGAAATGAACCTGTATAGACATTTTTTAATTCTTCATGATTTTACTAGACTTTGAAATATCTCCCCACATGATTGAAAATTTCTATAAGCAAATTTGAAACAAACAATTCTTTGAAACAAATAATAATACATCATCAAAAAATATATCATGGTTTATTTAGCCATTGCCCTTATACTAAATATATAGATTGTTTCTAAACCTATCATTATGAATGATAGTAAGAGGAACATTTTTTACAAATAAAATATTTTCCTATCCTTTTTGGGTGTTCCCTTTAAATAGTTTCCTTAGAAGGGGGTGTGACTGTGTTAGAAACTGAGATTTTGCTGTGCATTCCCAAATTACTTCCCAGAAAGATGGCTTCAGTTTATATTCCCAGTGACTTTTTAAGAGCATCTCTATCTCACTGCGTCTTTGCTATCCTTTAAGTGTTTTATGATAACTGAAAAGCAATATCTCTTTGTCTTATTTTGCATTTCTTTTTTTCTGAGATTAATACTTTTTTCATATACTTATTGGCTGTTTTTCCTTCTTGATTTGTGAATTGTCTGTTAGTATTCTATGTACATTTATTTATTGGGGTCTTGGTGTATTTCTTACCAATTTTTCAAAAGCTTTTTTTATAGATTACCAACTTTTCTGTGATCTCTATTGCTAATATTTTTCACTCTGTTTCCTTTTTTAATTTTTTATATACAGACTTTAATTTTATGTACATATTCAGTTATATTAGTCTTTCCCTTTGTAATTGCTTGTGCTAATTTGAGAAAACATTCCTTTCCTAGTAATCACATGGCATCTCTTTATGTTTTTCTATTTGTTTTTGTTTTTGTTTGTTAACATAAAACTCTGGTCCATCTGGATTTTGTATGGTGTGTACATATTAATCCAACCAAGGATGTAAAAATATTTTTCTGCAAATATCTATTAAAATAAAGAAGAAGAAATGTATACCTAATACATATTCATTTCTCCATTTCACAAATGTGTAGATATTTTCGTGCATTAATTTTCCCCAAAGAAGTGTTTTTCTAATTAAAAAAAAATCCTGTTGATGTTTTTTTATTGAGATTATATTCATCTTTTAAGTTGATTTAAGATACTGACATCTTGTAAATCTGAGTATGAAAGCTTATATGTGGAGAATATTGTTTTAAAAAACTTTGGTTTCTTTGTTAATTATTGCTCAGGAAGCCAGTCAGTGTGAACAAAGTGCCTATGTCTGATTAGGTCAGGTGGTAGGGTAAGGTGCTAATGAAGCTAAGGAGGTGTCCCATGTGATTCAGGTTGTTTCAGGTGGCACATTTGGGTTGGTTTCAGTGTTCTGGTTTGTTAAGATTTATGAAGAGTCTGGGATTTTATCCTACTTACGGGCTAACAGGTTAGCCTGCCACAGTTTCATGGATGCTGGCAGAAGACAGGACTCCGGGTCAGAGACAAAGGGCTTTGTCACTCACAGCAAAGCACTAGGCAGGAATTTTGAAAAGTGGATATATTCATTTCTGATATAACTGGAAGAGTTACTCAGATGGATACACAGACCATTAGTTTCATTAGATTAGTGTTTCTGAGAAGTATCTTCCTAAAGCAGAGGCACCAGCATCTCCTTGGAAGATGTTAGAAGTGTACATAATCAGGACTACCCAGACCTCAACCAGAAATTCTGGGATGGAGCCTCCTGGTGATTCTAATGCAAGCCCAAGTTTGAGAATTAGTGTTTTAGATTGTATAAAGATAGGGAAGAGGAGCTTGATTTGTTGTGCAACTTCTGTATTCTAGATTTCATATCAGGTGCTTTACATGTTAAACGATTTAATCCTCAAAGAAATCTTGTTAGGTATATCAGATCATAATTTTACAGATGAGGAAACTGAGGCTCAGAAATGATAGCTAACTAGTTCTAAGTCCTAGAGTTAGTAAGTGGCACAGTAGGAATTTGAACTCATGTCTAGATGACAGCAAAGCCATGCATTCTGCCAGCCTCTTGCTGCACAAATGAAGTAAAAAAAAAAAATCTGTGGAATATATAGGTCTTTAATTTTAATAGTGCTTTAAATAGTTTTGCTGAATGACCAAAATCTTAATACTTTAAATAGAGAAGTGATTTGAAATTGATAACATTTAATTGAAGTAATACTTCAAGTCCTCCTTCACCCTAAAATTTTCTCATATATTTGTCTTTTCCTTCTCTAGATTCATGTTCCACTTCTAACTTGATATATTCATTCCATCTCACCTTTCACATCCCAAATACTAATTTTTGTAAGATTCTTCCCATTTCCTTCGTCACAGCACCCTATTTTAATCTCATAGCACTGATAATTTATGATTATATAATCTTGTTTGTGGCCTGTCTTTGCCTGTGTATTATAAACTTCACATGGATAAGACTGTATGTGTATTATAAACTTCACATGGATAAGACTGTATCAGTTTTGTCTAGCATGATACTAGGAACATAGTAGATATGTTGAAGAAATATAAATGAATGAATGTAAAATGAAAATGATAATATCCATTCTGTCTTCCTGTGACCCCTGAGCATCCAATTAGATAAATGCATGTGAAAATGCTTAGAAAAATGGACAGCTGATATGGTCTGAGGTGGTTTTATTATGTAAGGTAAAAAAAAAGAAAAAGACTGACTAAAGATATATCTCTTAGATTTATATAATATTTAGTAGGGGCTCAGTACTGAGAGTTTTATGTGTGGGTCACTCATGGAGCCTAAGGAATTTTACGTTTTCTCTCATTGTTTTAATTAATAGTTCATTCAGAGTCTTATTACATAATTATTACATTTGCATTTGTAATAGTTATTACAAAATTATTACATTTTTGTCTTCTAAAATATAGAATGATGCATTATTTTGATTTTATTAGGAAATTCTTACTTGCCTCATATAATATTTTGATGTATTTGCTATGTGAAATAGGCTCTGAAATGCTAAAGGTAATAAAAGCACAATCTATACTAATACTTTTGTCCATATTTTAGATTATTTAAAATTTTTAGTCTTTCTGAGAGTATTTACTGCTGTTTTTAACTGGATTTAAATTATTTACTTCTTTTAAGCCCGCATTTTTGTTAATGTAAGCTGCATCTCTCAATGTTGTTCCTAACTTCTTTTTATCCACTTACTGTGGTGAGACTATTTTTAAAAATAAACCTTTGTGTTGATCTTGTCTTTTCAAAATATTAACAGATAAGTTACATGTAACTAATTATCTGAAAAACAGTTTTCATTTCTTAATGAGTTGTTATGTTGTTGCTTTTGTTTTGTTTTGGGTTCTGTTTAGGTTGTGGTTTTTGTGGCCGGACGATGCACTGAAGAAGAAGAGGTACAGGAACAAGTGTGGCTGTCTTGGTGGCTGCAGATTCTTCGGTGGCACAACAACTGGCCTGGATTTCTTCAAGCTTGAAGAATTGACACCTTCCAGTAGCTCTGCATTTTCAAGCACAAGTGTAGAGTCTGATATGTACTATGGACAGTCTCTGCTACAGCCTGGAGAATGGATTATTATGAAAGAAATTCCCAAAATTGTAGATGGTAATATGTTATTTTGTCACTTGTGCTAAACCTTTATTATCTTTATCCCTATGTCATTCTGAGAAGTTCAGTACTACTGAACTTCTCTTGTTTTACCAGTCTTACAGGTAAAGTTCATTATGATCTGTCTTTATTTTCAGGTGATTTAATGAAAGCCAGACAAGACTAGTGAGATTTTTAGAGTTGCACGAGGAAAAAGTATGTCTACGATTCAGATCCCTGGTTGTTGACATGGGTGGTTTTCTTAGCTATGCTTATTCTAAATACTTCCTTATGTATCACCATTTTCCTAGAACACAGCTTCCAGAGATATACTTAGGAATAGATACGCTTCAAGGTAACAGTTGTTTTGCCAGTTTACTTTTTTTTAATTTTATTTTGCTATCATTAATATACAATCACCTGAGCAACATTCTGGTTACTAGGTTCCCCCCATTATCAAGTCCCCACCACATATACCCCATTACAGTCACTGTCCATCAATGTAGTAAAATGCTATAGAGTTACTACTTGTCTTCTCTGTGCTATACTGCCTTCCCCATACCACCCCCTACATTATGTGTGCTAATCGTAATGCCCCTTATTCCCCTTCTCCCTACATTCCCACCCTCCCTCCCCAGTCCCTTTCCCTTTGGTAACTGTTAGTCCATTCTTGGGTTCTGGAAATCTGCTGCTGTTTTGTTCCTTCGTTTTTGCTTTGTTCTTATGCTCCACAGATGAGTGAAATCATTTGGTACTTCTCTTTCTCTGCCTGGCTTATTTCACTGAGCATAATACCCTCTAGCTCCATCCATGTTGTTTCAAATGGTAGGATTTGTTTTCTTCTTATGGCTGAATAATATTCCATTGTATATATGTACCACATCTTCATTATCCATTCGTCTACTGATGGGCACTTAGGTTGCTTCCATTTTTGGCTATTGTAAATAGTGCTCTGATAAATATAGGGGTTCATATGTCTTTTTCAAACTGGGCTCCTGCATTCTTAGGGTAACTTCCTAGGAGTGGAATTCCTGGGAATTCTATTTTTAATTTTTTAAGGAACCTCCACACTGCTTTCCACAATGGTTGTACTAATTTACATTCCCACCGGCATGTAGCTGTCCAGTTTTGCCATCACCAGTTGTTGAAGAGGCTGTCATTTGCCCATTGTATTGCTCCTTTATCATATATTAATTGACCATATATGCTTGGGTTTATATCTGGGCTCTCTAGTCTTTTCCATAGGTCTATTGTTCTGTTCTTGTGCCAGTACAAAATTGTCTTGATTACTGTGGCTTTGTAGTGGAGCTTGAGGTCAAGGAGCATAATCCCCCCTGCTTTATTCCTCCTTCTCAGGATTGCTTTGGATATTTGGGGTCTTTGTGGTTCCATATGAATTTTAGAACTATTTGCTCTAGTTTGTTGAGGATGCTATTGGTATTTTGATAGGGATTGCATTGAATCTGTAGATTGCTTTAGGCAGGATGGCCATTTTGACAATATTAATTCTTCCTATCCATGAGCATGGGATGTGTTTCCATTTATTTTTATCTTCTTTAATTTCTCTCATGCATGTCTTGTAGTCTTCAGAGTATAGGTCTTTACTTCTTTAGTTAGGTTTATTCCTAGGTATTTTATTCTCTTTGAAGCAATTATGAATGGAATTGTTTTCCTGATTTCTCTCTCTGCTAGTTCAGCATTAGTGTATAGGAATGTAACAGATTTCTGTGTATTAATTTTGTATTCTGCAACTTTGCTGAATTCAGATATTAGATCTAGTAGTTTTGGAGTGGAGTCTTTAGTGTTTTTTATGTACAATAGCATGTCATCTGCAAATAGTGACAGTTTAACTTCTTCTTTACCAATCTGGATTCCTTGTATTTCTTTGTTTTGTCTAATTGCCATGGCTAGGACCTCCAGTACTATGTTGAATAACAGTGGGGAGAGTGGGCATCCCCGTCTTGTACCCGATCTCAGAGGAAAAGCTTTCAGCTTCTTGCTGTTCAGTATGATGTTGGCTATGGGTTTATCACATATGGCCTTTATTATGTTGACGTACTTGCCCTGTATTTTGTTGTTTTATCATGAATGGATGTTGAATTATGTGGAATGCTTTTTCAGCATCTATGGAGATGATCGTGTGTTTTTTGTCATTCTTTTTGTTGATGTGGTGGATGATGTTGATGGATTTTTTAATGTTGTACCATCCTTGCATCCCTGGAATAAATCCTACTTGATCATGATGGATGATCTTTTTGATGTATTTTTGAATTTGGTTTGCTAGTATTTTGTTGAGTAATTTTGCATCTGTGTTCATCAGGGATATTGGTGTGTAATTTTCTTTTTTTGTGGTGTCTTTGCCTGGTTTTGGTATTAGAGTGATACTGGCCTCATAGATTGAGTTTGGGAGTATTCCCCCATGTTTTACTTTTTGGAAAACTTTAAGGAGAATGGATATTAGGTCTTCACTAAATGTTTGATGAAATTCAGTGGTGAAACTATCTGGTCTACAGGTTCTGTTCTCAGTAGTTTTTTGATTACCGCTTCAATTTCAATGCTGGTAATTTGTCTGTTTGGATTTTCTGTTTCTTCCTGGGTCAGCCTTGGAAGGTTGTATTTTTCTAGAAAGTTGTCCATTTCTTCTATGTTATCCAGTTTGTTAGCATATAATTTTTCATAGTATTATCTCATAATTCTTTATATTTCTGTGGTGTCTGTAGTAATTTTTTCTTTCTCATTTCTTGTTCTGTTTATGTGTGTAGACTCTCTTTTTTTCTTGATCAGTCTGGTGAGGGGTTTATCTATTTTGTTTATTTTCTTGAAGAACCAGCCCCTGCTTTCATTGATTCTTTATATTGTTTTATTCATCTCAATTTTTTTTATTCCTGCTCTAATCTTTATTATGTCCCTCCTACTACTGACTTAGGGCCTTATTTGTTCTTTTTCTAGTTCCATTAATTGTGAGTTTAAACTGTTCATTTGGGATTGTTCTTCTTTCCTGAGGTAGGCCTGTATTGCAGTATACTTCTCTCTTACCACGTCTTTTGCTGCATGCCACAGATTTTGCGGTGTTGTATTTACCAGTTTACTTTTATAGGAAAACTTATCAATAGTAATATTGATATCATTGGCCCTTTTGTCGGAAACTACTTTTGCAAAATACTCTTTTTATCACTAAAATTGAGCATGTTGAGAAGAGTAGTCTTTCCTTAAAACCTGTAGGATAATGTTGCAAATATATGAGTTTGTTATGAGCAGTGAATAGTGACTTTAACCCTATTAGATTTAAATTTATCTAGTGTCTTTTCTCTAAAGAATCCAGAAATGGATTTTCCTTTGGGTTTCGTAGTTATGTGTTCCTACAATTAAGTTCAGCATTTACTGCTTAAGTTGTCAAGAAGTGAAATGTAGAAAAATCTTTATGTTCCACCAATATTTGGCCTTTTTCCCTGATTCATTCAGAAACATTAATTTAGCACTACCTTTTGTCAGTAGACAAAGGTAGGAAAGTAGTAGTTTTAACTTCAAGTGTTTACTGGATTGATTTCCCATGTATAAGGAGCTCCTAGAGGAAAGAGCTGGACTACACATGCCAAATTCTTGTTTAAATGACTTTTCACTGAATATTAATACATAAGTATGTGTGTGTCATTTTAAGGTTATTTGACTTTAGCAATCTTGCTAGAATAAGAGCAGGTATCTTATATAGTCAGCCAACACCAGAATTTCTTGACATTTAATGGATAAGAAAGATGTTAAATCAAATTTAACTTAACTGTCTTATTTCTTTCTTATATTTGAATAATCTTTGTTTTTAAGATTTCTTACAGGCATTTTTTTTTTCATTTAATCCCCCTCCTATGTGAGTTCTGTGTTTTGTTTATAGCAAAGAAACTGAGGCTCCTCACTGAAACTGAGTTGCATGAACTCATCCAGCCAAGTATATAGCTGAGCTGAAGCTGAAATCAGGGCCACTAAAGCCACTTGAGGGTTGTTTCTATCCTACTACAGCTGGCACTAATTATAAAGACTACTTGATTTTATAGTCTGCAGGTCAAAGTGTCACTGTCATTCAAAGAAGAAAGTCTACAGGGAGTTTGCACATGGTGTAAAAGCGGAAAGATAGCAAATCTCTAGCAATGAACAAAGCAAAGCTCATTGTAATTCTTATAATATGTAATAGGGAGTATCTGTATTTCCTAGTAATTTTCTCGAGAATGAGTTGTAATTCACAAATTACTGTGAGTTTCCTGTCCAGGGAAGGCTGGAATTAGCCCTACATAAGTGTCTGACTTTGTGATTGTTGAGTTTTTCAGGAGCCAAGTATAGATGTACAGTTTTAGGGTAGAATCAAGGAGGGCACACTAGTAGAATGAAGGATTCCTAGAAAGGTCAGTGAACACTAGTTTCTTATCACTTAGCAATAAGTCAAACCCATTTTTCTTTCGACTTTTATTTTGAATTTTACATCTGTGGTGGTAGAGTCAAATAATATATTGTAAGTTCTTAAGTCTTCTTATCCCTCAAATTCCATCTAGAACTTCATTCTGCTTTGGGGAGAGGGTTTCTCCCACTATCAGGTTTCCCTGTTTTGAGTAATTCAGGGCTGACAGGAGAAGAGGGGAAGTTGGCCAAGAGTTTTTTTTTTTTTTTCATCTAAGCAGCTATGGAACCTTCCTTTATCCTCCCCTAATTTATATGGCATACATGGCTGAGGATTTAAAAGGCTGAGGAAATGTTCCAGATTGAAGAAGGCATCACAACTAAATACAATAGTATATGATCTTAGATTGGATCCTATAGTAGAGTGGGCAAAAGTACTTTAAAGAACATTTTGGGGTCATTTGAGAAAATTGGAACGCACAAGGCAGATAACAGTATTATATAATTAGTAAATGTACCAAGTTGATAATTATACAGAGGCTATGTAGTCTTAGGAAATAAACATTTAAGTATTTAGGGTAAAAAAGGTCATGACATCTGCAAATTACTCTCAAATGGTTCAGAAAATGTTATGTATATTAGTTGTAAGTAGAGCAAATGGGTAAAATGTTTGAAACAGATAATTCTAGGTAAAAGATACATGAAGACTGTATTTTTTCTTGAAAGTTTTCTGTAAGTTTGAAAATTTTCAAGTAAAAGTCTTAAAAAAAATTTCACTATTTATGTACTATGTATCCATACTTAAGTAGATTTACTTCTATATGTGTTTAACATACTGCTATGTGAAATTAGATACTTGTGTTTTTTTTAATGATTTTTTAAATACTTATAAACAGGGAATTAGATTAAGTTGTTACATTTTTCCTAAATTTCTTTTGAAATTATGGTGTTCATGTAACCTACTCTTTTGTTTGTTTGTTTAGGTAATGTGAATGGCATGAAGAGGAAAGAATGGGAAAACAAATCAGTGGGAATAGAAGTGGAGAGAAAAACTCAGCACCTTAGTCTTCAAGTACCATTACGCTCTCATAGCTCCTCCTCTTCCTCAGAAGAGAACAGTAGCTCTAGTGCTGTGCAGCCTTTATTGGCTGGTGAGAAGGAGAGTCCCTCTTCTGTTGCTGATGACCACCCGGTCCAGAAGGAATTCTTGCATGCTACAAAAAGAGATGATGGCCATGTAAGGTCAGTATTCATTTTTGATTTAGAAACTTGATCATAAGAGGATTCTAATTGTTTTAAATTATGGCAAAAAAAAACTTCTTTGTCTCAACTCACCCACTGTAGAAGATTTTTTCTTGTCCTGAACGTATTTTTAAATGAGTAGTTCTTGTCATTCCACCACTCAGAGTGAACTGTGGTTAACATTTGGAGATTATCCTTTCAGTCTGGTGAATATTGTTTTAGTCCTTGGTCCCTTAATAGACAGTTACTTGCATCTTGAAAAAAACTGTTCTCTTGATAGTGTATTTCAGATTTTCCTCCTAACTCCTTTTCTGTTCCTTCTCAGTTTCTATTTCCATATCCTCTGTTTTCCCCTCTTTCATCTTTTCTCTTCCTTTTCCAGCCTGCCGTTTGTGAAATGTTGTTACCCCTCAGGACTCCATTCTGTACCCTTTTCCTCACTCACTCCACTGTACTGTTTCCCTGGACAGTCTCAATAACTGTTTGGCTTCAGTGGTCTGTAGCTAACATTTTAAAGATCTAAACCTCCAGCCAAAACTTTTGTCCCTATAAGCCCAGCTACCTGCCTGATATTTCTACCTGTATATGCCATACACTGCAAACACAGCATATAAAAAATAACCATGTGCCCGTCATGTTCAAATTGCTCTGCCTCATTAAATGGCAGGACTATATCAGTTGCTGAAGTCAGAAATATTGAGGTTATGTGTGGCCTGTTCTCCTTTAATCCCTCTCATTTAATCAAAGGTGCTGGTATATTTCATTGGACAAGCTTGTAAAGGGTGTGAAAAAAGTTTATAAATGCATTAGTTGTGTCCATGGATTATGGATAGAAAATTATACTCTGCGTTTCTTTAAATTTTCATTGTGTTTTAAGCTGCTGAACACATATTGTGCTGTTTTACCACTTTGTATGGATATTTGATTGTAAAATTTTAGATTTTCCTTTATTTGTAAAATAAATAATAAAATTACTCAAAGGATTTTATAAGTATACTTCTATTTATATTTAGAGTAAATTGCATGGTGTACAGTAAATGGTTAATAGCTTTGCTTTCTGTTTTAGTATCCCTACAGAAATTTCAGGAAATAGCCCTGTGTCTCCTAATACTCAGGATAAGTCAGTAGGTCAATCTCCTCTGAGATCTCCCTTGAAACGACAAGCCTCTGTATGTTCCACTCGACTTGGAAGTACCAAGAGCCTTACTGCTGCTTTGTACGGGGACAAGCAGCCTGTTACGGTTGGAGTCCAGTTCAGTAGTGATGTCTCTCGAAGTGATGAGAACGTACTAGATTCACCAAAGCAGAGAAGAAGTTTTGGTTCATTCCCATACACACCATCAGCAGACTCTAATTCCTTTCATCAATATCGATCAATGGATTCCAGCATGTCAATGGCTGATAGTGAAGCCTACTTTTCTGCAGCTGAAGAATTTGAACCCATAAGCAGTGATGAAGGCCCTGGAACTTACCCAGGTAGAAAAAAGAAGAAGAAACAAACCCAGCAGGTTGAGTACAGCAGGGGTTCCATATATCACAGTGTTGAAGGACCACTTACTGGCCACGGAGAAAGCATTCAGGATCCCCGAACTCTGCCGTTCAAAACACATCCTTCCCAGGCTTCATTTGTTTCTGCATTAGGTGGAGAAGATGATGTTACAGAACATCTGTATATCATAGAAGTTGAGAAGACAGTAGAGAGTGAACAGATTACTTCTCAACAACCTGTGATCAATTGTTATCAGACTTACCTTACTCAGTTCCAGGTAATTAATTGGTCAGTGAAGCACCCAGCCAACAAAAGAACCTCCAAGTCCTCATTGCATCGTCCCCTTGATCTGGACACACCAACCAGTGAAGAAAGTTCATCATCATTCGAACAGCTTTCTGTTCCAACTTTTAAGGTATAAATTACTACATCATTAGTTTCCACTAATATTTCTTTAGAAAAATAGATTTTTAAGATACTTTAAAATTACTTTCTCAATCATTTTATCTACCTTTCTGAAAGAGAATTTCTGAAGTCATGACTTCATGTAGGACAGTAAGTCACAGGGTTATTGATGAATATTATAAGTTTAGGCATATCAAATTGAGAAATAGTTTCAGACTTGATTGTCACATGTTAATGTATAGCCTCTGTGAATATTATACTACAAGATTAGGATCAAGTCCTTGTGTGTTCGTATTTTCTGTGTCATAAAAATAAAATTTTGAGATTTTTTTTTAATAGTTGATGTTCTTCTTACTAATAAATAACTGCTTCTGTGCAAACCTAATTCTAGTGTTTAAGATCTTATAATTAAGTATGAATTGGTTATTGTCCATTTCTGTAATGCGTTCTGTAAATAGCCTTTTTTAGAAAAGCTATAAATGTGTCAGAATAAATTTAGTGATAAATTTTAGGAAAACTTTTTATAAAACTATAAATTTTATAAAGAGAAACTTCTTTGATTTTTAAAGACCAAAATTAAACATAAAATCTTACAGAACTGATTAACAGTGTTCAGGAAGCTTGTGTGGTGTATACTTAACTCATGCATATATACTTTTTTAAACTGTCTTAAATGTTAATTTATTCATTCTTATCAGATAGTTATTTTATCGTACTGGGTGCCAGGCATTTTATGTACAGTGATGAGGGAAATGAAGATAGGCTTACAGTTTAGGGGTAGGAGACAGACAGTTAATAACCACTTAAGTATATGATTTCAAATTAAGAAGAGTCTTATGAAGATAAACAAAGGATGCTGGGATAGAGAAGTGAGGGGTAGGGCTACCTAGAGTATATTGACATGAAAGGTCTATCTGAGGAGGCAATATTGAAACTGAAACTTAAAGGCTAAGAAGGAATTGAGGATGGGAAGACCTAGAGGCATTCAGGGCACAGGCATCAGCTTTGCTGAAATTCCGAAGTAGGGAAGAAGTCAGTGTGCACGAGACATAGTGAGTTAGCAGGGAGACTTGCTGATGATAAGGCTAGAGAACTGAACAGGCACCAGATCATTAAGGACTTACAGACCAGAGTATGTGTAGTTAGAATTTTATTTTAATTTCATTGAGAAACTCATGAGAGCTCTTAGGATATGTGACATGATCTCATGCGCTTTGGCTCCTAAGTGGAACTGAACTGTCATTAAAAGAGAGGAAGCAGGGTGATTACTTAAGAGGAATTGCAGCAGTCTGTGCAGAAAGATAACAGGCTTGAACTTAAGTAATGATAGAAAGGTGGTATATGGACTGGAATATGTAAGGAAATTGTGTGTGTGTGTGTGTGTGTGTGTGTGTATTTAAGTACTATTGTGTTGAAAAAGAAACATTAGTGACAGTTACAAAGTTTCAGTTTTAAGGTTGTGCCCATTTTTAATCTTACCCAAGATAAACTGCCTATGCTAAGATTTCAAAATGTCTTGATTCCATATGAGAACATGTTGGTAGGTGAATTTTCCAGTGTAAAAACTCAATGGTCCTTGCTTTGCATAATAGTACCAGAGAGGTTAAAAATAGTGTAGTATTTTCAAAAAGTCCTTCTAGCTTGACTGGGCAGTCAAATCTCTGGAGAAAATTAAGCAAGAGATATGTATCTTTAGACAACTTCAAAAACAAAACATAGGCGATATGAAAGTTTTTATTCTCCATTAAATCTAAATAATGTAGAATTTAAAAGGGTTCAGTTTGGTTATTTAAGGGCATATTTATGTATTATCTTTTATGGATAAAAAATAGTGTCTAGCTTTTACTATAATGTAATGTCTCTCTGGATTCTTTCCCACTTAATTATTGATTGTGGATTGCAGAGAAGACTCTAAAATTAGCTTTAAAAAAGCTTACTTTTTTTGGAACTTGGGAATCAAGACTTGCTTTTTTAAAGCCCTTTCTTTAAAAAAAAAGAACTTGAATTTAAGCTTTAGCTGTATACTTTTTTACTCTCATTGCTGAATCCTCACAGCCCTGCCCTGTCATTTGTCAAACTAATCAGTAGATTAAATTACTAAGTGATTATTTTCTGTGATTTTCTGGTTTTGTTAAATATTTATATTGTATATATCAAATCACATTAACAAGGTAATCTGGATATTCACAAATACTAGTCAATAGCTTAATATTAGAGAATAATTAATACTAAAATTCTATACTATAAATTATGTTTTATATTATCATAGATTATTAAACAGGGGCTCACAGCTAATTCTTTACTAGACAGAGGAATGCAATTTTCAGGATCAACTTCAAAGTAAGTAAAAATTACATACTTTTGAAATGTAAAGTCAGTTTTTTAAATTGAAGTATTGATATAGAATCTTATATTGGTTTAAAGTATACAACACAGTAGTTCAGCAGTTACCCATATTATTAAATCTTCACCTCTTCTAGTGCCGTTACTATCTGTCAACATAAAAAGATGTTACAGAGTCATGACTATATTTTCCATGCTGTACTACTGTTCCCATGTCCGACTTATATTGTGATTGGAAATTATTGTGCCCCTTTATCCACCTCATCCTCCCCACCCATCCACCTCAACCCCTTCCCATTGGTAACCACTAGGAACTTCTCCATGTCATGAGCCTACTGCTGTTTTGCTCATTCTGTTTTGCTTTCTTTTTATATTCTACAAATAAGTGAAATCATGTGGTATTTGTCTTTTTCCACCTGATTTATTTCACTTAGCTCAATACCCTCTAGATGCATCCATGCAAATGGCAGGATTTCTTTCCATTTTATGGCTGAATAATATCCCATGTGTATACGTACCACATCTTTTTTATCTATTAATCTATTAATGGACACTTAGATTGCTTCCATATCTTGGCTAATATAAATAATGTGACGATAAACATAGGGATGCATATATCTTTTTGAATCAGGAATTTTGTTTACCTTGGGTAAATTCCTGGAAGTAGACTTACTGCATCTTACGGTATTTCTATTTGTAGTTTTTTGAAGAACTTCCATACTGCTTTCCACAGTGGCTGCACCAATTTACATTCCTACCAGCAGTGTAGTAGGGTTCCCATTTCTCCACATTCTCGCCAACACTTGTTATTTCTCATCCTTTGGATAGTGGCCATCCTAACTGGTGTGAGGTGCTGTTTCACTGTGGTTTTAATTTACATTTCCCTGATGATTAGCGATGTGGAGCATCTTTTCATGTGCCTGTTGGGCATCTGTATTTCTTCTTTGCAGAAGTGTCTGTTCAGATCCTCTGCCCATTTTTTAATTGGGTTATTTGTTTTTTGGGTATTGAGGCATATGAGTTCTTTATTATATTTTGGATGTTAACCCCTTATCAGATAAATCATTTACAAATATATACTCCATATTCCAGGGTGCCTTTTTGTTCTGTTCATGGTGTCCTTTACTGTACAGAAGCTTTTTAGTTTGATTTAGTCCCACTTATTTATTTTTTATTTTGTTTCCCTTGCCTGAGGAAATGTGTCCAGGAAAAAATTGCTCATACTTAATGTTCAAGAGATTTTTGCCTGTTTCTTTCAAAGAGTTTTACAATTTCATAACTTACATTCAAGTCTTTGGTCCATTTTGAGATTACTTTTGTGTATGGAATTAGACAATAATCCAGATTCATTCTCTTATATGTAGCTGTTCAGGTTTCCCAGCATCATTTATTGAAGAGGCTGTCTTCCCCATTGTATATTCTTGATTCCTTTATCATATATTAATTGACCATATAAGCATGGGTTTATATCTGGGCTCTCTATTCTGTTCCTTTGATCTATGGTTCTGTTTTTGTGCCAGTACCATACAGTTTTAATGACTGTAGCTTTGTAGTGGAGTTTAAAGTCAGGGAGCATAAACCCCCAAAGTCAGTCTTTCTTGATTTTGCGATATGTAGAGTTTATTCTGAGGAGTAACCATTCTTGACTATAGACTTAAAGAATAAATTACCCTAAATTATTCAACTCTGTTGTCTTTCAAGGCTTTGTCCACATTTTTAAGAAGTCCATAGCATTTCTATTAGATATACTGAGCAAACCATAACTTGACATGTCAAAATTGGAAACTAACAAGAATTCAGCATTGTAATTTTTGTATTTTGGAAAAGCCCCATTCTATTTAAGTAAATATGTCCAAATTTTTTCTTATTTGATGTATTAACCATCTTTGATCAATTTATATTTTAGTACCTTATTTTCCCTGTTTTCAAAAGGTATATGGGACATAAAATATCTAGCACAATTCCATGAAATATTTAGTTGAAATAAATGTAGGTTTAGTGATTTACTAATGTTAAGGAAGCTACAACCTCTATTTTTTTTTTCATAATCTTTTTAATATATACTTTGCTTGTTAAATTGTATAGTACACCATATACTCCTCTGGAAAAGAAAGCTGTTGATAACACAGATGATGAAACAATAACAGAAGAGTGGACCCTTGATCAACCAGTCTCTCAGACCAGGACAACAGCCATAGTTGAAGTAAAAGGAACTGTTGATATTGTTCTGACTCCCCTGGTGGCTGAAGCTTTAGACAGGTATTAGTTTTGTCTAAAAATGTAACTACTGTATGTGGTATGATTAGAATATATGATATGGTATGTTCATAAAGAACGTTGATGACTATTTTGACTGAAGAAAAATGAAAATATGTTTTGAAAGGTCTATGTTTCAGTGTCATTTGTTATTTTTTAAGTGTAAACAGTTATGTTGCAATATTATAATAATTATATTGCATTACATCTTCCATTTTTTATTTTTGGGCTGATGATCATAAAATGATCAAATACCCAGGAACCAATTACTGAGTTTGATGTTCTTTCTACTATGTAGTCAGTAAGGAATAAAGATTCTCTGTCCTGTAAGGAGCTTATAGTCTACCTAGGTAAACAAAACCAACATGAATAAAATCTAGAATGGAATATAATGGGACAGTTTAGAGAAATAAGATCATACTATTAAGTGATATTTAAGTTTCATTTACTGTTTTCCTTCCCTCAGATATATAGAAGCAATGGTTCATTTTGCTAGTACCCAACATCCGGCTGCAATTGTAGATGATCTCCATGCCAAAGTCCTCAGGGAGGCTGTCCAAAACAGCAGGACTACCTTCTCAGAAAATGTAAGCAATTTTTACTCATTGAGTAAAGCAAATTGAGTGTTCATTTTACATAATACCCAAATTTGAACAAAATTGAATATATTAAGATTTTATTAGCCATTTCATTTGTAATACATGGACATTTCTAAATAATCTTTGTGTATCATTGGCTCCATAAGAGATAGCATACTTAATGATTCTGTGGATTAAATGGTAATACTAAAATATAGCTTTATTTTATTTTGGAAGTAGCATAAGTCCAAACCTTTCCTAAAGAGCTTTTGCCCTAAGTGAATGAAGATTCTTTAGGACTGGTACATTCATTTTCTGAGGAAGCAAAGCTGCATATTGTTTTGACTTTCCTCTATGCTTAGCTAAATTATGTCTTGAATATTTTTGAGATTATTTTTGTTCATCTCAGTTAATCAAGTCATTGCCTCCTGGTGTGTGATATTCTCCTTATGTGTGGTCCTAGCCACAAAACTGGTTTCTTACCAGTCATATCCTGGTGCTCTTCTGGTAATTCTGCATTTGACTTTCAAATTTATTGGGGTCATATTTGGACTAGAGAGCAGACGCAAGATAAAAGTGAGGCTGATAATTTTTAATGGTCCAGTTATTCAAAATATATTGGCATTTCATGTGATATGTAGTTAGGGTAGAGAAATGCACATTAAAAGAAATTTAAAAATATTCCTACCCAACAAGGAGCCAATGATCAGAACCAGACAAACCTGCCCTCAAGTAAGTAAAATTTAGTTATCCTGAAAAAGTACCTGTTATTATTACCTGTTATTTATTATCATTTTTTCTGTTTCCTTGTAGGCTGATTTCACTTTGTTATGTATCACTTCTTTCAATCCTGAAGCTACCAATCTGTTTATTAGCTTTTCTAAGTTTTGGACTGGGAGCGACTAAGCCAGCTGGCAGCTGGCTCATAGACGGGTCTACAGGGACACAGCGAATAAGGCATGCTGCTGTTGTGGGTGTTGTGGAAAAATGTCTGGGAAATAATAATTCCACTTTGAATCTTTTTAGTTATCTTCCAAACAAGATATTAGAGGAGCAAAAACTGAACACCCTCCCATAGGAACCACTAACCAAGGACAAGCACAAACAAATCTTACAGTGAAGCAAGATAATGTAACTATTAAAGGTCTTCAGGCTAATGTCAGCATACCAAAGGTAACAAACAATAAAACAATATTTTTAAAAATTTTCTTAAAAAAGGACAACATTTTGTGGGTTTTATCCTTTGTGCTTACCAAACTGAATGGTGGAATAGATTGTAATATAAAAATATGTATTTTATTCTGTTGATGATCTAATGCAAGAATTAAATGAATGTGGTTTACTTAAGCAGAATAGTGGGTAATTTTACTAAAATATTCCATATCTGTATTCCATACAGCCAGAAAGTATTCCATAAAGAGTTTAATTATGATAATTTTATAAGTCTGTAAGTTTTGTCTTCACTCTCAGATACCTAATATACCATCTTAACAAAGAATTTTTCATTTTCCTGTGTATTTTATTTGTAAGTGATTATATCACTTTTCAACTCTGAAATTTATGACATTTTGTGTGTTAGATAAACCTGTGTTTGTTACAAGCTTCAGTGGAAGAACCTCCAAGTACTGCTCCTAGTAGAAGTGTGACTCACGTTTCCCTAGTAGCATTGTGTTTTGACAGAATTGCTACACAAGTTCGAATGAACCGGTAAGAAAGATTTTGCTGAGTTAAGCCATGATTGTCTTGCTCGACTTCAGAGCAAACCTAAGTCATCTTTTTAATACATTTCTGAAAATGTTAATGTTAAAACTCAAAACTGGCATTGAAATTTCAGATCTCACTTTGTAGATTAGCAAAGTAAGTAAAAGTTTTTACAGTTTTTACTCATATTATTTTTTATTAAACACTGAAGAATTTGTTATTAATATTGGTTTAATTAAAATGGTGAATTAAAAAAAGCAACACTTATTAGTTAAATGGTTTTACTGAACTAAATTATTTAAATGTTAACCATCGTATTCTTTTTCTTTTAACATAAAGAGGTGTGGTTGAAGAAACTTCAAACAGTATGGAACCTGGCGGAAAATCACATTTTGATAGGTATGTCCATGCCTCTAAGATGCAGCCGCAGTCATCTGGATCTCTCAGATCAAATGCTGGTGCAGAAAAAGGCAAAGAAATTGCAGCCAAGTTAAACATCCATCGAGTTCATGGGCAACTTAGGGGTCTTGATACAACAGGTAGGACTCTACAGCAAATATTTTTTCTTTGACATATTAAATGTAAGAGGATTTTGCAGAAGGAAACATGATTATTTTCCTTTGAATATTGCTACAGTTTGAATATCTTATAAGAAAAAGGTATTTCTGCATATGTTAAACACATGATGTTTAATTATCCATTACTCACATTCTAAACAGAATGTAAGGTAAACTTTGATAGGAAGATTAAGTGGCATGGCCCCAAATTGGAAACTGCTTTTATCTCCCATCTGTTATCTTCATGGTATCGGCTTGCTCACTGTAAAACAGAGAAACTATGATATTTATAGTCTTTCTCACTTTTAAAAATTACTCTGTTGGCACAACTGTATTAAAAATTAATTTCAGTGTCAAAAGTAGATAGTCGAGTCTGTAAAATACAGTGGCAATAAGAGTTCTTGGTAGACATGGCTATGCCTTTTAAAGTCCCTGATGAGATAAAAGAGAAAATTAGGGATGTCACATACTTTTTCAATATTTTCGACTCAGCTGTGTGCATATGCTCATTTAGAGGATTAAGTGATATTAGATTGTCAGATTGAATCCAAAAAAAAAAAAAAGAGTTTTTTAAACTTATTTGAGATGATTACTATGCTAGAATTTCCACGTGGGACAGGTTACCAGTCCTGAACAAATGATTTCCTTTAATTAGCTTACCATATTCTGTAGGCTCTGAAGTTGCCATCATTCCTGCCTATATTCTGGGTCTATGTAACTGCTGTGACTTTCTCAAAGCTTATCTCACCATCCTTGTATTTCACAAAAGCATTTGACCTGAGGATTCCTAATAGAGAGACTTTCCATGACTACCTGAGACCTGCAGTCCTAAAACTGCTGCAAAATACAGTGGCTTGAGTATAAAAAGGCATTTCTCAGCTCTGTAGTTTGCACTGGTAACTAGTTTATACTTGGGTGTTGTACAGTCCATAAGCAGTAACCAAATATAATTTTAAAAGGTGCTTTATACAAAAAAACTCACCAAAGAAAACACACCCAGTAAAATTCCAAGGTATACACTGTGTTAAAAAGGCAGGGAGAAAAGAAATGTAAATGCCTTTGCTTGTATGTATGTAAAATATCTGTGAAAGGAGACTCAATAATCTAATGACATTTGTTACTTATAGGGAGAGGAAGTAGATATCTGGGTGTGGTGGTAGGGCTTTTCTTTGTATACCCTTTAATACTTTTTGGAACTTTGGTCTATGTTAGTATATTACCTAATCAAAAAAATTTAAATAAAATTCAAGTGAAATTCTCACCTTACACCATACACCAGAATAAGTTCATGAAATTAAGGGCAAATATAAGAAATCATAGGAAATGTAGGTGAATATTCTCTCTCATCAATGAAGACTTTCTCATCATAAACAAAAAGTATAGTATTTCATGTGGTGGAATATTACATAGCTATTAAACAACATCTTTGAAGAATTTTTAATGACCTAAGGAAATTATGGTTTCCTGTTACATGAAACATGTGAACCAAAGCTGGGTTTGTAAAATGCTTTCTGAAAAGTTAGAAGGAACCTTACTTCAAATGTAAACAGGTTATCTCTCGGTGGTAAATCTTCATGTGTTTTTTAAAATCTTCTTTTTTGCTTTTCCATATTCATTATCTGTAATCAGAGAAAGAAATGAAAAACAATGGTAAGATAAATAAAAACCTCTGTCAGGCATTCAGGATGTCAGTTTCCATACTGCATATTATAAGTGGTGGAATTGCAGCCATGTCTAATGATGAATCTGTAGTTACACAAAATATATTAGCATAAAGCAATCTTTTAGTAAAAGCTGTAATTTTCTTAGAAAATAATGGTTTTCCTAAGGCTGGGTAATTAATAAAAATTATTTTTTTTATTTTGTAAGATGATGGGGAAGTATTTAAAAAGTAGTTTACTCTGAAGCTAAATTATTCAGGAGCTTTCTTTTTCATTCAGGAGCTTTTTAACTTCACATTTTTTGAGTACCCCCTAATCTTTCTGAAATGAATTCACCCTGCCTGTGAGCAATTATTTGTTAATTATGGAATCTTTTTTTTTCTCCCTCTTCAACATGATTCTAATACTTTTAAGTATGACATTGGACAGCATTATTTTAGAAGTTGGTTGATTAGTCTGCTCTTTTTGACAGAATAAAAAGATATCTTTTCAAGGCAACCACTGTGCCAAATATTTACATTGTTTTTAAAAATACACAAACTTCTGTCTTTAAAAATGGTTGTTTTGTTCTCTTTTGATAACAGATATGGGTACCTGTGCCATCACTGCTATTCCCTTTGAGAAGTCCAAAGTTTTATTTACTCTTGAAGAATTGGATGAGTTTACTTTCGTAGATGAAACTGATCAGCAAGCTGTTCCAGATGTAACTCGAATGGGTCCCAGCCAAGAAAAATGGGGTTGGATAATGTTTGAATGTGGACTTGAAAACTTAACCATAAAGGGTAAGCATTTTTTTAATTCTGTTTAAGTGGGGGACAAATTTGCCCCACATTGCTGAGATGTTTTAAACAATTGTGACTTTCAGTAACACAAATCAGCATATTTAAGCAAAAACTGTGGTACCTGGGATTATTTACCATGTGACTGAAAACTAGTACAAAATCTCAATGCCTGAATGAAAAACATTTGTGGTTCAAAAAAAATTCCCAAATAAAATATAAAGCCATTGAGCTTTTGAAAGTTTGTATCTTTGGAATCTGGATCTTATTTGTAGAGCTTTGCTATGTAGGATGAAAATACTGTAAATCCTTTATTGAGTGAGACTGACTTATATTTGTTTTCTTTTAGATTATTGTAAAAATAGGAAGGCTGAATTGTCTGTAAGACTTTTAGGTTTAGTCTTATATAATAGTAGTTGTGTATGCCTACAGTTCCTTACCTGACAATCCAATCTTAACATTACTTTTATAGGTAAGGACAAAGTTTTGGTGAGGAAAAAAAAAAGATCTTTATGAGATTTCTATTTTTTATTATCTTTATGGATGCTGTAGAGTAGAACATTGATACACAACTATTATTAACTAAATTCTTCCATTTTTATAGGAGGAAGACAGTCTGGTGCTGTTTTATATAATACTTTTGGAATTATGGGTAAAGCTAGTGTCACAGAAAGGGGTGGAGTGCTGACATCCAATAATTCTTCTGATTCTCCAACCGGCAGTGGCTATAATACTGATGTCTCTGACGATAATCTTCCTTGTGATCGAACAAGCCCTTCTTCAGACTTAAATGGAAATTCTGTTTCAGATGAACAGGTTGGTGAATTTCTAATAATAATAATAATACTTTGGAAATATAACAGGAAAACTACATACTCAATCCAAAATTAATTTCTGGAGTGTATTTGCTTGTCCTTCCATATTTTGGATTTTGCTGAAATGGTATTTTGATTTGATGCATATTTCAAGAGTTTAATCATAGTTTTCTTGTGAGGTATTTGGAAGTATTTGAAAGGTGGGTGGGGATTCGCACTTTAATTAGGGAAATTAAAAAATGTGGTAGCTGCTCCGTGGACGAAAGAACTGGAAAGAGCCTAGCTACTAAAATACTAGACAAACTCGGACATCTTCTTGATGTCTCTGATCCTACTTTCCTTGCTGAAAGTCCTTGAATTTTGTCGCATTGCTTTCTTTGAGCTCTCTGACTTTTCTTGGTCCATTCCCTTATGTAGTTCTCTGTCCCTTAAATGTTGGTGTTTTCTCATGTTTTTTTTCTTGGCTATTCTTCTGTTCTGCTGTTTGTCTACTCCCTGACTGACTTCATTTCCTAGTTGAGCTCCATAATTTGATGATACTGTTCTTTCCAATTGGCTATGTCTTTCAACCAGAATTACAGAATTGTATTCAATGCGTTTTTTGATACCGTCATTTATACCTGCTATAGGAACCAAAAATTCAATCTAAAACCAAGTTTATTATTACTTTTCTTCACATTTATGTAATTATAAATTACATAATTCTTCGCTATTATAATTAGTTGCTCATTATCTGCAAACCCTAGTCCCTTCTTAAAATTTCACCTTCTTTAAGACTGTCTTCTATATCTTGGTATACCCAGTGTCTGGTTCACAGCCCTTGTCTGAAACCCATGGGCTGGATGAATTTGAGAAGCCAGATTTTTTCTTTTAAAAGAAAAGTAATATGCTGTGTGTACTACATGTTACCTAAACTGCTAATGGAAACTGCGATAGCACTCCATCTTGAAATATTTAAGTATTTCTGCAGCACAACTTTAATAAAAACCCGAAGTAGAATAAATAGTCTCTTATTAATTCAGATTACATTTTGATGCCACATTGACAAAAAAAAAATAGATTTTCAGAATATTGTGGATTTTAGAATTGCAGGTAAGGGAATGTGGACTTACATTTAGTGCCTCCTGACTTTGAAATTATTATGGTCTCTATTTCACATTGTCTTGTAATACTTAGTATTCAAAGCTGTTTTGTGGATGCTCTTCATTCCTTAATCATCCCACAAGAAAATGCTAATCTTTTATTTATCTTGACCAATAATACATAAAAGTCAGAGTCCTATACGTATGTGTAGCAAGTGCTACACTTTTTGTGTCTTTAATATCTTATTGCCGCCCTGCATTCTCAAGAATGGTAATTACACATTTAAAAAATATTATTCCTGGAGGCGGAGCCAACATGGCGGCGTGAGTAGGACAGTGGGAATCTCCTCCCAAAAACATATATACTTTTGAAAATACAACAAACACAACTAGCCGTAAAAGAGAGACCAGAAGACGCAGGACAGTGGCCAGACTGCAGCTACACCAGCGAGAACCCAGCGACTGGTGAAAGGGGTAAGATACAAGCCCCGGCCCGGCGGAACCTGAGCGCCTCTCCCCCCAGCTCCCAGCGGGAGAAGAATAGGCAGAGCGGGAGGGAGACGGAGCCCAGGACTGCCGAACACCCAGCCCCAGCCATCCGGGCCAGAGCGCAGACACAGTACATGCCCAGGGGGCCCTGGATACTGGGGGAACAGGGAGTAAGACCTCTGAGCGGGTGCTGAAGCTGATGCCCCTGAGACAAAGAAAAGCGGGGGCTTTTTGAAAGTCTTAAAGGGACAGGGACTTAACAGCTTGACGGAAAAAACCCAGGTCACAGTACAGCAGCTGGAAATTACAGGGAAAACCGGGTGCACTAACCCCCTGGGCAACAGCTCTGAGACCCCTCACGGAGGCAAACAGTCAAGCAGCCCCCCCATCCATTACCCATCCCGGCGCTGCGAAAGCAGAGAAGAAGCCTGAGACAAATTCCACCCACAGAAAGGGAAATTTCTCCCTTCCGGCCAGGCAAGACACAAAGACCCACTCTACACGCAATTACCCAACACAAGCCACTAGGGGTCGTAGTTGCCCCAGTAAAGAAAGGCCAGTAGCAAGTGAAAATTTTGGCCCTCCCAGCTGACAGTCAATAGCACCTGTCAACATGAAAAGGCAAAAAAATATGATCCAGACAAGACTAACCCAGACAGCTTCAGCATCTGCTACATCTTCCCCTGAGAAGGAATCTGGGGAGATAGATTTAGCCAGTCTACCTGAAAAAGAATTCAAAACAAAAGTCATAACCATGCTGATGGACTTGCAGAGAAATATGCAAGAACTAAGGAAGGAGAATTCAGAAATAAAACAAGCTCTGGAAGGACTTCAAAACAGAATGGACGAGATGCAAGAGACCATTAATGGACTAGAAAACAGAGAACAGGAACGCAGAGAAGCTGATGCAGAGAGAGATAAAAGGATCTCCAGGAATGAAAGAATTTTAAGAGAGCTGAGTGATCAATATAAAAGGAATAATATAAGAATCATAGGCATTCCAGAAGAAGTAGAGAGAGAAAAGGGGATAGAAAATGTCTTTGAAGAAATAATTGCTGAAAATTTCCCCAAACTAGGGGAAGAAATGGCCTCTCAGACCACAGAGGTACACAGAACTCCCATGACAAGGGATCCAAGGAGGGCAACACCAAGACACATAATAATTAAAATGGCAAAGATCAAAGACAAGGACAAAGTATTAAAGGCAGCCAGAGAGAAAAAAAAGGTTACCTACAAAGGAAAACCCATCAGGCTATCATCAGACTTCTCAACAGAAACCCTACAGGCCAGAAGAGAATGGCATGATATACTTAATGCAATGAAACAGAAGGGCCTCGAACCAAGACTACTGTATCCAGCACGAATATCATTTAAATATGAAGGAGGGATTAAACAATTCCCAGACAAGCAAAAGTTGAGGGAATTTGCCTCCCACAAACCACCTCTACAGGGCATCCTACAGGGACTGCTCTAGATGGGAGCACTCCTAAAAAGAGCACACAACAAAACACCCAACATATGAAGAAGGGAGGAGGAGGAATAAGAAGGGAGAGAAATAAAGAATCATCAGATTGTGTTTATAATAGCTCAACAAGCGAGTTAAGTTAGACAGTAAGACAGTAAAGAAGCTAACCCTAAACCTTTGGTAACCACAAACTTAAAGCCTGCAATGGCAATAAATTCATACCTTTCAATAATCACCCTAAATGTAAATGGACTGAATGCACCAATCAAAAGACACAGAGTAATAGAATGGATAAAAAAGCAAGATCCATCCATATGCTGCTTACAAGAGACTCACCTCAAACCCAAAGACGCGCACAGACTTAAAGTCAAGGGATGGAAAAAGATATTTCAAGCAAACAACAGAGAGAAGAAAGCAGGTGTTGCAATTCTGGTATCAGACAAAACAGACTTCAAAATAAAGAAAGTAACAAAAGACAAAGAAGGACATTACATAATGATAAAGGGCTCAGTCCATCAAGAGGATATAACCATTATAAATATATATGCACCCAATACAGGAGCACCAACATACCTGAAACAAATATTAACAGAACTAAAGGAGGAAATAGAATGCAATGCATTCATTCTAGGAGACTTCAACACACCACTCACTCCAAAGGACAGATCCACCAGACAGAAAATAAGTAAGGACACAGAGGCACTGAACAACACACTAGAACAGACGGACCTAATAGACATCTACAGAACTCTACATCCAAAAGCAACAGGATACACGTTCTTCTCAAGTGCACATGGAACATTCTCCAGAATAGACCACATACTAGGCCACAAAAAGAGCCTCAGTAAATTCCAAAAGATTGAAATCCTACCAACCAACTTTTCAGACCACAAAGGCATTAAACTAGAAATAAACTGTTCAAAGAAAGCAAAAAGGCTCACAAACACATGGAGGCTAAACAACACGCTCCTAAATAATCAATGGATCAATGACCAAATCAAAATGGAGATCCAGCAATATATGGAAACAAATGACAACAACAACACTAAGCCCAACTTCTGTGGGACGCAGCAAAAGCAGTCTTAAGAGGAAAGTATATAGCACTCCAAGCATATTTAAAAAAGGAAGAGCAATCCCAAATGAACGGTCTAATGTCACAACTATCAAAATTGGAAAAAGAAGAACAAATGAAGCCTAAGGTCAGCAGAAGGAGGGACATAATAAAGATCAGAGAAGAAATAAATAAAATTGAGAAGAATAAAACAATAGCAAAAATCAATGAAACCAAGAGCTGGTTCTTCGAGAAAATAAACAAAATAGATAAGCCTCTAGCCAGACTTATTAAGAGGAAAAGAGAGTCAACACAAATCAACAGTATCAGAAATGAGAAAGGAAAAATCACGACGGACCCCGCAGAAATACAAAGAATTATTAGAGACTACTATGAAAACCTATATGCTAACAAGCTGGGAAACCTAGGAGAAATGGACAACTTCCTAGAAAAATACAACCTTCCAAGACTGACCCAAAAAGAAACAGAAAATCTAAACAGACCAATTACCAGCAACGAAATTGAAGCGGTAATCAAAAAACTACCAAAGAACAAAACCCCCGGGCCAGATGGATTTACCTCGGAATTTTATCAGACATACAGGGAAGACATAATACCCATTCTCCTTAAAGTTTTCCAAGAAATAGAAGAGGAGGGGATACTCCCAAACTCATTCTATGAAGCTAACATCACCCTAATACCAAAACCAGGCAAAGACACCACCAAAAAACAAAACTACAGACCAATATCCCTGATGAACGTAGACGCAAAAATACTCAACAAAATTTTAGCAAACCGAATTCAAAAATACATCAAAACCATCGTACACCATGACCAAGTGGGATTCATCCCAGGGATGTAAGGATGGCACAACATTCGAAAGTCCATCAACATCATCCACCACATCAACAAAAAGAAAGACAAAAACCACATGATCATCTCCATAGATGCTGAAAAAGCATTTGACAAAGTTCAACATCCATTCATGATAAAAACTCTCAGCAAAATGGGAATAGAGGGCAAGTACCTCAACATAATAAAGGCCATCTATGAAAAACCCACAGCCAACATTATATTGAATAGGGAGAAGCTGAAAGCATTTCCGCTGAGATCGGGAACTAGACAGGGATGCCCACTCTCCCCACTGTTATTTAACATTGTACTAGAGGTCCTAGCCACGGCAATCAGACAAAACAAAAAAATACAAGGAATCCAGATTGGCAAAGAAGAAGTCAAACTGTCACTATTTGCAGATGACATGATACTGTACATAAAAAACCCTAAAGACTCCACCCCAGAACTACTAGAACTGATATCGGAATACAGCAAAGTTGCAGGATACAAAATCAACACACAGAAATCTGTGGCTTTCCTATATACCAACAATGAACCAACAGAAAGAGAAATCAGGAAAACAACTCCATTCACAATTGCATAAAAAAAAATAAAATACCTAGGAATAAACCTAACCAAAGAAGTGAAAGACTTATATTCTGAAAAATACAAGTCACTCTTAAAAGAAATTAAAGGGGACACTAACTGATGGAAACGCATCCCATGCTCATGGCTAGGAAGAATTAATATCGTCAAAATGGCCATCCTGCCCAAAGCAATATACAGATTTGATGCAATCCCTATGAAACTACCAGCAACATTCTTCAATGAACTGGAACAAATAATTCAAAAATTCATATGGAACCACCAAAGACCCCGAATAGCCAAAGCAATCCTGAGAAAGAAGATTAAAGTAGGGGGGATCTCACTCCCCAACTTCAAGCTCTATTATAAAGCCATAGTAATCAAGACAATTTGGTACTGGCACAAGAACAGAGCCACAGACCAATGGAACAGACTAGAGAATCCAGACATTAACTCAGACATATATGGTCAATTAATATTTGATAAAGGAGCCATGGACATACAATGGCGAAATGACAGTCTCTTCAACAGATGGTGCTGGCAAAACTGGACAGCTACATGTAGGAGAATGAAACTGGACCATCGTCTAACCCCATATACAAAAGTAAACTCAAAATGGATCAAAGACCTGAATGTAAGTCATGAAACCATTAAACTCTTGGAAGAAAACATAGGCAAAAACCTCTTAGACATAGACATGAGTGACCTCTTCTTGAACATATCTCCCCGGGCAAGGAAAACAACAGCAAAAATGAACAAGTGGGACTATATTAAGCTGAAAAGCTTCTGTACAGCAAAAGACACCATCAATAGAACAAAAGGAACCCTACAGTATGGGAGAATATCTTTGAAAATGACACATCCGATAAAGGCTTGACGTCCAGAATATATAAAGAGCTCACACGCCTCAACAAACAAAAAACAAATAACCCAATTACAAAATGGGCAAAGGAACTGAACAGACGGTTCTCCAAAAAAGAAATACAGATGGCCAACAGACACATGAAAAGATGCTCCACATCGCTAATTATCAGAGAAATGCAAATTAAAACTACAATGAGGTATCACCTCACACCAGTAAGGATGGCTGCCATCCAAAAGACAAACAACAACAAATGTTGGCGAGGCTGTGGAGAAAGGGGAACCCTCCTACACTGCTGGTGGGAATGTAAACTTGTTCAACCATTGTGGAAAGCAGTATGGAGGTACATCAAAATGCTCAAAACAGACTTACCATTTGACCCAGGAATTGCACTCCTAGGAATTTACCCTAAGAATGCAGCAATCAAGTATGAGAAAGATCAGTGCACCCCTATGTTTATCGCAGCACTATTTACAATAGCCAAGAATTGGAAGCAACCTAAATGTCCATCGATAGGTGAATGGATAAAGAAGATGTGGTACATATACACAATGGAATACTACTCAGCCATAAGAAAAGGGCAAATCCAACCATTTGCAGCAACATGGATGGAGCTGGAGGGTATTTTGCTCAGTGAAACAAGCCAAGCAGAGAAAGAGAAATACCAAATGATTTCACTCATCTGTGGAATATAAGAACAAAGGAAAAACTGAAGGAACAAAACAGCAGCAGAATCACAGAACTCAAGAATGGACTAACAGGTACCAAAGGGAAAGGGACTGTGGAGGATGGGTGGGTAGGGAGGGATAAGGGGGGGAGAAGTAGGGGGGTATTAAGATTAGCATCCATAGCGGGGTGGGAGAAAGAGGAGGGCTGTACAACACAGAAAAGACAAGTAGTGATTCTACAACAGGTTGCTACGCTGATGGACAGTGACTGTAAAGGAGTATATAGGGGGGACCTGGTATAGGGGAGAGCCTAGTAAACAAAGTATTCGTCATGTAAGTGTAGATTAATGATACCAAAAAAAAAAAAAAAGGCAGTTCCTGTGTGGTGACCTCCAATGAGTTCTACAGAAGGGTATAAAGGGCATATAAAAGTGTAGGCAAAGGGTCTGTTTGTGTTTATACAGAGGATCAAAGCCTAATTTGGCTACCCCGAAAATGAACTAAGATACGATATGAAAAAGAACTTCCAACATCAGCACTCTCGGGAAGACTCATGACAGAAGATGATCAGAAAAAAAAAAAAAAAAAAACTTCAACAAAGATCCACACACTGTCACAGGTGTAGATGCACTCATCCCACCAGTTCCTGGACTTGCCATGGGAAAGATGAAGGAGATATCTAAGCTGGCCTGTGCATGCAGTAAAACAAAAATTGGACTAGATCTATACTGTTGGAACTCAAACAAGAATTAGGAGAAGTGCAAATTGTAGCACTCCAAAATCTTACAACCACAGACTATTTATCATTAAAAGAACATATGGGATATGAACAGTCCCCAGGAATGGGGTGTTCTAGTTTATCTGAATTCTCTCAGACTGTTTAAGTTCAGTTGGACAATATCCACCATATCATAGATAAGTTTTCACAAATGCCTAAGGTGCCTAACTGGTTTTCTTGGTTTCACTGGAGATGGCTGGTAATTACAGGTATGCTTTGGTTAGGTAACTATATTCCTATTATGTTAATGTGTGTGCACAATTTAATTAGTCGTTTAAAACCTATCCATGCTGAAGTTACTCTACAAGAAGATATGTCAAAGAAATAATCAATCTTCCCAGGTTTTCTTCTGCCTGCTACTTCTGTAGCTTTTCTTCTTCCTACCTAATCACAACCTTTAAATAGAACTCGTGCCACATGTCGAATTTACCGAGTATCATAATTCTTCCAAGTGGTAAAGACACCTCAAGACAAATGCTGGGCATAGAAGCCACAGGGCATAAATATGCAAAGAAGTAAAAAGCTAACCTTTTCAAACAATAAGGCTTCTCTCTCACTTACCAACTTCACATTTCCCTGTATGGCCCCGGAAGATGACTGGTTAGCCAGAGACGGGTAAGATTCCTCAAGGGAGGAACAACCTAAGACAGGCACAGTCGCAGGGGGCCATCTGGTGAGAAAATGAGGAGCAGCAGAGGTGAGGCTTAGAACCTCCCCCCTCATTTTCTGAGAGAAATCTTCTGCATACATGGATGTTTATTGCCCTCGTCTAGCTTGGATTAACACATAGTCTACAGGCACACACCTGATCATCTACATTTGCTCTCTTACAACACTAAACTCTGTTTCCTACCTTTATCTCGTATCTACCTACCACTTCAGCATTTTATTAAAAATAATAATAATAGAGAAATGTGGTATCCACATATAAATCAGGTTTAAAAATCAAATGAGTATTCATATTTGAACTGACTGTTTATAGTTCATAATGCATTAACAAAACCGAAAGCTTCTGTGATGACTGCCCTTGCACTGTTCACCATGTAACTTATTCACTATGTAAGAATTTGTACTCCATGTAAGAATTTGTTCGTTATGCATCAGAAGATTGGAGACTGACGAAAATTGGGCTTGGGGTGGATTAATGATTGTGCATTGAGTATTGACCCCCCCTATACAGAGATTTGTTGTGGTTAACAACTATTTGATCAATAAATATAAGAGATGCCCTCACAATATATATATATATATATATATATATATATATATATATATATATATAAACACACTTCCAATTGTAAAATAAATAAGTAACCGGGATGTAATGTATAGCATAAGGAATATAGTCAAAATATTGTAACAACTTGGTATGGTGATACCTGGTACCTAGAAATATCATGTATATAAATGTTGAGTCGCTGTGTTGTACACCTGAAACTAATGTAATGCAATGCTGTTGTCAACTACCCTTCAATAAAAAAAAAAAAAAGAAATACCAAAAAAATATATATATATATTATTCCTATTTCTCAATATAGATTTAGATTCCTAACATATGAGATAACAGAGTTTTTTATTGTAGAGTGTTATTTATTTGGACACTGGCTGAAGTATATTTCTTATGACACTTTATTGTTTGAAATCTTCTATTAAAATTGAATTGAAAATAGATTTCAGTAGGAAGCAGAAGACCTTACTTCTGTTACTCATTCTCCTCCTTAGTAGTTGTATGACCTCTGGGAAATTACAAAACCTCTTTCTTGCTTTTTTCATCTGGAAAAAATAACATTCAACTTCCCCAAACAAATGTGATTAAATGAGGTGATCAAGAGAAACCTTGTAGTTCTAAGATCTTGGATTTGTGATTTGTTATAATATAACAGTTTTTCAGACTATGTTTCTTGTAACTTCGAGGATCCACAGATTCTTCTCAGAGTCAGGGTTAGGATGCTCAGCAAGGTTTATGTGATCTTGTATATAAGGGTGCCTCAGTGGAACTTGATTTGATGAAAGACTTCTGTGCTTAAAACATGAGTATCTGTACTAGTGATTTTAAGGGGCTATATGTTAATGAGGTTTGGTCATCTATTTTACATAGGATGAAGGAGTTGAATCTGATGATTTGAAAAAAGATCTACCTCTGATGCCTCCACCTCCAGATTCATGTAGCATGAAGCTGACCATCAAGGAAATTTGGTTTAGTTTTGCAGCTCCTACCAATGTGAGATCTCCTGCACATGCATTTTCTAGGTAAAAAATTATAAAAATGTAATACTATCCCTTGATGTTTCTTTATTTTAAAAGACATAATATTGTTTCATTTACTTTTGAATTATTTTTCTGATTATCTGGTATTAGGGTTGCCTTTTTTTCATCATTCCTACTTCATACTTTCTGTAAACATTATTCTCAGCTTTTTTTGATGCCTTTTCTTTCTTAAGAGGGCTTTGGTTTTACTTTCATATGTCCCCCTACCATGAACTTTTTACTCTTTTCGCCTCTAATAGGCTTTTATGTTTTTCTTTCTTTTCTCCTATAAACTCTTTGCATTTACTACTTCTGTGTTCGTAATTCACCTGGTGGTCAAAACAAAAAGTAATTTTGCCTAAGTAAAATAGCCACTAAGTCCATCAGGGATGGAAGACTGTTTGAAATACAAATCTTAACACTCATTTTTATAACTTTTTTAAAATTTTATTTTAAAAGGCAGCTGAACCTTTTAAGTACTGCAACTCCAGCTGTTGGAGCATGGCTTGTTCCCATTGACCAACTCAAGTCATCTTTAAACAAATTAGAAACTGAGGGAACCTTGAGGATTTGTGCTGTTATGGGATGCATAATGACAGAAGCATTAGAGGTATGTCTGTCAAAAATACAACATACTATATGTACACAGTTTACTATTGAAAATGACCCCCTATTGTTCATCATTTGAAAATATCAGACCTACAAGTTGTTAATTACTGGATGTGTTTTATTTGTAACATCTTTGATATCATTCTAAATCTGTTGTTTTTGCTTTATTTCAGAATAAAAGTGTACATTTTCCTCTAAGGAGTAAATACAACAGACTTACAAAAGTTGCCCGCTTTCTCCAAGAAAATCCTTCGTGTTTACTGTGCAATATCTTACATCACTACCTGCACCAGGCAAATTACTCCATCATTGACGATGCTACAATGGTGAGATACTGAAGCCATATGTTATCTTTGAAGAAGCCTTTATTCTGTTGAGGAGCGAAACCACAGGGTTTGAGATGCATATGGGAAATCCAGCAAAAAAATATGCTTAGAAATACAGTCATATAGACCTCAGTCGGCTCAGATTAATGATTGGAGAATTGCCAGCATGAAGGTGTTAGAAGCTATGGCTATGGATGAAATTTATAGGGATGATGTGTTGAGTGAGAACCTGGTCAAGAATGGAACCCTGAAGAATACCAAAATTAAAGGAGGGTGGAGAGGGTGGGTAGAGTATAGAGTGCTAAAGAGGCAATGTCTCAGGAGCCAAGGGTATAAAAGAATTTCAAGCAAGAAAGTAATCACCAGAGTCAAATTTCACAGAAATGTTTAATAAAATGAAGACTACTTAATGACTGAGGAGAGAATATATAATTGTACAAAATAAATATGGTATATCCCTGCCCCTAGACAAGTAGAGTGGAGGTAATATGTCCTGTCTAGGGGTTTAGAGATTAAGGATCTTCCTTCTCCTCTGGAAACTTCTCATCAAGAGAGAATACATATCACTGTTGTTACAGAGTGATGGACTTCCTGCTTTGGTGACATTAAAGAAAGGTTTAGTTGCACTGGCAAGGCAATGGATGAAGTTTATTGTGGTGACACCAGCCTTTAAAGGAGTTAGCCTACATCGACCAGGTCAGCCCCTGAAACCTCAATCTGCTGTGGACCATGAACATGAAGATGGACTTGGGCTAGACAATGGAGGTGGTCTTCAAAGTGATACCAGTGCAGATGGAGCAGAATTTGAATTTGATGCAGGTAATTTTATAAGTATTTTTAGCTAGATCTTGCACACTTGTAATATAGTACATGTGAAAACTTATCTGGAGTTGACATTCAAGAAAATGTCTGATGATCTGTAACACACTTACTCTTTTGAATTATTTTAGCCACTGTCAGTGAACACACAATGCTACTAGAAGGAACAGCCAACCGGCTTCCACCGGGTAGCTCTGGACCTGTAACTGGAGTTGAGATAATGAGGAAACTTTCTAAGACTCATACTCACAGTGACTCGGCATTAAAAATAAAGGTACATTATTGCAATTTTTTATTAGTTATTTAGACTTACAGAAAAGACTTAAACTTTTGTTATCACAAGTTTAAATATTAGGTATATATTAGGTATCCACCCCAAATATTTAAATAGTATTTTTATGTTGAAATTAATGTGACTAGTAACTTTCAGTGTACACATTTCTTTGAAAATTATGTCATCAGTAAGTAATTAATATCAAATAGGGACTACTTTAACTACCAAGCCTTAGGGCTGTCTTTTCAATTTTCAATTTGTTGAATATTGTATTCAACAAAAGACAGTATTGAGAATGCTGTTCATTTTCTAATTGTTTGAATGAGAAGCCTTTTAGGTAATGCATGATCTATATACAGTTGGAGTTAGTTTATTTTATGTTTTTAATGACATTGTTTTGTTTTAAGAAATTTAACCAATCCTTGATAAGACATATATAGCAAAGAGGTTGACTACCACCTTGGGAGCCAGACTGCCCTGGTTTCAATTGTGTCTGTGCCACTTAGTTGTTTTGTGACTGAACAAGTTTTTAACTGTACTACTTCTCAGTTTTCTCACCTGTAAGGTGGAGATTACAATAGTAACCTCCTTCAGAATGTTGTTATAAGAGATAATTGAATTAGTACATGAAAAATGCTTAGAACAATGCCTGGCCATAGTAAGCACTTTATAAGTAATTTGTTGTAGCTGTGGGTTACTTATTTATTTATTGGTAGTTTCCTTTTCTGAGCACTGAAAACAACAGAAAATTAATATTTTAACTTTCTTTGAAAGTCTGGGCATAGACTTGCATTAATACCTAGAATTTATATGGTAAATGATTGCTCATTTTGACTATATTAAAATAAAAAGTTTCTGTACAGATTAAATAATAGAAACAAAAAGGGAACACTTGACAAAGGGCTAATTTCCTAAATATAAAGATCTCTTCCTAATCACTAAGAAAAAGAACACAACCAAGTAGAAAAATGGTTAAAGGCAATTTAGAAATATATACACACATATGAAAATGTACTCTCTTATAATTAAATACATGTAAATTAAGTGAGGTTTCCATTTCTACCTATCAGACTGAAAAAAGCTAAAACATTTGATAGTGAATGTTGTTGGTTAAGATGTGAGAATATGGACACTCTCATACAGTATTGTTGGGAATGTAAATTGCTGCAGTTTGTATCAAAATTTAAAATGTAAGGCCCATTCACCCAGTATGTCCATGTACAGGAACTCATTCTAAAGAAATGAATGCTCAAGGACACATGTCCAAGAACATTCTTTACAACACTATTTATAATAGGAAAATAATGGAAACAACGTAAATGACTAACCATTTGAGGACTATGTACCTTGATACAGATACATTTTAGGAAGACTTCAAAGGAGCTTCAAAAGAGCTCTAAGTATACATGGAATGGTCACCAGAGTGCTTTGATTAATGTAAAAACAAAATATAGGGCAGTATGTATCTGTGTTTTTAAAAAGGATAAATATACATATGTATTTATATAATCATAAATTATTTTTAGAAGGATAGATGAAGAGAGGTTGGTCAGACCTGTGTGGGCAGGGATCCCCGCAGACTGGAGCTCAGGAGATGTTTTTCATTGACTAGTCTTTTGTGCTTTTAAAATTTTTGTTCTGTGAAGGTATTGCTCTTCTATTTTTAAAGACATTCAGTGATAGTTTGATATCCATTTTTTTAAAGTCTGGACTATCGGGCTTATTTCTGCAGTGTAGTTAGAAGGCAAGGACACTTAAATCCTCAACCCCTTAATCTGTCTCAGACTTTTTTTTCTGATTGAGTTTTTCTAAATCCTCTGATCATATTCAGGTGTTTTGCTATTAATGCTGTTTTCTTGCAGAAAAGCTTTTGACCATCCTTTTGTTTATGGATTACAAAAGTCCTCCAGAGAATTGAAATTGCAGATGCTTTGCTTCAGATCTCTTCTTTTCAGGAAGTTTCTGTCCTGGTAGCCTTTGTACTGTGTTTTAAACTGAACTCTAAGCTTAGATGGGACAGAACAGATAGACATTGGACATTTCTGTAATTTGTTTTTGTTTTTGTTTTTCCTTAGGGAATTGCTAGGAATTCCTTTTGGCATATTACAGCTCTACAGAGAATCAATTCTTAACACAGAAATTCATTATCAGGGTACTAAAAAGGGTACTTATAGTATTAAGAGTTTTAGTATAGAACTTTTGCCAACAGAAATTCCCTCTTCAGAATTCAAAGGGAGTTAATAATCCATTACTAAAATAAGTGAATGATAATAAAGACTGTCCTTTATATTATTCTATAATGTCATAAAATGTTTTTTTGAGATTCACCACAATTCTAGTCGACACAATCTGTTTTGGTGTTAATGTAAACAGTAGCCAGCAGTAATAGTGATTGTAGTAATCAGCAGTCATTTTCACATACATGAGAGCAAGCCCTGTGTTGGTCCTTATGTAGGGCATTCACCCATATCATTCTCTGAGCTATACCAGTGGAGATACTGCCACAGATTCTCCGGTGCATGTTGGACGTGCTGGGATGCCAGTTAAGGAGAGTCCAAGGAAAGAGAGCCTACTCAGCTACCTGACTGGAAGCTTCCCAAGCTTGCACAACCTCCTGGAAGGGACTCCTCAAAGAGGCAGTGCAACTGTGAAAAGTAGCTCACTAACAAGAACAGGTATAGCCTCAATTTTGACAACTACAAGTTTACTTGTATGGGGGAATTTTAAAAACAAAAAGAGGACTTAAGTTTATTTAAATATGTACTTTGTTGGACGTATTTTGGGAAACTGTCCTGTGTGAAACTTGTTGGTGTTCATGCCCTTAGTTTGCATTTTTAAATTGCATCTTTGATGTTACTGTCAACGTAGGCATCGGATGGGATGTTGTCAAGGCAGCCAACAATGAGTTTGCCCCCATTATCATAAAAGTAAGTTATTTATTAATGCCATAAAAGGTAGATGCTAACAGTACCATGTACTGAGTTTGAAAACATCTGCAAAGACAGATAATCTAATCTGACTTTTCAAAAATAATTACATAAACCACATTTTCTCCTTAGTACATAAGTACATACTATACTAAGTAAAACTTTATTTTCAGGAAATACAGTGGCTACTGATATGTTATCTGAACACCCTTTGCTGTCTGAGCCATCATCTGTGAGTTTCTATAATTGGATGTCAAACGCTGTGGGTAATCGAGGCAGTGTGGTACAAGAATCTCCTGTTACAAAATCAGGACACAATAGTCTTCCGACAGGTATTGAGTTATCATGTTGTTTTGCTTAAGTATCTAAGGGGCACAAGTAAAGTTATAGAAAAATTATATTTTTCAGAGGATGGTCAAAAAATCTCAATCGCTTAAGTACTATTTATTTAGTGGAAATTTGCCCATTTATGAAATGCCTGTGATAGTGTTGCAATTGAGAGAACTGTAAGCAGTCACTTGGGTTCCTGTGAAAAGGCAACTATGTCAAATGTAATATTATATGTAATTTAAAGATTATGAAACTGCCATTGAATGTGGCTGGTTTAATTTCAAAACACCAAAAGGAGGTAAAGGAAAAAAATGTAAAGTATAATTGCAACATCATATACCTACAATGCAGAATATATTTTCAGTTTATCTGGAGTCCTCTGAGACTTGATAATTAGCATTCTTATACTTTCTATATTTACTGAAATATTTAAATCTAAAGGGTCCTAAGAGTAATAAAGTAAAATACTTGCCTTCAAGAGGAAAACAAATGAAGGCAATTTATTAATTTTAAAAGGATATGTATAAGATGCAATAAGACTAGCAGGGAATTCACAAAGAAGTTTTGGTGGCTATTTCCAGGAATGTTGAGTGGAGCCAGCCTTCATTTTCTTTTATTTTTTTATTTTTTATTTTTCAAATTTACTAGATGTGTGTATTATTTTCCTGTTAAAAAAAATGTATTTTACTGATGGACAGTGACTGCAATGGTATATGGGGGAGGACTCAGTAATAAGGGTGAATGTAATAACCACATTGTTTTTCTTGTGAAACCTTCATAAGAGTATATATCAATGATACCTTAATAAAAAATATGTATATTTTTAAAAAGAGTATGTGAAGTAGACTTTGATCCTAGTTACCAAAGTCAGCTAAAATTGAACTGTGAAACAGCTATTTGAATTGCTAGTATATTCTATTCAGACAGAAAATATGAAATTTATGAAATGTAGATGATATGTGACTACTCAGTCCTTTACTTTTTCCCTGGTGTGTGGGCCAGTTTTGAATCTGGAACTGATCCTAATTCTAATTGTGTGCTGGTTCTGACCACTCTCCTGTGGTGGAGGGACAGAAGGATGGTGCCTCCTCCAGCTCTTTGCACTTTCTGGTACTAGTCTCACTGCTACAAATAGTTTATAAATTTCAGGAGACCCGGAAGGAACATTTTCTCTGTGTCACAGGTCCTTTGCCTGGAAGTTAAAGGATAAAGGGAGTTGAGAGGGAAGAAATAGTGCCATTTCATTTTTGCTGCACTTTGGGAAAGCGTAGTTGGGAAGAAATGTATATGTGGGATTCTGTGACACCTGTGGCTTTTGGCCTGCTACCACTGCTTTGTGCAGCCCTACTACTACCTGTGACTCTGGTCCTCTGTGCAGAGCAGGTGGGATATCAAATGCTTTTCAGAGATCTTCCAGCCGTAAAATTCCGTATTTCGAACTCACTGGCTCTAGTACAGACTTCATATATGAGGATGATGTGATATTTTCTGAAAATTTAGTTTGATTTCATTGTTTATTTATAAGCCATATCTGTAAGTAACCTAAAATTGCTGGGGTTTTTTTGTTTGTTTGTTTTTCAGTTAAATGGTCTGGTAATACTACTACAATACAGGCTTCATAAATTTACTTTGCTCTACCCTTTAATGTTGTTTTTATTTCCTCATAATTTCTGTCTTATTCTTGAACATTTACTCTGTTAGGTGTTGCACCCAATCTTCCCACAATACCTTCAGCCTCAGATTTCAACACCGTCTTGTCTAGTGACCAGAATACTTTGGACGGAACACATTCTCAGCACAGCACTAGTCAGGATGATGTGGTGGGTGCAGAAGAAGCCAACCAAGGGTTTCCTGCGGTGCAGCTTGCTGACGCACAGGTGAGCCAGCCTGCTTTCCCCTAGGTGGAGTGACCTCTCATTAAGCAATACCTAGTTGGAATCATCACGTACTGCGTGTCTTGGAATTATAGTGTTAAGTCTTTTTTCTTTGCTTGTCAGCCCAAAGCCTATGTGCAAAAAAGGAAGAGCCTTTGAAAAGTACACTTGGTTAATTACAAATGCAAATTAGGCAGAAGAGTGGCATATAGTTAGATTGTCTGATATAGTAACTTCCTTGTTATTTGGAGGTACAGATTGGCTAAACATGACTAGAAAGTTAAATTTAATCATATCCTATCGTCTGTAGTCATACGTTCAGACTTTGAGCAATAGGAGGCACTGAAGATTTTAGAGTGGAAGAATAAAGTGACTGGAACCATACATGTAGAAATATTTGCATGGGTAGCAATGGGCTAAATGGATTGAAATAGAGAAATTATAGGTGAAAAGATAAGTTATTGAGATAGTTCACACAAGTAGCAAGGAAGTGAGGCTCTGAGCTTAGATGGTTGTGGCTTTGATAAAAAATACTGTGGAGGTCTCATTAATAGATAAAATTTGGAGAGCAAAATCCTTTGAAATGTACTTTTTAGTCTGAACAGAAGGCAAGTGGGAGAGTGGGACATGAGTATTAAGAGGTATTATTTTTTTCAGGATTAGAGAGACTCAAGCATATACAAACTTAAGAGGAATTAGGAAGTTCCTGACTGAAAAAAGAGAAAAGAAGGGTAAATTGATAGGACAAGATTCAGAAAGGGATGAGAAGTGTTGGACTTTGGAGTCATTTATAGAGAGAGGTCCTTTAGACATAAAAACTCTTGGGAATTTTTAGGAGGCAATAAGGACAGTTCACAACTATTCAGGTATGTTTGTAAATTGGTAGCTTCAGTTTTCTCTTACAGTAACAGGCAATCTGTATTGAGAAATGTGTCTGGCACTTTAATTTGCTTGAGATTTACTTCTCCAGTATACACTGGAATACTTTTTAGGGACTTCTCTTTTTTTTTCAGGGAGAACGGGAAAAGAAATATTTCTTGTTTTGTTTTGGCCTATTATATTAATTGTATTTATTAGCATTCAGGTCACATTTTTAGAGAAAACTATACTATTTTACATATAAAACCCTAAAATCCACAATCACAAATATTAACCAATACAGTAAAAAGCAGAGTAAGGTGATTTAGATATGTGTAAAGATTAGAGCAAACAGGAGTGGGAGAGCTCTCCACAGACTGCCAGAAAGATTGTCAAATGGTGCTGAGGTCCTAGTTAGAGTTTAGGTTACTGCTGGGGTACTACTAATGGATGCAATTATACCATTTCCTCTTACTGTCCTTAGTAGCTCAGCTTTAGGAGTAGAAGACTATTGATCCAAAGCAAACATAGTAAGAGAAATGAGGGATGAGATATAATATACCATTTAGGAAGTTGTTGAAACGAACTTTAAGCCAAGATTACAGGTGCTCAAAAAGACTGTTAAGTTTTAAGCAAAATTAGAGCTATATGTATTATATGAGACCTTTTATCTTTTTTGCTTCACAGTACAGTAATAATACATACTGAGGTAGGATAAGAACCACAGTAAATGGTAAATTAAAAGTTGAGCTAATATGAATGTGTTACGTCTTCTAGGTTGTTTTCAGACCTCTTCTGAGCCACACAGGGATCCAGTCCCAGGACACAATGCCACTCTGCTATCGAATGTATTTTGGAGAACACCTTTCATTTTCAGGGACTCTGGACTGCCTCAGAGCAGATATCGTGGATTCAGACACAGCCAAAGAGAGAAAAGGCAAAAGAGCAAGAAGGTGTCTTCTATTGTTATCATATTTATGTAAAACTTTGTACAAAGATTATAATACCTGTTTTTTAACTTTGCTTTCTTCTATTACTGAGAAAGTAATTTGATATCTTAGTGAGAAGGTAATTTCCATCTAACAAAAATAGTAGCCACATTTTCATAATACCCTGTTGATTTTCTGATAGGTTATGAGGCCTATTTTTAGGCATATTTTTGTTCCCTGCTAGCCTCATGTAGAAGGATCAGCCAAAGTAGTTACATTGATATATATATATTTGGAATTTATTTACTACAAAAGTTGAATTTTTATGATCATATAGATTGTAGTTTTATATATTATAATTTATTCCTAACCTCCTTTCTGAGTTAACTCGACTTAGAGCAACAGGTAGTATTTTCTATTAGGAACAGAGCAGAAGTCATATTGAGAGTATAGCCCTCAGAAACAAATACACAGGAATGCTAAATGTAGTGTGGTGAAAGTTAGCCATCTTTTACGGGGATTCTTTGTTTTCACGGATAGTTCTTCAGTGTCTTCCCTGTTTGAATAGCAAATAATATGCCCACCAGTAAGATGTGACCCATCTTCTGTGAACTTGGAATCTTTGGTGGGTAGATCTCGCTAAAGTATATAGGAATAGTGGAATATGGACACAGGTGGCATTTACGATTAGGTTTTGGCAACATTCTTGGTTTCATCCAATTTGTGGTTTTCCAGGGTGGTAAATTAAGAGTAAAATGCACATGTATTTAAGTGAAATAGTTTTCATTTGAAATATTATATTTAAAATTTAAATCAGTTTTTAAAAATTCAATGGCAATTATTTATAGAAAAATATATACCTTTCTCTTAATTTTGTTTCAAGTTTTATGTCTGAGGATTTCCTAATGACACAGGAACATGGAAATTGCATTGTGTGTTCCGTGGAATATAAGACAGTTCTTGCTTTTCATAATTGTGTGGTACCATAACAATGATCATGCAAGCTGAAACACTACAAAGGGACCTTAATGATTATTAAGATTAATGGGGAAAATTACTTATGTTTTGTGGTCTGGAAAAATGTTTGTCAAAACATTAAAAACTTTCTTACTGTTTATAAGTGTATAGGGAATAGGAAAATGAAAATACAGTAAAACTAGTATTTAGTATATTGTAGTGAAAACATTAGAAACATTGAGAATGAGTGTTCTAAACTCATCAAAGGGTAGTTTGAATAGTGCTTGCTCTAAGTCGAGTTAACTCAGAAACATCATGAAACTTAAAATACAGAATAAGCATCTTTTCTGTGCCTTGACAAAATGTTATACTCTGTTCTAACTATTGATCAGTTTCCAACATTTTTCACTTTCAATGTCATGAAGTATCTTCATGAGTTCCTTTTACAGGGGTATGTGTTTTATTGCTGTTTATCATGCTCTGCAGATACTGCATTTTTCACAAACTGAAGATCTGTGCAACCCTGTGTTGTGCAAGTCAAGCAGTGCCATTTTTCCAACACCATTTGCTCACTTCATGTCTCTGTGTCACATTTTGGTAATTCTTGCAACATTTCAAACTTTTTGTTATTACATTTACTATAGTGATCTGTGATCATTGATTACAACTTGCTGAAAGTTTAATGATGTTTAGCATTTTTTAGCAGTGAGGTATTTTTTAACTAAGGTCTGTCCATTTTCTTTTTAGACATAATGCTACTGCATACTTAACAGACTACAGTATTAGTATAAACACAACTTTTACATGCATTAGGGAACCAAAAATTCATTTGGCTTTCCTGCAATACTTGTTTCATTGCGGTTGTCTGGAATCAAACCCATAGTATCTTTGAGGTATGCCTGTACTCTGAAATTTTTTACTGGCCTCACTTTCTTTGGAATATCTGTGACCTTTTTGTCACAACCATTTTCTTCTTTATGCCAGTAACTTTGTCTTCACTGGGTTCCTCTGGTTGCTTATCTAGAGTTTCTAGAGCAGTGGAAGTGTCAACATTTCCCCAGTCAGCCATTTCTTATATAACTCTGTTTACTTAATTGAATTAACCAACAGTATTATCATTTTAGTTTTGTTGCTGAGTTTTTATCTTTGCTGTCCAGTTCCCTCTTTTGATTATCCACTTTTGGAAACTGCCATGCAGGTTTATCACGAGGAGGCAACACAACTACCTGCTTTATTGTCTGTGCGTGAAATGAATAACAAATGTGTATTAACCAATCCCTGACAGACTCTGGCAGAAGGAATGTGATTAGTCAGTGATCATGATATACATCTGTTACTTAGTGATTTGTGGACTGAAAAGCTATCAGCAAGTTTATACTTTAGGCAGTTATTCACAGTAAATTTTAGTTAAAAATTTAAACCATGTTGTTGGGGGACTGGTGTTACTAAACTAAATCATGTTAGCTGAAATCCATTCACACTGATATTAAATGTGGACACCAAAACATTAATACTTACTTATACTCCCTGATTAGAGTTAAAAGCTCTGAGTTTAACTTGTGTTTTTATTTGCAATAGCTAACCATATAAATATATATTTTAAAATGTAGTAAATGTTTGTATATATATACATGCATATAGTATATGTATCATACATATAATGAGCTTAATACATAATTCGATTTTTATAGGTATGAGGTTACAGTCTACTCATTGACTTACTAAATGCTGTATGGTAATGCCACAAAGCAGACCCTCCTCTGATGACACTTTTTATGTTCCCAGAGAGTTTCTTTGAGTGACTTGAACTTACTGCCTTTGGTCTAGCCAAACTTAACACTCCTTTTAATTTTTCTACTATTACACAAACTTTGAGTTCTCTACAGTCTTATTTGTAGCCTACGGTTCAGTTTTCTCAGATCTCCTGTAATTCCACTTTAGCTCATTTATTTGGAGACCTTTGTCACATCACACTTTTCCTGGTACTGAATTTCAGTTGTGTCTGGGCATTTTTTGTAGCACATTGTTCATTCTGCTAATTATTGTACATTACTATTGGGTTACAGTTTCTTGTATAAACATATACAACTCTCCTAGACTATAAAGCCATGAGAGTTATTTAATCATTTATCATAGCATCCTGCATGTAGTAAGTCCTCACAAATATTAGTTCCTTTCATCTTTCTTATCTCCAGTCAAGATAGTTGAATATATTAGGGACTTAATAGTTACTTAAAAATTTTAATTATAACATTGGCTCCAGAGTGCCAATGTCTGTTCTTTACCTGTCAGGCCACTTTTGCTTTAAATGATTACTTCATTATATATCCAGATTTTTCCCCTCTTTCATTTGAATCTCCTCTTTTTAAGACTTTCTTGTCTCCCTTACATGTTTTCAAGTCTTGTTTTTGCATGGACTATTTTAATCTCTTTTGAGTCTTCTCTCTCCTGTTAATTCTCAAAATCCAGTTTTTCCTTCTCCAACTGCATGCTTATCATTGATTATAGGCTTCCTTTGAGCTTACGCATTTTCATAAATTATACTACAAAGTGGGATTTTCCTTATTAAATAAGAAATACTAGCATTCATTAAGGAATTAGTCCCTAATTATAAATTCTTTAAGATAAATTGAGAACACCAAAGTTGCTTCTGTTTTTTTTTTTTCCTCAACAGAAAATAACCTGTTTTTAATTTGACCTGTATGGCTACATATTCACATTTACATGGATGAAGGGGAAAAAAAATACTTTTCCATAATTTTGATGTTGAGGGTTATTACTGGTAATTGGTTTATGGAAATCTGAGACATTTTGGCTTTCTAATATTAAATTCACTATACTATTCATACAAGAAAATTTGTAGATAAGCAAAAAGATTTACCAAAATTATTTTTATAAAGATTTTGGATTTTCTGTGCACTTTTAATTTTGTCTCAATTACCTTCCTCACCACTTTCAAATTATGCCAGCAGGCAATATTTATAGCCATTCGAATTATATAAAATGTAATGAAATTAACTATGTAATCCATATATTTAACAGAGGGGAGAGGATGGTTAACGGAGGTATCCTAATTGACCATAGTTGACTTTAAATTCTAGCACCATTGGAGTGTACCATCTGATGGCAAGAAAAGCCATTTTCTCACTTAACTGAAATCATTTATGTAAGTCCACTTAGTTTTTGACTAGTCAGTTATAGATTGAGATCAAGAAGGAAGACTTGAGGTCTAGTTTCCAATTTATAAAAGGTTGGCTTACTGAAAAAGCATATTCTAGTTCAATTTCTTAGAATTGTTTTAAATGGCTTATAGTATACTTCACCTTGGAGATTATTTCACTGATAAATTGCTAAAGATTATCTGGTTCTGGGGAAAAGGAAATAACTGTGTCCTTTTTTTCCCCCACATTTTTAGGCAAGGCCATATGAATCTTCCTCCACTTGAATTCAAACCAGCATTAATGTTGGAAACCTTCAGCCTCAGTGCTGTTGTAATGGAGAAGTCGGTGTGCACCCCTCAGAACTCTGCCAGTGCTCTTTCTTTTCATGATCTCAATAAGCGTTACTATAATACCTTTCACTGCAACTTTACTATTTCCTGTCAGTCAATAAGCCAGCATGTAGATATGGCTTTGGTTCGTCTTATTCATCAGTTTAGTACAATGATAGATGACATCAAAGCAACTCAGACTGACATTAAACTTAGCAGGTACACAGCTGGATCAGCTTCCCCAACACCGACCTTCAAAACCAGAAAACATCGGGACTTTCGTTCCTCTGACTTCAGCCGCAGTTCTAGAGGAAGTCTTAATGGCGGCAACAGAGTAAATAATGCAAAGAACAAACGGACCAACAATGAGAATAACAAAAAGGAATCTCGAAACAAAAATTCATTAGGCAGATCTGAAAGAAGAACTTCAAAAGTGTCTAGGAAAGGTTCCAAAGATGTGGTGGATCATATGACTATTCACATGGATGACTCAGACTCAATTACAGTGTCAGAACAAAGTGAGCCTTCAGCTGAGTGCTGGCAGAACATGTATAAATTGCTGAACTTCTATTCACTCATCTCTGATCCAACAGGAATATTGGAAAAGTCTTCAGAAACATTTGGACCAGCAGGTAGTGGATATTTTTATATTTCTAAAGTTTCTCTTCAGAACAGTAGTAATACTAAGAAAGACAGTAAGGTGTTCATCATGTTTTTGTAATCGTATAAGTGGATTATTGAAATGAAGAACAATTGACAATCACCCAGGTTGGGAAATAGCAATGGCTATCAGGTATTCTTCCACCCCATTCCCCATCCTTCCTAACCCTTACTCAGTATGGTGTTAGAGAATTCAGACAGACCTGCTTTCAAATACCTGTTTACTTTCAGTGTGACCATGGGAAAATGTTAAGAATATTTTTTAAAATGGCTTTGGCAGAGAAAAGAAGGAAGAGGGCTGTCTTAGGATGTGAAGGAAAGAAAGGTTCTTCCTTGATGTTTAGAGTGTCCTCATTTTTGCAGTTTTTATGCCTAAACTCATATATTTTCATTTACTTACAAAGGAGTTCGGAGCCCAACAGAGGCAACCTGTAAAGTTGTGTTTGAAAATGAGCAAGATAGTAACAGTCTGACTAAGACGCAGAGGAAACGGAGCTTGGTAACTTCTGAACCTCAGCACGTTACTCTAATAGTGTTTGGGATTGGCATGGTGAACCGCACACACCTGGAGGCCGACATTGGTGGCCTAACAATGGAATCAGAACTGAAGAGGATCCATGGCAGTTTTACACTTAAGGAAAAAATGAAAGGTATGATGGTGTTCTCATAGAGCAGTACTGCTTTTCTGAAGAAAGCCAGTGCCATGGCTCCCAAATTCCTACTTTGCAGTTTTTCTTCAGAAAATGGAACTTCCTGTTTATATGGATCAAGAGTGCTAGTTTACAGATTTTTTCCTATTTATTTTTTTAATTTTCCAAGTTTTCTTCACTAAGTATTCTGAGATTTAAAGTGTCATTAGGCTATTGAATGCCTTAGTCTTCATTCATGCATGAATGGCATGTTAAATTGTATATTTAGCATTCTTTCAATTTTGACATATAGTCTGTATTTATATATGAAATAGAAAGTAGCTCTGAATAGTTTAAATTTTATCATAACTTTAAAATTATCCTTTGTAGCTGAATGTAGGAATGAACTGCAATTATAATACAAAATGCAATTTTCTCATTTCCTGAATTCATATAATTATTTTTTTCACACTTAAGATGTTTTACATCAGAAGATGACTGAGACATGTGCCACTGCTCATATTGGTGGTGTTAATATTGTGCTGCTTGAAGGGATTACACCAAATATACAGTAAGTGTGTCAACTTTTCTTTTTTTCTTAAGCTTGTTTGTTAAAGTTTTGTAGGAAACTTAAAATTGATTGGATGAATCCTATACCTGCTGAGTTTTGAGGTTTATATACATAATGTTCTCAGATACTGTGATTTGTCATTAAGAATATCACCAAATGAAATTTTTCAGAAACATTTTTTCCCTTCCTAAAATTGGTTTATTAACTCCCTTCCCCTGCTGAAAAACGGACTCCCAGTACATAGTAAGATTGTGAAACAAGAAAAATGATTACAGTGCATATAAGTTAAACATAAAAGATAGAATAGATCACATAATTCAAATAGTTAAGTAAAATAAATTTATAGTCAATATACACTCTTAATTTTATGTTAGGTAGTCATTACCAGTATTCATGCTGGGTTTCAAAACTTTCTTGTGCCATTTTTTTCTTTTACCGATTTTAACAGTGCAGCCTGAAACCTTTCTAATAGTATAGGTAAACTTTTTACAGAAAGATACACCATGTCATTTTTCTTTTGACTTTCCTGTTACTTTTTTTTTATAAATTCTGCTCTTATTACTGTTCAGAATTGTTCTGATAATGGTTACCTTTAAACATGACATTCATATCACTAATCTATTATCAATACATTTAACCATTGACTTTGTTCATTAATTTATAAGTATATGCCTTCATGTCTGATTTCCTTTAAGTGGAGCAGTGTGTTTTTTCATTACAACAATAATAGTATTCACAACAGTAATACAACTCCTTTTGAGTTCCCGGACCGATTCCAATGCGTGTGTGTGTGTGTGTGTGTGTGTGTGTGTGTGTGTGTGTGTGTGTGTGTAGAGGAGGGGGTCTTCCAATGCACAACACTGACCAATTCTCAAACACCAGCAGGGTGTCCGAGAGCTCAACTCATTTCTGACGCTATCTGCCCAGAGACAGTACCAAATACCCCACCATAAGCCCTCCATCCTGCAAGATAGCCCTTCATGCCCCACTTGACACCAGTCTCAAGCCCCAGGCAGTTCCCTGTGCTTCTGACCAACCAGCTACAGATTGGAGGTTCTGACAACCTCCCCCTCTGAGGTTCGTAAATTTGATGGAGGGGCTCACAAAACTCAGGAAAACTCGTTTACTATTTTAATAAAGGGATACCATAAAGGATACAAGTTAACAGCCAGATGAAGAGATGCATAGGGCAAGGAGTGTCTATCCTTGTGGAGTTTGGGACCTGGCTCAGTGACATGTGGAAGCTTTCTAGTTCCTCAAGAACGAAAGCTCTCTCATACAGAGAAGCAGGATCCAGGAGAGTGATAAGCTCTTCTCAGGGATTTTGTGAGGGCTTCATTGCATGGTCATGATTGACTAAATCATTGGCCATTGGCTGATTCAGCCTCCAGCCCCTGCCCTTGGGCTGGGGGGTGGGGCAGTCCAAAGGTATCTCATTAACATCACAAGACACCCATTTCACCTTTAAGATTCTGCAGTGTTCTCAGGAACTGTGGATGAAGACCAACCTGGAAAATACATATTTGGTCATCTGAATGACCAAATATGTATTCTTATGACTCATTATATCTCAAGCAGTTTTATGTTGTAACTACAAAGTGTGTTATGATAATTTGGGTCGGATCTTCATAATTTTCTGTTTATTATTATTATAACTAGTTAATGGTCTACAATCATCCTATAAAACATCTATCATGCTAAATACCAACTGAATAGTGGATTGGTTCAGCCTTATGGGAGTTAAATATCAGTCATAGATTAACTTGACCCATTACATAACTATTCATATTTTAAGCATAAACGATATGAAAGCTGTCTTGGGGAATATTTATTGAAACGGATGTTTGTCTCACTGTATAGTTTGACCTATAATCTGGAACCAAAGAGTGTATTTCATTATAGGTGCCTGAATGGTGTATATCGCATTTCCTAGGCAGTCTTTTGAAGGAACAGGCAATTCCATCAGTTACTTGTAAGAAACAAGATCTTTCCTTTTATTCAGTATGGGAGAAGTGGTATAATAATGTCACAGTTGCAATCTTAACAAGTACATCATATGAACCAGGAGCCTCACTAGATTATTTTATTTAATCCTCACCGCAGTGCTATGAACTGGGGTGGTTTTACCCCCACATTACAGAGCAGTCTATTGAGATTAAGAAAGATCAAAGCTTAAATGTTTAAAATGCTTAAAATTGTACTTTGGAAAGAGTTGCCTGACCATTCTACCTGACCATGCTGCTTCTCAGACCTTGGGTTCCATCATCCCTTTGTTGACTTTAAATTTAAAGTACCATGGTTACTTTAACCTATTCAGAAAGCAAAACAAATTTCTTTAGATGTCCCATGTGTTTTATTTACTCTGTCCTCTAGGACCTCTTATCTCTATTATCTACTCTCTCAAGAAAAGGGCTTCAAAGGTTTCTAAACTTGTAAAACATAGTATTTATAAAACAGATTTTTATATAAGTATTACATAGTTAATATTTCTTGCCTTAACAAAAAAACCCAAGCCAAGATCCCCTAACTTTTTATTTGAAAAGTAAAAGTTATTAATTACTCACTGCCAAACTCTAGTGATATTAAGACTTTCTGGGTTTATTCTTTGGCTTTTCATTTCCAATTCAATTAAAAGGAAATGGAAGTCAAAATAATTGAAAACGTTCTTTGAGGGAAAACTTTAAAAGTGGGAAATAAAAGTTTTCCAGATGATTGGTCATGTTGTAACTAATTTATGCATGAATGTTTACTTGCTTACTTTTTCTTTCCTTGCTTTCTCTTGAATCTTCACCTGTAGACTGGAGGATTTTCCTACATCTCCTACAAGCACAGCCAAACAAGAGTTTCTGTATGTCATATTACTCTTTTTCATGGGCTTTATGATTAACATAGTATTGAATAGTTTTAAAGAAATATTTAGATTATCTGAATGGCTATGAATGTATGTAGTCATTATTTTGTAGCTTTTATATAGACCCTCTTATAGATTAAAGCTACTGGTATTCAAGGAAAGCACACAGGTAAGGGTCTCGTTTTTGGCACTTCATACCTTGCTTTATTCTGAAAGACTGTGACACTATATAGTTTTTTTGCCTTTATTTTCCCCCTTTTGTGGTTGTCTAGCAACATTGATCGTGTGGCATATGTACTTTTTTTGCTTGTTTTTTTTTTTTAACACCTGTTACCTTACAAAATTTATCACAAATCTTTGTTAATGTTTGATGTGGTAATAGAAGCTAGAAAGTTTCACTTTGCAGAAGAACTTTTACTAATTGCCAAAATAATTATTAAAATACTAATAGATGAATATATCTATGTATCTCAACCTTACAATTCCATTTTTAAGATGGGGAGTGTTCATTGCTCTATTGGTAGATTTTATGTATGGCTTTTACTATGTGAACTTTTTTATTTTGAGTGGCTTGATTTGACCCATGTACGTCTAATATTTCGTGACGGTGAGCTATACTACTATAGTGCTATATTTAAATATTCATCATATGAGTTGTTACCCCCATGACAAATTAATATCTTACTTAGCATTGGTTATTTCTTTGAACATTTTCTATAAAATTTGAATATACTGAATAAGTAGATGAATTTACATTATATTCCATGCTGGTAAAATTATGATACTTGGTGAGATTTGTTTGTGTCTCAATAAAAAACCATAGACAAAATGTCATCAATTAATAGCCCTTTGGGATTATCTGTGATATGTATCACTTCATCAGCCAACTAGAAGTACTAAAAAGAATAAATGCACTAATATTAAATTAGAGAATTAATTATTTTCTGGAAAACACCCTTCTTCCATATTAGTGTCATCTTAACAGGTACAGAAAATAATACCTGGTTCTACTAATCATAGTAGCTAGAGAAGAATTAAAGTAAAATTACAGATAACTCATAATTGTATCATAAAATGTTTAATTCCTCATTCTGGGTCTCCTTACATCTTTAACATGTGCAATTTGACAAGAGTTAGTCAAATATCGTCTACAGTTTCTGGCTCAGGGTAGGACTATCATGTTGTTCAACCCCAAGTAACACCTCTCACAATGGTGAGCATCATTTACATAGACTCCTGTTGTGAATGGTGCCCTCTGAAGTTGGGCAGCACAGAGCCCCTGAAGTCCTCAACATTACAATTTCCGCTGGGAATACCACAGTAGGATCTGTAGTAGGAGAGCAATCAGCCCAATTAGCTTTCCATTTGGACTTTGGGTATATAACTGAAAATCCAGTGTTGGGTATGTGCTTTTGTAATCTAAAGTGGTATGTAAGCAGATATATGTAGATTTTAAAGGTAAAACAATGAGGTAGGTGTAGAATTTCTTGACTGTCATAATGAGACAGACTTCCTTGTAAATGTATGTTTCATTTCATTCAATATATGGATGCTATTCACAAGTAGAAAGCCATTTGCATTTTAGCGCCATCTGAGTGTTCTGGCTCATGCTGAAATTGAATTTAAAATGAAATTCATTTATGACAAATAGTAGCTTTATTTATTATACTATTTAAGATAAGGTACAAAATTGAGTAACTAGTTAGCATCCCAGAATCTACCCTCATGTTGGCTAGACCAAGTCCATAGATTGCTTTTTTTTTTTCTTTTTCTAGTCACTGGTAGTCTCTGAGAAATGGTTGCCTTTGTGGAAGAAAGCAATATAGTTTTTTAGTAATCATTTTTTAATTTTATGTAATACCTGGATTTCACTGTCTATAAAGAATCAAGACCTCTGATAAAGCCACTGTCATACCTCTCAAGGTTAATTCTAATTGAAGTTAAATGTAATGAATTAATTCTTTAAGTCCTTGAGATTATAAATAAATTCTTCATGAATCTTACACAACCTAAGTAGAGATAAATGTATGTGAACTGACATGTAGTTAATATGAAATTTGCATTCTGTGTGTTGTTTAGCTAAATCTATTTATTGTCAAGAATCCTTTGCCCATTTGAAAGATAATTTATGTTAGAAGCTATCCTTTTACTATCTGGGCCTTTAATGATACAGTTCATTGACATGAACCTTTTCATTGTATGTCAAGACTGCTTCATCATGGCCTCTACATACATGACTTATCACATGCTATCTGTGGAATTTCACAGTTGTATCAAGAGTCATTGTGCTATGCTTGTTTCTGCTCATTCATTTCACAAAGTTCAGATTGTGCCTATCTCTGAGTATGTCTACATGTTCAAGGCCCTGTTCTAGGCATTGGAAAGAGAGAACGAGAAACCAAGAAGGATAATATCTCTCTGCCTTAATATCTGTACCTGTAAAGCTTACCAATTTTTAACTAAGTAATAGTCATTATGAATTGGATTTTTATCATTCTTTGCCACTTGTTGAAAATAAATAATGGAAAATGCAATTTAAATTTATTCCTTATGTTAGATGATTGTCAGGCTAATTTATTTGACTGATTAGATTTTAAGAAATATAGTATTTTTTTCTTTCATAGTCTATGTCTGTGCTTTCTTAGTGGTTGTACAGATTTGTAAAGTAAGTTGGAGAAGAAAAGAGGAGTTCTGAATGGGGAAAAGAATAAAAATGAAATTTTGTGTGTTGTATATGTGCAATATGTCAGTGTTCATTCTTTTACGTACATGTGAGCACATACATTTTTTTTCTGAAAAGTCTTTATTAAAGAAATAGAATCATAGTATAAAGAGTATAAACTAAGTGTATTTCAGTATTTTTGGAAAACATTATTTCTTTAACATATGATTTAAAGGCATGAGAAATCTTAAGTCATTTAGTTCATTGAATGATTTAAAGGCATTTGTCTTGTTCTCAAAACACTTTTTCAAAATTTCTCTTTATGTAGCTATATTTCAATGGTCCTTCTTTCTTCTAATAGAACTGTAGTGAAATGCAGTATTGCCAAGTCCCAAGCCCTCTACAGTGCCCAGAGAGGACTGAAGACTAATAATGCTGCTGTGTTCAAAGTAGGGGCTATCAGCATCAACATTCCCCAGCACCCTGCCACCTTACATAGCATGATGGTTCGAAGTTCTCATCAGTTATCCAAACAGATCTCAGATCTCATCAGACAACCTTCTACAGTGTAAGTTAATTCTTCAAGTTCTGTGATTCTGTATAATACTTTAGATCATTCTTTGCTATGTTAAAAATCGTTTGGAGGAAGACAGAGGGTTACATCTAAATATTGACCATTTTGGACTATGGGGCAGGTGGAAAGTAGTCAAACATGATCATCAAGAACCATGTTGTATATAAATACTATGTTACAGATACATTGTCACTGTTCCATATTGCATCAGTGAAGCCTAAGAGATCCTAGAGATTTGTGGACATCATAATAGGTACTAATAAAAAGCAAACTGACAAATTCTAGGACAATTATTGTTTACTTTCAACTCATCAAAATTTATTACTGCAGAGGTTTAAATATTACAGTGGCTGTTTATGTCCCATGTATGTTTTTGTGCATGAAATTATGTACATGGTTCAAAACAGGAAGTGATTGTGCCACACAGACATTTTAAAGGGCAGTGAATTGATCCTTTGCACATTTATTCCATGTCTATAACCCTTGTTCATGGGTCTGCATTACTCAGCTTTGTTCATGGTCTCCAAAGCTATAACAACTGATTAACTAATAAAAATCTGATAGGTAAAAGGTAAAAAGTTTGTTTTTTTATGTTTTATTTTTCTTGTCCTACAAGGTAAAAAAAAACTGTCTTTTGACAATGTCCTGAAACAGTGATTTTTCCCAATTACTCCATCTAGATCGTAATTCTGATGTAATACTAATTAATGTCTGGTTGATTTTGTAGTAACAATTTAAATATGTTTCTCCTATTGATGGAATATGGAATTGATAATGTGTACATGAGCTTTAGTTTTAAGATACTCTAAGGAGTTTTTTCATATTATAATGTATTGGCAATAGAGTGTAGTAGCTGAAAAATAAGAGAGTCTGATTGACCGAGTTCAAATCCTGGCTTCACCACTTTCTAGCTATGCTTACTCATTTGTAAAGTGGAGATAAGTAGTACCTACCCAAAGGGCTTGTGAAATAAATGAATAAATGCTAACAAACACATGAAGCCCTAAGAACACTACCTGGCACATAGTATGCTCTCAAATTATTAGTGTTGGTGTTATTATTATTAATAGTGGTAGTAACAATCTTAAACAATAGAGTACATAATGGTTAAGTCATGGAATTTGGAATCAGGCAAACCTGAATTTAAACTCCAATTTCACATTAATGATATGCATGGCCTTGGCAGTATAATATTCCAGTTTATATTATGATTATTTCTTGTTTACTTTTGTAGATCATCATTTCTCAATGGCTTGTTTAGGAAGCCTTAATATGATCTGGTATTGGAAAAGTAAACATCTGCTTACAGTTTATTTTTGCTAATTTTCATGATGAACTCCAGTGATTTTTATACAGTCAAATGGTAACTGTTCTAATTGTCTTTTTTAAATTACTTTTTTGCTTTATAGCCCACAGCCTGTAAAAGAAGACATTGCAACACCCCTCCCTTCTGAAAAAACCCCGACAAGTGTTAATCAAACTCCTATTGAAACAAATGAATTTCCTCAGCTACCAGAAGGTTTAGAGAAGAAACCTATTGTTCTTAAATTCAGTGCCATGTTAGACGGTATTGCCATTGGAGCAGCACTTTTACCATCTCTGAAAGCAGAATACAAGATGGGAAGAATGAGAAGTCATGGAATGACAGGTAACATTGAATTTTGAATTCAGTCTCTTATTAAAGTTTATGATTGGTTTGAGAAATTAGTATTATTTTGATGTCAAGGTTAACTTGGTTTTATAAGATGAAAATTTAAATAATTTTAATCAGAACACTTGTATTTCATTAGTGATACTCTTCAATCAAGTGAAACACCATCTTGAATGACCAGCATGAAGCCTGCTCTTATTTGAATGCTCAAGAGTTACTCAACTATTGCGGCCGTTTCCAATTTAAACTTGAGGAGGTTTTATGTCTGTTAGGTTCTTAGAGCCTAAATAACTTGGTTAATTTTCACACTGAGTACATTTAGCTCAAATCAGAGGTAATTTGACTACTTCAAAATAGCTACTTCTGTAAGGTTTTATGATCCTTATATAGTCTTTCCAATAATTCTTTGCTGTTATATTATGAAAAGTATTACTATACAAATGTGTGTACACAGTTTAAAGAATGATAGGAACTGTGAACTCACCAACCCATTACATGATTAAGAATTAAAACATTATCAGTACTTTTAAGGCTCCTTCAAGGAATATTATCACTACCAGGTGATACTCCCCTTTACTGCTCAAGGAGTAAACACCCTCATGATTTTGTAGTGTACAGTCCTTTGCTTTTCTTATAGTTTTACTGCATGTGTATCTATTTATAACTGACTTAAAGTTTGCCATTGCTTGTTTTGAACTTTATACGGAATCCCACTGATGTATTTTTTAAACTGGGAAATTTTGTGCTGTAGATTTTGTTTGAGATTCATCTGTATTCATTCATGTATCTGATTCATTCATTTTTCACTGAAATATAATAATCTCTTAAATAATTTTATTACAATCTGTCCATTTTCTTATTGATGGAATTTCAGCTCATTTTACTTTTTTGCTATTACAGTTTTCATATATATCTCCTGGTACACACGTGTAAGAGTTTATCCAGGATATTTACTTAGGAATGATTTGACTAGACTGTAAGGTAAATGCATCTTCAGTTTCCCCAGGCAATGCAAAAAGTGTTTTCCAAAGTGCTTGTGTCTACAAGCAATTACTCTTCCATTGTATTTGATACGAGTTCCCCTTGTTCCACATCCTCGTCAACACTTGGTATTTTCTGACTGCTAAATTTTTGCTTATTTGGTAAATGTGGAATGGTATCTCATTGTGGTCATTATTAATGAAGCTAAATATTTTTATGTGATTAAGGGACCTTATGTTTTCTTATTTGAAGTATGTGTTGATGGTTCTTGTTGCCCATTCTAGCATTGACTCATTCATATTTTTCTTGGTTAACAGGAATTCTTTCAATGTTTTGTATATTAAACCTTTGATGTTACATGTTTAACATATATTGTCACAGAGTCAGGCTTATTTCACTTTGTTGTCTTTTCATTAACAGAAATTCTTAATGTAATTGAATTTAGCAATATTTTCCTGTATGATGTGTATTTTTATATCTTAAATCCTCTTCCCAGGATCATGAAGATATCTCTTATGTTTTCTGTTCCATGCTTTGCAGTTTTGCTTTTCATATTAAAGTACTTAATCTTTGTGACATTGATTATTCTTTTTTCTTAATACGGTGTGGAGTGGTATGACCAGATATCTTAGAAAGACTTACTAACGAATCTGCTCTTTTTTCATTGATACATAATCCAGTTCTGTCACCTGTTAAGTGTTTATGTGGGATCTGTTTCAAAGTTCCCAATCATGTCTTCTGGTTCTATGTGCACCAGTACCATAGTGCCACCTGACTTTTCCTTTTTTAGGAGTTGTCCTGGTCATTTGTGATTCTTTGTTCCTTCATACACATTTTAAAATCAACTTGTCAAGTTCCCTGAAAAACCCTGTATACATTTTATATGAATTTATTAAGTCATTAGATTTTCTTGAGGAGACTTGACACTATTGATTGATAATGAGAACTGATAAAATATTTAACCTTCCTATTCTTGAATATGTCTATTTCTCTGTCTCTTTAGGTCACCTTCAGTGTTTTTCTACCAAGTTTAAAATTTTTCCTCTTAAGGGTTTTGTGCACCTGTTGCAAGATAAATTTATTTACCCAGACAGCTTATGTTGCTGTAGTAGTTATTACAAATGATATATTTTATAAAACAGCACCTTTCTAAACTGGTGTCTTATGTACAAATATGCTTGATCTTTTTAATGTTAATATTATTTTCAGCAACCATATTCAACTATTTTATTATTGTTAATAAGATTCTTTGGTGTTTCCTAAGTAGATATTCATACCATGTGCAAATAATACTTTTGTTTCTTCCTCAGTCTTTATGCCTTTTTATTTTTTTTCTTGTCACAGTGTTCACTAAAAGGCATATTGTCACATCCTTGTCTTGTTCTCATTTTTTAGAATCAGTATTTCACCAATGAATGTGATGTTTCTTGCTAGGTTCCCTTTTCAGATTAAGAAAACTAAAATGCTGAGTTTCCATGAAGAATAGTTGAGGAATATCATCAAATACTTTTTTCTGCATCTGTTGAAATTAGCATGTTTTTTCTCCTTTATTCTGTTAATGTGATAAATTATGTTAATTTAAAAATCACTCACATACGTATATATATGAATATGTACATGCATCTATTCACATATATATGGTTATGTGTGTCTTATTCCTAGCATTTTCTTTATTGAGAGGGATTTTTCTGAACATCCAGATCTTTTTATTACCAGAAAGAGAAGCACTCTAAAGTGATTTTCCAGAATTGGCAGAGCTAGAGTACTGGGCTTCAGATATTGAGCTGACGTTAAGCTAGGCTTATCTTGGCCATTTATTCAGGGCATCCATGGAACACAAGAGTCAACCACAGCAGCAAGTAAAAAACCAACACGCATTTTAGAACTGGGAAGGTACAAATCTTTAGGAGCAAAGTTAATGTACTATCAAATTGCCAAACAGATAAGAACACATAATTCTTCTTGCAATTAAGGCAAGGGATAATAAAAATAGTGAAAGAATGACTGCATTAGTGATAAGAGATGACCTGAGGCCAAGGGTCACTTCAGTCTTGTGTTTTTATTTGTTGTTGCTGGAGTAGTAATAGTAGTGGTAGTTACTTTGGTAGCCAGTCCTCACTCCCTGCAGCCTGGGAACCTTAGTTAGTGAGTCGGCCTCGTTAAAGTACTGAGTGAGATGAGATCAGAGCAGTTGTGACCTGTCTGGCCATCATTCACAGTTGCATCATTTGGTGAAAGAGCATTTTTCTGTTTATGGATAAGCCATTGCTGGTGTATACATTAGTATGTACTGAGTGAATACAAAAATGGGGAATATAGGTGACCTTTAAATAGCATTTTGAAAAAAAGGAAAATTATTTCTGGCACAAGGGAGAACACTAGGAATACACAATAAATTATAATATATAGGCTGGCAAAATAAGCTATTTAATGATGTTTGGAGAGAATTGGTAATGTACAGAACAGTATCAGTAGATTTTCTTGGTTGGAAAGGAGCATGGCATATACATTACACAGTATATGTAATGGACAACAACAGACCTTGATTTCAATAAGATTTCTACCACTTCTTAGTATTCTCATAAATAGCTGGAGAAACATGGCCTGAATAATAGTATATATTTTGTACTTACAACTCTTTGAACAGCTACATGGCATATTATTGATTTAAGTGTTTAAAACCAACAGTAGATTTAGTAAGTAAACAAAAACTTACACCATCCTTATTTGGTATATGGTCCCATTAATAACTGTTGTTAAGGTCAAAGATACATGTGTTTGTATAATTTTTTACTTGATGAATGTTTTCAGTAGGTGCAATTTAATTGATTTTTAATTTCAGTATTTCCTCCCACACTGAATAAGAATCATTTGTCAACTGCCAACCACTCTTTTTTTTTTTTGCACTTAACTAATTTCTCTTGTCATGTCTCTCTTCTGTAATAAGGGCAATTCCTTTCTGTTCCACCATCTATGAAATAAGAACATTTGTAGCTGTTTCACTAGCATGTAACATGATGTTAAGCACCTAATGGACTTTCTGGCTTAATAATACTGACTAACTGACTCTATAGTTATCATGAATATATTTAAAAATTGGATTTATTTTATAAGCAAATTTAAAATACCCTTTTTATATCTTTCAGGTTTGGGGATATGCATACAATTTTCTTAGATACCATTTTTTGAACAAATTAAGGAATAAATGAGTGAATGAGCACCTGAAAAAACAAATAACTTTTCTTATTTCTTACAGGTGCACAGACCAGGTTCACATTTGAGTTGCCAAATCACAGATTGCGTTTTACTTCAAAAGTTTCTGCCACAGATATGTCAACCATTCCTCCTTCTGCCAGCCTTAACCTTCCTCCTGTTACCATGTCGGGGAAATATATAATGGAAGAGCATGACAGTTACTCAGATCAGGTGTGGAGTATAGATGAACTGCCTTCTAAACAAGGGTACTATTTACAAGGAAATTATCTACGTTGTGTGGCAGAAGTAAGCTTACTTTTTAATTTTCTTACGCTTAGTTATTTAGGATTCTTCAAACTTCAGGTGTACCAAAATATGTAGTGATCCAAACTTTTAAGACAAAACAGTAAGTCATTTATTTTTATAGAATTCTATACCAAATATATTGTATGGATGTATATGTGCATGTAGGTGTGTGTTGCCCTATAGTTTTGTTTAAACATGCCTTGTGTTTTTTTTAACCAGTTATCTTTTAGTTCATATTTCTTACATCAGGTTTCACATCCTTCTCTGCAGTAGTTTCATGATTCGTTTGGTTATAAAAAGCTAATAGCACTTAACATTTGAAATGTGCTTTATACACACCAATTCGTATAATCCTTAAAGCTATCCCAGGAGGTAGATACATTCACATTTTATAAGTGAAGAAACTGAGCCTTTAGGAGGTTATATGATTCAGCCAGGTACACATAATTATTAACTATCTAGAGGTCACATAGATAAAATAATTAGAGTCAGATTGACAGACTAACTTCTTTATGAAAGAAAGTTGAAAACCAGCATTGTTTTCTCACTTTATATCTGTATAACTATCACAAGTTTAAAAAGCATTTGGAGCTTCTGTACAGCAGAGCACACCATCAGTACAACAAAAAGACATCCTACAGTATGGGAGAATATATTCATAAATGACAGATCCGATAAGGGGTTGACATACAAATTATATAAAGAGCTCACAAACAAAAAGCAAATAAGCCAATTAAAAAACAAACAAACAACAAACAAAAAGAAACAAACAGACAACAAACAAAAAGCAAATAAGCCAATTAAAAAATGGGCAGAGGAGCTGAACAGACACTTCTCCAAAGAAGAAATTCAGATGGCCAACAGGCACGTGAAAAGATGCTCCACATCCCTAATCATCAGAGAAATGCAAATTAAAACCGCAGTGAGATATCACCTCACATCAGTTAGGATGACCAACATTCAAAAGACAAACAACAACAAATGTTGGCGAGGATGTGGAGAAAGGGGAATCCTCCTACACTACTGGTGGGAATGTAAAGTAGTTCAACCATTGTGGAAAGCAGTATGGAGGTTCCTCAAAATAGAAATACCATTTTGACCCAGAAATTCCACTCCTAGGAATTTGCCCTAAGAATGCAGGAGCCCAGTTTGAGAAAGATATATGCACCCCTATGTTTATCTCAGCACTATTCACAATAGCCAAGAAATGGAAGCAGCCTAAGTGTCCATCAATAGATGAATGGATAAAGAAGATGTGGTGCATATACACAATGGAATACTATTAAGCCATAATAAGAAAACAGATCCTACTATTTGCAACAACATGGATGGAACTAAAGGGTATTATGCTCAGTGAAATAAGCCAGGCAGAAAAAGACAAGTATCAAATGATTTCACTCATATGTGGATTATAAGAACAAACCAAAAACTGAAGGAACAAAACAGCAGCAGATTCCCAGAACCCAAGAATGGACTAACAGTTACCAAAGGAAAACGGACTGGGGAGGATGGGTGGGAAGGGAGGGATAAGGGGGCAAAAGGGACATCATGAGTAGCACGTATAATGTAGAGGGGGGCACGCGGGGAAGGTAGTATAACACAGAGAAGACAAGTAGTGATTCTATAGCATCTTACTACACTGATGGACAGTTGGCTGTAATGGGATATGTGGTGGGGACTTGATAATAAGGTGGGTCTAGTAACCATAATGTTGTTCATGTACATTAATGATGGGGAAAAAAAAGCATTTGGATAAAAAGTTTGATTTGTGGCAATCAGGTCATCTGTTACTATATAGTAGATTTGATATAGTAGAAAACCAAAGCTGACAGAGATTCATGTTCCCTGAATATCCCAACTGTCAAGTGAGAGATGCAGGAGTCACACACTGTGCTGTCACTCAGTTTACTCTGACACTTTGTCAGAAATAATTGTAGTTTTATCAAAAAGCAGTTTGCTAACTATTTGCTTTATAAGTTTTATTTTCTAGACTCTGAAGCATCTATAAGAACATTCTTTGGTTTCTTTGCTAGAAATGCTACAGCTATGGGAGCATATTTACTTTAAGCCTTTTTATTTCTTTGTTAGACCCTGTTTGCCCTAGTTAGTACCTCTCCAAGGATTGGGACTTCTGTATATGAAAAATGAGGATACAAAAATACAGTGTATAAGATTATAGAGGTGAAATATTAATTTACAAGGTAGATTATAAAGCATATTTCATTTGTATTTTCTACTCTGAAAAATAAGTGCCCCAAAACTCTAGTTTAGCAATACTGTTATTAATGCTTCTTTGACAGAAAATAGAACAAATCTAATGCAGTATATTGCATAATTTCTTACTAATATTGCTATTAGAAAGGTATGGAGTTTGTAATTGGGGCAGAATGCAATCCCAATTTCACTAAGAATGCAATTAATTACAAACATTTGAAAGAATCTAAAGTTGCATCCCACTAAGAGTTGCCTATTTTACTATGGCTTGAAATAGACACATGTGAAAGTCATCTGCACCCATTTTGTACTACATACAAAACCAAATTTTCCTAGTGCAATTTAGACTTGATGTGAATTCTCACTTAAAAAAAGGCTGCTATATTTATTTTGCTCTCAATTTTTTATCAAAATATGAATGCTATCAAGGTGGCAAATGCTGAAGCACTTGCCTTACTCATAAGGATGTTTCAACCTTTTACTGTAATACTCAAGTTCAACTAGGGCTTGCTTTCTATTTAACCCGCTTTTAGCTAATTCTTGTGAGGAATATTATGCCTTATGGTAATCAAAGGGCATATGGACATTTATTATATTAAAACTGATTTGAATATACCTGATATGCTCTTTCATTCAAATGTAAGTCTCGTGAGAACCATAATTTTGTTTTTATTCATAGTGGTATCTCACCTGATCATTAGTGGTATCCTTAGAGTAGGTGGTCGTGGTCAGTAAATATTTGAATGTGTAAATAAATTTACATTCATTTATAATGATACTTATCCATGGTCCTAACATTACAACAGTAGTCATTAAAAACAAACATTACTTAGAATATCAGTTTTGAAATTAGCAGTTACATAGTTAATGTATAATTGTGATTCATTTTCAAAAGACTTCCTATACCTGATTGGCTACAAAACAAAACATTTGATGAATAGTCAATAACAATGTCAGGCCAGTAAAGGGCAATTGGAATATTTTTAACACTTCTTTAAGTGATACGTAGATTATTGTTTTCCTCAGAGTTTAGGATAATGTATGTAAGCAAAATATGTTTTTAAAACGAATACAGTCTGTAGTGTTAATCTAATGCTCTGATTTTGTTTGGCAGGTTGGTTCCTTTGAACATAATCTCACAACTGATCTTCTAAACCACTTAGTATTTGTACAGAAAGTGTTCATGAAGGAAGTTAATGAAGTAATACAAAAAGTTTCTGGTAAGATCATCTAGTAGCTTATAGAATATATAATAGGCTTTTGTTCTCATTGGCTAGATGACGTTTCATGTTCTATGGTATGAGTATTGATCCTGTCATTTAGATATAATCGTAGAGTAGCTCCCTAAAAATAATGTGTTCTTTTTCTGGCCTTCCCACCTACAGATTGTTTTGCTTATTGCTTTTGTTTTTGTGGGGGTTTTTTTTCTAGTCAAAAAAAGTAACTTTTAATTTCTTTATCATTTATACCTACTTATTACCTTTGTCATTTATAATATATACATTTACAATTTATAAACTTCACAAAGCTCCTTTATGCTTCCTCTCCCCAAACCCCCACAAGAAAAAAGGAATAGTGTTTATGTATTATCTGGGAACAAAATTTCAATAAGTATTAAGATTTCAACTTTAATCTGTAGCATATGGTAACTGCGTGCTGTGTGGTAAATCGTAGTAGCTGCCCTTATATTTTTGCTATGCCTCAAGAGTAGATTAAAAATGAGCTTCTTAATCAGTTTTACATTTTAAAAGGAAAAATATGTTTGATTTAAAAAATGCTTAATTGACTTCTAATTCACAAGATAAAGTATAATACTCTATAAAGTAATTCTTGAGGCTGAATGTTTCCAGTATGAATATAATCATGTTAAAATAATGGGCCACATCTATAAATTGCCACCAAGATTCTTCCATGTTGATAGATAATTTAATCCATTTAACAAATTTATTAAGTCCCAAGTATTCAATTATAATTTTGGCATATTCTATGAGTGACAAGAATAGGGCATTATATCTGTATCAAAGGAGAACTAATAATCTAAAGAATCAGAAAAGGCTTCACAGAAGTCATATCCAAAACTTTATAAATTAAGTCTAGTTTGGCAAGAAAGGAGAGGTAGATGCAGGCAGAACTTATGCACCAGTATTTCATGAGGCTCTGAAGAGGGACAGAACTCATGGGGTTAGGGAGTTAAATTATTGAGCAACTGTGAGCAACAGATTTTCCTAGTTCTCATGGGCTGTATCTGAGATCAAGCAGCTATTTAATGATCATATTGAAGAGGCCTAGCAGAACTTCCGAATTTCACAAAGTCACACAAAAAAATCAGATCAGTTGGTAGCCTTGGAATTTTTCTAAAAATGGTTGAATACAAACCAATAAGGAAGAGATAAATATTTTATCAGAAGCCCTTTCTGCCACTGAAGGTGCCTCTATTTGAGGAACATACAAAAGTTTTTATATGGCCCATATCTGGTTAAAGTCACATTAGAATATTATTTATGATATGAAAGTTAAGACTATTTCAAACTGGTAAATTTTTATGAATTCTAAAGAATATTTTCAAGACTGTTATTGCCGAATATGTATAATTAAAAAATAGACTCTTACATCAACTAATCTTATATCTCTCATGGTACAAAACTAGCATTGTAGATTTCTTAGTATCATACTGAAACTGTAAGTGTCCTTAAGGTGATTTGATGAAAGAGAAAGAAGTCTTCTTGACCTTTTGATTGCAGTTAGGAGTTACAATTATATCCCTACGTCTATGAAGAATGACTTGGAAAAGAAGACTGAAAATTAATATTCTAACCATGAAGACTTGCTTATCACTGTGAAGAATAGAGAGATACGATTGTGATGTCAAAGTCTTTTAGTGGTTAGGTCTGCTCCCTGAATCATTCCTTCCTGACAGTAGAAAAAGCTATGAACTCTAGGAAAATAGCTGAAATGTAAGTCATGTATCATCTAGCTGATCTCAGAGCCTCAGGGAGCACAGATGTTCCATTATTCTAACCAAACCAGAGAACATACAGGTTGAAGGGGAATGCTTTGAACCATTATAGCCAAGTTTCTTAGTATTCTAATCTCTGTATTGCTTTCCTACTTTCCCTTAATTTTCAGAGTTATTTTCCTTATTTCTTTATTTCTTGCACTTTTTCCTCATGCTTTTCTATTACATGTAGCTTTAGGATGTTTTATATTGTATAGGAATATTTATGTTCACAGCAAATACCAAGTTCATTAAAAAAAATTCTATAAGGAATCAATTCTGATAATTTTATTATCCATGGACAATCTGGGTTTTAGAAAGATATAAATAGGCACTGACATAGTAAACAGAAGAGAGCTATTTTTGAATATGTACAGACATCTTAGAAACATGAGGTTACCTTCTTAGAATTGAACCAGGCATATATTTAATTCATAATGAGATAAAAAACTGTGCAGTTAATGTGACTAATATAATATCTCTTGTATTTCTGTAAACTAAAATTATTGTGTAATACATTTTGTGATGTAGCATTTATGCTTTTAAATTTTAAGGTTAGTTTTTCCTATAACTAGGTAAAAGATATTCAAGATAGTAATAGATCAACCAAAAAATAAACTTTATTTTTAAGAGCAGTTTTAGGTTCATAGCAAAAGTGAGAGTAAGATGTAGAGATTTCCCAAAGACACCTGCCCTCAGTCACGCCTCTTCCATTATCAACATCTCTCCCATCGTCCCCCTGAGTGGTACATGTTACATCTGTTGAACTTATGTTGACACATCGTTATCACCCAAAGTCCATAATTTACATTAGTGTTCATGCTGGCATTGTACATTCTGTAGGTTGAGACAGATGTATAATGACATATATTTGCCATTATAGTATCCTACAGAGTAGTTTTACTGTCCTAAATATTCTCTGTTCTGCCTATTCATCCCTCCCTTGCTTGCTTCCAGGTTTTGACAATTATGAATAAAGCTGCTGTGAACATCCATGTGCAGGTTTTTGTGTGGACCTGTTTTCAACTCCTTTGGGTAACTACCAAGGAGCACGATTGCTGGATCATATGATAAAAGTATGTTTAGTTTTGTAGGAAACTGACAAACTCTCTTCCAAGGTGGCTGTACTATTTTTCATTCCCACCAGGAATGAATGAGAGTCCTTGTTGTTCCATAGTCTTGCTAGCATTTGGTGGTGTCGGTTTTCTAGATTTTGATCGTTCTAATGAGTGTGCAGTAGTATCTTAATGTTTTAATTTGCATTTCCCTGATGACATATGATGTGAAGCATCTTTACATGTGCTTATTTACCATCTGTACGTCTTCTTTGGAAAGATGTCAGATAAGGCCTTTGGCCTATCTTTTTAATCAGGTTGTTTGTTTTCTTACTGTTGAGGTTTTTTGTTTGTTTGTTTGTTTGTTTTTGTAGATAATTATTTTTTATTGAAGGGTAGTTGACACACAGTATTACATTAGTTTCAGGTGTACAACACAGTGATTCAGAATTTATATACATGATAATTCTAGGTACCAGCTATCACCATACCAAGTTGTTACAATATTTTGACTATATTCCTTATGCTATACACTACATCCCGGTTACTTATTTATTTTACAATTGGAAGTGTGCACTTTTCTTGTCTTTTTTTTTTTTTTTTTGTGAGGGCATCTCTCATATTTATTGATCAAATGGTTGTTAACAACAATAAAATTCTGTATAGGGGAGTCAATGCTCAATGCACAATCATTAATCCACCCCAAGCCTAATATTCGTCAGTCTCCAATCCTCTGAAGCATAACGAACAAGTTCTTACATGGAGAACAAATTCTTACGTAGTGAATAAGTTACATGGTGAACAGTACAAGGGCAGTCATCACAGAAACTTTCGGTTTTGCTCATGCATTATGAACTATAAACAGTCAGTTCAAATATGAATACTCATTTGATTTTTACACTTGATTTATATGTGGATACCACATTTCTCTCTTTATTATTATTATTTTTAATAAAATGCTGAAGTGGTAGGTAGATACAAGATAAAGGTAGAAAACATAGTTTAGTGTTGTAAGAGAGAAAATGTAGATGATCAGGTGTGTGCCTGTAGACTATGTGTTAATCCAAGCTAGACAAGGGCAATAAAACATACACGTATGCAGAAGATTTCTCTCAGAACAAGGGGGGTGAGGTTCTAAGCCTCACCTCTGTTGATCCCCAATTTCTCACCTGATGGCCCCCCTGTGACTGTGCCTGTCTTAGGTTGTTCCTCCCTTGAGGAATCTTACCCGTCTCTGGCTAACCAGTCATCTTCTGGGGCCATACAGGGAGATGTAAAGTTGGTAAGTGAGAGAGAAGCCTTATTGTTTGAAAAGGTTAGCTTTTTACTTCTTTGCATATTTATGCCCTGTGGCTTCTATGCCCAGCATTTGTCTTGAGGTATCTTTACCACTTGGAAGAATTATGATACTCGGTAAATTTGATATGAGGCATGAATTCTATTTAAGGGTTGTAATTAGGAAGGAAGAAGAAAAGCTATAGAAGTAGCAGGCGGAAGAAAACATGGGAAGATTGATTATTTCTTTGACATATCTTCTTGTAGAGTAACTTCAGCATGTATAGGTTTTAAACTACTAATTAAATTGCACACACACATTAACATAATAGGAGTATAGTTACATAACCAAAGCATACCTGTAATTACCAGCCATCTCCAGTGAAACCAAGAAAACCAGTTAGGCACCTTAGGCATTTGTGAAAACTTATCTATGATATGGTGGATATTGTCCAGCTGAACTTGAACATTCTGAGAGAAATCAGACAAATTAAAACAACCCATTCCTGGGGACTGTTCACATCCCATATGTTCTTTTAACAGTACATAGTCTGTAGTTGTAAGATTTTGGTGCGCCATAATTTGCACTTCTCCTAATTCTTGGTTGAGTTCCAACAGTATAGATCCAGTCAAATTTGTTGTTTTATTGTATGCATAGGCCAGCTTAGATATCTCCTTCATTGCCATGGGAAGTCCAGGAACTGGTGGGATGAGTGCATCTACACCTGTAGCAGTGTGTGGATCTTTGTTGGGGATTTTGGATGATCATCTTCTGGCATGAGTCTTCCAGAGAGTGCTGATGTTGGAAGTTCTTTTTCATATCGTATCTTAGTTCATTTTCGGGGTAGCCCAATTAGGCTTTGATCCTCTGTATAAACACAAACAGACCCTTTGCCTACACTTTTATATGCCCTTTATACCCTTCTGTAGAACTCATTGGAGGTCACAACACAGGAACTGCCTTTTTTTTTTTTTTTGGTATCATTAATCTACACTTACATGACGAATATTCTGTTTACTAGGCTCTCCCCTATACCAGGTCCCCCCTATAAACCCCTTTACAGTCACTGTCCATCAGCATAGCAAAATGTTGTAGAATCACTACTTGCCTTCTCTGTGTTGTACAGCCCTCCCCTTTCTCCCACTCCCCCCATTCATGCTAATCTTAATATTCCCCTTCTTCTCCCCCCCCCTTATCCCTTCCTACCCACCCATCCTCCCCAGTCCCTTTCCCTTTGGTACCTGTTAGTCCATTCTTGAGTTCTGTGATTCTGCTGCTGTTTTGTTCCTTCAGTTTTTTCCTTTGTTCTTATATTCCGCAGATGAGTGAAATCATTTGGTATTTCTCTTTCTCTGCTTGGCTTGTTTCACTGAGCTTAATACCCTCCAGCTCCATCCATGTTGCTGCAAATGGTAGGATTTGCCCTTTTCTTATAGCTGAGTAGTATTCCATTGTGTATATATACCACATCTTCTTTATCCATTCACCTATCGATGGACATTTAGGTTGCTTCCAATTCTTGGCTATTGTAAATAGTGCTGCGATAAACATAGGGGTGCACTGATCTTTCTCAAACTTGATTGCTGCATTCTTAGGGTAAATTCCCAGGAGTGCAATTCCTGGGTCAAATGGTAAGTCTGTTTTGAGCATTTTGATGTACCTCCATACTGCTTTCCACAATGGTTGAGCAAGTTTACATTCCCACCAGCAGTGTAGGAGGGTTCCCCTTTCTCCACAGCCTCTCCAACATTTGTTGTTTGTCTTTTGCATGGCAGCCATCCTTACTGGTGTGAGGTGATACCTCACTGTAGTTTTAATTTGCATTTCTCTGATAATTAGCGATGTGGAGCATCTTTTCATGTGTCTGTTGGCCATCTGTATTTCCTTTATGGAGAACCGTCTGTTCAGTCCCTCTGCCCATTTTTTAATTGGGTTATTTGTTTTTTGTTTGTTGAGGCGTGTGAGCTCTTTATATACTCTGGACGTCAAGCCTTTATCAGATCTGTCATTTTCAAATATATTCTCCCATACTGTAGGGTTCCTTTTTGTTCTACTGATGGTGTCTTTTGCTGTACAGAAGCTTTTCAGCTTAATATAGTCCCACTTATTCATTTTTGCTGTTGTCTTCCTTGCACAGGGAGATATGTTCAAGAAGAGGTCACTCATGTTTATGTCTAAGAGGTTTTTGCCTATGTTTTCTTCCAAGAGTTTAATGGTTTCATGACTTACATTCAGGTCTTTGATCCATTTTGAGTTTACTTTTGTATATGGGGTTAGACAATGGTCCAGTTTCATTCCGCTACATGTAGCTGTCCAGTTTTACCAGCACAATCTGTTGAAGAGACTGTCATTTCGCCATTATATGTCCATGGCTCCTTTATCAAATATTAATTGACCATATATGTCTGGGTTAATGTCTGGATTGTCTAGTCTGTTCCATTGGTCTGTGGCTCTGTTCTTGTGCCAGTACCAAATTGTCTTCATTGCTATGGCTTTATAGTAGAGCTTGAAGTTGAGGAGTGAGATCCCCCCTACTTTATTCTTCTTTCTCAGGATTGCTTTGGCTATTCGGGCTCTTTGGTGTTTCCATGTGAATTTTTGAATTATTTGTTCCAGTTCATTGAAGAATGTTGCTGGTAGTTTCATAGGGATTGCATCACATCTGTATATAGCTTTGGGCAGGATGGCCATTTTGACAATATTAATTCTTCCTAGCCACGAGCATGGGATGAGTTTCCATCTGATAGTGTCCCCTTTAATTTCTCTTAAGAATGACTTGTAGTTTTCAGAGTATAAGTCTTTCACTTCTTTGGTTTGGTTTATTCCTAGGTTTTTTTTTTTATGCAATTATGAATGGAGTTGTTTTCCTGATTTCTCTTTCTGTTGGTTCATTGTTAGTGTATAGGAAAGCCACAGATTTCTGTGTGTTGTCTTTGTATCCTGCAACTTTGCTGTATTCTGATATCAGTTCTAGTAGTTTTGGGGTGGAGTCTTTAGGGTTTTTTATGTACAGTACCATGTCATCTGCAAATACTGACAGTTTAACTTCTTTACCTATCTGTATTCCTTGTATTTTTTTGTTTTGTCTGATTGCCGTGGCCAGGACCTCCAGTACTATGTTAAATAGCAGTGGGGAGAGTGGGCTTCCCTGTCTAGTTCCCGATCTCAGAGAAAATGCTTTCAGCTTCTCGCTGTTCAATATAATGTTGGCTGTGGGTTTATCATAGATGGCCTTTATTATGTTGAGGTACTTGCCCTCTATTCCCATTTTGCTGAGAGTTTTTATCATGAATGGATGTTGAACTTTGTCAAATGCTTTTTCAGCATCTATGGAGATGATCATGTGGTTTTTGTCTTTCTTTTTGTTGATGTGGTGGATGATGTTGATGGACTTTCGAATGTTGTACCATCCTTGCATCCCTGGGATGAATCCCACTTGGTCATGGTGTATGATCCTTTTGATGTATTTTTGAATTCGGTTTGCTAATATTTTGTTGAGTATTTTTGCATCTAGGTTCATCAGGGATATTGGTCTGTAGTTTTCATTTTTGGTGGGGTCTTTGCCTGGTTTTGGTATTATGGTGATGTTGGCTTCATACAATGAGTTTGGGAGTATCCCCTCCTCTTCTGTTTTTTGGAAAACTTTAAGGAGAATAGGTACTATGTCTTCTCTGTATGTCTGATAAAATTCCGAGGTAAATCCATCTGGCCCAGACATTTTGTTCTTGGGTAATTTTTTGATTACGGTTTCAATTTCTTTGCTCGTAACTGGTTTGTTTTACTTTTGTGTTTCTTCCTTGGTCAGTCTTGGAAAGTTGTATTTTTCTAGGAAGTTGTCCATTTCTCCTAGGTTTCCCAGCTTGTTAGCATATAGGTTTTCATAGTATTCTCTAATAATTCTTTGTATTTCTGTGGGGTCCGTCGTGATTTTTCCTTTCTCGTTTTTGATAGTGTTGATTTGTGTTAACTCTCTTTTCCTCTTAATAAGTCTGGCTAGAGGCGTATGTATTTTGTTTATTTTCTCAAAGAACCAGCTCTTGGTTTCATTGATTTTTGCTATTGTTTTATTCATCTCAATTTTATTTATTTCTTCTCTGATCTTTATTATGTCCCTCCTTCTGCTGACCTTAGGCCTCATTTATTCTTCTTCTTCCAATTTCGATAATTGTGTCATTAGACCATTCTTTTGGGCTTGTTCTTCCTTTTTTAAATATGCTTGGATTGCTTTATACTTTCCTCTTAAGACTGCTTTTGCTGTGTCCCACAGAGGTTGGGGCTTAGTGTTGTTGCTGTCATTTGTTTCCATATATTGCTGGATCTCCATTTTGATTTGGTCATTGATCCATTGATTATTTAGGAGCGTGTTGTTAAGCCTCCATGTGTTTGTGAGCCTTTTTGCTTTCTTTGTACAGTTTATTTCTAGTTTTATGCCTTTGTGGTCTGTAAAGTTGGTTGGTAGGATTTCAGTCTTTTGGAATTTACGGAGGCTCTTTTTGTGTCCTAGTATGTGGTCTATTCTGGAGAATGTTCCATGTGCACTTGAGAAGAATGTGTATCCTGTTGCTTTTGGATGTAGAGTTCTGTAGGTGTCAATTAGGTCCATCTGCTCTACTGTGTTGTTCAGTGCTTCTGTGTCCTTACTTATTTTCTGCCCGGTGGATCTATCCTTTGGGGTGAGTGGTGTGTTGAAGTCTCCTAGAATGAATGCATTGCCATCTATTTCCCCCTGTAGTTCTGTTAGTATTTGTTTCACATATGTTGGTGCTCCTGTGTTGGGTGCATATATATTTAGAATGGTTATATCCTCCTGTTGGACTGAGCCCTTTATCATTATGTAGTGTCCTTCTTTATCTCTTGTTACTTTCTTTGTTTTGAAGTCTATTTTGTCTGATATTAGTACTGCAGCCCGTGCTTTCTTCTCGCTGTTGTTTGCCTGAAATATGTTTTTCCATCCCTTGACTTTTAGTCTGTACATGTCTTTGGGTTTGAGGTGAGTTTCTTGTAAGCAACATATAGATGGGCCTTGCTTTTTTATCCATTCTATTACTCTGTGTCTTTTGATTGGTGCATTCAATCCATTAACATTTAGGGTGACTTTTGAAGGATATGTACTTATTGCCATTGCAGGCTTTAAATTCGTGGTTTCCAAAGGTTCAAGGTTAGCCTCTTTAGTATCTTACTGCCTAACTTAGCTCGCTTATTGAGCTGTTATATACACTGTCTGGAGATTCTTTTCTTCTCTCCCTTCTTATTCCTCCTCCTCGATTCTTCATATGTTGGGTGTTTTGTTCTGTGCTCTTTCTAGGAGTGCTCCCATCTAGAGCAGTCCCTGTAAGATGTCCTGTAGAGGTGGTTTGTGGGAAGCAAATTCCCTCAGCTTTTGTTTGTCTGGGAATTGTTTAATCCCACCATCATATTTAAATGATAGTTGTGCTGGATACAGTGTCATTGGTTCAAGGCCCTTCTGTTTGATTACGTTAAATATATCATGCCATTCTCTTCTGGCCTGTAGGGTTTCTGTCGAGAAGTCTGATGTTAGCCTGATGGGTTTTCCTTTATAGGTGACCTTTTTCTCTCTAGCTGCCTTTAAAACTCTTTCCTTGTCCTTGATCTTTGCCATTTTAAATATTATGTGTCTTGATGTTGTCCTCCTTGGATCCTTTCTGTTGGGGGTTCTGTGTATTTCCATGGTCTGTTCAATTATTTCCTCCCCCAGTTTGGGGAAGTTTTCAGCAATTATTTCTTCCAAGATACTTTCCATCCCTTTTCCTCTCTCTTCTTCTTCTGATACCCCTATAATATGGATATTGTTCCTTTTGGATTGGTCACACAGTTCTCTTAATATTGTTTCATTCCTGGAGATCCTTTTATCTCTCTCTATGTCAGCTTCTATGCGTTCCTGTTCTCTGGTTTCAATTCCATCAATATCCTCTTGCATCCTATCCGCTCTGCTTATAAACCCTTCCAGCGTTTGTTTCATTTCTGTAATCTCCTTTCTGGCATCTGTGATCTTCCTCCGGACTTCATCCCATATCTCTTGTGTATTTCTCTGCATCTCTGTCAGCATGTTTATGATTTTTATTTTGAATTCTTTGTCAGGAAGACTGGTTAGGTCTGTCTTCTTGTCTGGTGTTCTCTCTGTGATCTTTGTCTGCCTATAGTTTTGCCTTTTCATGGTGATAGGAATAGTTTGCAGAGCTGGAACAAGTGACGGCTGGAAGAACTTCCCTTCTTGTTGGTTTATGGCCCTCCTCTCATGGGAGAACAGCGACCTCTAGTGGCTTGTGCTGGGTAGCTGCGCGCAGACAGGGCTTCTGCTTCCTGCCGGGCTGCTATGGAGTTTATCTCCGCTGTTGCCGTGGGCGTGGCCTGGCTCAGGCCTCTGCTCCAAAGTGGTGGAGTCGCGTTGGAAGGGGAGCGGCCGGGAGGCTATTTATCTCCGTAAGGGGCCTCCGTGCTCCCTGCAGCCCAGGGGATTCGGGTGCCCAGAGATTCTCGGATTCCCTACCTCTGGATTAAGTGTCCCACCCTGCCCTTTAAGACTTCCAAAAAGCACCCGCCAAGACAAAACAACGACCACAAAAAAAAAATTTTTTTTAATTAAAAAAAATAAATAAATAAATAAAAAATGGCTTCTCTTTTTTCTTTATTCTCTGGCACCAGCCTCAGGCATCTGCTCACCCGTCTTGCTGCCCTGTTTCCCTAGTATTGGGGTCCCTTTCCCTTTAAGACTTCCAAAAAGCAGTCACCAAAACAAAACAGAAAAAAAAAGAAAAAAAGAAAAATGGCCGCTCCCTTTTCTTATGTCCTCCGGTGCCAGGTCTCCGGTATCCTCTCACTGTTCTTGCTGCCCTGTTTCCCTAGCATCCAGGGCCCCGCGCACGCACTGTGTCTGCGCTCTGGTCCGAATAGCTTGGGCTGGGTGTTCAGCAGTCCTGGGCTCCGTCTCCCTCCCGCTCTGCCTCCTCTTCTCCCGCCGGGAGCTAGGGGTAGGGGCGCTCGGGTCCCTCCGGGCCTGGGCTTGTATCTTACCCCCTTTAAGAGGCACTGGGTTCTTGCAGTTGTGGATATGGTCTTGACGTTGTCCTGTGTCCTCTGGTCTTTATTCTAGGAAGAGTTGTCTTTGTTATATTTTCATAGATATATGTGGTTTTGGGAGGAGATTTCTGCTGCTCTACTCACGCCGCCATCTTGGCTCCACCCCATTACTGTTGAGTTTTAAGAGCTCTCCGCCTACATTGGATAAACAGTCCTTTATCAAATGTCTTTTGGAAATATTTTTTCCTAGTCATGACTTGTCTTCTCATTCTCTTGGCATTGTCTTTTTTTGGAGGAAAAGTTTTTAATTTTAATAAAGTCCAGATTATCAGTTATTTGTTTCATGGATCATGGCTTTGATGGTGTATCTAAAAAGTCATCACCATACTGAAGATTACTTAGGTTTTCTCCTGTGTTTTCTTACAGAACTTTTGTAGTTTTGTGTTTTACACTTAGATCTGTAACCAAGTTTGAGTTATTCTGTGAAAGGTTTAAAGTCTGTGTCTTGATTCATTTTTTTGCATGCGACTGTAATTATTATAGCACCATATGTTAGAAAGGCTGTCTTTGCTCTATTGTATTGCCTTTGCTCCTTTGTCAAAGATTAGTTGACTATATTTATGTGGGTATTTCTGAGATCTCCATTCTGTTTCATTGATCTGTTTGTCCATTCTTTCACTAATACCAGCCTGTCTTGATTGATGTAAGTTAAAGTCAGATAGGGTCAATCTTTTAGCTTTCTTTTTCTCCTTCAATATTGTGTTGGCTTTTCAGTGTCTTTTCTCTCCACATAAACTTGAGAATCAGTTTTGTCAACATCCAAAAAATAACTTGGTTGGGTTATGAATGGGATTACATTGAATCTCTAGATCAAATGAAACATCTTAACAATATTGAGTTTCCTACCCGTGAATATGAACTCTCTCTCTATTAAGTCCTTCTTTGATATGTGTCAACAGAGTTTTGTAATTTTCCTTATGTAGATCTTCTACATATATTGTCAATTTGTACCCAAGTATTTCATTTTTCATGGTGCATATGTAAATGATATTGTTTTTCATTTCAGATTCCACTGTTTATTGCTGGTTATGTAGGAAAGTTACTCACCTTTGTAAATTATTAACCTTGTATTCTGCAACTTTGCTGTACTTGCTTATTGGTTCCAGGAGGTTTTTTGTTAGCTCTTTCAGATTTTGTCCATGGACTGTCCTGTCACTTATGAACAAAGGCAGTTTTATTTCTTCCTTCCCACTTTTCTTGTATTAGTGCATTAGCTAGGACTTTTCCTGTATGATGTTGAAAAAGAGCAGTGAGAAGGGACATCTTGTCTTGTATCTTATCTTAGTGGGACAATTTTGAGCTTTTCGTCATTAAGCATATTAGCTGTAGGTTTTTTGTAGCCATTATCAAATTGAGGAAGTTCTCCCCTATTCCTAGTTTATTATGAATAGGTTTTGGATTTTGTCAGCCTCCTTTTCTGCATCCCTTTATATGATCATGTGACTTTTCTTTTTTAACTTGCTGATGTGATGGATTACATTAATTGATTCCCTAATTGAATAAAATTTAACCATTTCACTTATATATGCTCCCTGGGATAATGCCAAACTCAACATACAAAAAAAAAATGAGTCATTTTAAGATAGAATATTTGAAAGGTAAGCATGCAGAAAAAATTTTTCATCAAGGGAAAGAAAAGTAGAAATAGAAGTTACATATTAAAATATTAGAAACCATTGCTGTCACACTATTATCATGCATTATTTTTCATTTTTCCACCTTGATTTTTTCATTCTTTTTTGTTTGCAGCACATCTAAATGTAGATAACAAAGTTCATATTTTTGATCGAGGAAATTAGTCCAGCTACTTTTTTCCCTCAAATATATTTTCTGAGATGAATGATCACATTTAATTTAATTATATGTATAGTATTTTAACTTAGTCCTTATGAAATGTTCTTAATGAATGTTTATATATGCAGTATTATCCCTATCTTATTTCCATCTGCCTCAGTGAAATGTGACATGGTTGAAGTTCCCTGTTAAGGATTGGTCACTAAAAAGAAAATGACTTATGTTTTTATTTTTAATGCAAAAATAATTATTATTTGTCTTTTAAGAAATTACCCCAAATCCTCAATTATTCAACCTTTTTTTAGGTGGGGAGCAGCCTATTCCTCTTTGGAATGAACATGATGGAACTGCAGATGGAGATAAGCCAAAAATTCTACTCTATTCCCTGAACCTGCAGTTTAAGGTAACATATAATTAATAATGATACTTTTAAAACTATTTTTAAATTTTTTTATGGAAGTGTAGTTGATATACAATATTATATTGGTTTCAAATTTATTACATTGTGGTTCAGCAGTCATATCCATTATTAAATCCTCACCACAACTAGTGCAGTTACTATCTGTCAACATAGAAAGATGTTAGAGAACCACTGACTGTATTCTCTATGCTGTACTTTCATCCTAGTGACAAATTTATAGTATGATTGAGATTTTGTGCCTGCTTATCCCCTTCACCTATTCTACCCCAAGCCCTCCCTCATGGTAACTATCAGTCACTTCTCAGTGTCTGTGAGTCTACTGCTGTTTTGTCTACTTTGTTCTGTTTTGTTTTTAGATTCCACTTATAAGTGAAATCATATGGTATTTGTCTTTCTCTGCCTGGCTTATTCTCTTAGCATAATACCCTGTAGGTCCATGAAGTTGCAAATGGCAGGATTTCTTTCCTTTTTATGGCTGAATAATATTCCATTGTATATATGTACCACATCTTCTTTGTCTGTTTATCTATTGATGGACATTTTGGTTGCTTCCATATTTTGGCCATTGTAGATAATGTAACTATAAACATAGAGGTGCATATCTTTTTAAATCAGAGATTTTGTTTTTTTCAGATAAATTCCTAGAAGTGGAATTATTGGGTTGTATGGTATTACTATTTCTAGCTTTTTGAGGAAACTCCATACTGCTTTCCATAGTGGCTGCACCAGTTTATGTCCCCACCAATAGTTAAAACTATTTTCTAATTATTTAATATATGCTAGTTATTAAAAAAAACTGTGTGATACATAAATTTGCCAAATAGAAAATAAAAATGAAGTATATCCCCATCCACTCAGAGAAAAAGCTTTAACAATTGAATGTCCGTTAGGACTTTTTCTATTTGTATTTTCATGTATACATGTATCTATGCATTTCAAAAAGCCTTGGATACTTTTCCATGTCAGAACATTTAGATCAATGTTATCTTCTTGAATAGTTGTACTATTATACAGTTGTAACAATTTATTTAATGACTTCTTTCTGATGAACATTTTGATTTTTTTCTGATTATTGCTGTTTATAAATTCCTCTGCAAGAAATATTATATACACTTTTCCAATTAATAATACCTTACTACAAGCCTCAATGTTTTCCATAAAGATATTACTGTTCTTAAAAATAAAAATCACTATCACCAAATAGTTATTTAGTTGTACCTAATGTATTTAACCCATGAACAGTTTAGATTTTAAATAAAAAAGTACTGAAGTGAAATTTAATAGCTAAAAAAGTCCCTCTAACATGAAAAATTAAAGAATGTTGCCAGTTTTATCAGTGCATTAGACATCCTATACTTGTTTTAAAACATGGATATTTTATTTATCATGCATTCAAAGATTTCATTTGAGTGGTTGTACACCATTGATTTGAAATTCTTCTTTTCCTCCTAACATATAATCTGGTAGGGTATTCAAGTAACAGCCACAACTCCATCAATGAGAGCTGTGAGATTTGAAACTGGATTGATTGAACTGGAACTTTCGAACCGACTTCAAACCAAAGCTTCACCAGGAAGTAGCAGCTATCTGAAACTATTTGGTAAATGCCAGGTGGATTTAAATCTGGCATTAGGACAAATTGTCAAACATCAGGTAAGTTCACAATCTGTTGATATTTGAACTGTGGCTTTTAAACTTAGCACATCAATTTCAACTACTTAAAGTATTAGTATACTTTCAAAAAACATTTAGTTTAAGTTCTTAAAATTTCTGATCATTAATTCTACTGAAAACTCATTTAAGACCTTACAATTTACCACGCATTGAGTATTTTGGTATATATTGTTGAATGGGTATTTAGTGGGAATGAAATCACATGAAATTTAATCCAGTATGTTCATAAATATTCATTTGCAATTTCTCTTGATTTCTTAAAACATTTTGTATTTCAATGCTCTGCACTAACATTGGTCAGTTCTTAAGTGTTACTAAGGTTCTTAGCGGCCCTATTTAATATTGGCAAGTTTTGTTTGTGTACCATAATGTTAAATAAATAAAGTTAAATATAAATAAACATATATATGTACGCACAGCAGTAAATCAGATTCTAATTTATAAAAATTAACTTTCAGAGCTCATCAAAGATTTTGTTGTTTTGGGGTTTTTTTGTTAAAAATTATTATGTAAATTTTAACTTTTTTTGCTGCTTTGATTTGAAGAACTGATTAAAAGAATACTAATCACATTTTCAGAATTGAATAGCTATATTAAACATCATGTGAGGGAAATAACTAAAAATTCCTTATCATCTTAGAAAACCAGTAAACACATTTTGAGAGGAGAGAGAATCTAATTATCTTGAAAAGGGTAATACATTGCCATTCAGAATATGGACTTATCCTAGCTTTTTTATGAACTTAATGCATGATTTCATATTTACTTCTTATATGCCTATTCATGTTGTATATTAATTTAAACTATTTATGGTACAGAGTATAAGGAATATATCATTGACAAGTGATATTGAGAAAAATGTACTAATGTAGTTCTTTTGGTGAACAATACTATTAATGGTATTAACACTTTGTTTTTTTTAATAAAACATTTTCCATTATTTAATTTTATTGAGCTTTGAATTTTATTTTAGGTTTATGAAGAAGCTGGTTCAGATTTTCATCAAGTTGCCTATTTTAAAACTAGAATTGGATTAAGAAATGCTCTCCGAGAAGAAATCAGTGGTTCTTCAGATAGGGAAGCTGTGCTTATTACTTTGAATAGACCAATTGTTTATGCACAGCCTGTGGCCTTCGATAGAGGTAAGATGCAGTCTATCAATACTACCTTTATGGATTTAGAAATGTTTTAGTACTACTCGGTAAAAAGTCACTTGTAGTTTATCTTGCCAGATAAAGTAATCTTGGTTCCAGGCTCTTCTGCTTCATGGCATTAAATGCATCATGCCAATCCCTTCTGGCCCATAAGGTTTCTGCTGAGAAGTCTGATCTTAGCCTGATGGACTTTCCTTTGTATGTGATCTTATTTCTCTCTCTGGGTGCTTTTAATAGTCTGTCTTTATTCTTGATCTTTGCCATTTCAATTACTATGTGTCTTGGTGCTGTCTTCCTTGGGTCCCTTGTGTTGGGAGATCTGTGGATCTCCATGGCCTGAGAGACTATGTCCTTCCCCAGATTGGGGAAGTTTTCAGCAATTACCTCCTCAAAGACACTTTCTGTCCCTTTCTCTCTCTCTCTTCCTCTTCTGGTATCCCTAAAATGCAAATATTGTTCCACTTGGATTGGTCACACAGTTCTCGCAATATTCTTTCATTCTTAGAGATCCTTTTTTCTCTCTGTGCCTCAGCTTCTTTGTATTCCTCTTCTCTAGTTTCTATTTCATTTACTGCCTCCTCCACCATATCCAACTTGCTTTTAATACCCTCCATCGTGCTCTTCAACGATTGGATCTCTGACCTGAATTCATTCCTGGGTTCTTGGATGTCTTTCCGTACGTCCATTAGAATGTTGATGATTTTTATTTTGAACTCCTTTCGGGAAGAGTCACGAGGTCCATATCATTTAAATCTTTCTCAGTTGTATTAATAATTTTAGTCTGGACAAGGTTCCTTTGGTGTTTCATGTTTGTATATGGTGCCCTCTAGTGTCCAGAAGCTGTAGTCTTTGGAGCTGTTCAGTCCCTGAAGCAATGTCGGAGGTCGCAGGGGAGCAGTACTGGTGCCTGGGGGGAGGAAAGAGCTGTTCCCCGCCTCCCGGCTGCTGTGCCTGTCTCCACTGCCTGAGCCAGTGGGCCGGGCACACAGGTATAAGTTTTTGTCCCAGAGCAGCCGGGTATGGATGTCTGCTTTCCACAAGCAGCCGGAATCCCAGTCTCCCCAGGAACTCTGTCTGCATTAACTTCCCAACCCAGTAGTCATGCGAGTCTCATGAAAGCACCATGAAATGTGGGTTTGTGCTCCCAGAGCAGATCTCTGGAGTAGGTATTCAGCAGTCCCAAGCCTTCCACTCTGTCCCTGCTCTGTTTCTCTTCCTCCCACTGGTGAGCTGGGGTAGGGGAAGGGCTTGGGTCCCATGGAGCCACAGCTCTGGTACATTACCCCGTTCGGTGAGGTCTGCTCTTTTCTCCAGGTGTGTGCAGCCTGACGCCGTCGTCTTTCCTGTTGCTCTCTCACGATTAGTTGCGCCAACTATATTTTTTAATTGTATCCAGTTTTAGGAGGAAGCCTCTGTCTCTCCTCGCACGCCGCCATCTTTAATCCTTTCCACTTGTAGTTTATCCATGTACATGTTTTATAGCTAAATGTCTCCTAAATCTGAAATGTGAGCATCCAAAAAAAGTTTCTTGCTTAGTCCCTTCAGTTTTTATTTTCTTACCTTTTTAAAGTTACTTGCTTTCTACATGGACATATAGGAAAGTCTGAATCAGAATTTTAATTGTAATGCTAAGGTTTTTAGTTTGAATAACCAGTGCATCCATTTGTTTTGTACTGTCTCCCATCATTAATTCTATAACCATTTATTGTGTACTGTCTAGAAGTAGAATATGAATATGGAAAAAATAATTTCTACCCTTAAGGAACTCTCAGTCCAGTAGGAAAGAGAGCAAAGTAGACTGCCAAGTAGAGTTAGAGATAAATGGTTAGTATCTGAGGGAGTCCTTGTCCTTGCGCGTGCTTTTTAGAAGAGAAACAAATCCTTGAGATTCAACTCGGAGTTAGAAGTTCACCAGTGAGACAAAGAAATGAAAGCTTATCTCATTTACCTTTGTTATGAAAGCCTAGGACAGTCCCTGGCATATAGTAAGAACTAAATAAATATTTGCCAATGAGACAGAATATGAATGAATATATATGAGCACAACATCCAAGAAAATATAGCAGCAGCTTTCATAAAAGAAAATGATGGGAAATAAGGCTGAAAAGATAGATAGGTCTAGTGTGTACTGGGCAAATACACATTAGAATTCTATTTTAAAAGTAATGAAGAGACATTTATGGAGTTATTTAAGATTAAAATTGTGAATAGGAATTGGCTGGTGATAAGATCAGTTTGTTAGAAAGCTGCCCTTTTGACAGTATAATGGATAACATTTTATTTTGCTAAATCCTATGCACATTTTTTTCTAGTCTCACCTTACATCTCATCAGCTTTCAACAACTCCTTAAAGTACTTCCTACTCTTTGTGTTCATGACCTGGCACTTGCTTTTCCTACTACTTCTCTGGCCTCTCCAGCTTTATCTCCTCTTTAGGCTTCTCCTTCTATATACTGTATTAAATGAAGGTTTCCTTAAGGTTTCATTCTTGCTACAAATTCATATGTCTTTGACCTCCCTCTCTAGGTCACAACTTCTAAATGTATATTCCTAGTATTATGTACCTCTCCTTCAGGAATTTTTAGCATTAGTAACAAGAAGCTCTACAGGGCCAGGTCATGTCTGGTTTTGTTTTTTATTCCATCCGAGTGCCTAGCATGTGGCATCTCACAAATAATTTGTTGAATGAATCAATGGACCAGAACTTTCTTCTTCCTTCGCCATTATGTAGTTTCCTGGTTTCTGCTTCTTTTTTTCATTTGTAAAGTTGACTGTATCCTCTTAGGTCCTTTCCAATTTTAATGGTACAGTTTTCTGGGAGTAACTTTTATTAATCAACAGGATTTTGCAGCTGTTGAGGTTTATTTGCCATATAGGTTTACAGTTTTGATTTTAGTTTTTCTGCCCTGTCTTAATTATCAAAAGCTGTGCTGTTCTGGCTGAATTATAAAGCTGCCTATGACAACTGGAATGAACAACGAATGGCTTTACATAAGGATATTCATATGGCTACGAAGGAAGTAGTAGATATGCTCCCCGGTATCCAGCAAACATCTGCCCAGGCCTTTGGGACTCTCTTCCTGCAGCTCACTGTGAATGACTTGGGGATCTGCCTGCCTATCACAAATACTGCACAGGTACAAAGAATTGAAGCATAGTCCAACATTGAAAACCAAACATTTCACTACAGTTCTGTGCATTTCTGGAGTGTAACAATATTTTTTTCCTAAGAACTGTTTGTAACTTGAGTTTAGTAAATAGTAAGATTGAACTTCTTCAACAGTTATTTCTTCCACAATGTGTTAAATAGGAATTGCATGAGACTTTTCCCTAAAGCATTTTGATGTGCCTCAGTACAGTGATGAATCTTAAAAATCTTATAAATATTAATTTTTACATTGAAAAAAGCAGCTGAGTGGCCAGAATCATTTTGTTGTCTTGAGTTGTTGGCATACATTTGTTAATAAAATAGAAACAAAAGGACATTTAAGAACACTATTTAATAATGTTTACTATCCTTATCCAAAATAGGGCAGGGGATTTTAAAATTGCTTTTAAATTGTAATATTGAATGGTCATGAAACTTACAAGTTATGTGTACTGGATAAAGCAAGAATTTTCTCTCGTAATATAGGATCAGTTCTCAGAAATACATATTTGCATGCTCATGTGTATGAAAGAGAAAAGGCTATGAACTCCTATCTGGCCAAGAAGTTACAATGATAGCAAATACAGAGGTCTTTGTTTAAATGTTGTAATTTACCTTAATCTGTAACCAGTTGTTGAATGAATTTACCTTTTAGTATTTTGTTTGGCCAGACAGTGAAGAAGAACTGTAGGTTAAGTGTTGGCAACATGTCGTGTATTTGCCTGAGTTCAAAATTGTATTTTTTTGATGGCATGATGGACAGAGCTCAGGAAGTCCATACACGCCAGGGATGGCTGTCAGAATGAGGATGTTCCCCACAACTAAAACTTGTTAGTGAAGCTTGAGATAGAAAAATAGATAATAAGCTTTTTGCAAGTTCAGTTAAAAGAAAAGTGCACATGGCAAATGCCTTTCCTTTGAACAATTTAATTTTTAAAAGTAGGCGTCCTTCTAAGCTGCTTTTAATGAAGCTTCTAGGCTTGACCCTTTCTTGACACTTTTCTTCCTAGGAAACCTATAAGGATTTCCAAATTTAAAGTCAACTTTTGTCTTATTTCTTCATTAATACATTTTGCAGTCTAATCACACTGGAGACCTTGACACTGGTTCTGCTTTAGTACTGACCATTGAAAGTACTCTCATCACTGCTTGTTCTTCAGAATCTCTGGTTAGTAAAGGGCATTTCAAAAACTTTTGTATCCGTTTTGCTGATGGCTTTGAGACATCGTGGGACGACTGGAAACCAGAAATTCGTGGGGATCTAGTAATGAATGCCTGTGAGTATCTTTTATTTTCTGTATGAGGTTTAGAATTTAAAAAAAATTTTTTTAAGTCTTCATTTGTAAAACTAAAGGATATTCAGATACAGGAATGTTAGAGTTTGTGAAATAAGGGCTAATCCTAGTTAAAAATAGAACATATTTGTGAAAAGCTACAGCTTTCAGTAGTTTGGGTAAGTAAACAAACTCATCATTCTTCTTGACGGTATACCATTTGAAGGTTTGCTTAGTCCCTCATTTTTCCTGTAATTGATTATTGATTGATCAGAAAAGGCATCTTTGTTCTTGGAATCAAAGGGGATCTTGGAAGACTATGATAAGTGTGTATGCAGTATATATACATACTATATATATATAAAACAGGTATATAACAGTATGTAACAGGTTCACCATAGAACAGGTTGTAGATAACCAGGAACAGGAATCCCAGTTGTAATTAATATTGACATGAATAAATAGTCCTTATCAGAAATCTTCACAAATAATCACTTTAGATGATTGTTACAGATATTTTTAAAGGTTACTATAAAAGTCTTTTTTTCTTAAAGTGAATTTAAAATTTTTATAAAGATGACATCTTTGCCATCATTATTTAATTATTCATTAAATTGGAAAGAATATATTTAGAAGCAAAGGAGAATACCCCTTTTTTAACAGTTTATTTTAAAGGGAAAATGCATAAGAACTATCTCTCACTCAAAATTAAAAACACATATTAAAAAATAGGAAGAATAACTCAGCACCTCTGTTTATTATACTAACAAAGCAGAACACTAACATGCTGATAACTGTGATACTCATAATTTATTTTGGGTTTTGGAGGGTATTAAATGACTTGTTTTTGTAACATGCTTATTGTTTGGTGTCTTGGGAGGGAGGTAAAGGAGGTCAAGTTGTTTTATTGACATAATAATTCCAAATTATAAAATGGGAAAATTAGTATACCACTTTGTAGTTTCAGTAGTAGTCAGTATATTGAGTAGAACTCTCATTTAATATTTTTGGAAAAAAGAGTTGAGTATAGGACAGAGAAATAAGGAACAGCAGAGCTTTGCTCTAGGATTTTTTTTTATAGATCATTTAAAAATCATACTCTATGTGACATTTCCTCTCTAGATGATAAAGTTTTTAGGGAAAAACAGTAAAAATTAGGAAGGACAATCTGTAGGAAGAGTTCAAAGGACCATGTAAATCAGATAGAAAACATTAGACCCTTTTCGTCAACATGTATGTAGAAAAATTATATCAAGCATTAGAGGGTTGAAAGACTCCAAGCTCTCTGTTAAACGCCTAGGTATACCGCATTTGGTATTAAGAGCAGGAAAATTTCCATCCTGGCTTCAGACTGATGGTTGCTCCAGCTCAGCACTCTGTCTGACCCAGAGACCGTGGGTCGGTCCTATGGGAAGGAGCCGAGTTGGTTCGTTCCTGCTCCTCCTTTAAGGATACAGATCTACTCTGAAAAGTCTTCGTGTTCCTAATTAATTTATCATGGCCCTGAAATCTATGAATTTATATTATCTTTTTTTCAAATGTTATTTTTAAAAGATCTCTGACATTTCTTGGGATGGGAAGTCCCCAAAATTTTCTACCCCTTTTTATTTACTAGTTTTTCCTTTCACTTGACCTCAGTCATGTCACTCAAAATTCAAAGTGTTTTTTTTTTCATTCTACCATTCTTAGAGTTGAAAGGGTAATCTACATTTCTTTTGTTCTGATTTATAGCTATGACTATAAAGATGAATTGGGTGATGTTCTACCCTAAAACAAGATCTAGTTATTTCTTGCTTAAAATTTGTATGTGGGGCACAGGTGTCATCTGGTTCAAAATCTAATTTAGATTTTAAAGTTGTTAGTACTATCTAAAAAAAAAAAAAAACACATAACAGAAGTAAGGTGTATTTCTATAATTCAGATTCTGGTAACATTTGAACACCAATTTAGGATATAGAGTGAATTGCAAAAGGACATTTTCTTTAAGATGTGTATCCTGTCAGAGTGAGACTGAAGTTTAGTTTCCACTAAGGATTAATGAGAAAGGGTCTTCTATCTTTAGTTTAAAACTAAAACTTAAAAAATTTTTGTTTAAAAGTTGTTTAAAGGATGATATGGCTTATTTAATTAACCTCTTTTTTTGAAGCTGAAGTTATCACATGAAGGTAAAGTGGTAGTGAATGTTTCAAAGTTAAAGCCAGATATGTTCTGGGGATAGGTCCAGGACCTTATGGGATTTACACCATGGCAGTCATGAAATGGTTTTCTCATGAAATGATCCTGTCAAAGGAAAAGACAAGGCTGATAAATTATGTGTGTTACCTAATGTGGCAGTGGTTAGTTACGAAAAAGTCACTTTCAAATCATTTTCATTCTCGAAGTGCCGTTCATCATCCATGATGACACAAATTGACACACCATCCAGAAACTAGAGTGCCAGAGTTGGCCAGGTGTTGCTACTCAAATAAGGAAGTTGCCTGCAGAATGTAAAGATAAAACTGCGGTTAAATTCTCCAAATCGTAGAATAAAATTGTGCACTATGAAATAGATACTACAAGTCATCTAAGATAGCCCTTTCATTCTGAAGGTTAGAAACTGAACCCTAGGGAGGCTAGTGATCCTTTTTATATTTAGATAACAATCTCTGGGTGAAAATATGCAGTACAATATTTAATCATAAGTGTAATTTCATTGAAAACTATTTTGGGGGTATTTGTGTTCAGGTGTAGTTCCAGATGGCACCTATGAAGTATGTTCCAGGACTACAGGACAAGCAGCTGTCGGTAAGTTCACATTTGGTAATACCTGTGCTACATTATCACATAGAATTCTGCCTTTATGTATATTATTTATGCCTTTATATTAATAGTGACAGGATCTTTAAACTAATTCTGGTGTTCCTTAATTTTTAAAAACTATTTTTCAATAATACCACATACTTATTTAATAATTAATTAGACACCTGCTGTGTGCAAGCTATACAGCAAAACTTTTTGGGAAAGACAAAGATAAATAAGGTATACTTTTTACTCTACATAAATTTAAGTTCTGATGTATGGGGTATGGAGAGAGACTCAATAATAAGGGTAAATGTAAATAACCACATTGTTTTCCTTGTATATCAACGATATCTTAAGAGTGTATATCAATTACACCTTAATAAAAAAAAATCCTAATGTATTTAAGGCTGTGCATCATAATTAAAATGTAATAAGTGATAAATTCAATAAAATACAAAATTCCAATTACTATTGAAAGTTATAGGAGGGAGAGAAAATTTCCAGATTTGAAAGGATACTACGATCAGAGAAAAGTTAATGGATGAACAAGCATTTAAACAGGGACTTAAAAGATAAAATAATTTCTTAAGCAAAAACTGGAATGAGTCAGAAAAAAATCTCTGAGTCAGAAAAAACTTCAGGCAGAGAGAATAATACCAGTCCTGGTGTCAAAAGACAGACATTGTCGTTGTCCAAATTGGCTTCTGAACAGACTTATGTGAAAAATAAGATGAGAAAAATGTTAAATCCAAAATTAAGGAGTTTGCACTTGACTTGGTAGACAGTGGGAAAGCAATTGAATACCTTTTTAGCAAGAAAGCAGATACTTTCAAGGATTCTCTCTAGAAACAGGTTAGGATATAACTACGGAAGGTGTAACTTGTCTTAACTAAGATGATAGCATCGTGTAAATTTTTATTATTTTGCTTGGCATAAAATTAGGGTACACTAAAGGGAGATACTTAAGAGCTTTTAAAGTGTTGAGAGGGTAGAAGCTGATTAAGGTTAGATTTCCTTTCTCTTTACCCTTTTTGTCCCCAAGCCTAGCCACAGTGGTCATAAATATATTGTGTTGGAAAGTACCAAAGCTGACAGTCCACTCTGACAGAGAAGTGAAATGGTTGGGAAATTTCCAGCAGTGATGTTAGAAGGAAAGGGTGGTGAGTGGGATGAACATATTGAGAGAAAGGTTATGTAGAAGTTTTTGTCAGGACTCTTGTTTGTAAGTGACAACCTGCTCACTGGCTTAACCAAAAGGAGGAACTTATTAAAAGGTATTTGCAGAGCACAATTAAACTTAGGAATAGCTATCTCAGTGAAGAAAAGGAACCAGGTCATGTCAGCAGCCCTCAGGAAGTGCTGGAACCAAGATCCCAACTGTCACCAGGACTCTTTCCAGCCCTTGTCTTTGCTGCGCTCTGGCTGCTTCATTTTTGCTTCCTGCTTACCTCCTTACACATGGCAGGAGACATGTCTGCTAGCATCTCTTGTGCCTCCTTTCTTTGCCCTTATTACTGGAGAGGGACCCATCTTTTCTGAAGTTCCGGGAAGACTCTTAGTTTTCCAACTTTGACACTCAGCCCGACCAAATATCTAAATAATTATGGCTTTAAGAGTGAAGGTCATGGCAGTCCCTAGTCTAGCCAGGGAGGGTAGACTAGTTGGGGGCAGGAAGAAGAAGGATTCCAGAGCCCATGGGAACAAGAAGGGTGGTACACAAAGGAAACTAGATGCACACTGTGCAGTAGGTAAATCAGTCCCATAGTCTGATGTATCTGACAGACCTAGCTGTGGGCGACATTAGTTATTACACAAGGCCATTCTCCACTTTATTCCTTAAACGTAGAAGCAATTTAAATTTCAATACTCAATATCTACCAAAAATGCCATGTCTTTATTTAAACAGAAAGCAGTAGTGCAGGAACCTGGACACTCAATGTATTGTGGAAAATGTGTGGGATTGATGTCCACATGGATCCTAACATTGGCAAAAGACTTAATGCTCTGGGCCATACCCTTACTACACTGACGGGAGAGGAAGACATAGATGACATTGCTGATTTAAATTCGGTGAACATCGCTGACCTGTCAGATGAGGATGAAGTTGATACTATGTCTCCCACTATCCATACAGTAAGTAAACTCGCTATTAGACTTTTTCAGAACTGCCTTTTACACTAAGATAAGAATATTATTAAGTCAGTGTTATTTATCATATTGTAGTTGCTAATTGTGGAGGAAGGAAGGGAGTGGTGGTTTTGTGGGTCTGCATTTCAATATATTGTTTTCAAATTTCATAATGTCATTTAATTGAGTTCCTTGTTTCATAATGACTGTTGACCAACTTGTACCTTAACCTACAGGTGATGTGCTAACATTAAAAGCAAAGTGCAAACAAATCTGTAGAATAGAAAGTAGGTTAGTGGTTGCCTAGGGCTGAAGAGCCAGGGAGGCTGGAAGGGGGAATGGGGAAAGACTGCTGATAGTTAGGAGGTTTCATTTAGGGGATGATGGAAATGTTTCTAACAGATTGCAGTGATGGTTGCACAACTTTGTGAATATACTAAAAAACACTGAATTATACATCTTAAAAGTGAATTTTATGGCATGTGAAATATATCTCAGTAAAGGTGTTAACAAACTCAAAAGCAAAGTGCATGCATGTAAAATGAAATACACATTTTAAAAACAAGTATTTCCATCTATACATTGTATAGTATCAAATTTTTGATAGCTACAGTTGCTCTCTGCTTTCTTCCACTGATTTTTTAAAAATATTTAAGCATCTTTTAATTCTTGTATTATGAAATAGTTTTGTTCTAGGAAAGAATTTTTTTAAAAAATTAATGTTGCTGTTTATCATTTAGAGTTCAGATGGAAGTTCAGTAAGTGGAGATGGCCACAAGCTCACCTTTGGGCAGCGACTTGTAAATCACCTGCTAGGCCTGACGCCCCCAAATCAGCGCTATTCTGTTCCTGCAGAGTATCTATGTGACACAGAGATGAGGGGCTCTCCACAGTATAGCCAGTCCCATTTGAAAACATGCAGAGCTCACTCATGGGGAAACGTAGGTAGCAACTAAATAGATTCCTTATGAAAATGAAGGGATTTGAATCATTGGAGAATTCCAATCATCTTATTTCCTATAGATGGCTTTGATTCTTGCATGCTTCCTTTGATTGAAGGTGTTATTTTGTAATAGTATAGATTAGCAATGTGACCTGCAGGTGCTAGCGACTAACATGCTTTTGATTTTTCAGGAAGCTATAGATTATCGAAGACAAGGAGCATCTTGTAGCCAGCTGGGAGAATTTAGAGGAAGAAAAATTATGAAGCGTATAGTGGATATCAGAGAACTGAATGAACAGGCCAAAGTAATAGATGATCTTAAGTATGTATGATGAATTTAACTTAATATAGTATTCCCTACTAATAGAATCATGGAATTTTAAATGTGAGAGAAACTGGACTTGGGTCATTACAACCCCTTACAACTCATTACATGAGATTACCAGGTCCCGGAAAGTTTGGTAATTTGCCTGAGAGTATACATTTATTAGTGACGAAGTTAGGCCTGATATCCTTGTCTAGTGCTCTTCACAATTCCCATTTCTAAGCAGTTAATAACCCATTTTATATCACTACACCTATCTCTATATGTCTATATGCAGTTACATGTATCTTCACATGCATATATATGGATTAGTCTTTTGCTAACATTAGTATTTCTGGAATGCACATTTTTAAGAGAAGAAACCAATTTAGCATTTATTTAGTATCTATTGTAAATCTGACATCTCAATTTAATCCTCACCGTACTTCTTTGAGATTAGATGGCATTATCCAAACTGTAGGTAAGAAAACTAGCTTGGATTAGTTAAAGAACTGGAATTTGAACTTATGTGTCTATACTCAAAGTTCATGTTTTCTTTGCCTTCCTGTACTAGCAGTTCTCAAAACTGAGTTTGGGGTAGGGTGAGTCAAGAATAGGAAGTAAGTGATAGTATTAATTTCTTTATCTGTTGCCTACTGAAAGGTAGTAACTAAGTAATATTTCCCCTATAAGACTAAATACTCTTCTTGCCAAACTTCGAAACTTTTGTTTTACCCAAACGGTGAGCCGGGCCTCATCTTTTCTGATCTTCACACACCTGTGTACCTGTGGTTTTTTGAATCTAAGGACTTTACACAAATACATGCATTTTGTTCAATGAAAGGTATTGACTAAAAACTTGTCTGCAAATTATCATACCATGATTTGCATTTAAGTTTGAGTTTTGTTCTCAGGGATTAAAAATGACTTGAAGCAAAATATACTTCTTTCCCTAAAAATCTTAATTGAGACTTAAAATATGTAGAAATTTTCATACAGACAGTCTTCTGCAGAGTGGGCCCATAGCTTTCATGAGATTGTCAGAGATTTTTGATGCAGTGATGAGTAAGGTTCATCTCCTAGAATGTTTGAGTTTTTGTTTTTTGTTTTTTTTCAGTTTGCCAGATAGAAGTGTTAACCTTATGGAAATTTTGGCTTGTCTATACATAATCTTTGATTATTCTGCTAAGTAAAGAATTTAAAAGGAGCAAAGTACAAATAGATCTTACTTTTTATGTCTTTAAACTAATTGCCATATTTGTTTTGCCTACAGAAAATTAGGTGCAAGTGAAGGAACTATAAACCAGGAAATTCAGCGTTATCAACAATTAGAATCTGTTGCTGTGAATGACATTCGAAGAGATGTCCGTAAAAAATTAAGGAGATCCAGTATGCGAGTGAGTAAACATTTAAGAAGAATATTACTACTGTTTGTTGTTTACTTCATGTAACTTTATCATGGTGTTTATATTGCTCTCTTTCTGCACCTGTTGCTGGTGATAATACTACCTGATTTGTACATTTCATACCTACTCTGTATCAGGCACTGTTTAAAGCATTTTACATTTAACAACCCATTAAATCTTTAAAACAGCGCTGTAAGGTAGCTTGTATTATTTTACCCATTTTAAAGATGAGGAGACTGAGACACAGAGAGGGCAAGTAGTTTGACCAAGATATACAGCCACTAATCCCAGGGGAGCCAAGAGTCAAATCCTACCAGTGAGACTCTACAGTCTATGCCCTTAGCCACTGTGTTATGTCTGCCTTTCATGACAGTCTCTAACTCAAAGGTGAAGTTTTCTGAGAAATCCATTCTACCCTGTCCCATTTTTCACAGCTGCCTTTGCCTCTCAGCACCTGTATACTCTCAGCATTTTATTCTTATCTTTATTATTTGCATGTTTTGTTGCCCTTACTGGAGTTTGAGTCTCTTAAAGAACAAGTTTTTTATCTTTGACACCACTACCTACCATGTTTTTTGGAATTTAGTCCAGTTGCTAAAAACTGAAATGATTATATAGATAGACTAAAAACATATAGAAAAATAAGTCTAAAACTTATTCAAATGAAAGTAGGTTGCTTTGGGTCAAGGTGGTCTTGTTAGTAGGAAAACTACTTTTTTAAACAAGATGAATGAGTTCTTAGTTTTCTTCTGTTTTTTTTTTTAGATAATCAGCAGACCTCCGCCCAACCCCCCATTAGTTACCAGAATACGGTTTTTGGGTAATTCCTCAAGACATAAGAAACACATTCAGTCAGAGGAAGGCGGGGGGAGTTGCAGAGATCCAGGGTTCATTGCCTTGAACTTTTTCTCCTTAATCACTCCCAAACTGTCAGACAACCTAGTTTGAGTACTGTTCTAAATTACTTATTTAGATTAAAGATAAAACCCAACTTGAGTTATTAATCACTGGTTTCTGATAGTAATAAACAGGCAGTGATGATCTGTGGTACATAATTCTGTGTTTAAGATTTTTGCCACTGTGTACCTAACAGTTATGCAGTGTGATTAAAATATTGGTTGTGATACTCTTTGTAAGGTAGTTTACACTTGGTAGGTAATTGTTACAAATAAAATTAGGTACAGAGGACTAGGAAAATTACTGAAATTACATTTGTGTTCTTACCATTTGTTATTTCCCCCTCAATTCCCTTTCAGCCTTCTTATATTCCAAATTTCCATTGTATTGGAATCTTTTTAATATCTAGCTCCCAGGTACAAATTTGGAGAAGAGGGCTTTGGAGACAGAGTGTTGAAGTCACCCCTTCCTTTCCTTTGCTGTAATAAAGAGTTCTGTCACAGGCCTGCCCTTGGGTGGTCCCAGAGATGACTGGAAGTCGCTTCCCCCAACCTTCTTTCCTTCTCTCCCCCTAGCCTTTCCTGGTCTCCCATTTCCCCCCTCCTAACTTTCTCCCGGAATCCTTCCTTTTATTCTCATTTTCCTTTTTCCTTTTTGTTCCCTTTCTTCTCATCATATTTCTTATAGTATTTCTACCCCTTCCTGCTACTCCCACTCTTTTTCTTGTATGTTCTCAGGCCAGCTTGATGGCTCATATTTTCATTCCTGACATTAGAACTAAAGAGTAGCTGATTCCTGCTCTACTTCCATTCATCTATATTGCTAAGTGACAATTTAAAGTAACTTGTAATTGACCTGTGGAAAACAATCTACCTTGTTTAAAGTAGACTATTTTAACTCTAGTTAGAAATTACAGTAATAAACTTGTAGTCAGACATTACAACAATGAACAACTGCCTAAAGTCACCCTTTTTCTTTCCTGTTTCATTAGGCTGCTTCCCTAAAGGATAAGTGGGGTTTGGGTTACAAACCAAGTTACAGCAGATCAAAAAGCATTTCTGCTTCTGGAAGACCACCTCTGAAGCGAATGGAAAGGGCAAGGTAATACATATTTCAACCAATGAAACAAGTAATAAAGTAGTAAGATTAATTATATATATTATCTATTACTATGTTATATGTATTTATACAATTGTAATTTATTTTATAATTACCTATATTGTTTATAATATATATTATATACATTTATATAACATAAATATATAATTATTTTATAATCATGTTGATTATAAAATAAATAGTAAAATAACTGACTCCTTCACCACAGTCGCTTAATTGTTTATTGAGTTCTAATTGGGGAAATTGCAAAATTACAACAGCAAAAATGGATTTTATTGATAGTCAAATACCAGTAATTGTGGATACTGTCAAACTAAGAAGTTTATTTGAGGATTTCCTCTATCACATTTATATCACAATCATTGTATGCTTTTAAGTAATGAAGTACATTTCTAGACAAATTTATGTGTAAACTTAAAGACTACCCAAAGAAATGTATATGTGTATAGTAGTAACTGCTTAGTAGTGCTCTAAATTTTGTTATTTTAGAAAAGGTGTGATTACATATTTAGCATATGAAAAAATGGAAATTTTATCTATATGTGTAAAGAAAAATACTGTTTTAGTAGTAAATGAGCACTTTAAAATAGAAGTATAAATTCTTTTTAATATGGCTTAGTTTTGGAAAATATGTTAATCCAAACATTGAATATTATTTTATGAAATGTTAAAGATTAAGAATTAGAATACCAGAAATCCTTGGGTAAGGTAAATATTTAGAAATAGAATGTTTGTGTCATCAATCACACTTCTATAATGTCCAGGGATTTTTTTATTAAACAAAAATATTAATGTTTTCTATTTATAATTTACTTACAGTTCCCGTGTAGGAGAAACTGAGGAACTCCCAGAAATCCGTGTGGATGCAGCATCTCCTGGACCCAGAGTAACTTTCAATATCCAAGATACAGTAAGAAACTTATTGTTACAGATATACAGTGCCAAACAACTTTTAGTGATGACAAAATTATAGTAGTTAATCAGTTTCAAAATACAAATTCCTACAGACGATCAAAGTGGGTTATGACAGGTAGAGTGTCTGCATTACCACATAGCAAGGCACGGCCCACACACCAACACTTGGGAGCCCTACCGCAGGGGGGTACTGTTGTATATAGAATAAAGACTCCATACCTCTTCTTGCTCTTAGGTAAAAATGTTTGGTTGAAAAATTTTTCTTTCAAGTGCAAATCCACATTAAATTAGGTCTTTTGCACAAATGTAGATGTGAAACGTTTATACCTTAGTATTTATGTATTGCATTATTTCTGTATTGTAGTTCAGAATATATAGAGATAATAGTATCTAAAAGTAAATAGGTCAGCTTCAAAGTTGTATTCTAATTTTAGAGTATGTTAAAATTTATTTGTTTTCTGTATATTTGTTTAAACCATTGTTTTTAAAATTTTTTTTCATGAGTTTTTGTAAATTTTCTTATTTTAATTAAGTCGAAAAAGACAGTATGGGGAAGTACACCACAATCCAGCTGTCCTGGGGAAGGGTATTTTCAGGTACTTATTAAGAATAATGTAAATTTTGCTTTAAAACTAATTAACCATCCTGAAAAATCTGCTTTCAAACTATCTTTTTCTTATTTTGTTCTAAATTTGGGCCTCAAAAATATTTTATATAAAGTTTTAGAATTGCTTGAATTCTTTTTTATCATGTATGTTTTATTTTTAAGCTCTCATATGAATGTTTTTGTTCTATATTTGGCATAGTTTAATATTATTTAATCTCCAAAATTAAAAAAAAAGACTAAATCAGCTTACTCAACCAAATCAAAACCAAAATCTGCAGTGTATAAGTTATTTGCTAATCCGTAAGTGAATCTTTTTTCCTGCATGCAACCACAAAGTAAATCTTTTATTTAAAAAAGGTAACTAAATCAAACTTAGAATCAAACCTATCTCAGAATAACAAATTAATCACTGAGTATTATTTATTTGAGCCAAGTGGTATAAAAAACCAAGTATAAGAACAATCTGAAAAATCATTCTCATGTTAAAAGTTGTGGGAAATGTGCTACACTTATCATTTATAAATTGAATTAACATTTTTATGAGTCAAATATTTTCCCTAAACATGTTTTAACAGTAAAATTGAATTTAAAAATTTATCCTTATATTAGCTATATAAATCTTTGTCTAAAAGTTTTCTGTCAAGTTACATTTAAAAACTGGCACTTATTCCACATATATTTTGTTCCCCTTTCCCCACTCTTAAAGTGAGATTCTCTCTATATATCACAGTTACACTAAATTTAGTAAAATTGAATTTTGTTTTAGACTATTAGATTATAATAGTGAGCTTGATAAAAATGTACTTTTTTTTCTAAAAATGAACTTGGAAATAAATGAATTACTACGAGTTGGATGGATTTCACTAACTGACTTTTTTTCTGTCCAACATTTATGGTTATTGAGATATAATTGACATCTACCATTATATTAGTTTCAGGTGTTCAGTGTAATGATTCAATGGATGTATATTTGAGAAACGATTAAGTAATCCTTCAAGGCATTAACATTTGAATTGATTCAGTCCTATTTTTAAATAGCAGTGTATGCTATTTATAAAAAATAGTACGTAAAAATAATAAATTACAAAAATAGAATAAAGCATAGTTAAACATAAAATAAATATAAAACAAAGGGACATTTACTTACATAAACTCTTACCCACAGTTTTAAAAATTGAAGATATTCTGATAAATAAAATCTGATTTACTTAATTACTAAATAACATATATTATAAAAAATGAAAAAAAGCTAGATTTTCTACCTGTTTGAAATCTCAATTTTAGGATTTCACTATCTAACAGTAGCATCAGTAAATTGAATTACCTTGCCCATTACACTTTGCAGAGAGGCTTATCGCATTCTCAAAGGGTATTCAAGCAAGTCTCAGAATTAGGAATCAAAATTAGGTCACAGGAAAGTTGTTTGGTTTTTTTGGCCTACCTAAGTGCAATGGCCTGGTACAATTATCAGTTAGTAATATGATGTTTATACAAACTACTCACCTTAAAATATAGCATTCTTAAGTTCGACTGATTGATACTTTTAGTTATGTAATTATTTGCACATCTTTCTTTTGCCTGTTAGGGGCTCATTTTTAAAAGCTATATCCACAAAAGCCCCTAGAAGCATGAAGTACATCTGTTCTCACACTGCATGCTGTCAGTCACTAACATGCTTTCTTGCTCTTCGGATTTACCATTGATCACATTGTTTCTTTGTCTCTGCAGCATGATTAACTTATGCTTTAAAGAATTACATGTACTAATTAATATGATATGTATTTATCCAAAGTATAACTTCACTAATTTTTAGTGTGTCAGTGGTGTGGCTTTCTGTGGCCTGACCGTCTGCTTCCTTCCTTGGTGTGCCATTTCATATATCTGATCTTTCTTCCAATTCAGAGTGAGAAAATTCAACTCAGAGAATTTTTAAATGTTTAAACATTTATTTTTCCTTTTTTTAAATTTTTTTAATTAAGAAGAGATCTGTATTATCCTGATTCATGTTTCCTCTTTTTACAATCAGTTTCCAGAGGAGACAGAACTGGACCTTCTCTCAGTAACCATCGAAGGTCCATCCCATTACTCGTCAAACAGTGAAGGCTCATGTTCTGTGTTCAGTTCCCCCAAAACTCCGGGAGGTTTCCCACCAGGCATTCCTCTCCAACCTGAAGAGGGCCGACGGGATGACAGTTTGTCTTCTACTAGTGAAGATTCTGAGAAGGATGAAAAGGATGAAGAGCATGAGAAAGAAAGATTTTATATATACAGGAAACCCTCGTGAGTAGCCTTTTGTTTTGAGATCCTTATGTCGTCTCAGAATCTAGAAGTGAGCTGCAAGCATTATAAGTTACTTTTTTATTTTGTTTTGTTTTTTATTTTGTTATCATTAATCTACAATTACATGAACAACATTATGTTTACTAGGCTCCCCCCTTCAGCAAATCCCCCCCACAAACCCCATTACAGTCACTGTTCATCAGCATAGTAAGATGCTGTAGAATCACTACTTGTCTTCTCTGTGTTGGACAGCCCTCCACATGCCCCCCACCCCCACATTACACATGCTAATCGTAATGCCCCGTTTCTTTTTCCCCGCCCTTATCACTCCCTTCCCACCCATCCTCCCCAGTCCCTTTCCCTTTGGTAAGTGTTAGTCCATTCTTGGGTTCTGTGATTCTGCTGCTGTTTTATTCCTTCAGTCTTTCTTTTTTCTTATACTCCACATATGGGTGAACTAAGCTGGTACTTGTCTTTCTCCACTTGGCTGATATCACTGAGCATAATATCCTTTAGCTCCATTCATGTTGTTGCAAATGGTAAGATTTGTTTTCTTCTTATGGCTGAATAATATTCCATTGTGTATATGTACCACATCTTCTTTATCCATTCATCTACTGATGGACACTTAGGTTGTTTCCATTTCTTGGCTATTGTAAATAGTGCTGCGATAAACATAGGGGTGCATCTACCTTTTCCAAACTGGGCTGCTGCATTCTTAGGGTAAATTCCTAGAAGTGGAATTCCTGGGTCAAATGGTATTTCTATTTTGAGCTTTTGAGGAACCTCCATACTGCTTTCCAAAATGATTGAACTAATTTACATTCCCTCCAGCAGTGTAGGAGGGTTCCCCTTTCTCCACAACCTCGCCAACGTTTGTTGTTTTTTGTCTTTTGGATGGTGGTGATCCTTACTGGTGTGAGGTGATATCTCATTGTGGTTTTAATTTTCATTTCTCTGATGACTAGCGATGTGGAGCATCTTTTCATGTGTCTGTTGGCCATCTGAATTTTTCTTTGGAGAACTGTCTATTCAGCTCCTCTGCCCATTTTTTAATTGGATTATTTGCTTTTTGTTTGTTGAGGTGCACGAGCTCTTTATATATTTTGGATGTCAACCCTTTATTGGATCTGTCATTTATGAATATATTCTCCCATACTTTAGGGTTCCTTTTTGTTCTATTGGTGGTGTCCTTTGCTGTACAGAAGCTTTTCAGCTTGATATAGTCCCACTTGTTCATTTTTGCCTTTGTTTCCCTTGCCCGGGGAAATATGTTCATGAAGAAGTCACTCATGGTTATGTCCAAGAGATTTTTGGCTATGTTTTTTCTAAAAGTTTTATGGCTTTTTGCTTGACTTACATTCAGGTCTTTGATCCATGTCGAATTTACTTTTGTGTATGGGGTTAGACATTGGTCCAGTTTCATTCTCATACATGTAGCTGTCCAGTTTTGCCAGCACCATCTGTTGAAGAGACTGTCATTTCCCCATTGTATGTCCATGGCTCCTTTATCAAATATTAATTGACCATATATGTTTGGGTTAATGTCTGTAGTCTCTATTCTGTTCCCCTGGTCTGTGGGTCTGTTCTTGTGCCAGTACCAAATTGTCTTGATTACTGTGGCTTTGTAGTAGAGCTTGAAGTTGGGGAGCGAGATCCCCCCAACTTTAATCTTCCTTCTCAGGATTGCTTTGGCTATTCAGGGTCTTTGGTGTTTCCCATATGAATTTTTGAACTGTTTGTTCCAGTTCGTTGAAGAATGCTGTTGGTAATTTGATAGGGATTGCATCAAATCTGTATATTGCTTTGGGCAGGAAGGCCGTTTTCACAATATTAATTCTTCCTAGCCAAGAGCATGGGATGTGTTTCCATTTGTTAGTGTCCTCTTTAACTTCTCTTAAGAGTGTCTTATAGTTTTCTGGGTATAGGTCTTTCACTTCTTTGGTTAGGTTTATTCCTAGGTATTTCATTCTTTTTGATGCAGTTGTGAATGGAATTGGTTTCCTGATTTCTCTTTCTATTAGTTCATTGTTAGTGTATAGGAAAGCCACAGATTTCTGTGTGTTAATTTTGTATCCTGCAACTTTGCTGAATTCCGATATTAGTTCAAGTAGTATTGGAATGGAGTCTTTAGGGTTTTTTATGTACAATATCATGTAATCTGGAAATAGTGACAGTTTAACTTCTTTACCAATCTGGATTCCTTGTATTTCTTTGTTTTGTCTAATTGCCGTGGCTAGGACCTCCAGTACTATGTTGAATAACAGTGGGGAGAGTGGGCATCACAGTCTTGTACCCGATCACAGAAGAAAAGCTTTCAGCTTCTTGCTGTTCAGTATGATGTTGGCTGTGGGTTTATCATATATGGCCTTTATTATGTTGAGGTACTTGCCCTCTATACCTATTTTGTTGAGAGTTTTTGTCATGACTGGATGTTGAATTTTGTTTAATGCTTTTTCACCATCTATGGAGATGATCATGTGGTTTTTGTCCTTTTTTTTTATGTGGTGCATGAATTCGAGTTGCTAATATTTTGTTGAGTATTTTTGCATCTACATTAATCAGGGATATTGCTCTGTAATTTTCTTTTTTGGGGGTTTTTGCCTGGTTTTGGTATTAGGATGATGTTGGCTTCATAGAATAAGTTTGGGAGTATTACCTCCTCTTCTATTTTTTTGGAAAACTTTAAGGAGAATGGGTATTATATCTTCTTTGTGTGTCTGATAAAATTCCAAGGTAAATCTATCTGGCCCAGGGGCTTTGTTCTTGTGTAGTTTTTTGATTACCGATTCAATTTCTTTGCTGGTAATTGGTTTGTTTAGATTCTCTGTTTCTTCCTTGATCAGTCTTGGAAAGTTGTATTTTTCTAGGAAGTTATCCATATCTTCTAGGTTTTCCAGCTTGTTAGCATATAGGTTTTCATAGTATTCTCTAATAATTCTTTGTATTTCTATGGGGTCCGTCGTGATTTTTCCTTTCTCGTTTCTCATTCTGTTGATGTGTGTGGATTCTCTTTTTCTCTTACTCAGTCTGGCTAGAGGCTTGTCTATTTTGTTTATTTTTTCAAAGAACAAGCTCTTGGTTTCATTTATTTTTTCTGTTGTTTTATTCTTCTCAATTTTATTTATTTCTTCTCTGATCTTTATTATGTCCCTCCTTCTGCTCACTTTAGGCCTCATTTGTTCTTCTTTTTCCAATTTCATTAATTTTGACGTTAGACTATTCATTTGCGATTGTTCTTCCTTCTTTAAATATGCCTGGATTGCTATATACTTTCCTCTTAAGACTGCTTTCTCTGTGTCCCACAGAAGTTGGGGCTTTGTATTATTGTTGTCGTTTCTTTCCATATATTGCTTGATCTCTATTTTAATTTGGTCATTGATCCATTGGTTATTTAGGAGCATGTTGTTAAGCCTCCATGTGTTTGTGAGCCTTTTTACTTTCTTTGTACAATTTATTTCTAGTTTTATACCTTTGTGGTCTGAAAAGTTTGTTGGTAGAATTTCAATCTTCTTGAATTTACTGGGGCTCTTTTTGTGGCCTAGTATGTGGTCTATTCTGGAGAATGTTCCATGTGCACTTGAGAAGAATGTGTATCCTGTTGCTTTTGGATGTAGAGTTCTGTAGATGTCTATTAGGTCCATCTGTTCTAGTGTGTTGTTCAGTGCCTCTGTGTCCTTACTTATTTTCTGTCTGGTGGATCTATCCTTTGGACTGAGTGTTGTGCTGAAGTCTCCTAAAGTCAGTGCATTGCATTCTGTTTCCTCCTTTAATCCTGTTAGTATTTGTTTCACATATGATGGTGCTCCAGTGTTGGGTGCATATATATTTGTAAGGGTTATATCCTCTTGTTGGACTGAGCCCTTATCATTGTGTAATGTCCTTCTTTATCTCTTGTTACTTTCTTTGTTTTGAAGTCTATTTTGTCTGTTACTAGTACTGCAACACCTGCTTTTCTCTCCTTGTTGTTTGCATGAAATATCTTTTTCTATCCCTTGATGTTTAGTCTATGCATGTCTTTGGGTTTAAGGTGGGTCTCTTGTAAGCAGCATATAGATAGGTCTTGCTTTTTTGTCCATTCTGTTACTCTGTGTCTTTTGATTGGTGCATTCAGTCCATTTACATTTAGGGTGATTAGCGAATGATATGTACTTATTGCCATTGCAGGCTTTAGATTCGTGGTTACCAAAGGTTCAAGGTGAGCTTCTTCAGTATCTTACTGTCTAACTTAACTCGCTTATTGAGCTGTTATAAACACTGTCTGGTGATTCTTTATTTCTCTCCCTTCTTATTCCTCCTCCTCCATTTTTATATGTTGGGTGTTTTATTCTGTGTTCTTTTGTGCTTCCTTTAACTGCTTTTGTGGGTAGTTGATTTTATTTTTTGCCTTTAGTTAGTATTTGGTCGGTCTGCTTTCTTTGCTGTGATTTTATTTTCTCTGATGACATCTATTTAGTCTTAGGAGTACTCCCATCTAGAGCAGTCCCTCTAACATACCCTGTAGAGGTGGTTTGTGGGAGGCAAATTCGCTCAACTTTTGCTTATCTGGGAATTGTTTAATCCCTCCTTCATATTTAAATGATAATTGTGCTGGATACAGTATCCTTGGTTCAAGGCCCTTCTGTTTCATTGCATTAAATATATCATGCCATTCTCTTCTGGCCTGTAAGGTTTCTGTTGAGAAGTCTGATGATAGCTTGATGGGTTTTCCTTTGTAGGTGACCTTTTTCCTCTCTCTAACTGCCTTTAAACTGTCCTTGTCCTTGATCTTTGCCACCTTAATTATTATGTGTCTTGGTATTGTCTTCCTTGGGTCCCTTCTGTTGGGAGTTCTGGTACTTCTGTGGTCTGAGCAACTATTTCCTCCCCCATTTTGGGGAAGTTTTCAGCAATTATTTCTTCAAATACACTTTCTATCCCTTTTTCTCTCTCTTCTTCTTCTGGTACCCCTAAATGCGAATATTGTTCCATTTGAATTGGTCACACAGTTCTCTTAATATTGATTCTTTCCTGGAGATCCTTTTATCTCTCTCTGCATCAGCTTCTATGCATTCCTGTTCTCTGGTTTCTATTTCATCAATGGCCTCTTGCATCTCATCCATTCTACTTATAAATCTTTCCTGAGATTTTTTTCATTTCTGTAATCTCCTTCCAGACGTCATCCCTGAGCTCTTGCATATTTCTCTGCAGCTCCATCAGCATGGTTATGACGTTTATTTTGAATTCTTTTTCAAGGAGATTGGTTAGGTCTATCTCTCCAAGCTCCTTCTCAGGGGTTGTCTCTGTGATTTTGGTCTGGATCAAATTCCTCTGCCTTTTCATGGCAATAGATGTAGTTTTGGGGAGCTGGCGTGTGTGTCGGCTGGGAGAACGTCCCTTCCTGCTAGTTTGTGGCCTTCCTCTCCTGGGAGAATGGCGACCCCTAGCGGTTTGTGCTGGGCAGCTGCACGCAGATGGGGTGTCTGATTCTTGCCCAGCTGCTGTGGAGTTAAGTTCCATGGTTACTTTGGGCATGGCCGGCCTCAGGCTGCTGCTCCACTCTGGTGGAGCTGCGTTGGAAGGGGAATGGGCAGGAGCCTGTTTATCGCTGTGAGGGGCCTCAGAGCTGTGCTGTCACCCAGGGGGTTAGGGTGCCCGGAGTTCCCCGGGATTCCCAGCTGCTGGGCTAAGTGTCCTGGGACGCTTCTGTCCAGTGGTTGGGTCTCTGTCCCTTTAGGACTTTCAAAAAGCACTCGCTTTTCTTTGTCCCAGGGACACCAGCTGTGGAGACCTGCTCCCAGGTTTTACTGTTCCATTTCCCCAGTATTCAGCACACCACGCTCTGTGTGTCTGCACTCCCAGTGTGGATGGCTAGGGCTAGGTATTTAGCAGTCCTGGGCTCCCTCTCCCTCCCCACTCTGACTCCTCTCCTCCTGCCGGGGAGCTGCGGTGAGGGGCGCTTAGGTCCCACCAGGCTGAGGCTTGTATTTTACCCCCTTCGTGAGGCACTGGGTTCTCGCAGGTGTAGATGTAGCCTGGCTGTTGTCGTGTATCTTCTGGTCTCTCTTTTAGGGATAATTGTATTTGTTGTATTTTCAAAAATATATATGGTTTTGTGAGGCAATTTCCGCTACTCTACTCACACCGCCATCTTGCTCCTGGATCAACTGTTTGTTTTTATAGAGAAAAATCTTAATATGCCTAGCCAGAGTGGGACTAAGAGACATACCCATGGTTTACACAAGTTAAGTTAGCTCCATATTTCTTTTCTTCCCCTCTTCTCTCTTTTAATAAAATCTGGAATATAGTATTTACATTTTATAATGTGCAAAAATGAAATCTTCGGAATGTAGAACATAGTTCAAACACTGATATTCAGACTTTTTAATAGCAGTGATTGTGCCTGCATCCTCAGCATCCAGTACATTGCCTGGCACTTAACACTTACTCGGTACATAGTTGTTGACTAAAAATATGACTCCATTAAACTTAGGAAAAAATTCAGTTAGTATGAGAAAGTTGAGTAATTGGTGTGAATCTATAAAACAGTAAAATATATGTACAGACCATTGGAGACCATGTGCTCATGTAACACATTGGAAAATAGTTCATTGGAAACTTCCCATTTCACTACAATGGAATTCTACCCTTTCTTTGTGTAGACACACATCTCGTAAAAAAGCAACAGGCTTTGCTGCTGTTCATCAGCTGTTTACAGAACGCTGGCCGACAACACCAGTCAACCGAAGTCTTAGTGGCACAGCAACAGAGAGAAATATTGATTTTGAACTTGATATACGGGTTGAAATTGATAGTGGAAAATGTGTGCTTCACCCAACCACCCTTCTACAAGAACACGATGATACAAGCTTGAGAAGGTAAGAAATTGGTCAGAAAAGGTAGTGTAACTTTCTTAATAATAGAAATAATATTTACATATCACTGAGTTACAACAAATTTCCCCTGCCATGTCTCCAAATGCAAATTTAAAGAGTAGATTTAATCATAGTTGTGATGTTTGAGTAGTTGTTTGTATAACATACCATTTCCTCATTCAGGTGTGTAATATTTTCTGGCAACTAGAAATGAATGTCTGATTTTAGACTCTAGAAAATTTGTTGAATAGTTTCGTCTTTGGAATTCTCATTTAAACAAGCATTGATTTCTCATTTGGTCTCTGTTCTTGTATTGTGCACATTTCTATTTTAAAGAATGGTGCAGTATTCAGAGCTTATCTTGGTTATTGAAAGTTTTGATTAATTCATGAAGAAATAAGTAAGTTTGGGAAAGTTGCACAAAGAGGCCTCAGTATACTGGGATGTTATTCAGAATATAACTGAAGCTTTCCTGTTTGTTTCCACCATTTAAAAAAATGGTAGTATATGGGAGAATATATTCATAAATGACATATCCAATAAGGGATTAACATCCAAAATATATGGAGACCTCACACACCTCCATTCCCAAAAAACAAATAACCCAATTAAAAAATGGTCAGAGGATCTGAACCAAAGAAGAAATTCAGGTGGCCAACAGGCACATGAAAAGATGTTCCACATCACTAATCATCAGGGAAATGCAAGTTAAAACCACAGTGAGATACCACCTCACACCAGTTAGGATGGCCAACATCCAGAAAGCAAGCAACAACAAATGCTGACCAGCATGTGGAGAAAGGGGAACCCTCCTACACTGTTGGAGGGAATGTAAATTAGTTCAACTATTGTGGAAAGCAGTATGGAGGTTCCTCAAAAAACTAAAAATAGAAACACCATTTGACCCAGGAATTCTACTCCTAGGAATTTACCCTAAGAATGCAGGATCCCAGATTCAAAAAGACGTATGCATGCCTATGTTTATCACAGCACTATTTACAATAGCCAAGAAATGGAAGCAACCTAAGTGTTCATCATTAGATGAATGATTAAAGAAGATGTGGTCCATATACACAATGGAATACTATTCAGCCATAAGAAGAAAACAGATCCTACCGTTTGCAACAACATGGATGGAGCTAGAGTATTATGCTCACTGAAATAAGCCAGGCAGAGAAAGACAAGTACCAAATGATTTCACTCATTTGTGGAGTATAAGAACAAAGCAAAAACTGAAGGAACTAAACAACAGCAGACTCACAGAACCCAAGAATGGACTAGCAGTTACCAAAGGGATGGGGTAGGGGAGAGCTGGTGGGGAGGGAGGGAGATTAAGGGGTATTATGATTAGCACACATAATATAGGGGAGCCATGGGGAAAGCAGTATAGCACAGAGAAGACAAGTAGTGTCTCTATAGCATCTTACTATGCTAATGGACAGTGACTGTAATGGGGTATGTGGTGGGGACTTGATAATAGGGGGGAATATAGTAACCATAATGTTGTTCGTGTGAAACCTTCATAAGATTGTATATCAATGATACCCTAATAATAAAAAAAATATGGCGAGAGGGGCCACAAAGCATCAAGAGAATCAGCAGCCAGTCACATCGGAAAACCAGGAGGCATGATATGAAAACTATAAGAGAAGAAATGTCCTAAGGAGGGAGTAACCAGCTTTGTGGAATGCTGCCATAACCAGGAGCTCTGGAAAATGAGAAAAGAGAAGTATCCATGGGAGTGGATAACATGAAGGCTTGGTGATCTTGACAATAGGAATTTCAGAAGAATATTAGGGAAGGGGAGCTTTAAAAAAGATGAAAAAAAACATATATATATGTGTAAATATATATATATATATATATATACAGCTGTAATTTATCAGGTTGACTCGAGGGTGATAAGTCTTACTAAAGACACTGGATTAAGCACAGTGCTGCTTATATTTATCTGGCAGTTTGGAAAAGTTAAATGTAAAATAAAGTTGGTATAGATTCTCAGGATGCTATTAATAGGGTCTACTATTGAGAGTAAATATACAGGAAATGGAAATGGACTTGTATTCAATTTCTTTTAAAGTAAAACTATATTTAAATCAAAAATCCTATTAAATATCTACAAATCTGACATCAACGTTCATAATTCATGCATGGTATAATCAATCCAAGAAGTTGAAAGAAGTAGATGTGCATAATCTTTACTACAAAGAGATAACCTGCTTCCTCTCTCCATTATTATTCTAATATCTCCATTTGATCAGAAAGTTGTGTTTGTAACCACTGGTCCAAGATGGCAATTTTGAACCATTTGATACTATAACTTCAAGCAAACACTGAGAAAAAGAGTTTTAAACTCTTTTCCAATATGGATAACAGACTTCTCTATAACCCTACAATATAAGAGATGCTTCATGGAATTTATTCTATATGGAAGAATAAAAGGCAGTGGAAACGGGTTGTCATCCATAGCTGCAATTGCATTTGCATTTTCAAGGACTCACAAGAGCCACAGGCTTCAAAGATCAATAACATTACTCCCAAACTAAAATGTAGCAGGCACATACATTAATATTTTATCAGTCTTTGTAGAAAATGTATAAGGTAGATCATATTATTTAGATTTCATATGAGGAAACTGAGGCTCACCATTGTCTAATACTATGCTTGGAGTCCAAAAGCTACTAAATTGCACAATTTGGATTCAAACCCAGGTTTCCTGACCTCCAGACTAGTGTTCTTTCTACTTGAAGCAAGATGTGGTAGGAAGAACATAGGCTTTGAGATTGTGGGGTCAGGTGATCCCATGTTGGAAAGACTTCTGCACTTACCAGCTGTGGACCAAAAGCTAGTAACTTAACCCCTCTGATCTCATCTTCCTCCTCATCTAAGGAGTGAAAAGAACACTACACTTCTTGCTGACGTGCTAGAAGGTCTACAGGTAATAAATGCAAGTAGTAAAAGGCAGCATCAACATTTAGGTGCTTTCGATAGAGTAGTTAGGAAGTTAATATTTTATATCTTAAAAATCACACCACCTGTACTATGTAAACACTGTTGAATTTCATTGTTAATATATTGAATGTCCTTGTTAGTATGTAATCATTAAACTCATATTTTCTTCTTTAAAAAAAATGGTAGTATAAATAGGCTTAAGGTTATGTTACTTTTTCTTTAAATCTTGTTTTGCTTTTCCTTCCTAATCTAAAAAAAAGTATAAGAAAATACTACTGATAATAGTAATAAAAATAACTGAATGGATAGGTAGGGAGTGGGTGGAAATGTAGATAAAACAAGTAGGACAAAAATCTGAAGCTGGGAGATGGATCTGTTTACTTTTGATATGTTTGAAATTTTTCATGATAAAAGATTTTTAAATGGTCTGTCTAATGAGGCTTGTATACAAAGAGAAGATAAAAAGGTACTCTAAACATTAGGTTCTTACAAATGTAATAGTAATGATAAAAAGAGTGTTATTTTATTTTTGGTTAGACCATAATCCATAATAAATTGCTGATATTCGGCTGTTTTTACCTATATAAAGGACAGTTTCATTTACTTCAATCTGATATGTTCATGTGAAAGAACTGGAAATGGGGAAGAAGGAAGGTAGCCGCCCTATGGAATTATGGGGCATACGGCATGAACATTACCCATGCAAGGCATCAACCAGGTTAGCTAGAGACACGGATGAGCTTTACTTTTTCAACTTTATTAATGAAGGATTACGTTCTGTTTACTACATAAATAAAAGCTTTACTTTAAGCAGAAGAAAGGGAGATAAATGTCCTTTTTTAAAAAGATAAAATCTTTTTCTATTTATAGGAGTTATGATAGAAGTTCCAGGAGTTTAGATCAAGATTCTCCTTCAAAGAAGAAGAAGTTTCAAACTAATTATGCTTCTACCACCCATTTAATGACTGGCAAGAAAGTGCCATCATCTCTACAGACAAAGCCCAGTGACTTAGAAACAACAGTATTTTACATCCCCGGAGTTGATGTAAAGGTAAAAACCTAATGTCTAGGACAAGAGATTTGATTACTAGTAGTAATGTTTCTTTTCTGTCGTACATGTTCTACCTTTGCTGATTATGTTAAAAGGAAACTTTCCAACATTCTTCTCTAATATAACCACATTGTGAACATAGAAACATCTAAATTGCAGGTTGCCACTTCTTTTATATAGCTTTGCCACAAAATTTTGGCAGAGGTTAATTTTCTTTTTTTAATACATTGATAAGACATATTTGCTAAAACTTGCCTACTGCAACTTTGTGAAACAAGTATCGTTTAGATTGTAGAATTATAGATTTCTACAATGTTAAGCTAGAAAGAACTTTAAATATTACCTGGGATGACTTTTTAGCTTTAAAAATGAAAAAGAATGATAAATTTGCTACGATCTCAGTGCTAAGTTGTAAAAACTGGAACTGGGTTCTGACTCTTGGACCAGTGTTTTTTCTAGTACATTTTCTATATTTCTGGATTTTCCTCTCCTGCATAATTGTACTTTTGAAAGTTCATTTGTTTCAATACAGTTGCACTACAATTCCAAGACTCTAAAGACTGAATCACCTCATGCCTCCAGGGGCTCTTCCTTGCCGAGAACGCTCTCTAAAGAATCCAGGCTGTATGGTATGAAAGACAGCGCAGCGTCTCCTCCTTCTCCTCCTTTACCTTGCACTGTCCAGAGCAAGACTAACACCTTACTTCCTCCCCAACCCCCACCTATTCCCTCAGGTATTTAAGGATATACTTTATTTTTAATTTTTCCATAACTTAATTTTTAGTCATCACCTACTTGCTCTATTGAGACTTTCAAATTTACATATTTAAGGAAAAAAGGACATAGACTCATCAATGATGACTGCATAATATTCGTATATGGAAGTGTGGGCCAACTACTTTTGGCTGTTTTTCAAACTGATAATACCTTAGAATATCAGTTAAAATAAATTTAATATATTAAGTAGTTAAGTTTTTTAGATCTATGTATATTTAGAAAAAGTTTTACATAGTTCACGTTGGGGAACTTATAATCTAGATGGATGCATCAAACTTACAAATTTAAGACAGAACACCTTGGGCATAGGCAGAGTTACTATTTATCTGTTACTACATAGCTAACTACCCTTCACTTGGTGGCATATACCTCAAAGAGTTTCTGTGGATCAGAAATTCAGGAGCAGTTTGGCAGGTGGATCTAATTTCACAGTCTTGAATGAAGTTGCAGTCAAGATGTTGGCTAGGACTGCAGTCATTTGAATGCTTGATGGGATCTGGACAATCTGCTTCTGTCACGTCCCATTCACCTGGCTAGCAATCTGGTGCTTTAGCTCCTCCCTGCATGGGCCTCTCCACTGAGCCGCTTAGTGTCTTCACGACATGGCATCTGATTCCCTTTAAAAGGAGTGATCCGAAAGAGAACATAGCAGAAGCTGCTATGTCTTTTGTGACTCAGCCTCAGAAGTCACATACACATTCACAGTATCTTACTGATTATATAGGTCAGCCCTATTCAGTGTGGAAGGAAACTCCACAAGGCATGAATGCCAGGAGGCAAGAGCCACTGGAAGCTATTTTGGAGTCTGGCTTCTATACCACACACATACCTTACTAATATAGTAGAATTTCCAAAAAAGGGAATATCAAACTGGATGACAATTATTTGAGAAATTTTCATTTGGGAAATGGAGCTCGATACATAAATCTTCAAAACAGCCAGGAATCATAATTAATAACACCTAATACTTTTATGTCACTTTTCAATGGGCAAGGCACATCTTTGTCCATATTATCCCTGTTTTACAAATGAGGAAAGATAAGGCTCATAGAAGTTCAATTTATTTTCTGAGTTTATAGAACTAATATATGTTGGAGTTGGCAACCTAAGCTGAAGGTAGCTAAGTCTTAACTATTATCCTCATTCTACTGATATGGAAATACTTAGTTATGTAGAAGGAAAGAGAGATCATAACCTATGTAGGGAAGCATTATAAGTACATGCAAGCAAAAAACAGTAAGAACATAGGAAAGTCTGAAGACAGTGATGTTTTTCCTCACTTGCCACAAAATGTTGTCAAAGTTCTATCTTCTTAAGTGGATAAAATAATGCTAAATGAGACTAAGCAAAATATAAACTTGGAAAATTGAACTAAAATTTGTGAGCTAGAGCAAGTAGGAATAACTGTACTATTGTATTATATACATCATTAATCATCTTTGTGTTCTAACATTAATAGAACATTTCTGTCAACTTGCTATTTTTATTACATTCTTGTATGGTTTTAAGTGTAATGTGCTTCAGCTGATCAAATGGTTATATAATTCTAATTTCTTATAAAATTATCATATGTTTTATGGGAACTGTTTATTAAATTCACCTCACTTCTGTAAATGTTCTAGCCAAAGGAAAAGGGAGTGGAGGAGTGAAAACAGCCAAGTTATATGCCTGGGTAGCACTTCAGTCATTGCCAGAAGAAATGGTTATAAGTCCCTGCCTATTAGACTTTCTGGAAAAGGCCCTGGAAACTATCCCAATTACACCAATTGAAAGGAATTATACAAGTAAGTATTGCCCTTATTTGCTTACTTCCCACTCATATATTTTGGGGTCCTATTACTTAGAAGGGTTTCTTAATGCTATTATGTATTATGTGATATATTCTATGATAAATATAAAAGAGTTATGAACTGAAAAACAACTTGAGAGTTTATCTAGTTCTCATTTACAAACAGAAACTAAGGCTTAGTGAGGTCATATAATTTTCCGACGGCCTCAGCTCATTAATGACAAAATTAACATCGTCAAGTCCTACATTAGCCTGTCTCCTAGACTAGACACTTCTTCAGGACAAAAAGCTTGAAAACTGTTTCCTTTGTACAGCATTTGGTGTAGCAGCAGGGGAATTGGAGTTTGGAGAAATGAGGAAGAGGTTTGAATAGGGAAAGATGTGTAGAACAGTGGGCTACAGAAGCAGATGTTTCTGTGTGTTCATAACCCCAGTCTCAATACTAGCATAAAAGAAAAGGACCTTTTAATAAATGCCCTAAAAATAAAACTTAAAACTATTTTAACAGCTGTCAGCTCACAAGATGAAGACATGGGACATTTTGAAATACCAGATCCTATGGAAGAATCCACAACATCATTAGTATCATCTTCAACATCTGCGTACTCTTCCTTCCCTGTAGATGTCGTGGTTTATGTACGAGTTCAGGTGATGGACTTCATTTATTCCTCTGTGTTTCAAAGAAAAATGTTTTCCTTAGGTTTATTTGAACATTTCCAACATTATTTCCCTGAAAGGTTAAGTCTGGTTTATGCATCTTTAGTACATCCACGATGGCTTAGAGGTTGCCTGAACCTCTGGAAGTATTTTTACAACTTTATGTATTTGCTTTTCACTGAGAAAGTTCATACATCTTTTGCCTTTCAAAATTTGGATCTTTCACTTTTGTAGCTTAAGTGAAAATATGTTATAACCCTCTTTTTTTTTTTATCATTTCATGCCTTTTTTATCATGGCACCTGTATTTCTTGCCATTACAATCCTCTTTGGGCAGATACGAAATATAATTGAGATATAAAACCACTGTAGTGCCTTTGTTAGGTTTTTGCTAAGAGTTATGCAGTTTTTATTTAACATTTTATTCTAAAATGCAGTCCTGTCAATGACCTTTTGGAGTATATAATGGCATCTGGTTGAGTTCGTTCGTTAAGGAGGATTTGAAAACTACTTGTATGCAAACTTCAGAGTTTAATTTACCCTCAATTAAAATCTCATAATCTCAAGAATAAAAGGAGTGCTAATGGTCATCTGTTCAAACTATTTTCTACAATAGCACTGTGGCCAAAACAGCTTCAGTTTCATCTTCCAGAATTTTGCACTAGCTTTTTTGAAGATCTGAGGAAAACAATGGAGTGAGTGAGGGCTTGAGAGTTCATCAAACTTTATACAATAGCCTTTTTAAAATATAGGATAATGGAAGTTACTTCCTTTAGAAGACTTGATTATGAACACGTGTAATATGAACATTTTTAACAGTCTGAATTATGTAAATGTCTAAGTATCACTCAGAGGTAACTCCTGAAATATTCACAATTTTTTAAAAATACCATTTTGTTAATACATTTTGGTTACTGTTAATCATATCTGAAAAACTAGAACACTAAACACAATCCTTTTAAATATCAAATAATTTGATATATGCAGTCTGAAATGGAAATTAAATGTAATTTTTGGAATCCAATATGAAATTTAACCATCTAGTTCCTAGAAATGTTTTTTTGGCTTTCTGCACTTTCTAGCCCTCACAGATCAAGTTTAGCTGTTTACCAGTATCCAGAGTAGAATGCATGCTAAAGCTGCCATCCCTGGACTTGGTGTTTTCTTCAAACCGAGGGGAACTCGAGACTTTAGGAACTACTTATCCTGCAGAGACTTTATCCCCTGGAGGTAGTGCTACTCAGAGTGGAACAAAGGTCTCTGCAAGCAAAACTGGAATACCAGGTGCGGAAACATTCTTTTATTCCACTGGTATAAAGCCAAATACTATTTTGAAATAAACATTTATAACAGCAGTTAGTATGTATTTCTAAATAAATAAATTTTGGAAAAGGAGAATACTTGAGAATTAGAGTATAGAAAAACACTGCGGTAGATAAAAGTTTTGAGTATATTTTGTTACAAGTAAACAGCAGTTGGGTAGCATTTATTTTTTATTTTGGAATCATTAATATATGAGCAAGATTGTGGTTACTAGATTCCCCCCATTATCAAGTCCCCACCACATACCCCATTACAGTCACTGTCCATTATAGTAAGATGCTATAGAGTCACTACTTGTCTTCTCTGTGCTATACTGTCTTCCCTGTGTGCACCCCCCTACGTTATGTGTGCTAATCGTAATGCCCCTTATTCCCCTTCTCCGTCACTTACCCCCACCTGCCCAAGTCCCTTTCCCTTTGGCAACTGTTAGTCCATTCTTGGGTTCTGGGAGTCTGCTGCTGTTTAGTTCCTTCAGTTTTTGCTTTGTTCTTATGCTCCACAGATGAGTGAAATCATTTGGTACTTGTCTTTCTCTGTCTGGCTTATTTCACTGAGCATAATACCCTCTAACTCCATCCATTTTGTTGCAAATGGTAGGATCTGTTTTCTTATGGCTGAATAGTATTCCATTGTGTATATGGACCACATCTTCTTTATCCATTCATCTACTGATGGACACTTTGGTTGCTTCCTTTTCTTGGCTATTGTAAATAGTGCTGTGATAAACATAGGGGTGCATATGTCTTTTTCAAACTGGGCTCCTGAATTCTTAGGGTAAATTCCTAGGAGTGGAATTTCTGGGTCAAATGGTATTTCTATTTTTAGTTTTTTGAAGAACTTCCATACTGCTTTCCATGGTTGAACTAGTTTACATTCCCACCAACAGTGTAGGAGGGTTCCCCTTTTTCCACATCCTCACCAGCATTTGTTGTTCTTATTCTTTCTGTGTTGGCCATTCTAACTGGTGTGAGGTGATATCTCATTGTGATTTTAATTTGCATTTCCCTGATAATTAGTGATGTGGAGCATCTTTTCATGTGCCTGTTGGCCATCTGAATTTCTTCTTTGTTTGGAGAATTGTCTGTTCGTATCCTCCACCCATATTTTAATCAGGTTATTTGCTTTTTGGGTATTGAGGCACGTGAGTTCTTTATTATATTTTGGATGTTAACCCCTTGTCAGATATGTCATTTACAAATATATTTTCCCATACTGTAGGATGCCTTTCTGTTCTGCTGATGGTGTCCTTTGCTGTACAGAAGCTTTTTAGCATGATGTAGTCCCATTTGTTTATTTTTTATTTTGTTTCCCTTGCCCAAGGAGATGCATTCAGGAAAAAGGTGCTCATGTTAATATTCAAGAGATCTTTGCCTATGTTATCTCCAAGAGTTTTATGGTTTCATGATTTACATTCAGGTCTTTGATCCATTTTGAGTTTACTTTTGTGTATGGGGTTAGACAATAATCCAGTTTCATTCTCTTGCATGTAACTGTCCAGTTTTGCCAACACCAGTTCATAGCATTTTTTTTTGTTGGCTTAAATGTATATACTACAAACACTGTGAAGTAACTGTTATATAATATGTTCACATACTTTTGAATGTTTTATGCTGGTGTTTTTTTTCATTTGCGGGTAATCTGTAAATTAAATGTAATGTTGCAAGGATTTTTTTTATCACATTGAATTAAAATTGTATCAAGTAGTGTGTGTATATATATATGTTTTTATAATGGTAAAATTTGTTTCCTAACTCAAATGTCCTTTCTAGGAAAGGTTTTGTTTTTGAAACAGAACTGATGATTTCCTGATGGAATTGTCACTGTTCACCCTATTAGGCTCAGGGTCATTTCTGCCCTAAAGATAAGAGATTACAAATACAAATGATAAAGATTTTATTTGAACACTTTGAAAGGAAGAGACTAGAATGCATGGAAATTGATAGGAGAATTGACAAGAGAACTATCATTAAAACAGTGGTTCTTAATGGGTGTGGGGGTTGCCTCCAGGGGACATTTGGCATATGGGAAGACACTGGAGAAATGGTTAAAGCAAAACATTTGCTTTGTTCTGTGGATCCTTGAAAGTTTTCATAACAGAGTAGGAAAACAGAAAGTTGGTATTTTGGAAATAAAATTTTTGCTGATGTGGTCGCCCACTGTCTTGCACTTAGCTCCAAAATGTTGCTGCTAGAATTGTATTGTAGTCAACAAAATATTGGAGTGGTAATGTTGGTTTATGAAAACATGAAAACATATTTTTGTGATTATAAAATTAATATATTCATCATAGAAAATATAGAAAACAGAAAATACTAAAAAATGAAAACAGTGGTGTCCCTACTCTACAGCATTTCTGTAGATACAGTCCTTTTCTTAGGCAGAATTGAAATATGATGTTTTCTGCTATGTAACTTCAAAAAAATTTTTAAATATGTTTTCCCAATTCTTAAATAATTCATCTCTAAAACTGCATGATATTTTATCATTTTGATAATATGTTTGAGACTCCCTGGGCTTTTATTTATTTTGTAAATAATATTGAGATGAATATATTTGTGTATACATCCTCTTAAACATCCTTAGGATAAATTCTTAGATGTGGAATTCCTGATTCAGAGAGTGTGAACATTTTTAAGGTGTTTGGTATGTTTTACTCTCTAGGTTTCTGCATCTTCACCAGTGTTTATGGACACAAGTTCACTGTACTCTTTCCAATGTCGTGCTTTAAGTTTATTTTTAATTGTTAATGTGATGGACTAAGATGGGATTTTATTAATTTCTAGTGTATCACTTTATTGGCCATTTGAGGGAGGAAGATAAATATGTCCATGCCCATTTTTCTGTTGGGATGTTCACTTTTCTCTTAATGACAAAATGTCACAAATTATTAACACAAATTATTATAGCGGTACACAGGTACTATGCTAGGTTTATGTAGTGTAAAGAATATAAAATGAGCAGCTATTTTTTATGCCCACATTTTGATTCGTTAGAAAATAAAAATAATGAAACAGCATCCCTCATTTTATCATCATAAAGCATGCAAGAAGGAATGATAGTGAAATAAATGTGTAGTAAGTGTAGGTCATGACAATATCTATTCTTTCATTTAAACTTTCCTGAGGTCTAGGTCAGTGCTAGAGCTTGAGTATACAGTAGTGAACTTGGCTAACAGACATGGTCTCTGCTAATGTGGAACTTAAACTGGGTTTGGAGAAACAGATAATCAGCAAACAAGCATATTTTAAGTGGAAACATGAAGTATGTGAGTATGAGTTAGCCAAGCAGATAGTTGGAAGAAGGGACGCTCCAGGTAGAGAATACAAAATCCATGAAGCAGCAAAGAGTTGGCAACTGTGAAAAACAAAAAGAAAAATCTAGTGTAATGTGAGCACGGTGAACAAAGGTTAGACTGGCATGAGAAAGATAGGGAAGAGCCAGATAATGTGGGGAAACCACTGAAAGGTTAAGTAAGGAAGTGGACGTGATTCTCAACACTAGTCTAGTAGCAATGTGGCATCTGATTGGAAAACAAGAGTGGAAAGAAGCAGGTCAAGAAGTTGGCCATTTCAGCAGTCCAGAATCAGTATCTCCTCAGACTAGAATAACAATAGAGAGATGGGAAATGGGCAGACTTTGATATATGTTCTTAGAAATAGAAGTAAAACAGTCTTAAGTGGCATGGCTGAGCTTTTGCTTGTAAGTATCACTTACTGAGATGGGAAACACTGGAAGAAAAGCAAATTAGGGGAAAAGATCAAGAGTTCAGTTTTGTAAAGGGTACACTTTAAAGGCCTGTGACCCATTCTAGTATGATGTCAAGTGCCCCATTGCAATGTGAATACAAAGGAGGTCTGGTCTGGACATACCTAGTTTGGAATCATCAGTAAAATCATACAATGCTCTATCCAGATGGTCTCATATTTTTTATGTTTAAAGCCTGTTTGGAATTTCCTTATCTACCCATGGCAGACATTGCCTGTGAGGATACTTGGCTCCATAAAAGAAAGACATCTTTAACTCCACATTTGTGTACCTTGATCCATTTCTACTCTTTCCTCCTGAAATGTGAACGTCAGCTGTATGATCTGTTTTTTTAACAGTGTGTGTATTCTCCCCCTTTGCTGAAAGTAGAGCAAAGGAGAATTGAAACAGGACATCATGGAGTTGGCCAATTGTGTGTATAAATAATTGTTTAAAAGATGAACAGAGTATTCAACCTTGGTTTACAGAATACGTTAATTGGAAAGTACGTCTTTTTTTCTCATTTTGATTTCAAGGATTTAAATCTATTGATCAGTTATTTGCATTTTATTTTCAAGCCACTTTTGATTCTTTGAGAATGTATTAGTGACAGGCTTTTAAATTTTTTTATGGCTTACAAATATTTTGGATTTCTTGTGTTCACTGTAGGTTCATCAGGATTAGGCAGCCCTCTGGGAAGAAGTCGACATAGTAGTAGTCAGTCCGATCTGACCAGTTCCAGCAGCAGTTCATCTGGTCTGAGCTTCACTGCATGCATGTCAGACTTTTCCCTTTATGTATTTCATCCATATGGAGCAGGGAAACAAAAAACTGCTGTTTCTGGCCTCACGCCTGGATCAGGAGGATTAGGTATACTTAGCACATTTGCATCTCCCAAATTTATATCATCTTTTCAAGGCTTGATCTTTTCAGAAATCATGATACCTTTAATAATGGATATGAAACAAGATCAGAAACTTTTAAATTTTTTCCTCTTAATATGTATTCTGTCTCTACATAGTAAGTAGAAAAACAAAATAAATATTTAGTAATTAACTATACAAGAATTTAAAAACTCATAATATTTTGTAAGTGATATACACAGCACAATAATCTCTTTGGATGTGAAAGAATACTTATGTAACTTACCTGTTCAAATGTTTTACTAAATCACTGTCTATTTGTATAAGAAATTATATGCCACAAATAGTAAATTTTTTAAGTGTGTACATGTTTGTTAATTTAAAATGAGACTTACTAGTTAGTGAACTTAAATTTCACTGGTATTTTAAAGTGCCTATTTATTGGATAATTTCACATAACAAGATTGTGTGTGTGTATACATGTATATACATACATACGTGTGTTTGTTTTTTGAAAGGGAATGTGGATGAAGAACCCACTTCAGTCACTGGTCGAAAAGACTCACTTAGTATAAACCTTGAGTTTGTAAAAGTGAGTTTGTCTCGGATACGGCGGTCAGGAGGTGCATCATTTTTTGAAAGTCAGTCTGTAAGCAAGTCTGCAAGCAAAATGGACACTACACTAATAAATATATCTGGTATTCAATTTTATAGCTCTTTAATTACAATGTTTTCCAGAATTAAATAAGGGCCTCCTTTTTAATGGCATTTAAATATTAAATACATTTTACTGATAAATTGATTTAAGGGAGAAGAATAAACATCCAGCTTAGTGTACTATCTCAGTCTAAGCAATCAGTGTTAGAAATACGATTTCTAGATAAATACATAAAACGTTGTACAAAGGCCAAAATATGTCTAATTAGTCACTGAAAGTTTTTCTTTACTTCTCTAACGTGAATTGGTAGAATTTCTAACTTTTTGATTTTCTAATTGTAAATTCTTAAAACACTAAAGAGGGATGAGTGTTAAAAACTTTTTACTTAGTATCAGAAGATCTTGAGGTGTGTGCATGTGTATCACTGTTTATATGTAGCTGTATAACTGGGCAGATCATTTGCACATTTTCTTTACATTGTGGTACAAGCATTTAAAATTAAATGCATGTGGAATATTTTGAAAAATTCAGAGTACTATGTGCATGAAACTTTAAAAATTATTAGTTGAACAAATACAGTAAGACACTCAACCCATTCATTCAGCATATATATGTTGAGCCTGTATTTTATGGCGAACTTGTGCCAGGCACTCTGCTAGGTGATTGAGGGTGTAGGTATGAATGAGGCATGGTTTTGTAAGTAGATAGATAAATGGCAATACAGTGTGATAAATGCTATAATGAAGGTTTATATAAAGAGGAAGAAACAAATTCTGTTTTATATGAGAGATCAGAGTTCACAAAGGAAATTATATTTGGGCCAGATGTTCAAAATTATGTAGGAATATTCTTGGTTATAGCAACATGGTATTTAATGTCACAGAAACATCAAAAAGTATGCTTTTGTATCGTACTTTGGTTCACTGAGGTTGAAGCATAGGTATAACTTGACATTTCATTAGTTGTACAAAGTAGGTAGGGCCAGTAGGAGAGTAGACTTGGCTAGGGGTAAAACTGATAAAACAGACTGGAATGAGCTCGTGAGAGCACTGGCACACCAGGCTAAAGAATAGGGTTCTGACCCTTTGGGCAGTGAGAAGCCACGAGAGGTTTCCAAGAAACAGTATGAGAATATGGTCCCTAACAATGACAATACTTAACTTAAAAATCTATTAAGAAAGAGGGTAGAGCTCATGTTAGGTATTCTTACCACGAAAAGATTAAACAACATTGTATGTGTGTTAAACAAATATTTCGTTTGTGAAGACCTTTCTGATCTCTCATATAAAACAGAATTTGTTTCCTCCTCTTTATATAAACCTCCATTATAGCATTCATCACATTGCACTGTCATTTATTTGTCTACTGATAAAATCTTGCCTCATTCATGCCTGCACTCTCCATCACCTAGCAGAGTGCCTGGCATGAGTTCCCAATTAAACTAAACAAAATAAGGTAAACATCTGTTTACTTTTTTAAAAAAAGAAACAGTGATGCCTCAGATTGGTGTTTTCTAAAGAATGTTGATGGTAGCGTGAAAGATACTTGAGGGGATTATTGAAATGACCTAGCAATAGGGGATGAAGGCCTGAATTGTGATAGTAAAACAGGAGAAAAGGGAATGGTTTCAAGAGAAATGTAAGAGGATACAGAAGTTTGAGGACAAGTTATATGAGGAACAGCAGTGGAGACAAGGATGCCTCAAATTTTCAGCTTAGGTGACTGAGAGACAGTAAGGTTATAAACTTAAAAAATAGACAAGTGCGTATAGAAACATTTAGGTGGAAGGATCTGGTAGGCAATGGGCTGATGGGCTGTTGGATATGGATTCAGGCTGAAGCAGAACTTTAGATTCGGGAGACACTGAGGTGTAAATCCTCTGGGAGCTGTGGACAAGAGAGCCCGTGAAGCAGGAGCGGCAGGGCGCAGAGAGGAGCTCTAGGAGGTGGCCTGCAGGGAGCTTTCAGACTCACAAGTCAGTGCTCCTTGTCTGAAAGGAAGATCGTAGCTCTTGCCACACTGCTGTTCAGTTTGCAGACACTTTTGAGGAAGTTTGTATCCCAACTGACTCTGATGATTCCTTTGCTGTCTTTGAGAAGAGCCCTGTATTAAAGTTGAAAGCTATCGAGAAGACTGTTCTTTAGAACCTCTCTGAGAATTTCATGATAAAGTGGTCACAGAAACCCATCTTGTCTTCACCTCAAAAAGGAAATGGAACTAATAGTGTTAGAATGTGCTATTTTTACCATTGTGGAAGGACCATGTTAGCACTTACTGATCATACTATGTAACTTATTTTGATATTTAGTGAATTGTAACATAATTCACTTGTGTAATATGTCACACCTACCATGTGAAACTTACTAAAGGTTTTAGACATCTAACAAACTTCATTTATCTATGTTATCAGCTGTTTGTGACATAGGATCTGCTTCCTTTAAATATGATATGCGTCGACTCAGTGAAATTCTGGCGTTTCCAAGAGCCTGGTATAGAAGAAGTATTGCAAGACGCCTATTCCTTGGAGACCAAACTATAAATTTGCCAAGTAAGCTTGTTATTATAAGCTAATTATATTTGGGTTGCTTTAAATTTTGGTTACAATAGTAACTAGAATCTATGATTCATAACACAAACTTCATCTTACTTGATTAAGTTATACCATGCAATTCACTCACTCATTCAACAAGTGCCCATGGATCCCCTCTAATGTGCTAACCACTGGAGGGTGGGAGGGTTACGTTAGCATGAAGGATCACAAAAACCTGTCCTCTCAGGATTACATTCATCTGATTTTATTCTGTAATACACAATCTGGAAATGCAGAAATACATTTAGCCATCCAAGTGAATCATGGTTAGTTAAACATAGAAAACAAAATATTGGGGACCGTATTGCCTGTATTTTTTTCTCTTGGACTTAGGTATTGTTGTAGTATCATACTGTGTAAGTGAAAGATAGCATGAGCATCATACAGTAGAAGATATTAGAAATCTAGGGTCTGGGTCTATTCCCTCATCTGTAAAATGGGAACAAAGTACCTGTCCTGCCTTTCTCGTGGAGTTTCTGTGAGAATTAAGTAAAATAACATGCCAGAATATATTTTCCAAAATGTCGATTGCTGTACAGTTGTCAAACAGAGAACTAGAAGGAATGTATAGTGTGATTAGAAACGGTGGAGTGGTGAAGTTTATTATTTTATAACATTGTAATTTTACCATGTCAATTTTGTTTTTTGTTTTCTACTTTTCTAATTAGCATCCGGTCCCGGGACACCTGATTCCATTGAAGGGGTAAACCAACACCTTTCCCCTGAATCATCAAGAAAAGCTTACTGCAGGACCTGGGAGCAACCTAGTCAGTCAGCCTCCTTCACCCACATGCCACAGTCACCTAATGTGTTCAATGAGCATATGACAAACAGCACCATGTCACCAGGGACAGCAGCACAGAGCCTAAAATCCCCAGCTTCCGTAAGATCAAGGAGTGTTTCTGATTCTTCAGTTCCCCGAAGAGGTAACACCGCTCTCTTTGTAATCAGTAGCCCTCTGATGACCCCCAAGACAAAAAAATCTTAGTTACTACCAGAGCTCTGCCCCAAGTTCAGGGAGGCATACTCCTGCAGGTTTTTAGGGACAATAGGGTAAAATATCCCCCCAAAGAAACAAACACTTCAAGGTATTTTCCAGCAGAAGAGACAGCTGGATGGCTAGTAGGTTGGAAAAGGGAAAGGGAGAGAGGCATGTTGTTAGTGTACTCCACATGGTAGTTAGTTTTAGAAGTAAAACAAACCTACAATGTTATAAAAGGTCTTTGATATGAAAAAATTAATCTTTGTATTTATTAATTCTTTTATTCAGTCAGTGTTTTTGAACTCTTTTATGTGCTCAGCACTTCCTGGTGGCTGAACATACAAAAGTGAATGATGTAGTTCATGTCACAGGTAAGATTAGAATATATTGAGCAAATGAGTATTCAATATATACACTGAGTCCATAAGAATATAAGGATGTGAACCCCAACTGGCATCTGCATTTCAGAAAAGGTCCCTGCCTTCAAGTCCTCTGTTTGGCAGCAGCAACTCAAGACTCTCTCCTTTGTTTAAGAAAATCCCAGGGTAATGAATGATCTGTATCTCATGCACATCAGAGTTTCCTCATATAAATTGGAGGTGATATAGGAATTTATAAGCTTTCAAGAATTAAGGCTGCCAGCACTCCCTAAAGATTTGACAGATGGTAATTATTATTTTAGAGGCATGACAGCTATAAAATGTTAGGTTTTAATACAAGAATATCATGGATCATAGTGATAAGAGTTGTTTTTGCTTTGAACTTGGCTGAGCCATCTATGTGAATGTGCATTTGATTTTTCTATTTTTTAGATTCACTCTCAAAAACATCAACTCCTTTTAACAAATCAAACAAAGCAGCAAGCCAACAAGGGACCCCATGGGAAACACTTGTCGTGTTTGCTATCAACCTGAAGCAGTTAAACGTTCAAATGAACATGAGTAATGTAATGGGAAATACAACGTAAGCTGTTCAGATACAAAGAGAATCTATTTAATCATTACTTGTGACATATTCAAAACATTATTTTATGCTGAAATGTTTGAAACAATGAAGACAGTAGATAAAAGATATAAATTCCTTTATCCTGAAAATAGCTTAATCCTAGAGATACTGTAATATAAAGTAATGTAACATATGTTCTAAAAAGAGAAAAGTACAAGGAAAATAATTTTCTTGCTAAGAAGAAAGCTTCATCATCGGTGTTAATATTAAATATTTACCACAGTTTTTATAAGAAATTGTTTCATTGTCAAACTTTTTTGAACTCGAATTACTCCCATTTTAGTTCATGACATTAGAAGCCATATGTCTAATTAATAACCCTTTTTTTTATTTTAGTTGGACAACTAGTGGTTTGAAGAGCCAGGGCCGTTTGTCAGTAGGAAGTAATAGAGATCGAGAGATAAGCATGTCTGTCGGCCTGGGAAGATCACAGTTAGATTCTAAAGGAGGAGTAGTTGGAGGGACCATAGATGTCAATGCTCTGGAGATGGTTGGTATGTTGAAGTTTTACAATTGAAAAAATGTTTTTGAAAATTGACTCAGATGAGTTTTTCCCATTATGCATTTCTATGAAAAGTAATGATTATTTCTATTTTAGCTCATATTTCTGAACATCCAAGTCAGCAACCCAGTCACAAAATTCAGATTACGATGGGTTCTACAGAAGCTCGTGTGGATTACATGGGCTCAAGCATCCTCATGGGTATCTTCAGTAATGCTGACCTCAAGCTTCAGGATGAATGGAAAGTAAATCTATATAACACGCTGGATTCAAGCATGACTGACAAAAGGTATTTAGTAAAATACTACTTCTTATACATTTCACACAACTGCCGTTAATATATTTTCTATCACTCAGAAAATATAATTCATTTTTCTTATAAAATCATGTTATTATGCAGTTAATCTGAGATGAAAAGCTAGGTGGGGGACATAATTTTTCATGTACTTTTTAACTGTCTTCTATAAAATATATGATAAAGACTCTGTTTTATGCTTTAGTGAAATTTTTGTCCATGGAGATTTGAAATGGGATATTTTCCAAGTAATGATATCAAGATCAACCACACCAGACCTGATAAAAATAGGAATGAAACTCCAGGAATTTTTCACACAACAGTTTGATACCAGCAAACGAGCTCTGTCTACCTGGGGACCAGTTCCTTATCTTCCACCTAAGACAATGACTAATAACCTAGAGAGAAGTTCACAAGAACAATGTAAGAATTAGAACTAAGTCTTTATATATGCTTTATCTTTCAACAGCTATCATCTGTTACAGTCTTAATTCAAAATAATATCTGTGTGCCATATTTACAAAGTGGTCCATATGCTCTTCCTGATTTCCTTCTCTCTGGTGGAATAAGAAGCCATCATTTGGAAAGTTATCATCTATTTTATTTTCTCCTCCCCCTGCCACAACTGATCTATAACCATACCTGCTCCATGCTTTTGCATACTAATTTTTACAATACCATGTCCTTATTTAGAGCACGTGCTATGGAATCAGAATGGATTTGGATTTATTAGCTATGTTATATCAGGCAGATTATTATTTTCACTTAGTAATTCAATCAGCAAAATTTATTAGGTATCAATCATATTTTTACACACTGTTTCAGACACAAGAGATCCACTAGTAGACAAAGTTTCTACCCACATGAAGCTTACATTCTGTTGGGGGAGACAGCTCATCATTAATTTACTCAATTTCTGGTAGAAAGAGGTACTGAGAAAAGGAGCAGAGCAGGGGAAGGAGCTAAAGATAGATGGCACGTGATGGTAGCTGTGTTAGAAAGGTTGGTCAGGGAAGTCTTTTCCCAAGTGACAGATCTAGGCCGAGCTCTTGGAGAAGAGAGCTCTGGCCATAGGGGGCCACTGAAGGGTTCAAGGCTCCTACTGTAGGAAGAAACTTGGCTTGTCTGGGGATCATTAAGATGGGCACTGTAGTGAAACAGTGAGCGAGCCAGAAAAGGCTGGATGTGAATTCAGAGAGAGAGGCCACAGACAAGATTTTTAATAAGATCAGCAGCTGTTGGAGTTGTGAACAGATTTCATATTGATTTACTTTTTCAAGCATCACTTTGGCTGCTGTATGAAGACTAGATCATAGGTGTTAAGATTGGAAGTAAGGAGACCATGGTATTAATAACCATTATTACTATTGTAAGGAAGCCATTGTAAAAGTCCAGGCAACAAGTGATGGTGGCTTTAACTAGAGTAACAGAGGTAAAAGTGGTCAAAAGTAGTCAGAATCAGGATAATTTTTAGTGACTTTTTATAATCGCAGAAGTACTGTGCATAAAAAAAAAGCCACTAGAAAATGCATGCAAGCAAAAAATAAAACAGCACATTACACCCAAAAATCATGACTGCAAACACCACAGAACATGTACTTTCAGGTACTTTTCTATGCACCTATATACTTTTATGTACTTTTAACCAAAACATTGTTCATACTGTTTTGTAACCTTCCCAGTCAACAATATCCAACATTCCATTTTGCTAATTATGTACTTCTCTAACCTTCTGACCACATTCCACAACTGACGTAATTATTCTTACAACTGGTTTGTCCAAACCAGTATATCCACTTTAAGAACACAGGTAAAATCTGGTTTTGTTTTTTTTACTCTCCCTTAATTCAGCATAGTGCTTTTTTGAAGACCTGACTTGCTGAAGAGACTTGGCCCACTGTCCTGCAGAACTGCCCTACCTTCTCTAATTGTTTTCAGCTGCTTCTTTGTGGTTTCATTTATCTTGTTCCTCTAGTCTGTGTTTCCTTTAAATAAGAATTGGGAGCAGAGATATACAAATGAGAAATGTTCCCAAAAATGCATGGCCTGGAGTCTTCAGAAAAGCCCTTGCCCTAGAAAACAAACTGGCTTAGGGAATTGTTTTAGATTAAAGGGAACTAAAGAGACATGCCAGCTAAATTCAGTGGATGATCTTTGGTTGGGTCTGGAATGAGTTGTGTAAAACAGCTAAAAAAATGGGAAATATAAATTATTGGACTGAGTGAGAAATATAAATATGAATTGTATTTTTGATTAGTGCTTCTTGAACTTTGATATGCATCTGACACACCTGGAGATCTTATGAAATGGAGATTCTGATTCAGCAGGTATGAGGGTGGACTTAAGAGTCTATTTCCAATAAGCTCCTAGGGGATGTGGATGCTGTGGGTCCTCAGACCTCACTTTTGAGTAGCAAGGGCATAAAGGAAAAAAACAGTACTTAAAATCAGGAAATCTGCATTTGATTTCTGAGTCTTCTAGTCATTGGTTCACTTAACCCTGTTTTTTCTTCATTGAAAAGAGTCTAGATGAAATATATAATTTACAGAGTTATTATGAGAATAGTATAAAATTTCATGTAAGCACTTTGTAAATCATTAATCCTTACAGAAATGTATAATTATTAACAAATTACGATTTTCCATAGTTTATCCATCCTTACGCAGCATCTTTTCCCAGACTGTCTCTTCATTAGCTTCTGATTGACGTTAACCACGTGTTTGTTTTCAGCCCTGGCCTGAGTCACGTCCTACAGAAAGTAGCCAGCTGCTGCCTTCCCCCTGCCATTCAGGATGTTTTGAGGCACTGCGGGATAAGACGTTTTTGGTTTTCTTGCAGTGCTTGACGCAGCTCACCATCGACACTGGCCTGGAGTACTGAAGGTGGTATCAGGATGCCACATATCCTTATTCCAGATTCCATTACCAGAAGACGGAATGCAGTTTGGAGGATCAATGAGCTTACATGGAAATCATATGACCTTAGCTTGTTTTCATGGCCCAAATTTCCGTTCTAAATCGTGGGCTCTTTTTCACTTAGAAGAACCAAATATTGCTTTTTGGACTGAAGCTCAGAAAATCTGGGAAGATGGTAAAATGACACATTTCCAGCTTTTACTCTTTCTTATCTTCTGAAATGATTATAAATGACAAAGTAATTTTCCTTTCTCCTATCATTTGTCTGTTTTTCTTATGTGTGAAGTCCATCACAATTTGTTAACATGTATCTGCCATGTCAAGGAGCTCACTGCCAATGAGTCAGTATCTGTAAAGTCTGGGACATGTTAAGGGACTTGTTTCTGAACTTGCCATCTTACTCTGTTTCTTACTTAAGGCAGTTAAAGTTTGCAGCTGTGGCTGGCAGAAGTCATCATAATAGTTACTGTGAATATGTCTTGTAAAAACATGAAGAGAGGAAACATAATGGTAGTGTAAGGAGATTATTTGCCAGTCAAGACTGTGATTAACCCAGTTCCTTTTACCTTTAATTTTCTACTCAGTGATTTCAGCGTAATGATAAAGGAAAAAATGGTTGATACTCTTCATCTTACTGGAGATAAACCCAATTACAACTAGAAGAAAAATTATATTTTATGTTTTCTTACTTATGTACTCAATCTTAAAACCTTCCCTATCTATGTATGACTTAGCTAAATCTGTTGCTCTAGGGCCACAACCATTTTCTTGCATCTAAATATAGCTTGTTACATTAACACGTTTTTTTCCCTCTAGGCTCCAGTGATCATTCTACATATATTGTACAAACTTTGGATTTTCATCTAGGCCATAATACTATGGTTACCAAACCATGTGGTGCTTTGGAAAGTCCTATGGCAACAATAACCAAGATAACAAGGCGTCGCCATGAAAATCCACCCCATGGAGTAGCAAGTGTGAAAGAATGGTTCAATTATGTTACAGCCACAAGGAACGAAGGTTCGATGTTTGATTCCTTGGAGAGATTTGCTTTGTTTTCTGTATTTGGGGCTCTTATGACTGTGTTTAGAATTTAAATGGAGAAGGAATTTTCATTTCTTTAGTTGAACAAAATTTCATTTTACTCCTGCTGACATAAGTAACAATACTAACACCTCACCACCCTGATATTGTAACATTTCATTGACTAAAATTATTTTAGGTGTAACTGGAAACATTCAAAGTAAGATTTGTTTAAAAAAATGAAATTACATTTATTTTATTATAATTGGAAAAATACTTTTATAGCAATACTAAACACTGGAGGTTTTATACAACTAAGTAACACAATGCCACAAACTTAAGGTTCAGACTGGAATAAAATAAAATATATAATATTCCTATTAAGTAATAAGTTTAAGGAAAGCACTTCACCTTTTTTATTTTTTTTATTGAAGGGTAGTTGACACAGTATTACATTAGTTTCAGGTGTACAACACAGTGATTCAACATTTATATACATGATAATTCTAGGTACCAGCTATCACCATACCAAGTTGTTACAATATTTTGACTATATTTAAGGAAAGCACTTTTGATGAGCTTTTTCATTTGATTAGATTCACCAGTCTTATAATAATGTCATAAAAATTCTTATTTTGTGTTAGAGTTCATAGTACTGCTTTTACCAATCATGCCATCTGTATTGGAAGGTGACTAGATTAAGATATGTTAACACTTGAATGTTTTACTTAAAAATGACCTTTAAAAAATGGGAAAGATGATGACATGGGCCACATGGAAAATATTTACTATGGAATCGGCAACGCTAGAGATTAGGGACTGTTAAAAAGGTACAACAAAGAAGAGTATGCGTGTATTAACTATTTTATCTTCCAGATACAAATTTTGGGGGATGGAGTTCTTGGCTGGAATACTATGGAAGGGCTATTAGCATTTTTCTAAGGCAAACATAGTATAACCATAGTACATATGTTGGGGAAAACCAGGACTTTTACCTGATTTCAAGGTCAGGTTCATATTTAATCATAAATTCTATTAGAGTGAAGCAAGTTGACTATGGAGAACTTTGAGCTTAATGAAACAAAAAACAAAATGTGTTGGATTTATCCAAACTTATGTTATTAAGCTTTGGTCTTAAGAATAGTGATATATGTCACTATTTATATATTACATATATATAAAAATATGTGTGTATATGTATTATATATATAAGTGGAGCCTAAATAATTTTAGCCTATGAGAAATTGCACTACCAGTTCGGGGATTCATATACTGCCATTGTTACTTGTGTCAACTTAAGTATAATAAGGAATTATTATAAATAGAACTGAAATAAAACTGGAACATAGGGAATAAAATAGAACTGTTTTAAAAAATGAATATTTTCCCTCCAATTAAATATACAGATAGACATACATTGATAGTTACATAACTATTTCCAAGACCAAAGCTTTATATGGCTCTATTTTTTTTAATGTGTCTTTACTTTCCAAATATAGTAAAAGTTCTGCGTATCATAGAGACATTAAAGCTATAAAATTATCAATGCTTTTTTGTTTACATTGATTCTTACTGTCTTTATTATTATTCACATAGAGCTAAACCTACTTCGTAATGTTGATGCTAATAACACTGAGAATAGCACTACAGTAAAGAATTCTAGTTTGTTGAGTGGATTCAGGGGAGGTTCTAGCTACAATCATGAAACAGAGACTATCTTTGCATTACCGAGGATGCAGCTTGAATTTAAATCCATTCACGTTCAAGAACCACAAGAACCTTCATTACAGGGTACGTGAAAAAACAATCTTTAGTTTCCAAAGTTCTAAGAAAATTCTAAAGGAACTTCAAACTACTGTTCTCTCTCAGGCTGTTTTTGTAATGATGACATACAGTTGACCTTTGAACATAGCAGGGATTAGAGATCCTTTCACCAACCCTCTCTCTTCCTGCAATGAGAAATCCACATGTAACTTCTGACTCCCCCAAAACGTAACTACTAATAGCTTACAGTTGACTGAAAGCCTTACCGGTAACACAAACAGTCAATTAGTACACATTGTCATCAACAATAAAATAAACTGGAAAAAAGAAAAAAAGAATGTTTTTTCAAATTGCCACAGATCTCCAAAATATTTTCCAATGTATTTGTTGAAAAAAACCTGCATGTAAGTAGATTTGTAGAGTTCAAACTTATGTTGTTCAAGGGTCAAGTGTAATGTAAAGCAATTGATTTTCTAGGTCAAACTGATTGATTTTCTTACCAAGTATATGATTTCTGGTGATTTAATCACTTTGTGCCTTGTACTCCTCAGTAAAATAAATATTTGGACTTTATTCGTGGGATTTTTGTGAGTAACAAATGGCATATACTTAAAAAATGTTTAGTAATCATCACCATTCTGTAAATCACATACAGAAACTACTTATTTCCCTATAGCTGCATTTAAACAGTGGATGTTTTACACAGACCTACATATGTCCCTTATTAGTGGCAAGAGAAAGGAACTTACTTCTTTAAATCTTTTCCTGTAAAACAACTTTGCCATTGCAGATGCCAACCTGAAGCCAAAGGTAGAATGTAGTGTGGTGACAGAGTTCACTGACCACATTTGTGTGACTATGGATGCTGAGCTTATCATGTTTCTTCATGATTTAGTGTCGGCTTATCTTAAAGAAAAAGAAAAAGGTGGGTAGCATATCCTTGTTTTGCTTTGTTTTGTTTTTCTTTCAAGCTTCAGTAAAGGCAGCCAGCTGTCAATCCCACTTTTATGGATTTTTATTGGTCTCATGACAAAATGAGTGGAATGTGTCTCCTCTATGAATTACAAATATCAATAAATGAAATAAATATAAATAATAGCAGTAAGACTGTACGACAGACTTTCTGAATGACTGCCAGGTACACAGCACTCTATCCCTCACACTGAATCATGTTATATATGGAAATATTTTGTAAAATGCAGTTATGTACATTATCAGGCCTTGTAGATTGTCCTAAATATTACTAGTCAAAGTGAAATGACTAAAGAATACATAATAAAGTAGCAAGAGTTATATCCATAATTGAGAAAACTAAAATAAATCTCTTTGAAATGCAGAAGGCATTTTCTTTTTTACAAACAAATTATTTAGACCTCAGTGGGTGGTGGTTTGTTTTTAGGAGCTAGTTAACAATGATTTGCTCACTGGAAACTTAAATGTTTGCCCATACAGTGGAATGAAAAATTCTAAGGCTGTTAAAAAGAGTAAGGTAGTATGAAATATAATAATATGGAATGCTCTCCAAATATATGATCTTTAGTCATTCAACAATTACTGTAAAACTATATGAATATACAGTGGTAAAATGGGATAAGATTTTTTTTAGGTTGCTTGAAATGGATATAATTTGTTCAAGTCATCATAATATTTCAAAATAGCCTCATGATAAATGTGTAAGTGAAGAAAACAGAAAGATTATCAAAAGAACATGTTGAAAGTACAAAGGTACCGTATAGCATAAATTGAGTCTCTCTTCCATTACTATTCCACCTAGATGTACCAAAAATTCAGTAAGAGTAAAACCAATACTGATGGCTGAGAGAAATCTATGAGACATTAGTTGAAACTTAAAGTAAAATTATTGAAGTCAAACAATAGGAAATAAATATTATAAGTAGATACAATCTTACATATTGTACTAACATATATTAGTCACTGGTAATCCTCTTGTTTTTATCTCTGCCTTCACATTTAAACTTAAATGTGGAGGAAAACATTCTAGATAAACTGGTAATTGTAGAATTCTTTTCTAGTCTACCTAGTTATGAAAGCCTGCTGGATTTCTTTCCCTCAGGTATTATATGAAACCTCTGTAATTTTATGATGTATTGTGTTGGTCTTGGTTTGCCATTAGTTGTATGTATTTCTTAAAAAAAGAAAGAAAATCTCTTTAATGTAAACTGTTACAAAACATTATTTCAATAAAAAAGAGGGACCGGGGACTTGAATTAAGAGACCTACAGTAACAAAGTATTGCTTTTCAAGGAAATTTCAATTATAGAAATCTTTTTAATAGCCGTAAGTATATTTGCTATTGAAAATGAAAAGCAGTTAAGTTTTGGCCAAAATAAGTGTAAATATCCCTGAGAGAATTCTTAGCAGCATGTGAGACTAGACCGGAATCAGCATCTTTCTAGAACATCAAGATAATTATAACACTGAAACCAACACCAATAATAAACAAAATCAGACCAACTGAGCAGGCCATAACTGAAGACATCTGTTTTCTTATATAGTGTCATAATATAGCTTTATTCTTAGGCTCATTCCCTATCAATGCACCTATTACCCCTACTGCTATTCACAATAAAGTTATACCCAGAGCTACATATGCATTTTACCTAATTAATCAATTATTTTATGCCCAAATTGTGTCTTGAAAATCTATCCCCAGGAGAAATGCTGTATTTATTAAAGATCCTATCAAAGCTATTTTCATCTCAGATTATATTTTAAATATATTACTTATGATTGCCAATTTCAAGACTGTCTTTCATAAAACATTTATTTGATTATTCACTATGAAGAGTGAAAGGGCTGCTTACATTAAAAAGCTCCTAAGTTAGTACCACCATTCAAATCTATATACAGCCAACAACATTTTAAAGCCACTGAGTTGTACCAACTTCAAAATAAGTGAATTGTGTTTCATTAAAGCTGTTAATAAAAAACAAGTCTATCCACCTATAGCCTTTCTTATGGAAACCCTCAATCATCAAATAAATCTCATTCTTTACCATTAGTTTTAGGCACCAAAATGTGTGTAAAACATATGCTATTTACATGTAATTTTACTTGTAAGAGAATAACTTTGATATTGTCTTTCTCTAAGAAATACCAACAGTAATACCAATAGTAAGAAATACTTACAGCTATATTTTAAAACACTACTTTTTAAGAAATTAATTAAATGAGGCTTTGGTTAGTTCATAAATAAAATGATAAATGGAGCCAACTAGTGTTTATATAGTGATTTAAAATAAATTTATAAGGTATATATTTGTAATATTAATGTATTATTTTCATCACAGCCATTTTTCCACCTCGGATTTTATCTACTCGACCAGGACAGAAAAGTCCAATTATTATACATGAGGATAATTCCTCTGACAAAGACAGAGAAGATAGCATCACTTATACTACTGTGGACTGGAGAGATTTTATGTGCAACACATGGCATCTAGAACCCACTCTTAGGTAACTATGGGTGTAGATAACTACCTATATCCTACAGGATTATTATAAGTAAAAGGTCATAAATAATGTACAGGTTAAATGTTTTGCCAAAAATCGTTTTTAGAAGTTAGCTACTTTTAACCTCTACAACTTCTTTCTGCCATTTTTGCTGCTTCCTTCTGCTTTTGCAAGTGCTTCAAGGCAGGGCAAAAGCCACACACACTCCAAGAATAGCTCATTGATTAGCTGTCCACTCTGTGGTATTCTGTGAATCAAGCACTGAAGTATGAGAATAACCCCACTTCTATGGTTACTTTTTTTTTTTAACCATCTCACCAGGATGTATTTTCACGTAGTTCAGGTAGCTATAGTAAGTAGACTGTTCTGTTACTTAGTTTGAGAAGATGCAGTAGGTGTCATAAACCATCATTAAGGAACCATTACAGTTTCTCACATATGTCATAATAATGTAATAGAGCCTACAATGTCATAGTGTCTTTCTATCTTTCAATATAAAATCATCGCTGAAATGCTGAATTTAATGCTGTCAGATTCAGGTTCCTTTACTGAGTGATATTGTACTACAGTCATGGTCCCAATTACAACAACTTGTTTTCATATCAAAATTTTTAAAGTATTTTCTGGTTTTAGTTGTATTTATCATTGCTGCTAAACCAGTGGTACTTATAATGTATGTCCATGTTGGTGATTAACATTCAACAACCTTCATGTTATTTTTCCTTTTCTCTCATCTGATTTTTTTAATCAAATTATAACTGTGCTATATATGCAAAACATCATATATAAATTACATGGTAAACACAAACCAAAAACCTATACCAGAAACACAAAAAATAAAGAGAAAAGTATCCAACTTTAATAACAAAGAATGTTATAAAACACAAAGGAGAGAGCAAGGTAAGAAAGGACCAGACCTTAACAAAAACAACCAGAAAACATTTAACAAAAGAATGGCAATAAGTACATCTCTCACAAAAATTACTTTAAATGTAAATGGACTAAATGTTCCAATCAAAAGACATAGTGTGACTGAATAGATTAAAAAACAAGACCTATCTATATGCTGCCTATAAAACCCCAAATATCCAAAGCAATCCTGAGAAGGAAGAATAAAACAGAGGGAATTACGCTCCCTGACTTCAAGCTCTACTACAAAGCCACAGTAACCAAGACAATTTGGTACTGGCACAAGAACAGAACCACAGACCAATGGAACAGAATAGGGAGCTCAGATATAAACCCAAGCATGTATGGTCAATTAATATACGATAAAGGAGCCATGGATATACAGAGGGGGAAATAATAGCCTCTTCAACAACTGGTGTTGGCAAAACTGGACAGCTACATGCAAGAGAGTGAAACTGGATTATTGTCTATCTCCATATACAAAAGTAAACTCAAAATGGATCGAAGACCTGAATGTAAGTCATGAAGCCATAAAACTCATAGAAGCAACACAGGCAAAAATCTCTTGAATATTAACATGAGCAACTTTTTCCTGAACACATCTCCTTGGCAAAGGGAAACAAAATAAAAAATAAACAAATGGGCCTACATCATGCTAAAAAGCTTCTGTACAGCAAAGGACACCATCAGCAAAACAAAAAGGCATCCTACAGTATGGGAAAATATATTAGTAAATGACATATCCAACAAGGAGTTAACATCCAAAATATATAAAGAACTCACATGCCTCAATACCCAAAAAGCAAATAACCTGATTAAAAAATGGGTGGAGGATATGAAAAGACACTTCTCCAAAGAAGAAATTCAGATGGCCAACAGGCACATGAAAAGACGCTCCACATTGCTAATTATCAGGGAAATGCAAATTAAAACCACAATGAGATATTACCTCACACCAGTAAGGATGGCCAACATAGAAAAGAATAGGAACAACAAATGCTGGCAAGGATGCAGAGAAAGGGGAACCCTCCTACACTGCTGGTGGGAATGTAAACTAGTTCAACCATTGTGGAAAGCAGTATGGAAGTTCCTCAAAAAACTAAAAATAGAAACACCATTTGACCCAGAAATTCCACTCCTAGGAATTTACCCTAAGAATGCAGGAGCCAAGTTTCAAAAAGACATATGCACCCCTATGTTTATTGCAACACTATTTACAATAGCCAAGACATGGAAGCAACCTAAGTGTCCATCAGTAGATGAATGGATAAAGAAGATGTGATACATATACCCTATTCAGCCCTAAGAAGAAAACAGATCCTATCATTTGCAACAACATGGATGAAGCTAGAGGGTATTATGCTTGGTGAAATAAGCCAGGCAGAGAAAGACAAGTACCAAATGATTTCACTCGTCTGTAGAGCAAAAGAACAAAGCAAAAACCAAAGGAACAAAACAGCAGTAGACTCACAGAACCCAAGAATGGACTAACAGCAGTTGCCAAAGGGAAAGGGACTTGGCGGGGAGGGGGGCAGAGGGAGGGAGAAGGGGAATAAGGGGCATTGTGATTAGCACACATAATATAGGAGGGGGGGCACAAGGAAGGCAGTATAGCATAGAGAACACAAGTAGTGACTCTATAGCATCTTATTACACTGATGGACAGTGACTGTAACAGGGTATGTGGTGGGGACTTGATAATGGAGGCATCTAGTAACCACAATGTTGCTCATATAATTGTATATTATTGATACAAAAAAAATATATATATATATAAGCAGTGGATCTGAATATACATTTTTCCAAAGAAGACACACAGATGGTCAACAGACTCATATCAACCTTATTAAGCATCATGCAAATACAATTCAGCACCACAATGAGATACCACCTCATGCTGGTTAGAATGGCTAATACCACCAAGACAAAGCATATTAAGTGTTGACAAGGATGTGAGGGAAAGGAAACCCTCATATACGGCTGGTGGGATTGCAAATTGGTGCAGCCAGTATGGAAAGCAGTATGAAGGTTTCTCAAAAAACTAAAAATCAAACTACCATATGACCCCGCAATCTACTTCTTGGAATTTACTCAAAGGAAACAAAATCAGTAATTTGAAAAGACATGTGCACTCCTGTGTTTATCACAGTATTGTTTACAATAGCCAAAATATGGAAACAACTGAATGTTCACCGAGAAATGAATGGATAAAGAAGTGTTATATATGTAAAATGAAGTATTACTTAGGCATAAAAAGAAAGATCCTGCCATTTGCAACAACATGGGTAGACCTACAGAGTATTATGCTAAGTGAAATAGGTCAAAGGCAAATACTGAATGATTTCACTTATATGTGGAACCTAAAAAAACAAATGAAGAAAACTGTATAAGGTCATAAACACACAGAATAGACTGGTGGTTACCATAGGGGCATGGGTGAAAAAGGTGAACAGAAAAAAATAAATGAGAGTGTTTGATATCTTGATCTGGGCAATGGTTAGATAAGTGTGTACATATGTCAAAATTCATCAAGCTGTACACTAAGATTTGTGCATTTTATTGTATGTACCTCAATGTGGATTTTTAATTTAAAAAATAAAAAATATACGTACTTGTCTGAATCATCGAATAATGGTAGCCAAAAGCCTCTCTCACTTCAGCACAATATTCTCCAGAATGATACAGATTTAGATGAAGTTATTATTCAGACATATTTATGCCACAAAATAATTCCAAACAAAATCTACATTATACAGTGGATTCCTATATATGCAGAAAAATAGTGATGACTTTGTATTAATTTGTGTTGAATTTGTTGTAACCAACACACTTTTATTAATTTGTACATACACTCATGATAAATATTAACAGTGTCAGTATTCAGGAACAGTATTAAAATACTGCAAATGTGCCAGTGCTGGAACTGTTTAGAAGATTGTTTTGTATTTGTCAATCTAATGAAATTAACTATCTTTTAATTTATAATCATAAAAGTAGTTAAACCATAATTACATTCCTTATTTTAACATACTACCAGGAGACTAAGAAATATGACTTAGTGGTAGGGAGCATGGTAAAGCACTCTGGCTCTAAGCATAGCTTTATAGCCTAGCTGAGTGTCCTTTGCCAAAGGACCTGAATTCTCTCTCTCTCAGTTGCCTCGTATGAAAAAATTTGAATAGTATTACCTACCTTGTAGGGTCATTACAATGGTCAAATTAACTAACTAATGGAAAGTGTGTAACTATTAATATCCCCCTTTTCCCTACCCAAATTCAGGACCAACTGAAATAGTGGGCTAGAGGCAGCTGAAAATCAAAAAGACGATTTCAATACTGATAAAGCTGATAACAAAGAATGTGGTTTGGATATCTGGCAACAGTGGTCTTCTACTACAAAGTCCAGGTTTGGACTTACCTACAGGGTCTCAGTAATGCAGAACTCAAAGGGCAGTGAAGGGGGTGAGGCTGGAGTGGTGCAGTCAGCAGCCCTGTGTACTCAGCCTAGCCATGACCAGTCTCGGGCTAACCTATTTAGGAGCCTGTCCTTGAAAACCCCGTGGTACAGAGGAACAGACCAAAATGAGAGAAGACAGGGAGGAGGATACTAAACTACACTACTCAGTTACCTGTTCATTTGCTATCAGATAAATCGTCAGTAAGAGGGCAGAAAAAGGCTTACAGTGTTTTACTAATGGCTGTTACTCTAAATGGAAGGAAATACCAGGAGTAGGGAGAAAACGATTCTTCAAACATGTTTTGCACATAGAAAGCAATCAGTAAATATTAGCCTTTTTTCCCCACCATTATGCCCCATGCTTGTTGAACTCTCTCTTTTCAGCTTTATTGAGGTACAACTGGCAAAAAATAAGATATTTTAAGTGTAGAATATTATGATTTGATATACATTGTAAAAGGATTCTCTGCATCAAGTTAGTTAACATCTTTAGAATGAACCAGCTGTCCTTTAAATGTTTAAGAAGGCTGCATAATTTAAGAGACCTAAATTAAAATAATCAGAATGAAATGGACTAAATGCCATTGCTGTTTGGGCTCTCAAGGATACTTATAATCACAATTTTTTTAATGTTATTAGAGTGATTCCAGGAATTTTAGGTTATATTACTCGATGTAACTACTGAAAATACATTGTCTTGAGCATATTATGGAGCTTTGTTGATGTTCTTAAACCTTACCTTCAGAACTGTGCTAGGGCACTGTACTACTTAATAATTATTATGTATAATTATTTTAGACTAATTTCTTGGACTGGAAGAAAGATTGATCCAGTAGGCGTTGATTATATCCTTCAAAAATTGGGCTTCCATCATGCCAGGACCACTATTCCTAAATGGCTTCAGAGAGGAGTCATGGATCCACTGGACAAAGTTCTGTCAGTTCTTATCAAAAAACTTGGTACTGCACTGCAAGATGAAAAGGAAAAGAAAGGGAAAGACAAAGAAGAACACTAAGAAACTTACTTGATCTGTGAACAAATTATTACTGTGTCCGTTAAGTTTTATTACACTGGAGTGGTTTTTTTTTTTGTATAGTAGTAGTATTTTAAACATAACTTTCAATAATTCTAATTTTGTGGCCATTATATTAAAAGTTTGTAAAATAACCTGTTTATTGTAGTTACACCATCTGTGTACAGTGAAATATTGCATGATAATGTAAATTTTGTGAAAAACTAGATGAAAATATATAAATCTGCTCATTAGGGTTTATAATTGTATTAGGTGCAATATGATTCCTACATCTTTAAAATATTTTCAGAATAACTGTGAATTTCCTTTGTTATTGGCCATAACTTTTAGGAAAAATATTGTTGATAATGTGATTTTCTTTTTGGTCATTAATTGCCTTTTCTTTTTAAAAAATGTAGTCTTATATAGATATTTGTATATAGTCTGAGTAATTGTGATATGATTAAGTGCCACTAAAATATTGTTTGTAACTATTGTAATAAAGTCTATAATTGGTTTCAGTCTGTATGTAGTTGGTTTTGAATCTTTTCTTCCTTTGATAGCCATAGCTTATTTTGTAATTAACAGATGCCCATCCTGTTCAGCTATTGTATTTCTTTTGAAGTATCATCGATATACAATCTTATATTGGGTACGAGTATACAACACAATGGTTCAGCAGTTATCCGTATTACTAAATCCTCACCTCCACTAGTGCAGTTACTATCTGTCAACATAGAAAGATGTTACAGAATCATTGGCTGTATTCTCCATGCTGTACTACTATCCCTGTGACCAACCTACATTATGATTGATAATTTTTGTGTCCCTAGATCACCTACCATCACCCTCCCCACCTAGCCCCACCCCTTCCCAATGATAACCACCAGTCACTTCACAGTATCTATGAGTTTACTGCCATTTTGTTGATTTTGTTCTTATATTCCACAAATAAGTGAAATTATACAGTATTTGTCTTTCTCTGCCTGGCTTATTTCACTTAGCATAATGCCCTCCAGGTCCATCCATGTTGTTGCAAATGACAGGATTTCTTACTTCTTTATGGCTGAATAATATTCCATTGTATATATGTGCCACATCTTCTTTATCCATCTATTGATGCACACTTAGGTTGCTTCCATAACTTGGCTATTGTAAATAATGTGGCAGTAGACATAAAGGTACACATAGCTTTTCAAATCAGGGATTTTGTTTTCTTTGGGTAAATTCCTAGAAGTGGAATTACTGGGTCATATGGCATTTATATTTTTAATTTTTTGAAGAACCTCCATACTGCTTTCCACAGTGGCTACACCAATTTACTTTCCCACCAACAGTATAGGAGGGTTCCCATTTCTCTACAGCCTTGTCAACACTTGTTTCTTGACTTTTGGATAGGGGCCATTCAAATGTGTGAAGATTTACAAAAATTAGTTAAGGGAGGATGTAATCAGGGAGAGGTACAGCAGAGACTTCATACATATTAGGTATTGTTCTATTGCTTAAGCTAGTGGTAAGTACCCAGTTTTTTTGTTTTTATATACTATATTCTTTATATCTTTATATGCATTCTTTTGGTCATATGAAGGCAAATTTATAATGTGTGTATGTGTAATACATACTATACATACATGTATAATTTATATGCATTAAGTATAAACAAGATTTTTAAATAATAGAAAAATCTAAAATAATATTAAAAAGTAGCTGTAATACTGTTAATCACAACTCTGGCTTGAAATCTAGCCAAGTCAGTACAGTCAGTTTAAAGGTTGGGTGAAGAGTAGAACTGAAGAACCTGGAGCTAGAAGACAGCTCAAGAATGCATTTGGTGCCGACTCTTGCACGTGGGTAGGTAAGGCAGTATTATCTCTGACTGATTAAAAAAAAACTCCAAAAGAGCCAAGATACTTAGCTGAGCATATATTTATACAGTATATGTTGGTAGAAGAATTAAGGCTTGCGATCAATGTCAAACAGCATCTTAGTAACACAACTAAAATTAAAATCCTAGTGTCTAGAGTCATAATCTGTATTCTTTCTGCTAGACCCTCTTATCTGTGACCTGTCTGATCTCTGTATCCCCTCTAACCATCCCTATGGTTGAGGACTACAGGTACATTACTTCTGTTGGACAGGCTTACCAGAGAAGCAAATACTATGCCTACTTTGAATCTAATGTCTAAGATGATACTGTCAGGAAGTTATTTCATAAAACAAAGTAACCAAAAATTAAAGAAATTGGTTCCTTGAGTCCTACTTCAGGTATTAATTCTCCACTTCAAAGAAATAGTACACCAGTACTGTTGTAAACATTAAAAATTGCTCATGGCTTTAATCAATTATGAGATTACAAAAATGATGTAAGTATAAACTTACTGTATTTCTGGCACTTACTGTGATAATGCTATAGAAAGAAAAGGGCAGTTTAAATCTAACTGTTCCATATTTCTGTGGCTTTGTTAGATAAAGCTATTAGAAAACATTTATGCATTGCTGATAGGAATGTAATTTGGTACAAACCCATGGAGGACAATTGGGCAAAAGCTATTAAAATTACAAAAGCATAACTCCTATGTTTATTGTCATATTATTTTAAATAGTGCAGATATGAATGCAACCAAAGTGTCCACCAACAGATATATAGGTAAAGAAGACTGAGGTAAATGTACAGTATAATATTACACAGCCATAAAAAGGAAAGAAATCTTGCCATTTGCAGCAACATGATTGGACCTACAGGGTACTATTTGTAGTGAAATAAGCCAGGCAGAGAGAAACAAATATCATATGATCTCACATGTGGAATCTAAAAAACAACAAACAAAACAGAAATAGAACTCATAAACACAGAGAAGACTGGTAGTTACCATGGGAGAGGGGTTGGGGGTGGTGAGAGAAATAGGTGAAAGGGATGAAGAGGCACAACATCTCAAACATAATATAAATCAGTCATGGGAATGGAAAGTACAGCATAGAGAATAAAGTCAATAATACTATAACATCTTTCTATGTTGATATTAACTGCACTTAGTGGAGTTTGTTGAGTCACTATACTTGAGAACAATATAATACTATATATCAACTGTACTTCAATTTAAAATTATAAAAGCATAATCTCTTACTGAACAATGTCATTACTGGATATACCTGCACATGTGTGAAATTATTATATTAAAATATTTGTTGCAGTATTATTTCTAAGAAATGGTTGGGAACAATTCAAATGTCCATCAACAGAAGAAGGTTAAATAAAATATGACAGACTCATTTAGGGGGATACTTTGAAACTGTAAAAAAATGAACAAGGATGATCTCTAATGTCCTTAAATGAAAAAAGCAAGATTCAGCCAAATGTGTAGACAACAAGGTTTCTAGGTGGTCTATCAAAATTGTATTCTGAGTATCACATACCTTGATCTATTCTAGTAAGTCATGCATGATACATATAGGTTTTCTGTAAAATTCCAGTAAAATATAACAACACTTAAAAGGATTTTTTCCTATAAGATTATAATTTTAGGCCCACGTTAAGAGCTGTGATTTGCAAACTATCTTGAGTGAAGAACCATTTTTAACCATTGCCCATCTGAAACACCAAATTTAAATCTGAAGTATCTAAACTACCAAAGCAATGCTTTGTAACATACAATAAGAATAAATTATTCAAAATGAAAAAATACTCAGACATACAAAATATAAGTTCAAGTTTTTAATTATTAAACTTTATTACTAGATTCAAGTGTTTAGGTTCTATCAATTGCTATAAGAATTTCTTAAATACTCTCAATTTCCATACTTACTGCTGAATAGTAACAATTCATGGAGTGCCCTCGGTTTGTGGACTATAAATAGAATTACTCTAGAACCTTCATCCTCCCCATGGAATAGTGTCTTCTAAAGTTCAATGGAATAACCCTGATTACCTGTGTGGACTGGTCATTCTCTATGACAGTTGATAAATGCCATACCCAGAATACTTGTGCCCTTTCCACAGTGAGAACTGGATACCCATCTCCCTGTGTCACTAGCACATATTCTAAAGTCAGTTCAGTATTTTTTTTTTTTCATTTTCTATTTTAAACAGATTGTCCTTACCTACACATGTTAGATGGTTTAATAATCATCAATTTAGCAATATTCAGTAAGTTCTGATTATGTGAATTTTGCTTTACCTGTGTAGGTCAGAAAGTCAAGCAATTCAAGACCAGGGAAGGCCCCAAACGCAAGGTCAAAGGGCTTGTTCAGACAATGACATGTGGCACACCCTTAGGAAGCTCTCAAAAGAACTATCAGATGTTGGGAGGCATTTCTGGAGTAAGGTGCTGTTAAAAGCACAAAAATCTCAAATGCTGTAAAGAGCAGGGCCAAGTAGACCCTGGTTGTTACAATGTATGTATACCCAGTGGTCTGGATTTGGGGATGTAATGTAGGTAATGACAAAGCTTGGGCTTTCAGAATAAATACAGGCTGGTCAGGTCATCAAGTCAGCTGCCAAGTAAAATGGTACAGAATGGACCAAAAAGTTGCTAAACTAATTCTCTTTCATAAGCTCCTTTCCCCTGGCTTCATGTTTCCATTATGAAGAACTTCCACCAGAATAATAACCCAGTGTTTCTCCCAGCCTGTGTTCACTTCCCTCAAAAGTAACTTAATCTGTTTGGTGAACTACAGACAAGCAAATGAGTTCCGCCTCTTTTACCTTTTGAAGCCAGCCAGCCTGCAAGGAGAGTGCAATTCTGATTTTCTCTGTTGTGAATGTTGTAAGGGGCAAGTTGGACTTACCCAGCCTGCAATGATAGGATGAGAATGAGTAAGTTTGTGTATTTAGAGAGTATCAGAAACTCCATTCAGCCACACCTCTGAGCCACGGTTTACAATTTAAATTCTTTAAACAATAAATCTTTTTTCTTTAACCTTCTTATCTCTACCATCTGTGTCCCTCAATGAATTTCAACCTTTGGAGAAGAGGAAGCAGGTGTTTTTGACCTTATGCATCAAACATGAATAGTAAATTTTCTATTTAAATACTTTACTATCACGGTTTCCTGTTAACAGTTTTATTAATTTAACACGGTAAAAATGAGTGATTCCTCAATCTGGAAAGATATAGCACTGGGGTGCTGCCCTATTAAGATGTAGAAAATGTTCTAAATTAGTGATCAGTATCTTGTATATCTCCCATTGACAGAATACATGGTCCAATAACTAAGTGGCACCTCTCACTATTACACCTAGCAAGCTCCTTGATAATGTATACTTTCTGTCTAGTTCTGTTGACAGTTTTTAGTATCCAAAGGCTTTTAATCCAACCACATTAATAATCGCTTTAAATGTGAATTGACTAAATATACCAGTGAAAAGAAAAAGATTATTGGATTGGATTTTAAAAAGCATGACCCAATTATATGCTATCTATAATAAATTCATTTTATATATGAAGGCATAGCTAGGTTGAAAATAGGAAGTAAGAGAACTGCATACTATGAAAACACTAATCAAAAGAAAGCTGGAGTAGCTACGCTAGTTTCAGAAAAGTAATATTATCAGCACCACAAGAACTATTATCAGGACAAAGAGGGAAATAACATTTCCAAGATGATCAGCTGATCAGGTCAGTTTTCCAAGAAGATCCTAAATGTTTATATATACCTAACAACAGAACTTCAAAACTTCTGAGGAAAATCTGATAGATATGAAAACAGATACATGCACAGTTATAGCTGGAAACATCAACATGCCTCTCTAGGTACTTGATTAACAAGTAGGCAGAAAATTGGTAATACATAACTATAAACAATTAGATGTCCTCAATTTAAAAAAAAAAAAAGCTTGATACAATCTCCACACGTTACGTAAAAATTAACTCAAAATGGAAAAATAAATCATATAGCTAATGTAAAACTTAAAATTATGAAGTATCTTGAAGAGAACAAGGGGAACTGTGACCCTGGGTTTGTTGATTAATTTTTAGGCACAATACCAAAAGCATGATCCAAAAAAAAAAAAGGTAAATTGGATTTTATCAAAATTAAAAACTACTCTACAAAGACATCAAGAGAATAAATACTTGAACCACAGACTAGAGAACATACTTGCAAATCACATAAACAATGAAGGGTCTGTATTAAAATATATAAGTATTTTTGAAACTTAATCAAAGAAAATGTCTAATTAGAAAATAGGTAAAAGACTTGAACTGACATTTAATCAAGAAAATGATGTTGTTGGCAAAGATACATGAAAAGACACAACACCATTTGTCATTAGGGAAATGCATATTAAAACCGTAATTAGATACCACTACACACCTATTATAATGGCTAAAAGGTAAAACTAACAATACCAAGTGGTGACAAGAATGTAGAACAATAGGGATTCTCATTTTTTGCTACTGGGAATGCAAAAGTGATAGCTACTTGGAAAGTTTGGGCAGTTTCTTAAGTTAAAAATATATCAAAGCAAGTCCAAGATAGCAGCATAGAATGAACTTGAATTCACATCCTCCCCCAACGAAATCTACACCTCCTACAGAGCAGTCCCTCCTGAGGAAGAACTGAGGACTGAGTGAACACCTTCCACACAATGATAGAGAGACCACATAAAAAAAACAGCAGAGTCAGAGAATGGTAACAGGAAACCCCACCCCCAGCACGGTGACCTTCAGCAGGCAAGGACATCACTAAGGGACATGAGTGCAGAGTTCACTGCCTGGAGAAAAGGAAAGAAGTGCTGGTTAAAGGGCAACTAGACTATAAGTGAAGGTAGCTGCTTTTCAGAACTAAAGCACCCGTCAAATGGTAAAGGAACTCTCTTCAGGATCATTACACTCTGCCCACACACTGACAGCGCAGATGGGAGCAGGGCCTGTGAACACACACCAGTTCCATGGTACTCTGGTTGCCAGCTGCTGCCAGTGCACCCACTGGGTGTCCAGCAGTCTACCAGGGAGGCACCAGCATGGTGCTCACTCATGTCCACCCTGCCCATGCTCCTCTCTGTGGATGCCCCCCCAGTGCAGCCCTGAACCAGCACCCATCCCAGACATGGCTACCTAACAACGCAGACCCTGGCCTGGAGCCTATCTGGAAGCCCCCTAGACACCTCCCTGGGCACCTGTCACTGTGACAACACAGCTCTGACCCAGTGTCAACCTTTGTGTTTCCCTTGCCTGAGATATGTTCAGGGAAAAATTGCTCAAGTCCTGTTGCCACTCGGAATTAGACCTCTCTCCTCACTGTTAGAACGCTTTGTGTAGATCTCTTTATTTTTTTCGTGTATTTCATGTAGTGTAACTGTTTGTATGTCTTCCTACTCCACTGTACAAGGAAATCCATGTAGGCAGAGAACCCTGTATTACTGCTCTTATAATTTCAGTCTTATTATTATTTCATTTTTTTGTAAAGAGCAGGGAACAGCTGATGTGCACTATCTTTTTAGAGAATATTTTTAAACTGCAGAAGTCTAGATTATAAAACAAAACCTTTTTTCCTAAAACAATAGCTATTTAACTAATACTAGTTACTCATTCAAACAGGGTTTTCAAAAACCTGAAATATAACCCACACAATGTAAAATTTACTCTTTTAAAGTGTAAGATTCAGTGGTTTTTGATATATTCATAAAGTTGTGAACAATCACCACTCTTCAATTCCAGAACACTTCTAATGCCAGAAATTGTTTCTATCCTCAAAAGAAACTCTGACTCCATTAGCAGCACTTCCCATCACCACCCAGTCTCCAGACCAACTTATCTCCTTTCCGCCTCAAAAGGTTTACCTATTCTGTACATTGAATATACATGGAACTATATAATATGTGGCCTTTTATGTCTGGTTTATTTCATGTAATGTTTTTGAGGTTCATCCGAGTTGTAGTATTGTTTCATTCCACAGAGCTGAATAATATTCTGCTCTATGGATATACCATCTTTCATTTATCCATTTTTCAACTGATGGATATTTGGGTTTTCCACTTTCTGGTTATTATGATTAATGCTCCTATGGACATTCATGCACAAGATTTTGTGTGGACATATGTCTTCAATTCTCTTAAGTATATGTTAAGAATGAAATTACTGGGTCATCTGATATTCCTACTTTTAACTTTTAGAGGGACTGCCAAACTGTGTTCCAAAGTGACTGCACTGTTTTACATTCCCACGAGCTCTAATTTCTTTACATCTTCATCAAGACTTCTTATTGTTCATCTTTTTTATTATAGCCCTCTTAGCGGATGTGAAGTGGTATCTCATTGTGGTTATTCAGGGCTTGATATCACCTTCCCATAAAAGGGTTAAAAGAGTTCCCTGCTTTCTAAAGTCAGGCAATGAACATCTCATTTTATACATTTTATACTACTCTGAAATAAATGGGAGGCAAACCTCTCAGAAGACAAAATTAATCTTTTTTGTTATCTAAACATCTTTGATGTTTCATAGGATTCAGCATATTTTAAGTTATATCTTATTATTCCTAAGATTCTTCCAAGATTATCTCCTCTTACCCAATTTTTTGACAATTTGAGGTCCCCAAAGTTCTTAGTTAAGATTTGACCCGTGTTTATTTTGAGGGAGAAATACTTCCTAGCTCCCATATTCCTATCTATCCTACATGTAAGCGTTACAAAAATATTTAGGGCTTAAGGAAAGGGATAATACGTCAGTCTGTCAACTCTTACGACTGTTGAGCCTTTTCTTCTTATTTGCTCTTTACCAGCCTTTCCTGGTAACTAGCTACTACCTTGACTTTGCACTTCACTAACCCAACTTAGTGTTGTTTGAAAACTTTAATAAACATACTATAATTTCCTTTCTGCTGCCCAAACAACACTGCAACTTGGATGAACATGGCCTTCAGCAGAGATGGTGGGTTTCAGCAGCTGGAAGACTTATCTGAACATGTGGGAGGGTGGAGAGACATTTGTTATAGTGGCTGTTTGTGCCCTTACACACACATTCCTTTGGCTGAGTCACACCAATGAGGTGACTGTGCCTGTGGCCAGCGCTCAGGCTCCAGCTGAGGAGAGGAGTATTTTAGTCTATACAAAAAATGATGACAATGATTTGCCCAGATGGATTTGCCAAACTGATAAGATATGGCCCCACGTTGCAGGCCATTTTCTGCACTGTTTGGGATTTTGAGGGACTTCCGTTGAAAAGTCCAGATACATTCTGACGGATGGTTGCTCTGTTTTTCTGTGCTTATGTAAATATTCCTCCAATGACCTTGTGTTCATACACTTTAAACATTTCTCAGGTTTGTTTGGAGGCCTTTAGCTTAGCCACTGACTAAATATTTTATTCATTCATTCACAGTTCTTTCACCCCAGACTCATAGTTGTGTACCAGTGATTTTTATTACTATTATTATTATTATTAAAATATTATCTTCTCAAAGGCTTTCTGACTTTTTCTTCAAAATACTATGTCTTTATATAGTTGTGTATAACCTAATTGACCCATTCTATCCAACCCTATTTCAGATATCCTAGTCTGATATGCACAACTGAACATTAATCACCATATAATAATCTTACAATTATCCACAATTATTTTATTTTATCCTAGAAGTCAAGAGTAATAGGCATTCATATTTTTACCTCTTAATACACAGTGATAAAAAAAGGAAGTAAAGCAAGTTACACATCGAGAAGAATAATTCACACAACATGATAAACATGACAGACGGTCAGGCCTCATTTTTACCCACTATTGCATTTTTATGACAAAACACTTTTTTGTGTGTCTTGCAATTTCTTTGTTACACCAGCTTTTCTTAAGAAGAGGGTTAACATTTTCGGTTGAGTCTCAAGTTAGAACTGATATTGGCAAGCAAGGTACTTCCCAGATCAAGTGTCTCTTTCTTACCAGTAAAATTTCTTGGTGTTTTGTTTTGTTTTGTTTTGTTTGCATTTCTAACAGAATTGTGTTTAATTTGTGTCACTGGGAGCCATGACAATGGGGCATTAAAAATTGTTCTTTCTCTCTCCATCTCCAAGGATATGATGATCATCTACCTAAATACTTGAGGCAGGATATTTCCCCTCAAAATAGATGAAGAGCAGGAGTAGGCAAAGCTATGTGTTTTAGCAACTGGAATTAAAAGGTGAAACCCCGAACTTATCCCATTTATCATGCAGTTTATCACACGAGGGAATTTGTCCCTGCTGTAACTAAGCATGTGCACCTCTAAAGTCCGAGTTTTCCAGGTTTGTTTGCAAATGGAAGGGGGTGCCCAGAGTTCCCACACGTACCATGTCATGCTTTCAGTTGGGGTGTGGAATCAGTCACATGCTCACAGCCCATAAGCTTGAGCAGAGTGCAGCCCTGGGCTGGGCTGACATGGTTTTATGGTTCCAGATGTTCTCTAATCTTCCAGATTTACTTTGTACTAAATGATCCACTGACTATCATAGTTTTAGAAATATTTTTCTTTCAGTGCCAGCTGCATTCACTTTCTCTAAGAAGAGACATCTTGACCCCCAAATAACTCCCAAATAATAAATTCTTATTGAATTCTAAATTGGTAGGTCCTGTTCTATATCATATCATCAGCTCACTTTCAACAACTTAAGAAGTCAAGGATTTCCAAGTTTCCTTACCCATCTTGTTGACTTCATTGGTCATAATTTTAGAATAATTTTAGAATCCTAGTTTTAGTAGCAGTACTCTGGTGAACCTAGACTGGATGTTGCAGACTGGATGTCTTTCTGTGATTTTGGTTAAGCTACAGAGCCATGTAAAGCCTCAGCTTTCCTGTATTTTAAATAGGTAATGAGAAAATAAGAGAGCCTCCTTTATCTGAGCAGCATTCATACAAGGAGGGAAACCCACTTAAAATGAATATACTTCAAATACCAAATTAAAGCAAATTGTAAGATGTTTGCAAATTCATCTTTAAAAATTCATGTAAACTATATGAAAGTGAATTCATTTTAATCCATAGTTAACATTGCAAGTTATGCTATTTTTAATATCAATAAAGATTGAATCAGGTATTAGTTTTTGGCATAATTTTTTTAGATGAAATTATATGGTAGCATGATAGACAATCTTCACTTTGGAATTGGCTTTTAAAGCAGGGTCCTTTCATATTTATAATCTTTTCATATTTAAATCATTCTTCTTTTTAAAAGCATAATCTCTCAACAGTTTGCTAATTTTCTCTTTTTGTTGTTAGCTACTCTAAATGCTGCCAGGTCCTCATTTGTTAATGTCTTTGCCTCTTATTTGAATGGTATTCCAACATATTTTCTTATCAACTTAATGAAATCTGCATCTTTTCCAAAATGTACACTGTGTTGCTGGATGTTTGATGCAATTAACGAGAATCTGAGGAACAAAAACTTTGACTCTCGTACTGGGATGCTGGCATTGAATGGAAATGATAGTTATATGAGTGGTAATTCATTCTGTAAGTGGCCAACTTATTAGTGAATATGTTGTGTTACAGTGACTTTTACTTTGCTCTTAACCGCTGGGACGCAGTAAATGAATACTGGTACAAGGGTTCCTCCCTAAGTCATCTAAATATATTAAGAAAACTAAATGTGGCAATATATTTAACCATTTGGCACAGTGCCTGGCATATATTAACCAAACCATACATATTAGTGATTATTACTATTAACATTATTTTACAAACATTCTCTAACAAAGATAGTTAACCATAAGCAGTAAGTCTTTGGGGGTACCCACTTAACAGAAAAGGCGTAACAACACTGCAATTCACTAACATTTAGGTTCATAGACCACTAGTGATCTGGGCCACTGTTTCACTTATTTAACTCACAAGAGTTTACTTCCACAAACTAATAGACAAAAAACACTTTTTCAGAGACTCTGCAGCCCAATCCATTAATGCTGATTTTTCTCTTCAAAGGCAGGACATAGAAGGTATACATAGTGAGTTTAGGACTCTAATTTATTCTAATTAGAGTGTAAGTAACTAATAATGACAGTGTAAGACCAATGGGTATGCAGTATTAAGCTCCGCCATGTGACACATGCTGTTCTTAGCTCTGGAGACACAAGGGTGAACAAAACCTGTATGGTACGTAATTGCCTCCTCCCTTTGACCCAGTGAGATGGCTATGATTTTAATTGTGCAGAGGTCACATAGTGAGCTAAATAATTGCAGCAGTAACAACTGGTCAGTGGCAGAACTGAGATAGAAACCCAGTCCTTTTTGACACTAAAACCCTCACTAAAGCTCCTGAACTCATTCTGAATGGAAAGCTGTCAACCACCTTGTCCCAATAAGTAAGCAGGGATTTTGTATTCTCTGGTGTCCAAGAAGAGTCACCCTATTTTCCTTTCTAAACTTTACAGAGTAAAGTTGCTGACTCTATAGTGGTAGCAGTCAACATATTTTGTAAATAAGGATCCCATCTTCAAGCCCAAGTAGTCCAAACATATGTAATAATTTAAGACTGATAGATAATTAAATTGTTTTTCTCATTGTAGTGGTTTCCTAATTGACTAGAATGATACTTCTCCAAAAAGAAAAAGGAAACTCCTGTCATACATGGAAACAATTAGAAGTGATGTTGAGATCTGAAACAATAAAAGTTACAGAGACAACCCAGGAAAGGATCTTCATGAACTTGGAGTAGGCAAAGACTTCTTACGCAGGATACAGAACACATTAATCATGAAAGAAAATATCAATAAATCACACTATATTAAAATTTGATGGTAAAATATAATATTAAGAAAGTGAAAAGGCAAGCCACAAAATAGGAGCAGATATTTGCAATACATAAACCAACAGAGGACATACACAATACATACACAATGAAATTCCAACAAATTGATAAGAAAAAGAAACAGAAAACATTGCAAAAAAGAAACATATTAGAAAACATTGCAAAAGACTTACATGGGCACTTAACAGAAGAGCACATCCAAATTGTCACCAACATATGAAAATGTTCTCAACTTCATTTGTCACTAAGGAAATACAAATTAAAACCACAATAAGATACCACTCCACACCCTCTAGAAAGTCTAAAATTAAGAAGATTGCCAATACCAAACTCAAGGAATCATAACTGCAAATCTCATACACTGTTAGTGGGAATGTAAGTTGATACAACAACTTTGGAGAACCTTTTGGCAATAAACATTTAAACTGAACAAATGCACAGCCAGTGATTCAGAATTCTGCTCCGAGGTATATATGTAACAGATATTTGGACAGCAGAAAGTTATGCACATGAATACTCATTTTCTTAAGTATCCATAATAGTCAAAACTGGGAACATCCAAGTATCTATAAACATAGAATGCATAAATAAATTGTATTTTATTCGCTCAACGACATACATTTAGTAATGAATGTGAACAATGTGGGAGAGGTCTCATAAACATAGCAGCCAGACAAAAGAGTCAGACACAAAGAAGATACAGTGTATGATTCTGTTTATGTGAAGATCAAAAACAAGCAAAACGAATGTGTGGTGTCAGAAGTCGGGATAGAAACTTTTGAGGGGAGAGGGAAGCAACTGGCAGGGGTGGGAGGAGGGCTCCTGGAGCCCTGGAGATGCACTGTTTCTTGACCAGGTGGTGATTATTGAGATCACTTTATGAAAATTCACTGAGCTGTATACCAATGTGTATGTAGGCTAAGGAATATGCTTTCTTATTTGTATGTTATTTTTTTCAATAAAAGGTAAAATATATGAAGGAGTACAATTATTTAGTCTTTGCATTTTTAATGTCATCTGTTACTAGTTTTTCTCCCTCTGTAGCAAAGAAGCTAGATTCTTCTTGATTTCATTTCTTTGCCTTCCATAACTGAAATCTGTTTTTAATTAAATATTTATGATACTTGTCAAACACATTTCTTTTTTAGTTTTGTTTATTTGTTTGTTTGGTCCCCAGGTTTTGCCTTTTCTACATCAAATCCATTCTGTATGGGATTTTTTTTTTGAGTTCTGACCCAACCCTGCTTTTTGTCACCTTTCCATTTGCCTTTTATGTTTCAGGGGAGTTCTGGTAATAAGTCCATTTGACCTTAAGACAAACGAATTATCACACATTAGACAAAGAGCAGTCCAGTGGGTCTGATGTGTGACCTCCCTTCATCTAACATTTAAGGAAACAACAGTCCTCCAAGAATGATGCGACACTAGCTTCCCGAGGATGTGAGGCTTATAACCAGCTTGATGCTCTTTGAGAAAGAGCAGCAGAAGATGAGACTTTAAAGGGAGCTTGTCCTGCCAGGAGTGAAAAACCACCCGATCATCACAGTGTGCTAAGGATAGCTTCTCACACTTTCCGCTGGCTCAGCCCAGTGTCTCCCATGGCAGCGCATGGTGGGAATGGTTTGGAAAGACTTGGTTTGGGGTCATCAGATGGGGATTCAAACTACAGATTTTACTAGCAGTGTGTTCTTGAGCATGTGTCTGATATCTCTGAACTTCAGGTGACTTCTCTATAAATATGGCAATGTGAGAACATCTGTATCACCATTGCAAGGGTTTCTCTTACATAGATATGCGAGTGTCTCCAGCATAATATGGAACACATCTAGATGTTCAAAAGATGAACTTCTTTTCTCTTTTGTGTCCTTCTCCTTTTCAGAAAAGATGTTGTCGCAGTAATTTAAAATTGTATATGAGTTTTTGATTTACAGAAATCTGGCTTCGGAGACGATAGGCTATGGGAGTTTTATTTTATGAATACAAGTTGGATCACTATATATTTCCATGCAGTTTTTTTTTTTTTGCCTTTTGAATTTTCCAGATGAATTTTCACTGGCATAAGAAAATAAAAATGTTTATAAAATAACTTTAATGGGAAAGAAAATATTTATTAACTATTTGATCAACTGTCTTAAAGGAATAGTGGGAAATAGTATTGATGAGAATTTATTTTGCAAATGAAATAGCTGGAGGGGGCTTTAGTATTGAACAGTCTCCTCATTTTATATCTAAAAAATTAAGGGGGGCAAAGCAACTTGCCTAAGATGGCCATTGAAAGTTAGGAGCCAATGAATCACCTCTTCTCTTCTCTGCTTTCTAAGTGACAGAAAGTAGACAGAAATGCTGAAAAAAAAGTATCAAAGAGTCAGTGTATTCATAGCCAGTAAAGTTGGATTACAAATGCAGCTGGAACCCAAGATTAAAATGGCAGTGCTCTGTCTCTGTGCCTCAAAATTGAGACCTTGGAGCCTCTCCACAGGTGGAGGTGGCTCTGCGAGGCTGATGAGGGGCGCACCTGCCCTGCGGGCCCCGCAGAGTCCAGGCCTGCCCGGCAAACTCAGACCCTGCAGAATGCCGGTTAAGAGAGGAGGGTGAGCTTCGTGACTTCTCACAACGCCCGTCCTCAGGCTCCACCCGCCCCCCAAGGCAGCCTGCGCTGTGGCTCAGCAGCGGCTTTGCAAATGCCAGAGAATATTATTTTACATGCTATTTGCTCTGAAATCTTACCTAAAGTGTAAATTTGTTTAGCCTGCCTCTTTGAACTGTTTATGTCCTATCAGGGAAAATATTAACCTAGAATCTGTCCAAATTATCATAATCCCAGATTATTACTTTTTTTGGTTTTCACTTTTCTTAATACTTGGTAGATTTCCCATTAGCATCAAATAACTTAGTATAATACCTCACAAATGAAAGTCCTTGGAGGAATGTACAGAATGTTGTCCCTTTTGCTTATTCAAATTTATATGAGGTTAGATCTCCAAAATCTCAGAGAGCTTGTTTATAGTTTCAAATTGTAAAACTGCTCCATGGAACTGCAAAGCCTGATGAGAAAGAAAGAAAAAAGTAAGCCACTCAGGACTACTTAGCACATGACAGTCAAGATAAAATTAGGTGAAAGAGCTTCTGGGCACAAATAGTGGTTTAGTCCCTAAGGTGAAGAACTTCATAGTGAAATATAAGTAGGGACTGAAGTGTACCTGCGCCTCCATTAGGTCAGCCTCATTCACAAATCAGTTTGATTTCAGTGCAAGAATAAACATGGGCCTTTGAGGACATCTAATACTAATTTATATCTTTACATTCCCACAAAAGATTTTACCTGCCACAAAAGTTTTGAAGCATGTAAGTCACTACTAAGAAAAAGAGAAGGAATTTGGCACCTAACACAACTGCATCTAGAGTTTGGATTGAATGAAATACATAAGGAATGCAGTGATTAATTCACATATGTGGTCTTTGTAAACTGCTAAACCCTTTGTGCATCTGGAAATCTCCAGGAAGTAAAATAATTGAAAGGGTTGGGAGGGTTGACACCAAAAGGCACTGCATCCTCTGTCTCCATGTGGAATCAACAATGCTCGGCGAAAATACACATAAATTTTACTTTGTTCCTTGGTAATACTTCACTCAGCCTCTTTCATTTAATCTCTCTCTTATTCAAAATTGAGACCTTGGAGCCTGTCCATAGGTGGAGATGGCTCTTGCTCTCTCATCTTCAAATAAAATCTTGTTGAGTACAGAGCAATTTAACTCCGTCAATTAACTTTCAATCTCTGTGATCTACTGCAAATTAAAGTGGTGAAGATATTTTGCATTGTTTTGGTTATAAAACATAGGTTTAAAAGGACATTTTTTTCATGTAGCAAAAACGGAGTATGCAGCTGTACTAGTTGATCAGGTGGCTTTCTTACAAAGGCATTTCTTTCCACTTCTGTTAATGCAAAGTGTAACCTGCACATGCTGTAAAAGGGGTACTTCTCAGTTTGCCATCATTACTGCTGGGCTTACACTTCTGTGTTCTCTTGAATATAGATCCTAACTGCCCACTGCTGCAAATGTGGTGTCTGTCACTGACAGAACAATGGTAGCGAGGGGCCTGTGTGTGGATTGGGTTCTCTGGGTCATGACTGTTCTCATAACTGTTTCATCATATAACACTGAGCTCATTTAATCATTCCTGTATTCCAAAATTTTGAAGAGCTTGCTCAAAATACAGAATATCTCTTCAAAGTCCTTGCTGCTCTGTAGTTTGTGAACTGAAATGGGTTCATCTGTTTCAGTAATTCTTAACCCAGAGTGTAAGAATAGAATCTCCTAGAGGCTTTTAGAAAATACATGTACAAGATGATTTCCAAGTGGGGCCCAGACCTCAGGATGTGTTTTTAACCTCCCCTCAGCTTCCCAAGATGATGCTGTTGAGACTTCAGGACTGAGAGTCAGCACTCAAACAACTGTCTTCTGCTGCCTGTAGCAATAATGTTGCCTAACGGCCTAATAGACCCTGTACTAGACGGCCCGGCTTCAAATCCTGGCTGCCACTTTTTACCAGTGTGACTTTAGGTGAGGTACTTAGCCACTGTGACCCTCAGTTTCCTCATTTGAAAAAATAGAGGTGGTGGTAATAATAGAACACATATCACACATGTAAAACAACCAGAATAGTGCCTGGCACAAAGTATTAAAGTGAGTGTAAAAGTGTATTAATAAATATTTAATTCTCACTTCCAGCATTTTTTTCATTAAACATTTCTCCCAAATGTTAAGGACAGCCTTATTTATTTGCAAGTGATTTATGCATTTTAAGTGGTTAATAAGTTGGTGCTCCTAAGCAATGCCCTAGGATTGCCTGCTGTTCTCTTGTTTCATCATCTCCGTAATCACCCAACATATGCTCAAGAAAATCCAACTAAAGATTACACCATTTCATTGAAACTTGATTATTCATACCCTGGCTTTATTCCAAAAGGTATCTTACAAAAATATATATAATATAACAAGTAAAAGAGCTAAATAACAAAACTAGAGCAAAGGTTAAACAAGGGTAGGGAGATAAATAGGTCTTTAAGTTTGGCTCCCAAGAAGGCTCCCTGTAAGGCCCTGTGGTCCTTTAGCCCAGGCCCGCATCCTTCCTTCTGAGCTAAAATCATACCAAAGTGGTATTTAATGTTATTTGTGTAGTAGCTTTCTTGTGAACACAAGAAGTGGGAAGATAAATATAATTATTGCTGTTTTCGTCAGCAGGAAAATTAAGGCTCTAAAAATGAAGCAAATTTTCCAGATGATTTTGTAAGTCAGTGACAATGAAATAGCAAAATTCAGATGCTATTTGTTTTACCTAAAAATGGGTTAACTTATATAACATTAGGAGATAAAATATAAATCCTTTAAAAATACCTGTTAGACATTACAAACCCAAAAAAGGCAACTATTTACATTCAGTTGTCCAAAGAAACAGGCCTAAAATGTGTGCCAGATGCAGCATTTATTTCCATCTCTATGATCCACGTTTATCAAAGCAGGCAACTGCTTGTGGTTAGCTCTCAAGTCTATAAAAGGAGACGAGTGGGAGGTTGAGAAGTTTGGCCTGGCATTCACCCACAATCTCCTATGGACATGCTTCCCCTGTGTTGTCAAACAACTGTCACAGTCAGCCTGCCGCCCGGCCAGCAAGACATGTGCCCTGGACAGCCGCCCGCAGGCAGACAGGCTGTGTGTGTTCCCTCGGCAGCCAGAGGATGTGCGGTGTGCTTGGGGACTTATCCGCCAGCACAGGAGAAAGACAGCATCACTGGCGAGTCCAGGTTTGTTGGAAAGCCGCTTAGTGCGCCAACCCTGGAGCCGCACTTCATTCTCTGCAGAGGAGGCAGCTTCGAGATGGCGCACCTTAGTCACTGAGGAGGTGCAGCTCTTTCGGATTGTTTTGCTTAGTGAATCTATTCCTTAACTAAACATGTCTAAGGATCTTAAGAGTTTCAGTGCCTTCTGGGGCTTTCCAGGAGAACTCACATATATTAGTGTGTACCTTTGATTCCCCCTCCCAGATAGCTGACGCTTATCCTCATCTCACTGAAAATGATTGGTTGGCAGGAAAAGTGAGACTATGAGGTGAATGTCTTCCCGCTATTCTACTTTAAGTTCTGGTCTTACATTTGGTACTGCCTTTTATTTCAGAGTGATAGTTTTTAATTCTCATATTCTTAACAATTCACTCTGAAGTATGATGGGTTAGAATTTTAGAAACTCCCTTTGTGGTTTTTCCAGCACACAGATAATTATGGCTTTTAATTTCTTTCTTTGACTTCAGGGGAACTGGTGGGTTGTACCTACAAATATAATTATACTTCTTTTAAGCCACTTAATGCCTTCTAGGATAACTGTTATCACCAGAAGTGTTGCTCTTTCAGTCATTGGCTCCTGACTGAGTGTTTATTAGACAAGGTCCTGGGGTAGGTACTGGAGAACGTAAAGAACAACAACAACAAAAGAGGTAGGTGGTAGTGAGGAAAACATGGATTTTTGTGTCTGATCTGAATTATCAGCTCCATCATTAATTTGCAGTGAAAATTCTCCATTCTTTTCCTTTAATCTGTATGTCTGCCCTTATGCTTATTTCACACTGTCTTGATTATTGTAGTGTTGCAGTATTGAAATTAGGAAGTATGCCTTTTCTAGCTTTATTTTTTTTCGAGATTGGTTTTGCTATTTTGGGACCATGCATCTCTGTACAAATCTTAGCATCTGCTTGTCAATTTCTGAAAAAAAAAAAGTCAACTGTTATTTTGGTAGGGATTGTGTTGAATCTATAGACCAGTTTGGAGAGGATTGCCACCTTAACAACATTGAATCTTGCCATCCATGCATGTCTTTCCATTTATTGAGGTCTTCATGGATATTTTTTAATGATGTTTTGTAGTTTTTGCTTTACTTACATTACACTTTTTTGTTTGACTTATTCCTAAGTATCTTATTCTTTCTCATGCTATTTTCAATGGAATTGAGGTTACTTCCAATTGTTCATTGCCAGTGTACAGTAATCTAATTGATTTTTGTTATTGGCTTTGTATCCAGCAACCATGGTGAACTCACTTATTAGCTCTAATTGTGTATGTGTGTGTGTGTGTTTGACACAAAAATCATGTGACCCGAAAATAAAGATGATTTTACTTCTTCCTTTCCAAGCAGATGCTCCTGTTCCTTTTCTTGTCTACTGCTCTGGATAGTATGTCCACTTTAATGTGTGTAGATGTGGTGAAAATGAAGATTCTTTTCTTATTCCGGGTCATACAGGGAAAGCTCTGTGTTTCACCACTGAATCTGAAGCAAGCTGTGGTTTTGTTTGATTTCTTTGTTTTTTTGGTAGATGTCCTTTAGCAGGTTGAGGAAGTTCCTTTCTATTCCTCATGTGTTGAATGTTTTTATCATGAAAGGATATTGGATTTTTTCAATTGCTTTGTCTGTATCTACTGAGATGATCATGTGGCTTTTATCTTTTATCTAGTTGATATACTATATTACAATGACAACATGTCATTCATATGCTGAGTCAACCTTGCATTTCTGGGTTAAATTTATTTGGATATTATTATTTTTAAATGATTGCTCTAGAGCAATGTCTCCTCAGAGCAATAATTCCATGGGATACCAATAGCTGCTTGAGAAAAAGAGGTATATTAAGTAAATTTGGGAAATGCCGGATTAGAGATAAACAGGTTTCTTTACAGCAGACTATCTCAGAGAACATAATACTTTGCAAATCTCCAAGAAGGAGTTATGGATTGCCATGTATTATGAACTTACCTGGCAAGGGTATTTTGTGAGATTAGTTTTCCATCAAAACACACCTTGAGAAATTTGGTCCCAAGAATTGTTAGTCAACTTCTCTATCGTGTAAGAGTGACCTAGAAAGCTTAAAACTCATAGGATCATCAATTTTTAAATTGATATATTGATATATTGCTTTCTAGAAAAATTCACTTAACATAAATAAGTATTTCTAGAGTGTTCTCTTATATGCAAAGTACTCTGCTAGGTATGGAAAAACAGCAAAGGGAAAAAAGAACAAAAGAAATCTCTGCTCTTGTAGAGGTTACATTCTGGAAGAAAGGTAAATGATAAACATAAAACCCATGCAAATTATAAAGCATGTTAGAGGATGTTGTATATTATTAATTATAATAATAAAAGATAAACATCAGGTAAGCTCCTTGACATCATTCTCTATGTGATGTCTTGGATTTGATACACTAAAATTTTGCACAGCAAAGGAAACCACCAATAAAATGAAAAGGACACGTATTGGGTGGGAGAAAATATTTGCAAATTATGTATCTGATAAGGAGTTAATATCCAAAATACACAAAGAACGCATACCAGTCAATAGCCAAACAAAAAAATTTTTTAATGGGCCAAGGCTCCAAATAGACATTTTTCCAAAGAAGACATAAGATGACTAGCAGATATATGAAAGGGTCTTCAACATCACAAATCATCAGGGAGAAGAAAACCAAAGCCACAATAAGGTAGCATCTTATACCTGACAATTATCACACAGACAAGAAATATCAAGCGTTGGTGAGGATGTAGAGAAAAGAAAACACTTGTGCACTCTTGATGGGAGTGTAAATTAGTGCAGCCACTGTGGAAAACAGTGTGGAAGTTCCTCAAAAACTTAAAAAAAGAACTACCATATGATCCAGCCATTCTACTTCTGGGTATTTGTTTGAAGAAAATGAAAATACTAATTTGAAATGATATATGCTTCTCTATGCTCATTGCAGCATTATTTATAAAAGCCAAGACATGGAAACAACAGCCTAGCTGTTCCTTGATGTGGATAAAGAAATGAGTGGATGAAGAATATGTGGCAGATGGATACAATGAAAAAGAATGAAATCTCACCGTGTGCACCAACATGGGTGAGACTTGAGGACATTGTGCTCAACAAATACTCTATGATCTCACTTACATGTGGAATCTTAAATTAAAAAAAACCCTGAACTCACAGATACAGATGAGGGAGTGGGAGTGGGCAAAATGCATGAAGGTAAAGTAGTGAAAGGGTACAAATTTCCTGTTATAAAATTGGTAAGTCATGGAGATGTAATGTACAGCATGGTGACTCTGGTTAATACTGTATTGCTTATTTGACTGTTGCCAAGAAAGTGGATCTTGGAAGTGCTCATCGCAGGGAACAAAATATTTTGGTAACCATTGTGATAACAGATGTTAACTAGATTTATTGCACTGATCATTTTGCAATGTATACAAATATAGAATTATTTTGTTGGACACCTGAAACTAGTATAATGTTGTATGTCAAATATACTTCAATTAAAAAGAAGAAAAAGAAAAATCAGTTTTAGATGTTTTGAAAATTATGGGTAGGAGTATGGGAATTGCATTGTGATATTTAATAGGACACTCAGGATATACCTTGCTGAGAAGGTGACTGTAGGGAGACAGGTGATAGAACACCTAGTCTGTTCAAAAGCAGAGATGAGGCCATTATGGCTGAAGCCGACTGAGGGCGAGGGAGAGCAGGGAGAGCCTCATTAGTGCTTACTGGGATCGCTCAAGTAGCCTCCTGACTAATTTCCCTGCTTCCACTTTGCCTTTCTCTTTCCCCGACTCCACGGGTTGAGAGTAGACTGTGTGTGGGGGTGGGGGAGGGATGGAAGTGGTTGTGGGGTGGGTGGTTGGCAAAAATAGAAGCAGAGAAATTAGTTTGGGGTCTGTTTCAGTAATCAGGGCAAAAGAGGATGGGGGCTCCCGCCAGCTGTGAAGATGGGGAGAAGTGTTCATAATTTGGGTGTTTTGAATATCGAGTCAATAGGATTTCTGGAAGCTTGGATAAGAGGTGTGAGAGAAGAAGAGTCAAGAATGACTCTAAAATTTAGTCGTGTGCAAATGTTGGGAAGAGAAGGGAAAGAATATGGAGCAGCTTTGTGGAGAAAGGCAGGATTTCAGTTCTGGCCCATGTTGCACTTAGACCTGTTGTATGTGCTAACTCAGCACAGGAATTAAGACACATAGTCTCTGTTTGTTGATGTGATAAGGTACATCTTTCACCTCATACCAGTAGAGACACCAACCTGCCACTACTTTACACTGTGAATAGCTAAAGAGACGAGGAAAAAAGAAAGACTTGAGTAGATGCTATTACAATATATTTTCTTTAATTTGCATCCTCCACATCATTTTCTAGGAAATCAACTGCTGCTTTAGAACTTTCCTTATTTGTAGACTAAGGAGCTCTTGCTTAAGGTATTTTTTAATCTTGTTCTACCAAAGCCCAAAGTCCCCACAAAACAACAACACAAAACAAAACGGAAAAACACAAAACTTGTCCTTTTGTGTTTTGATGGAATAATCATGCTCCAGGCTTCCGCTTTTAAATTGCATACCCAGGACTGACACATAAATGGGAATTAATTAATGCGACTACTTTTTTCCAGCCATGCTAGGGGCTACGGAGGCAGCAGGGAGCGCGCTGGTGACCGAGGGGAGGAAACCCCAGGCTGAGGGCTGCAGGCCATCAGGAAGCATGTGGCGCTGCTGCCTGTCTTCCCAAGCTCATCTCAGGCTGCATTTCCCAGCTTCCTGGCCCAGGAAGCCTTTCCACGTGATGCCGTTTATTCCTTTTCCTTTTGATTGGTTGGAGATTAGCATGGCCATATTGGAAACGACATGTTGAAAATAAGGGAGTCAAAACTGGAAGAAGCCTGCGTCTCTGAATTTCTGCTCAAAGGAGACCATCTGTCAACCAAAAACTCCTATTCTGCACTTAACATGAGTGGGAGGTAAATGTCTACTGTATTTGAGGTATCATACACTCGTAAGTTTGTTTGTTATAGCAGCTAATGGTTCCAAAACCAAATAAAAATAGAAATAGGGTTTAAAAGCACACTTGACTTAATGTGCACATTTCCCTATGTAGCTCTCCAGTTTGGAGTCAATTATTTCCTCCAAATCTCTTAGAAGCATGTAATTGAGGAGCAGAATCACAAGTGCAGACCTTCCAGTGCAGGGTTTGAACCAAGCTCATGGAACATTCTGTATACTATAATATTAACTTACGCATGAATTCAAAGATGTATATCTTTGAGGCTTGAGAAACTGGCAACATTAATGTGATGTTCAGTTTTCCTAATTTGATTTGCCTTGCCAGCTAAATCTGTTTACTGCGTGCATGGTGGCATAGAGATCTAGTTCAGTGCTGTACTTGAAAATTTCTGATCATGCTTTTGGATTGGAGCCTTTCTCAAATATTACACCCTTCCTAGGGCAGTGTTTATTACGGAAATGTTTCCGTTCACTGACTTTATATGCATATAGGGTAAAGCCCTTATTGGTGAGTTTCATATGCACAGGTCCTACAGAGAAAAACTAATTTGTTTTCAATATGGGGGACTTCCCCTACAATGACTCCATGGCAAATATTGTTCAAAAAAAAGTACAGAAATTTAAAAAAGTATGGATTTTCCAATCTTGTACTAAGAAGAAAATAAGTAAATTAACATTCTATAAGGAAATGAAAATACTTGAGGCTTTTATCTACACATTTAGATACCAAGAGAAAAGTCTTCCAGTATTTAAGCTCTGGTTAGTTTTCTGCGAAGACAGATACTGCCTGGAATAGTATAATAATCATGAACACTGGCAAGCTTCCCTTCCGCAAATATCTCCCCTAAGTAGGTGACACAGGGTCCCAAATGCATTTAGTTTGCCTTGAAATATTCCCAACAATAATAAAAAAATTTTATTGAGCACTTGTCATATGTCAGAGACTATGTAAAGTACTTTTCATAAATCTTTTTTATGAAATTTTCACAATGGCACTATGAAGAGACAAATATTATTTTCTACTGTCCCTGTGAGGAAATTGAAGCATGAATAAGTTTAACAACTTGTTCAAGGTTATACCTGGAATGTAGGAGAGCTGGGAATTGAGCAGTCTGGCTCCATAGCTCATGCTCAATATTCCTCGAAAGCCTAACATATTAAATCCCTTTCATTATGTGCAAATCGATTCATAATTTTTGTTAATCATAGTACATATGAGGTGTTAAAGTAATAACTAATGTAAGAAATTAAAAGAAGAAACCATCAGCACTTATGGTTATTCTTACAGTTATGTAAGTGTAGTTAAATGTATAGTGTTTATGAAGAATAGAGTACTTATATTAGTTAAGTAGTAATAGATACATATGTGTGTGTGCATAAATATGATATATATCACATATATACATATTGTATCATATATATATATACATATTAAACTAAATCATGGTTTAAGAGTTTTATTGTAAAGTTTTAAGCTTATTATAATCTAAAAATGGAGCAGAAACCTTAAATATTTGATATACAGAGAGTACAGTTAAATAAACTATTCAATGTTTCTTTATTTTGTACTCATCTGGGAAAAGTTCAGTATTTATGTGAAAGGTAAGATATTTGAAATACATCAGATAGTGTGCTGGTGACATCTTTAAAAATAAAAATGAGCTCTTTTGGACATTAAATGGTAATGCCCTTGCCTATGTTCCAGGTGGCAAATATGTTAATGTTTACATTAATATTAAACTTTAATAAGTAAAATACATACTTAACCTCAGAACAAAAATGAGCTTCTTGAAGGCAAGTCTTTTTAAAAATCTCCAGCACTGCTCCAGTGTCTGGCATACCATTTGAATAAATTAATGAATGTATATCTAACTATTAAGGAATTAAACTAAGCAGGGTTCTCCAGAAAGAAAGCAGAACCAGTAGGGTATATGTGTGATGAGATTTATTGCAGGAATTGGCTCATGTGGTTCTGGAGGCCAAGTCCCACGACCTGCCATGTGCAGCCTGGGCAGGAAAGCTGCTCTGGGTCTGAAGGCCTGAGAATATGGGGAGCTGATGATGAAGGTCCCAGAATTACAAGGTCCCAAAACCAGGAGCTCGAATATCCAAGGGCAGGAGAAGAAGAATGTTCCAGCTCAAGGAGAGAGAGCAAGAATTTGCCCTCCCTTGTCTTTTAGTTCAGTCTGGGCCTGCAGCTGGTCAGGTGACATCCACCCTCGTTGATGAGGGCAGATCTCTTTACTCAGCCCACTAATTCAGGTGCTAACTGCTTCCAGAAACACCCTCACAGACACAGAAATCATGTTTCAGTAGCTATCTGTGCATCCCTTTCCCAATACAGGGTCACTTAAACCTGCTTCACATCAATGAATAATAAGAGTGATTCATCATCTAACAAATTTATTAACTACATTAATTTCCACAGTCTTAATAGTTCTAAACTTGTTCTTCTAATGAGTTCCTGCTGCTATGGAAGTTAAACTTTTGATCTACAATGTTTTTTACATTGTTAATCTGATTATTAGCTATTCTCTTTATGTTTCAGAAAGTCAGTGTAAGACTAGTTCAATCAAAGTCAAATAATCATGACTTCTAAATTTAGTACCTTCAGAATTAATGAAATGATATTGCACAGCTGAATGTGATAACTAGAGAGGTTTACTGGAGGGCTGTTCTCATCAGCACTGTAACCATTAGGTACATGTGGCTATTTACATTTAAAATGATTAAAATGAAATACAATTAAAAATCCGGTTATACAGCTGCAGTGGCACCTGCTTTGAACAGCAAAAATACAGAACACTTATCTCATCACAGAAAGTCCTAGCAGAAGCACTGTGCTAGTGAAAGGGATGATTTATAATGTGAGTCAATTATACTCATAGATGACTTCCAAAGCCCTTTGGCTGACAATTTGTTTTTCTTACCCTTCTCAAAGTGTTCTAATAACCTGGCTGGCTTGAGTTTGCAGTCTTGCCTTCCCCTTGCTTTGGCTCTAGGAAAGGCACCAACCATGGGGGAAAATTGCCTAAAGGAAACCAGAAGGAAAGCAAAAGCAAGAAGCACGATAACACACAAATTGCACAGTCGGCTTTCAGCTGTTTAGGGAAGTTTTCTGTAACACACACACCACAGATGAGTCATTTAGTCTTACAGCTTTGGGTGAATAAAAATTTCCTGAAAGGAGGTATAACAGAACTACAGATTACTATGTGACTCATCGTGTGGGTGATTAGCCTAAAATCAAACATACGAATAGTAAAAGAAATCAGAAACAGTAACTATAAAAGGACATAGGTAAATTCCAAACCATTCAGTAGCAATGTCATCCAGCAGCTGAAGGGGCTGCAAGTTTTCCCTTTCTGTAAGCTGCTTCCCCACTTACAGAAGTGGGGTTCCTGGTGCTTTCCTCCTTTCTGCAATCAGCCCTTCCAGGGGTCTCTTGCTGTCCAGGTTTCAAAGCACAACCACCAGCTCTTCTCTAGATAGCAGCCTCCTGCTTTGGACTTTTCCATCTGGGATTCCTTCCTCAAGCCTCATCTGACACAGTGACTGAGTGCACCACATGGGTCTCCAAGACAATGACTTAGTATCAGCTATTTAAATATTCCAGAAAAGTTCCTCTTTCCATTACAAACACATTCATTCCTAGTCTCCTGCTGACCCAGTTAAGTAGGTCCTGGTAAGTAGATCTCTGATGATTACCATCTTCTCTTTTTCAAGTTGCATTTTTATCCGACTCATTTTCAAACACAATGTAAGAAATCTTAGATTTGCAAAACTCACAAAGCCAAGCAAAAAGAAAAGATGTCTGCACATGAGTGCAGACACAGTTCACTGCAGTGTTTAATCTTTGTCTTTTCAAAACACATTCTAGTTTTGGGAGGCATACTTTAGGAAACAGAAAAAGGAAATAATTTCTCACATGCTTCTAAATCTAGTTGAGACATTTTAAATAAAATATTTAGCCATTTAACCAAAAGTCTGACTTTTCATCACCAAGCTCTCCTGAGTTTTATGACTTACTATGAATTGTTCATCACTGTGTTATGTAAGATACATCAATTTCATCTTGAGTAGAATTAATGGAGAATATTTATAGGAGTATATCAGAAAGTCTTTGATCATTTTGGTGCCTTACATTGAACCTAGCAAAAAATAAATATTAGAAAGTATAATTTCTAATGGTCCTTTCTTAGGCTTCTATGTCCAGTCGCCTGATGGTCATCCACCCGGCATAAGACATGGGCAAGCCATGCTGGGCATGCTCCAAAGAAGAGCGTTGAGCCTCCAGGAGTTAATTTCTGGCGCATTTTTCTTTAATAGAAGGAGAGCCACAGTATTCTCTAGAGTTAAGACTTTCTGTTTGGTGGTGCAACCAAATGTGCTGGAGCGGGTTTATGTTGCTGCATCAGGAGACCGGGTTGTGGGCATCTCTTCCTCATTCCGTGATGTCAGCCTGATAGCTTGGAATCACAATGTTAATTACATATAAATGACCTTGCTGGAATTATATAGTCTTATGTAGGTTAAAAGGAGAATATAAAAAATTATAATGAAAACTTGCTATGTACTAATGTACTTACACCACATTAGTTAGCAAACATTACAAAGCAGGACTCCTTTTTCTTAAAACCCTGGGAGACAGTTCTTCAACATTTACCAGCTCACCTCTGGTCCCACCCAGGTCTCTGAAATTTTTCTCCCTCTCATGTTCCCAAGGCAAATAAATCATTGGCTCTCTCTGTTAATCCCATTTACTTAATAATCTTTGTTTTAAAAGAGAATTTGAGATAATAGTGGCATTGTTAAACTGCAAATGTCAAGCATATAATATGTGCTCAATAAATATTTGTTGACTGTTGACTGTTAATTAGATTAAAAGTGGTTTCTAAACATCTAAGAATATATATCTTGTTACTGATATGTCTTCTCATCTGTCTTCCCATGACATGTATTTTGAATATAGCACTAATGTCATATTAGAGTAATTTGTTTACATACAAATGCCAAAAATCCAGTGATTGAGACCAGCAGTAAAGTCCCTGAGTTCCATTATTTTCAATTTGCTTTCATGAAAATATGTTTAGAGAAGAAACTAAAATCTTACTTAATTTCTTTTCTCAATGATATGTCATTTAAAGTAGTTCCAGTGTTGACATCCATTTAGGGAAAAAATAGGGGCTTAAACATTTTGAGCAAGCCTCTTTCCAATCATGCTATGATACTCAGCAAAGTCACCCTTTTCTAGTCCATAATTGAAACAAACAAAAAAATGAGCTCAGTAATAATCAATCCTCAGTCATTTAAGGATTAATGAAATAGTTTATGGAGCTGTTTATTATCTCCATTGTTACTTTTCTTTATTCTCTTTTTGCCTTCCTGCCCCTGAATCTTTCCATTATTCATTACAACACACACTAGTGCATGATTGGGGAAATAAAGGGCTCTGAAATGTAAATCTTTATTTACTGTTTGTTAGCAGTTCTCCAAAAAGTGCTGCAGCAGGAAGAGGTCAAAACAATTAACTGAAATGAAATTGGTTTGTATTTATAGGTTTCAAATATCCATTTAACATAAAGGTGGATCTGCTTAACTTTGTACATGGCTGTGGGGCTAGAAACACTACTGTAAGTTGTTTAAAATGTTTAAATATCTTGTATTTTGTCCACTCCTACAAAGAATAAAAAACATCTTTTGGTTGGATAATAACCCCTCTTTCTACAACAAAGCCTTCATTTCTCACAATTTTGAAATGTATTTCCACAGAGGTACTATGTCACAATGAGCACATATGAGCATGTTCCTTGGAAGATAACCAGTGGAAGATAAACAAAATGTTGGGCTTCAGTTGGAGCAGAGCCTTCCAAAAGACATGAGGTGACTAGTTGCTCCTGAGAGAACTAGAATTTCTGGACTGTTGGCCGAACGAATATTTAGGAGATTGCCTCTGTGTGTCTGTGTACACGCTCAAATCTTGCCTCTAGTTCTGAGGAAAGAGAAGAAGAAAGATGAATGTAGGACCACCAACCTCAATACGACAGGCACCAAGGATTGAAGAGAAGACATTGTTATTTGTGAATTCCTGTGTGGGTGTCTGTGTGGTGGCAGGTGAGGGTGAGGCAAAGAGGAGGACAGCTAACTGCTGACACCATGGTCCTCCGTTGACGCTAAGGTGCTGAGGGGCCAAAGCCTCTCACAGACTTTTTCTGATTCTTCCCATGCTGCCATGATGAAAACTGGCCTACATGAGGTTTCAGGCAGTCTCACTCAAAGAATTTCTTCACTGGTGGTAGTGCCATCTCTCTAGTTTGAAAATTGAACTGAGCTTCCTGCAACTCAGTCGGTCTCTGCCTCCCTACTAATGTGTGTGAGTATATGTGTGCATTTTTCAGCAGTTTCAGGATGTTGGAAAACACCTATCCACATACGAATGAACATATAATTAACATTAAATTTGTATTAAGTTTGCCACTCATCCTCTCAGAGTGCAGAAACATTGTCCTGGGCTTAGAAGAGAAAGCAAGCTCCCTACTCCCTCTGGAAAACCCAGTCAATGCTGATCAGACTTAAACTGAATGAACATCAGCCTGTCTCCCAACCTCTTGTGTCTGCAGCAGCCACATTGGTGGCTGCGCTGGGACTCGGGCAGGCGGCTCTCTGTGTGCAATGGCTGGCAGTGTGCAGGAAAGAAGGGGCCGAAAGAAGCCAGTTGTCAAGAGACTTACAAAGACTGTGTTCTTCCCAGAACTGTTTCCTGCCCTAGTCAGGTCAGCCATTGGAGTGATATCTGATTTCTTCTCCTCGGCCAATAAATAGGAAGTTCAACCTCCAACCGTGAGGTAGAGGTCAGGAGAAGAGAAGAAGAAAACAGATACTCTATATTCATATTAGTTGTGGGTATTTTAACTTTATTTTTCTAATCCATATGCTTGTCTCTGAATAAACTGTTATTTCAACTATTTAATTTAAGGCCCACAGTGGTGACAAACTGCAGTCAAGTACAACTTTAGATTTTTTAAGTCCTTAATATTCTTGAAATTTTCCTTGAAACTGTAGCATATTTCTGTTTTTTTAGCATGCTTTTTAGTTTCTTTTCTTACCACTAGTTAACAGAGTTTGATTTTTTGCATCAGACAAATTCACTTTGAATCCTTAGAGATAAATATTTTGAAAACTTACTGTTGAGCTGTTCTTTTACCATAGCATTTTTCTTCCATCAGCCAACATTCTCTAATGCAAAGTTATTTCCATTAACTTCAGAAGACACAGAAGTGTCTCAGGACATTTTTCAGAGAGATTCATGTATTACAACTTGAAACTGACCTGAGAGGGAACCATCCCTTGTGAAACCCAAAAGGAGGGACAATTAAGTACAGTTCTTGTCTAAAAAGTTACTATATGTGTAATTAAAATCAGTACTCAGAACCATGTAAATGGCTTTGCTGGAATTATATAGTCTTATGTGGGTGAAAAGGAGAATAAAAAAATTTTAATGAGTCACAGTAATATTTTTTTACTTCCTAATAGTGCCATGATAAGACTATTAAACGAGTCACTCCAAATTGCAACAAATCTGAAATAGCTCATGCTCAAGTAACAAGTAATTTTCTTAAATGCTAAAAAATCACTATCATACATCAGTCAAAGTTCTAGGCTCAGTGTTTTTAGAAAACACTCTTCTTCTTATTTACCAGGATAAAGGATTTAAACTTTATCCTCTTCAAAATGACATATAAGTAATTTTATTTGGAATTTAGTAGATAAACATTCTAATTACTTATAAATGTTAATTACAGAATCTGATTTTTTAAACTTTAGTTGGGCTAATATTTCAAGTCAATATGGGGAAATCAGCAATTACCTGGATAATAATGCATTCTGGGTAAGAAAACAAATCTCCATGTACAACTGAATGTTAATAACTACTACCATAACCAGGTATGCATTTAAAACTAACAAACAGTTGGTCTATTTTGTATTCTGTCCTTCCCAAAATACACCGTTAAGTGAAGTCCACCCCTGTACCTCGGTATCAGCTGACCCATGAGGTCGTGCACAGGTCATGCATGGACCTACACTCCAACTCCTCACCCAGCAGTACCCCGACTTCCCATGTATCCCATCCCCCTCCAGTCGTACCTTGGATACGCCTTTCATGGTCAGCCCTGCTCAGGGCTGTGGTTCTGTTATTCATACTTGGTTTCCCCGGCTATGACTCTTGTACTTCTTAAGAACAATAGTTCATACCCTCCACTTCCTTTCTGGGTCTTCTGTCCTTATGGAATTTCTAACCTAGCTTACATGTATCAGACTTTAGTCCCCAAATGATGTGTGGCCAGTGCCTCAGTTGATCCCATTCAAGCTCTAATGCAGTTATATATTTAAGAGTGAACTAAATAACATTGATAGTAGTCTTGCCATAGTATATGCATTTTTATGTTTAATTGAAAAACTAGTTTTCTGACATATTTGTTCAAAACCTATACTTATTTTCTGGTAAAATACTCTACTTCCTTATGAATGAAATGCTAATTAAAGTTATTTGGAATCTGAATTAGCTTTTTTATGCATTTTGACCAATCCAAATGATTTATTCGTTTATAATTATTTGTGATTAAACAAGAAATGATAATGTTTGTAAAAGCATTTTAAATAGTGTAAAGTGTTCTATAGACGCTTATGGTTATCATTATACACAGCTGGTTGTCTCAAGCAGAGTCAATAAAACATTAAGCCTCAAAGTCTCCAAGTGTGTCAGATTTATGCAGGAAGTAGCTTCTTGACTATATGATGTTTCATATATTAATGTCTCATTTAGGAAATAATTTTATAAAGGCTCTACAAGGAATAGTATCAAATTGAATTAAAAGAATAAAAACTGCTTTCAAATATGCTCGCCTTGTTTTTCAGTTATGCTAGTGTGCTGAAAAGACCTGATTAAATACTTAAAATTGTGATGAAGATTTCTGTACATTTAGAACACCTTTCCCTATACCTCGTATAAAAATAATTTATTTCCGCATAGTATTGTATCTTGGTGAGAACACAAGGTTAGTCAGCTAAAGCTGTCACATGACAGTTGTATTGAAGAATAATGTCTAGTTTACTTAGCAAAAGGAACCCCAATTTGCCTACACCTTAAAATATAGAAAAATTATGTGAATTAGGGTTTATGTGTGATTCATATTATTCCATGGGAAGAAATTTGATGGTTCTTCAAAATATGGATCAACTGAGCTCACTAAATATTTTGAAAATTATGAGACTTCCTCACTTGCTTAGTATGTCAGGATCATGTCACTACCTACAAATTTAATTATAACCCATATGGGAATATGTTCAGTAAGTTTAGTCTTTGTTCTAAATAGCATGCGCTTAAATGAGATTCACTCTCACTGGAAAAAAATTGTTTATAGCTATGTATTTTCTAAATGTGAGTAGACAAACATGCTGAAATCAAAGTGACATCAGAAATACTGACCCAAAGTAATTTGCTGGAGGGAAGTTCATGCATACTCAGAACTCATGGAATCCTACTTTGGCTGAAGATTTGTAAATAAATCTTGTACAGCATAGTGGGCTGGAGGTTAGAGGCTATTTAGTATAAATAAACAAAAACAGAGCTTGTATTTGACATACCCTGTTACAGAAGACTTTCCCCCTAGCTTTTCAAGTATTAGAATTCATAATAGAAAGGCAAATATGCCCTTGGAAGTCTAATGGATTTCATCAATTAAAGGACATTTTAAAACATGTTTACTGGGACAATGAGCTTTGGACAATTAGAAAAATCCTTATGCTCATTCTGGGGATATTTTATATCTGAAATATTAATGTCCAAATTTGGGCCATCCTTGAGTTTCCATTAAGGGAAAAGATAACTGCTGACTCTGTGTCAAGCATAATACAAAGTTTTTCATTTATAACTTTCAGTTTCTTATAACAACCAAAAAGGTAAGCATTCTACCTGTAATTTACAGATGAAGACTCTGAGATTCACACTGTAAGAGCCAACTTTGTGAAGAGTTTTCAAACTGCAGTCATGCATGTATTTATCTTAATCAAATAAACTCATGTTTCATTCATGGAGAACGATATGTTTATTTATTACAGATTGAAAAGGAAATGGTGTGATTCCCATGTCTGCAGACACTCCAGAGATGACTGAGCATGTAATGGGTCATTGATCCAGGAGGTTCCTTTCAAGAATGGGATGATGGAGCAGAAGTTTAGAATCTGAAAGGATCAGGGAAAGAATAAAACATAGACTTACACACCTGGAAGAAGATACAGATGTATGTTTCACACAAGGTGCTAAAGGACAGTATTTTCCTCGTATATTCTGTATTCTTTGTTTTTCTTCCTTTCCCCGTAGTCACGCTTAGGAGCCAGCCCAGTAACCAGCTACCTGGTCCTGTTTTTCATGGGCCCAAAAGACACGAAACAGCTCAAATAAACAGAAGAAATACTAGCAACTTCTCATTACCCAGTGTCTTGACCCTCAGATTCCCATGGAGGAGAACTCAGGAGGTTTCAAGTAAAAAGCATTATCTTTCTCAAAAGGGACCCTCTGATATGCCTCTCTGATTGTTCCTTTCTCCCTTCTTCACGGTTAACTTGAAAAACATGACCCATTGCTTCCTCCTTTGGAAACTCTCCACATCCCCAACTGTTTGAGGAGAAGATGAGGTGAATGGTGCTTATATTAAATCCCTTATTTCAGTTGTTTTAAGGGTTGGCTTATTTGAAGCACTGACTCTGCTTTTGACTCCCTTGCCTGAGCAATCCATCAGCAAGGTATGACCCAGTTATAAAAAGGTGACAGAGCTGGGGCTGGTCAAGGGCACTGTGTAGACAGTAGTGACTTTCATCACCACTGGCATAGTGTAACATGAGTCTTATCTGTGTCCAGTGTGATTTAACTTTTTATTACCAATAGAAAATCTAAAGAGTATGGAACAAGTTTAAAATTTAGCTGCACCCCAGCCTCTTTTAGTGACTTACAGTCACAGGAGTTTAGAACTAGAATGGACTTTTGTTTCTTCATTTGGTCCAAGCCCCTCAGTTATCTTAGAGAGAAGAAAATAGGAAGAGTAACTTCTGACGCATGCCAAATAAAGTATTACATAAAGCTCTTTATATAAGATTCTCCTTCTATATATTCATATCCTCTCAAATTCTTCTACTAATGTAGAAATCATTATACTGAATTTATAGTTGAAGACCTTGACTGTCAGAAGATTCAGGAATATTTTTAAATTTTTAAAAGAGGGAAAGCAGACATTAAAAAAACAACTCTGATTGTACCATAGAAAGAAAATTCCAGTTACAAAAGTGTATTTGAGGAAATCAGTTGTGGTTTTTGCATTCATCTCTGCAAATCATGATATCATCTACACTGGGGCCCACAGGGATGCAGAGAAGGTGAGAGCAGTATGAGTAGAAATTTGTAGAACCGATGGGCCTTCCTGATAGATTTGCTCTGGGAGGTGAGAGGAAAGAGAAAGAAGAGCCAAAATTGACAACCAACTTTTGGCTAAAGGACAGGCTGAATGGCAGAGACACTTGCAAAGATGAAAAGCTCTGATGAGAAGATTTGGGAAGTGGGCTGAGACAGGGAGCAAGCCGATCAGGAAACCTGGACAGGATACAGGCAACTTCATGTGGTTTTTTGGGGTGGGATCTCAGAATACATTTTCTACCAAATGGCCTCTTACCTTTCCCTCCTCTTATCCACGTGGCAGTCAAAATGGTGCTTGGGCCTTGGGTTTGAAAATGCAGGTGTTACCAGCATTTTCTGGGTGACTATAGAGGTCGGCATTTAGCAACTCACTTGATCTAAGACCTTGAGATTCCCTTAGACTTACCTAGAGTTTAGGTAACTTGGAAGAAATGGTATTGTCGTAGAAGAATTACTATCGTATGAGGGATCTCATCTCAACTTAAACTGGGATTGGAATTTTGGTGTGTGTTTGACAAAAATGTGCAGCTCAAAGAGGCTATTTGGATGAAGTAGTTTATATAACAGGAAATGTCTCCAAAGCGGAGGTTGTCTGGAAACAGAGATGGCAAGGGATATGAGTGGATAAGATGCGGTCTTTTTTATTAACCATGGAGTTAGTCTAAATGCTGATGGAGACAGTGTCTTCAGGAAAATCTTAGGGATCTGTTTTCAGACCCATCGTGGGTCTCAGGGGCCAAGGTGATAAAACAGGATACAGGTTACGGGAAAGCAATCATTTTCTCTCAACACTTCAAATATTCTGCTCCACTCTCCTCTTGTTTGATTGGTTTCTGAGAAGTCGGATGTAGTTATTTTCTTTGTTCCTCTTTAGGTAAAGTGTTTTTTCCCTCTGGCTTCTTTCAGGATTTTTTCCTTTATTTCTGATTTTCCTTAATTTGAAAAGGATATTGCCAAAATATAGATTCCTTGGCATGTATCTGAGCTTCCTGGATCTGTGGTTTGTCACCTGACCTGAATTTAGGGGCATTCTCAGTTACTGTTGTTTCAAATACTTTTTCTGTTTCCATCTCTGTTCTCCTCCTGGGATTTCCATTGCATGCATGTTACACCTTCTGTACTTGTCCCACAGTCATTGGATAGTCTGTTTGGTTTCATTGAGAGCTTGTCCTCTTTGTTTTTCAGGCTTTGAGGATTCTGTTGATACAACCTCAGCCTCACAGATTCTTTCCTCAGCTTGTCCGCCCCACCAACAAGCCATCAGAGGCATTCTTCATTCCTGTTATAGTGTTTTTCATTTCTGGCATCTCTTTTTGGTTCTTTCTTCGAATTTTCATCTATTTGCTTTTATTGTCCATCTGTTCCTGCATGCTTTCTACTTTATGCATTAAAGTCTTTATCGTAGTAATCAGAGTTTTTTTAAATTCCCTGTCCCATATCCCTGCCATGTCTGCTTCTAATGGTTGCTCTATCTCTTCAAATGTGTTTTCTTCTTTATGGTATGCTTGTAATTTTTTCTTGATAGCCAGACATTATGTACCTGATAAAAGGAACTGCTATAAATAAACTTTAGTAAAGTGGTTGTGAGGTGTGGAGGGAAGGAGAAGGATTCTACAGATTCACAATTAGGGGCAGCCTGTGCTTCCAGGCTCTGAAGGAGCATCATTTTCACCATGTCCAGCATAACATAGCCTGGGGCTGAGTTGGCAAAGGCTGTTTGAGCTTGAGGGGTTCCCTCTGGGAGAACCAGGAAAGGGGGCAGCACTCTGAGCAGGGAGCCAGCGTTAAGTGCCACACTCATGTGGCTCTGCTAGCCAGGACCTCAATGAGGGAAGGAGTGTTGTCTAACCCTGTGCTGTGCATTTGGGCCCTACAATAATACGTGAATGAGACCCTGTAATTATCCATGGAGGACCCTGAGATTTGGGCTGTTGCTGTTACTGTAGTTTTGTAAACACAGAGTGGTGAGGCCTGGGGAGATGTGGATTACACTAGAGAAATAGCTCTGCAGCTGAAGTATGCTTCAGAATAACTGGTGGAACTGTCAAAAATGATCCATGCCCATGGCCCACTAGTACAGTTCCTGATTTAGAAGGTCTAGGGTGGCATTTGGCAATTGTGTTATGAAAAAGCTCCATGAGTATGAAGCTTATGCCTGTGGTTAAGAACCACAGAGAAAAACTTAGATTTTTGGAGGTATTTCCCTTTCTGGATTTATTATGCTATATCTTCATGCTCTTCTCCCCAGCTTTCCACATTCCCATTAAAATAGCTTCCTTTCCCTGTAATTAGTTCTCATAGTTCCTCACTGAAGGCTTTTCTGAAGAATTATTACTGGGACATCCAGACAGGCATAGACCCTTAGATACTTCATACTTGGACTTGGATGAAAAGAAAAATTAAGAATGTAAACATCCTCTTTTCTTCCTTAGAAGAAAATGGCTCCCAATCTTGTTTTGTTTGATCAGTCCAATGTTAAAACAACTGTGTGAATATTTTTCTTCAAACGCCCTCTCTCTTCCACTACCGTTTCCACAGCTCACTCTACTGGTATTTTTGCTTAAAAGTTACCAATGGAATTTAGACGTCAAAGTGCCTTCAGCTTCTTTTCTTTACTCTGGCTCCACAGGCTACAACAAGTTTCCAGAGCTGAAAGCCACACAAAGAATCCCGCACCATGCATGCTTTCATTCATTCCTGTGGAAACTAGGGGAGAATGTCTCTCTTTTGTAGAAAGAATAGCACTGAACATTAACTAGGTTAGTAAACTAATTCCTGGTTAATAAATCCTTTATTCCCCAACGGTACCTATAATTTTCAATCCAACGGAATTCTTTTCTTCTTGAAATAAAACTAAAATAACTGTAGCAGTTTCTTTCTCAGTACAAAAATTTCAAATGTCCATTCTATTAACTGAGAAAATTGAGATCCAATTTACATCAGGAATTTACTGTATTTCTCCATTGTCTCTCCAAGCATTGAAGAGAAAATAGACAATACTGTTGTTTGAACAAGCCATAATTCTTCAGTCTTTCTTCATTACTTTTCAGAGGAAGGAGCCTGGGTTTCTGAAGAAAGGATGACACATTAGGTGCTGGGGGGAGGAAAAAATGAGAGTCTTCAGTCTTGGGAATGTAATAACCAGGTGATCGGTTGAGTCCTGGGGCAAACTGACCCAATCAGCTGCTGGGAGAAGTAACATAACTGCTCTGCTGGAGGGACAGACACATTCTAATCAGATATGGTCCACTGTCCAGGGAGCTATGGTACCATGAGAAAAGGAAGTACTGTTCCTTTCAGCTGAGGAACTGTAGAATGTCTCACCCACCTTTTTTTTTTAATGCTGTCTCTCTCAAAAAAGTTGGGTATACAAATCACAAGTGCTTCCTAATCATCTGACTATTTAATATTGATAGATTGCATTTATCTTTTTGTATAAAAAAATTTAAAGATCATATATGTAAATTAGAATTTAATTTTCATTGCACACAAAATGAAATGGAAGCTGAAACTCTTTATTGCATGCTTTTTGTTCCTTAATTAATTCAGATGATTTGGATTTAGTATTCATAAGGTGAAAAGAAACTCTTTCCCTCAACACTTTTGTCCTTTATTGAGTGACCTTAGACAATTGCTTTGCCCTATCCAAACCTCAGCATTTTACTTGTACATTTGAAAAAACTAGGGGTTCCTACCTATTGTTATTATAGAATGGATTTCAGATAAAAAACTAAGAATTTACTCAAACACAGTCCTTAGGACTATTCCATCATAAACACTAAAACAAAACATAATTAATATTGCTGTTTCAATTAACTCCTTTGATAAGAGTTAAAGATGTAATTTGAAGAATATTATGGGCCAATATTCGGGCTGGGCATATACATTCTACGGTGAAATCTCTGGTATCTTCGTATTAGCTAGAAGATGTAGTGGGGTGAATGGATATGTCCTTGATAAATATTTTAAAAAGAAAGAAGAGATAAGTGTTCTATTTCTCAGTGTTTGTTATTTCAAAATTCAAAGTTTGTTTACACTTTTTCAGTGGTGGGATCATGCGGTTTAACAAATAAGGCAGCATATGAATCGTAGCGACTCCAGAGAGGGGCCATCTTTGTTTTATTCTTCCCTCCAGCTACTCCCACAAATTTAGTATGATTTTTTCCCATCTAGACAATTGCCATTTCCTCAGTCATAGGAAAATCTTTTAAAAATGGTTTTATTTCACTGATCTTTAATTTGTAACTGAAGTAAAAAAAAAAATACAAGTCTCCTAATTTCTCCCAACCCCTACTTCCTGCTGTACCTCAGTCCCTCTATGTGAACGTGCTGATACCAGCAGATATGTGGAGATAGAAATATCAATTTATTTGAGTTTTCATTGTCCTAGAAGAAAACAAAAAGAAGTGCTGCTATTCCACAAAGACACAAGCTGTCACACAAGTAGAGTCCCTGCCAAAGGAAAAGAGACAAAGATGATTTTCTGAGGAACAGAAAGATTTGAATTAAATGATTATATAGGAAAAGCTCCATGGATGACTGGGATGAAATCATATTAAAACAGCTTTTATTCTATCGTTATTATGTGTGTGTTTTATAGGAGAACTATACTGAAAAATAAGGAAATGATAGAGATTATCTGAGAATTTAAAAAATTCTTGTATTTGCTTGTGCTTAATTTTTGAGATTTTCCATCCCCACCTACTTCAACACATCTATACCCCACACATGTAGGGCCTGAAGGAAAAGCAGAGTGCATTTTATAATTTCAGAGTCTGGAGGATAGGGGCAGCTAAGCAGTTAAAACCTGGAGAAATATTTATTGTAATGTTGAAAATGTTCTTCCATAGTTATTTGACAGAAAACAAAAGATTCCTCCGTTTGGGGGAACTTGAAGGAAGGTATGGGCTGCTGCTGATTTTGCAAAATAAGGGCACAATTGACATTGAAATATCAGTCTGAGATTTCCCTTCAGATATCGCTTTAGTTTCTGTTTTTTCAAAAGCATAGTAAGTAACTGTGTGTAAAATATTATAGTTGGGGGATGGAGAGAAGGAGGAATTAGACGTGGCTCTTGCTTTCGAAGGAGATTTTAATCTGGTGAGGGTGACAGACTGAAGGGAGTACAAACCAGATTTAGGGAGGGAAAAGGTGGAGGCTGTGGGGAAAATGTTGAGGGTGAGCTGAGAAGGGAAGGCTGAAAGCCTGTGGTTCCAATAACAGAAACGTTGTTGAGGAAGTCTTTTAATTCCCATCTTCAGAGACGAACCAGTGTTGCCCTCTCGAGGTTGGTGGGAGGACTTGTAAATAAATCCCACCAGAATCTGGAATCTGATAGCATTCATTGGTCCATCCATAATATCCAGTATTTTTATAACATCTAAAACTTCAAGTGTTCTTAAGCTTTGGACCATGAATATCTCTTAGGGAATGTGAATAAACTATGGTTCCTGCTCGTGGGAGAGGTGAAGAGAATCACACGAACAATTTCAGGGACTTCTTTCCAAAGTCCTTGTGTAATCACTCTCTGTGTCTCAGTTTCTCATTCTATATAATGGGAATGACAATACCTACTCCACAAAGTAGATGAGAAAATTACATAAAGTATTTAGTACATACCCCAGAGCAAATGTTCAATAAGTAAATAAAATAAAATGTTCAATGAAAGCCATTATTTTATTCTTTCTTTCCTTTTTCTTTCACTGTGACTGGTGAGACAGTGACAGGATCGGGGAATCACATAAGGGATTGTCACCAACGAAGGTGGAAGAGATGAAGAGATAGATGAGTTTCATGCCTACACAAAAAATATGATGTAGTAAGGAGAGCTGGGAACTTCACACGAAGTTACTTGTGGGAATGCCTAGGAGAATACTGCACTCAAACTATGAAGATGCTGCTCCAGCTGTAAACACTGATGCACACTTACGGAGAACTTATTGCACGCCAGGCATTGTGTTTAGCCTAGCTTACATAGATCTCTTCATTTAGTTATCACAGCAATATGAAATAGTACTGTCCATAATACCTTATTTGAACTCTAGAATAAAATCCTCTGCAAATTAAAATTTTGAAGTAATTAATTTAGCAGCAAAATCTGACCTGGACTGACATGAGCCTATTTTTAGTCTTGCACCCAAAGTGCAATTATTTTTTAGATTAAATAATAAAAACAGCTACCTTTTCTTTTCCCAAATGAATGTACATTTCAGTTCTACTATATTTCAAAGGTACTAAAATCTCTGTATTTTCTAAAGCCAAACTGTGTTCTAAGTTAGGTCAGATTTTGGTCACAAAAATAATGAGGATATGTGATTACCCTCTGTGGGGAAAATGGAATTTTCTGACTAGGATTCCCACCTGGTCTTAATATCGCCCAATGTGTATGTCATAAGATCATGTGTGAATACTTATGCGTCTTGCTATAGAAATCTTAATGTTTAATCATGAGGTATTTCTTAGACCCCACTGGAGTAATAATGCATTTTGCCATTCTAAAGAAGTCTCCAAACTCCAAAGTTCATCTTGTCTCCAGTGTTTCAGGTAAGGTAGGTTGGGCCTTTGAAAAGAGCTAATGTTAACTGAGAACTGGCCATGTGTCAGGCTTGGGTACACGTCTCTACTTAATTCATTTATCCTCACCATAATTCTCAAAGGCAAATACACATATCATCTTCCTGCTTTATAGTTTAGGCAACTGAGCTACAGAGTTCAAGGAACTGAAGGATACCAGGTAATAACTCTGAAACATAGGATTTAAACTCAGGCAATCTGGGTTCTGGGAAGCTTTTGCTTATTTTGCAATTGTTTATTATTATTATTGCCTCACACATATTGTTGCAATTGTTAACCTCAATTTATAAATGAAAATTCTAAAAATTAATGTTACATTATTTTATCCAAAACAATGCGTCTGTGTAATCTTGGGAAAGTTACTTAACCTCTCTGTGCCTCAACTTTACCTTCTATAAAATAGGGGTAATAATAATACACAACAATAGGCTTGTTTTAGGGATGAAGTAAGTTTTAAGCACTTTGAACAGTTTCTGACACACCTTATACAATCAGTACATGTTATTATTGTTGTTATATGTAGACCATGTGGATGCTGGTAAGGAGGTGGAGGGTATAATAAAAGTCAATCCTTATGCAAAGATTTGCTATAAAGGAGGTAAAAGAGATAATAATTTTTTAGGTATTAGAACCGTATTTTATTTTTGGTCCCTAGTCTTAGGTGTTCACTGGCTGCCCTATCTGTTGAATCAATGGCAGCTATTGCTTCAGAGTTAGAGTAGGGATGGAACAAAGAGGTCTTTAATTCCTCTTTGGTCTTCAAACTGACTTTCAAAAATCTATTCCAACTATTTAGTCATGAAGCAATGCTTTGTTAAAGAACAAGAGTGCTTTCCAAATTTCAAAAGCTTCTCTTTATAATGCAAAGCTTGGGCTTGCTTCACTCAGTTCCTATAGCATTGTATTACAAGAAGCCACAGCATAAAGAGAACAGAGACTATACTGCAAGGGAATTTTCCTCATCACAGAAAGGGGAATTCCCTTTCAGTAAGAAGAATAAGATTTGGAAACAGGCAAAAGAGACGTTGGGGAGTATAGATATGAGTTAGCTATTCGCTATGTGGGAATGCCGTAAGCTCCTTAACAAAGCGCTGTGCTAGTCTGGGCAGAAGAGGAATATCTGAGGAAATGGTTGAAGTCTGCCTCAAAGAATTCTGCTTACTGTGGTGTGGTGAGGAAAATCAGCTGATGGCTATTAGTCTCCCAAAAGGGTCATAGATTTGAGACAATCAGTAGAACAGAAAAGATATACTATAGTGACATTAGGATGTGGGGATGTGACAAGGTCCAGAGGTATCAACCTTGGACAACAGCAGATGATACCATGGAATAAGGCAAGACCAGTTGAACATGAGGAGACACTGGTACAGGCCCTCTGGGGAGGAGCAGGGAGAGGGGAACCTCCAGAGGTCAGCATGTGAACCAAAGGTGTCCCTGCACACCATCGTGCTGGCAGGACCCAGAGCCAGCTGTAGAGGAAAGGGAGTCCGAGAAGGCCAGTAAGAGGGGAGAGACAGCTGTGACTTCCTTTTTGCTGACTGATTTTTTTTCCCCCAAGTATTTAAAATCAAAAGAACATGAGTTAACTTTGTTTGGCCCATTGCATTTTTTCCTGCTAATAGAAGGAATAGGACTCCAGAAGATTTTTGAGATTAAATAATAAAAACAGCTACCTTTTCTTCTCCCAAATGAATGTACATTTCAATTCTATTATATTTCAAAGATACTAAAATCTCTGGATTTTCTAAAGCCAAACTGCATTCTAAGTTAAAGAACAAGTTAGGTCAGATTTTGGTCACAGGATATGTGATTGCCCTCTGTGGGGAAAATGGAGTTTTCTGACTAGGATTCTCACCTGGTCTGAATATGTATGTCATAAGATCATGTGTGAATTCATGGGATTGCTGGTCTAGAGCAGGGGTGGAGAGGAAGCCCCATTCTCTCCTCCACTCCATTTCTGGTACATAATTGGTCAGGCCCCCAACCTGTCACCAGGGACCTGCCCATGGAGCTCCTCCCAGTGTGTGGAGGGAGAGCTGAGCAGCCAGGTTTCAGAGCATGGAGCATGGCTGGAGAGAGAGAGAGAGCCTAGGGGCCGTGTGTGAGGGTGTCCAAAGCGTACTGAAGAGAGTGATTGGTATGAGCAAAGAGAGACTGGGCCACGGGTATTAACCCTTTGATTTTTATCTTCTTGCCATTGTCTTCCTTTGGTCTCAATTGGGTTCATAGAGAACTTGCACCAGATGGGGAACCCCCTCCTCCTGGAGCTACACCCTTCATCCATACACAATAGAAAACTGGAAAAAGTTTAGGAAATAATTATCTTAAGGTACTTGAGGGTTGGCAGTATAGTACAGCAGTCCTGGAGAGAAGAGAAACAAATGAGGTGAGCCCCACCTTTCCCAGGCTTTGTATACAAGGAATGTCCATGAAGAACAGGAAGGGGAGTTCAAACAAAGTTTGATTATGTCAATGAGCTGAGGGGAGAAAATCATCCTTTAGGGAAGCCAAGGCAACTAGACTTTGTGTAGCAGACTGCCTAAGAGGAGGGAGCTATGCAAAATCACTCCAGATATCTTCATAGGAGTCCCATTGAGTCTTTGGCTGAATATCAGTGTAGAAATACATCACTGGATGCGAACAATTTCAGAGGAAAGAACAATTATCAGGGAGCTGTAAGCTGAAACAATTCCCAGAGCTCACAAAGGTCTAGAATCATTCAAGTTCCCATAACCCAAAGTGAAGAGATGCTCACGAGTATATGGTACATTTAGTAGAGACCCAAGAGAAACCTCACCTTAAAAATGGGGCTAAACTGAGCATTAAAGGTAATCTAGACGCACTCTACATGATATGACAAAATGCAGACCTCAAAAGCATAAAACCATATGCAGCATACAACCCAAATTACAGCATATGTGAAGAAGCAGAAGCATGTGACCCATAATGGCTAGAAAAGTCAGTTGATAAAACATATCCAAAATGAAAAAGACAGTAAAATTAATTAACAGGCAATAACTTTTAAACCACACAAATCCAATACACACAGTGGAAAGTAACAGAAAATATCCTAAATGTAGTACAGAGAAAAAAAATGGAGTGAAAAAAGTAGCTATTAAAGACTTACGAGCCAGTAACAAATGAATTAACACATGTGCAATTAGAATTCCTGGGAAGGGAAGGAACTGAAAAAATATTTGGAGATGTAATGGCCAAAACTTATCTAAATTTGATTTAAAAAACTATAAGCCCACAGATCCAAAAGGGAAAATGAAGCACAAGTAAAATAAAGAAGTAAAACTACTCCAAGTTTCATTATAAGCAAACTGTTGAAAAGGTTTTAAAGAGGGAATCTTAAAAGCATCAAGACAACAAAGATACAGTGCATCCAGAGAAACAAATATAAAGATAATAGCAGATTTATCAGAAATTATGTAAATCCAAAGACAGTGGACTTGTTTTTCTAAAATACTGACAAAAAATGTTAACTTAAAATTCTATATCCAGCAAATACATCTTTCATAAATGATGGAAAGTAGAAATTGGCAAGTTATTGTATAACTTATAGGGAAATTAAAGAATCTAAAATTTCCTAATTATTTTTTTAAATAACAAAATTGGAGGCTTTACAGTATCTGATTTCAAGGTTTATAAAACTATAATAATCAAGGCAATATAGTAATGGCAAAGAATAGATATATAGATCAATGGAACAAAAACAATAATCCAGAGATAGACCAATGCTTAATATAATCAATTGATTTTTGGCAGCAGTGTCAAAAATTCAGTGGAGAAAGGATAGTATTATCAGTAAACTTTGCTAGAATAACTTGATATCTGTGTGGGCAATAGGATCTTAGCTCTTTCATTATACCAAACACAAAAAAATAATTTGCAGTACACCATATACCTAAACATGGAAGCTAAAACCATAAATCTTTTAGAAGAACGTATAAATGAAAATCTTATGAGTTTGGATTATGCAAAAGTTTCTTAGATAAGACATAATCATAGGCCATACATGAAAAATTTGTTAAATCGCACTTTATCAAAATAAAACTTTCACTTATCAAAAGACACTTAAGAAAATGAAAAGCAAGCCACAAAATAGGAGAAAATATCTGTAAAATATCTATCTGACAAAGGGTGAATATTCATGTACACAAAGAATATATACAGAATTATAAGTTCATAATAAGAAAACCACATCCCCATTAAGAAAAGAGCAAAAGAAAAAAATTTGGACAACTCATAAAAGAAGTACTTCATGGATAACAAGCTCATGAAAATATATCGCTAATCGGGAGGATAACGAAAATTAAAATCACCATTAAGCACCACTAGACACCCATTAAAATGACTTAAATTGAAAAGGCTGACAATTCCAAATGTTAGAGATGTAGAGGAGCTGGAATCCTCATATATTACTGGTGGGAATGTAAAATTCACATTCACTTTGGATAACAGTTTGGCAGTTTCACTTTGTATCCACCATGTCTGAAGAAATAATAATGTGTTGTGTGTGTGTGTGTGTGTGTGTGTGTGTGTTAAACACATGTAGATGTAAATTGTATGAAAATTATGGCTCAGTATTGCAGTGGTCTGGAATGGAACTGGCAAGGTCTCTGAGGTGTGCCTGTATCTCTAGTCCAATGCAACATGCACTAAAAGAAAATAATTCATCCAAAAAAGGCAGTGACAACAGACACGAAATTCAGGTAAACAAACATCGTTTTTCTTTCTCTTTATTCAGGAAAGGTAATCTCATTGACTCTACCCACCAAAAGAACATTACGTACTTTATCCTTCCCACAGAATGCTCATTTTTTTCTGCCTTCTTTTCAAAATGAACTTTTCACTTCCAATTTTCTTGAAAGTATAGCAAGACGTGACATTCTGAGCAATCACTGAGAAGAGTAAAGGAGAGCAGAATAGCTGTAATTAACTGTGTGTATATGTCAGACAGACTTATATTTCACTATGAATATTCCCTATGAAATCTTTCAAAGAAGCTAGTTATGCTGAGAGGTTTATCTATATGGCATTTGTCAAAAGAAAAAAACTATGCTGGGGTTCTTACTTGAAAAAATTATTTCCTAGGATAATGCAAGATTGTACACTTACCACAGGAAAAAAATGAGGGGAGTCTTGAAATAAATTGATCAAGTGCACCTCCCTTAAGCTGTAGGCCTCTTCCTGCAGCTCCCTCCTACCAGAACAACACAGAGCACATCCAAGAGGGTGTTAGTTTTTATCATTTCAATTCCAACACTAGCACTGGTCACTTAGGGAACATTAGTGGAAACAGAAAGTCTCCCTATCATGTGTGCTCTGCTATAGAAAAACCCATTGTGTTCCTAATCTTACAGTTCAAAATGATGCTACTATGGAAACTAAAATCTTTCTTGCTCTTATAAATCTTACTTAGAATATGTTCTTCATTTTGTTCTTCCTCAGCAACTTGTCACATACTGTTAACCTTAGTTTTTAGGGGGAGAAAAACAAAGTTTTGCAGTGTTCCTTTTTGCTTGTTTGTCCTTTTTGGCCCTGGGGCTCCTGGTTACAAATGTGGCCTTCAATCAAATTCAGCAGAAGAATTTGCATACATTTTGCAATGCTATTATAACTTCTGTGCTCTGGTATTTAGGACCCTCGAGGTCCTACCAATCCAATCTTGCAAGTCAGTCCCTTTGGTCCAGGTATTTCTGAGAAAGATGTCCATCCAGTTAGCCAGATAGTCCTTGGGCACAGGAACAAGGCTGTTACTCATTGGTTAGACCCTACCAGCTGTTTATAGCTGGCATCTGCTCTCACGTGTTATAGCTTCTCTTCTGACTGGGCAGTGACCACGCCATCTCAGCTGCCAAATATTTCTTAATACTCTGAATATAAGTCAATGGAAACCTTTATCGAATCCAGCTATCGAATCTTTCAACAGTAAAAGATACTTACCAGATCACTGAATTCATTAGCTCTGGGGTTAACTTCAAAGGAGCTTCATTAACAGCCTTGCACCATGACCCTACTACTTAAGAAATAAATAGCAATTCCTCCACATTCCTCTCTCGTCACCATCAAACCTTCCCAGAAGAGTGTTGGGCAACACTTGTATACATGTACAGCCTTTACCAGCTCACATTCTGTTCACTCACGCAGGCCCATTCCTCACCATTGCAACCTGTCTCCCACTAGCCTCTACTCTTATTGCTCCCCTGAAAGTGCTCTCGGGGAGGTCACCAGTGATCTCCAGACTGCTTACCCACTCGGCCCTTTTCTGTCTTTATGCCAGTTGATCTCTCTCAGTATATACCCCTAGTGACCATGTTCTCCTCCTTGGAACTCTCCTCCCACGTCTCCTGTGATATTCTCTCTTGATTTTTCTCATATCTCTCTTTCTCAACCTTATAAACTTCCTCTTTCTCCTCAAACTCCTAAAACATTGGTATCCCCCAGATCTTTGGACTGTCTATATCCTCACTGAGGGTGATCATGTTCATTTCTGCCTCTATATCCATATGCAGTATTGTAAATATGCAAAATTAAACTCAGCTTCTCTTTAAGTCTGGTGCTCTGTCTTCATCTCCTACTTTAGCAATGATACCACCAACCAGCCAGTCACCCAAACTAAAAATCTGGCAATTATTCCTGACCTCTAATTTCCCACTAAGCCCCAAATTCAATAGCTGAACAAATAATTCCAGTCTCTTTTGCCTTCTTAGTATGTCCTAAATCTTTCACACTCATTCCGTCTCCGCTGACAGAGCTTCAGTTCCATCCATAACACTTCTCCCATTTCTCCACCATGGAAATGTAGATCAGCTTCACAGCTGGTTTCTTTGTTTTCTCTTTTTTCTCCAGACTGATGTCAGAATGACCTCTCTGAAATAACTACACACGCACACACACACACACACACACACAACTTAGGACTTGCTTTTTCCTATAAACTTCCATAGTTCTCTGTGCATAGCATTATGCTAACACTTGTCATACCATTTTCTAAGATGCTGAGAGTTATTATCTATCAGCCAGTTGTGCACAGCTTCCATGTCTTAGTGAGCTTTACTGACAGCATGCCTAATATAGTAGGTGCTCACTTAACACTTGTTAAATGAATGAATTGGAACTGCTACTGATATTAAATGAGAAGAATTTAAGAAATGAAACGGGAAAGTTTGGAAAGGAATATAGAAAGCAGACTGCCTCTCTGGGACTTCCCAATGGAAGGAGGAGGAGAGAATGCAATATAAGGCTTCTTAACCTTTGTTGGACATTGCATCCTTTTGAGAATCTGATGAAAATTAAGAGCTTCCTCCACAGGAAAAAAATGCACCTATACACATTGCAAAAATTCTGCAAACAATTTCAGGTGTTCTTTCTACAGATGTACTAAGAATCCATAAATCCAAAGTGTCACAGGAAAACATGTGGGGTGGATTGGAGGTGGGTATATTTGGAAAGAGAATTTTCCCCAGAAAAAAGGAAAGTTTGCCTACCTCACACATTACACAAAACTATATATCAGATTCATGAAAGAGCTAAATAATTTTTTAAACTACAAAACATTAGGTAAAGTATTTTATAATCTTGAAGCAGATATAAAATCATTAAGCCATAAAAAGAAGGGACTGACAGATTTGACTACATAAACTTCTGAACAAAATAAGATACACAGATGAAGAAAAAAGACAAATGTCCAAGTATATAAAATACGTAAAATATATAAAATCTAAGTAATTTATATTCAGAAAATACATAAGGAGTGACTTAAGGAAATAAAATAAGCAACACAATAGAAAAAATGTACGACAGACAAGAACAGACATTTCATGGAAGAAATACAAATCATCAATGAGCACAGGAGAAAATGCTCAACTTTTACAAACCCAGGAAAAATAAATTAGAACAACTAAGTCATTCTTCATCTACCACATTGGCAAAAATTAACAAGATTGATAATATCCAGAGTTGCCAAGAATGTGGGAAAAATGGATGCTTTCATACACTGATGGTGAGAATGAAAGTCAGTGTTCTTTTACGAAGGTGATTTGCAAACATCTGTCCATATTGTAAAAGCCCATACATTCTACACAGAAACTCCACCAGTAAGCCTCTTGTCTAGAGAAATGTTCGCACCTGTGCATAAAGAAGCATAAACAAGGATATTCACTGCAGTATTATTTATAGTCAAGAAAGCTACATGTCCCCCTAAAGGAGAGCCACACTACAGTTTACAAGAACGCAGGTGGCATAGTTGTACTCTATAAGACATATTGTTAAATAACAAGCCAACGTGTATATATATATACTATCTCACCCCACTTGCTTTTTATAAAGACCTGCACGTTTGAATACATACATATACATAAGCATGAAAGCTCTACTACCCCAAGAAAACACCAAACAGGAGTTACCTTTGGGGATGGGGAGTAAAACTCAGGAGGGAGAAGATCAGAGGTTTACCTTTTATTCACTATTCTTTTAGATTGTCTGAACATTTTGCCTCCAGTATTTGTTAAGGAAAAATTTTAAGGTAAATGCTCCGTCACATTGCCCAAGTCCCACCCTCTGGCCTTTGGAATATCTCACAGTTTTGCCGAGTTTACACTGTTTACTGACACTTCATCTAATCTGCCCGTTGTATGGTAAAATAAACCAACTGCTTCTAGAAGAAAAAAAAAATTACGGCTCAGTGAGAGAGAGGAAAATAGAAGTACATTTTTAAAACTGATATAAGTGCATCAGTATACTACTGTTTGAAGGAAGGTTATGATCATTCAAAAATTACGGCTCCTAAGGATCAGGTCTAGGCCCCGGATGACGCCCCATCGCACACCCGCCCTGGTCCAACAGGCCTCGACTGGATCAGACCATCAGACCGGCGCAGACCGGCGCAGGCCGGTTCTGGGCAGCCAGCTGGGCATGCGCAAGCCTCGCTGCTCTCCCAGCCGGGAGGTCGGAGTCCTCCGGGAGGGAAAGCTGGATGTAGGCTCCCCACACGTGCCTCCCGGAGCACGGTCTCTGCGGCAGGCGGGAAGGCAGCCGGTCCTTCCCAATATCAGAAAGTAAGGAGGCGTCAGGCGGGAGACCGCCTGGATGGGAGCCTGCCTGTGAGTAAACACCCGGCACCCTCCATGCGGGACCCAGGCCGCTGCTCTCAACTGCCTGCGCCACGGAACCAAGGACGCCTACCGCCCACCACCCGAGCCCACCTGCCTTCGTGCCCACGTCCGGCCCACCGCCTTCCGTGGCCCCGGTGAGTCGCCTCCCAGGCCAGGGAGGAGGGGGTGGGAGCGGGGCGCAGAATCCGAGAGGTTTTGGGAGTGGCACAGTGACAGGGTTTTAATAAAAATTGGCCATTCTGAATGGTGTGAGCTGATATGATATCCCATTGTAGTTTTGATTTGCATTTCCCTGATGATTAGTGATGTGGAGTATCTTTTCATGTCTACTGTTGGCCATTTGTATTTATTCTTTGGAGAAATGTCTGTTCAGGTCCTCCACCCATTTTTTAAATTGGGTTATTTGTTGGGTGTTAAGTTCTTTATGTATCTTAGATGTTAACTTCTTAATAGATACATAATTTCCAAATACATTCTCCTATATAGGAGATTGCCTTTTCATTTTGCTGATGGTTTCCCTTGCAGGGCAGAAAGTTTTTAAGTTTGATGTAGTCCCACTTGTTTGTTTTTACTTCTGTTTCCCCTGCCCAGAGATAGATCCAGAAAGAAATTTCTCATGTTTATGTTCATTAGAGCCTTGCCTATGTTTTCTTCTAAGAGTTTTACGGTTTCATGTCTTGCATTGAGGTTTTAAATCCACTTAGAGTTTTCTTTTGTGTATGGTGTAAGAATGATCCATTTTCATTCTTTTTGCACAGTATTTTTTGCTGTCCAGTTTTCCCAGAAACGTTTATTGAAGAGAGTGTCTTTTTCCCATTGTGTAGTCTTGCCTCCTTTGGCAATGACAAATTGATCATACAGGCCTGGGTTTATTCCTGGGTTTTCTGTTTTATTCCATTGGTCTTGGTATTTGTTTTTGTTACCAGTATTACACTGTTCTGATTACTGTAGCCTTGTAGTACAGTTTAAGTCAGGGGGTGTGATATGTGCAGCATTGTTGTTCTTTCTCAAGATTGCTTTGGCTATTCAGGGTCTTTTGTGCTTCTATACAAATTTTAGGATTAGTTGCTCTAGTTCTGTGAAAAATGCCATTCACATTTTGATAGACATTTCTTTGAATCTGTAGATGGCTTTGGGCAGGATGGCTATTTTGAGAATACTAATTTTCCCTATCCATGAGCATGGAATAGTTTTCCTTTATCATGTCATCTTCAATTTCTTTCATTGATGTTTTATATTGATGTATGTATACGAATACAGGTCTTTCACCCCTTTGGTTATATTTAGTCCTGGGTATCTTACTCTTTTTAATTCAATTGTAAATCGGATTGTTTTCTTAATTTTTCTTTCTTCTATTTCATTATTTGTATATAGAAATGCAATGGATTTCTGTAATTGATTTTTGTATCCTGTGACTTTACTGAATTCATTTATTCTAATTTTTGGTGGAGTCTTTGGGGTTTTCTATATATAGTATCATGTCATCTGCAAATAGTGACAATATTACTTTCTTCTCACCAATTTGGATGCCTTTTCTTTCTTTTTCTGATTGCTTTGTCTAGAGGATTTCTGAGACTATGTTGAATGGAAGTGGTAAATGCAAGCATTTTTATGTTGTTCCTGATCTTAGAGGAAAAGCTTTTAGGTTTTTGCTATTGAATATAATGTTGGCTGTGGGTTTGTCACATCTGACAATACAAACATATGTCATATATGCTTTTATTTTGTTGTTTTGTTTTCATGAGTGGATGTTAAATTTTGTCAAATGCTTTTTCAGCATTTCTTGAGATTTTTCCCCTCTTTTTGTTAATATAGTATATTCCACTGATTGATTTTTGAATATTGCACCACCTCTTCATCCCTGGAATAAATCCTACTTGATGAGGTGGATGATCTTTTTAATGTATTTTTAAATTTCATTTGCTAATATTTTGTTGAAGATTTTTGCATCTGTGTTCATCAAGGATATTGGTCTTTAATTTTTTTGTTGTACTGTCTTTGCCTAGTTTTGGTACAAGGGTGGTGTTAGCTTTATAGAATGAATTTGAAAACTTTTCTTTCTCTTTAATGTTTTGGAATAGTTTGAGTAGGAGAGGTCAACTCCTGTTTAAATGTTTGGTAGAATTCAGCTGAGAAGGCATCTGGTCCTGGAGTTTGGCTTGATGATAGTTTTTTGATTTCCAATTCAATTTTAATACTAATTGTTCAAGTTTTCAGTTTGTTTCTGGTTCAGTCTTGAAAGAGTGTATGTTTCTAGGAATCCGTTTCTTCTAAATTGTCCAGTTTGTTGACATAATTTCCATAATACTGTTGTCTTTTAATCATTGTGTTTTTGTGGTGTCAGTTGTAGTTTCTTTTTCATTTCCGATTTTATTTATTTTGAGTTCGGTCTCTTTTTCTCTTGATGAGTCTAGCTAAAGATTTATCAGTTTTTATCTTTTCAAAGAACCAGGTCTTAGTTAACATTTATCTTTTCTATTGTATTTTAAGTGTATTGCATTTATTTCCACTCAGATCTATTATTTCCATATACGAATTAGGCTTTGCTGTTCTTTTTCTCGTTCCTTTAGGTGTCAGGTTAGATTGTTCATTTGAAATATTTGTTGATTCTTGAAGTAGGCTGTATTGCTATAAACTTCCCTGTTAGGACTGCGTTGCCTGCATCCACAGATTTTGAACCAATTTATTTCTATTTTCATTATTCTCCAAGTATTTCTTGATTTCTTCTTTGATTTCTTTTATGACACATTTGTTGTTTAGGCACACGCTATTCAGCCTCCGCATGTTTAAGTTTGTAACATATTTGTTCTCATGATTAATTTCCAGTTTCATACCTTTGCAGTTGGAAAAGATGCTGGATGTGTTTTCAGTCCTCTTAAATTTATTGAGATTTTCTTTTTGTCCTAACCTGATCTAATCTAGAGGATGTTCCACGTGTGCTTGAAAAGAATGTGCATTCTACTGCTTTTGGATGTAATGCTCTGAGTATACCTGTAAATTCCACTTGGTTTACTGTGTTATTCAAATCCATTGTTTCCTTACTGATTTTGTGTCTGGATGATCTATCCATTGATGTAAGTGGAGCGCTAAGTCTCCTATTATTATTATTATACTGTCAGTCTGCCCTTTCATGGCTGGTAATACTGTTTTACATATATTTAATGCTGCTGTGCTGGCTGTACAGAAATTTACAATTGTTATATCTTCTTGCTGGATTGTGCCCTGAATCATTATATATTGTCGTACCTTGCCTCCTGTTACAGTCTTTGTTTTAAAGTCTATTTTGTCTGATGTAAGTATTGCTACTCCAGCTTGGTTTTTTTTTTCATTCCTGTTTGTATGGAGTGCCTTTTTCCATCCCTTCAGTTTCAGTCTATGCGTCTTTAGGTCTAAAGTGAGTCTCTTGTAGGCAGCAAATAGGTGAGTGTTGTTATTTTATCCATTCACATACTGCTTTCTCTTTGATGTATTTGGTGCACAGTTGTTCTGAGCCTCTCTCTCAAATGCCATCATTTTTACCTTACTGCAAAGTTATTTTGGAATCAACTGAAATATTTCAAGGTTTCCAACAATGGTATTTAGGGCTCACAATTATAATTAGTAAGATAAAAATATTTATGCATAGTTTTATAGTCCCTTTCTCCTGTGATTATTTTAAAGAATGTAAAAAGTGTCAATGTAATTTTTCAAAGGAATATTTCAACTTTCAACATATCTGTCTTTTATGGTTTTAATGCCTAAAAAGGTATTCTTGACTCCAGAGGAATTTTGCTCTTTGGCTATTAGGAAGTGAATTATCCTACGTATATGTACTGACTTCAGCTCTTTTGAGAATCAGAGTAATAGTAATTATACTTTTCTTGAGTGCTTATCTGCTAATCCCTGGAATAATCACTTTACGTGCATTATCTTATTTAATTTTCACAGCTACCCCTTGAGATAGTTATTATCCCCATTTTTTAGGTGATGTAACTGAGGTTGAGGGATTAAGAGCACAGAGTTGATAAACAGCAAAACTGTGACTAATCCAAGCCTTCTGAATTCAGGTCCCAGCACTTGTGTGAGAATGTAAAATCCCCTTTAGGAGATAGCTTGCCAGCATTGTTTGTTTGCGTCTGTGGTCAGGGAGGAGTTCCTGCATGGACTGATACCAAGGTTGAGAATGGAAGAGAAAACCTGCTTTAGTGATTGAGGACCTGGGTGCTGGACACACAGTTCTGGGGCTGGTATCTCTGCTCTGTTACTTGTTACATCTCTCTATGCTTTAGTTTCTTGGTCTGTGTAATGGAGAATATATTATTACGTAAGTCTCTGAGCATGGGATGAGGTTATCCATGTAAAGTGGTTTGCACAATGCTGAGGAAGCGATAGGAACCCAAAAAAGGTTAGTTTAAGACACTGGTAAAATTTTCTGGAAAATGAGAAACTTAGCTATACATACACTGGATTGGTTAGAAAGGCAAGGGAATTCCTAGCCCACTGCCTATTTCTGCATATCCCACAATATCCCATGAGAAAATATCTGAATGGTCTTTTGGTGGCTATGGGTGAGAGAGGTTTCTTTCTGCTTTGGATAGCCCGGATGTCATTAAGCCTTGCTTCCAAGAAAATAAAGTACCAGTGAGTAGGTGTTTATGAAATGATAAAAGAAACTACATTAGACAGAATATATAAATCAGACTTGGTCCTAGCCCTCAATAAACCAAGGAAGGGACAAGCTAGCCATGGATGCTATAAACAGAGGTGTGCACAGGCATTGCACAAATGTACTCTTGGGGCTGAGGTCTGGGATTCTGGGTAGTAACTAAAAGGAAATACTTGAGGAAGGTGTTCTGGATGTTGATGATGAAATAGTTGTTATGTGCAACAGATGGGAATCATCTATTGTGGGAAGAAAAAGCTGTTCTCCGCGCATAGGATATTTATGGCAAAATGTCTGGAATATGCGTTGCAATGCAAGAAAAACAATGATCTTTTTTTTTTAACACAAATGTAGGTTGGCTAAAATATAAAATGAGATGAGAGTGGTTGGATGTAGTAGAAGCATAGGGTGAAGGTTGCTAAAGGATATGGTATGGAACCCCATATCCTTGCTATTCACAATACGGACGGTCTACCAGCAGCACTAGCTAGCATCTTCTGGCAGCTTGTTAGAACTGTAGACTCTGGGAATCCACTGCTTTCTTACTAAATCAAAATCTGAGTTTAATAAGAATTCCAGGTATTCATGCAAGCTTGAAAGACACTGCTCTAAATCAGTGGTTCTCAAGGGGTTCCAGACCAGCAGCATTAGCATCACCAGGGAACTTGTTGAAATTACAGATTCTCAGGCCTCATCCTACACTGACTGAATCAGAAACTGTCGTGTTGGAACCTAGTAATCTGTGTTTTAGAATCCTCCAAATGATTCTAATCCATGTTAAAGCTTGAGAACCATTGCCGTACATGATTCTTCTCATTGGGGAAGATGGAAACACATACTTGAACCCCACATGGGCTGTCAGGTGGGGAGTCTCAACTTTGTACAGTAGCATCACTTTTTAAAAATACTCATGGCAAGCCACAGGACACACCAATTTAATCAGAATCTCTAGGATGTGGATTTAAAATGGTCCAATTCTAATATACACCTTAGGTTGAAAGATGACTATTTTAAGTCATCATCAAATCCACTAGCCAGTGCTACCAAAAAGTGGGATTCTAGTGTCCTTTTGCTTTGTACTGACACAGTGGCCTGATGTGTTCTGAGTACTTGTTGGGAGATACGTCTCATGACTCTCTCATGCTTCTCACAGCTTGCTGGGTGTACCATGAATGCAAGGTCATCACTACTTTTGACCTGGACCGTTCTTAGGGCTTTCGTTTTCAGGGAGCACCTTGAGAAATGAAGTATGTTCTCTCTGAGACAAAGGGCAGGCTTGCTTACTTCTTGCTGTAAAATGGTGGGCTCTGCAACATCAGTGTTTTTCCTGGTAACACCACCTACTGTGTATGTGAGCACCCATCGGACCCCTCCTGCACATCACCATATTAGGACTCACAAAGCAAGGGAAGCAGATGCCCCTGCTGCTTCCTGGGATGAATAAAATGTCCTTTATTCCTGACTCAGGAGTCCCATATCTTCTACCATTGTTTATGAAGTAGGTTCAGGTGACCTTCCTAACTGGTAATTGGGTAAAATCTCACACCTGTAGTAATGCATACCAATCTAGTCCCAATACGCTGGTCTCTTCTGTTATACCTTGCTCTTTAGACAAGAGTTGAGTATTATGGAGACCTGGATTTGATACTCATAGATGATACTCATAGATTTCATTCTTGCCTATGTCTGTGATTCTTCCTGTGACATAGTGAGTTGTAAGAAATATATATTTGTTTGTTCTTATGACCAAATATATATTTTCCAGGTATATTTGGTCTTCATCCACAGTTCCTGAAAACACTAAAGAGTCTTAAAGGCGAAACAGGTGGTTTGTCATGTTAATGAGAGACTTTTAGACACCCACCCTAGGGCAGGGGCTGGAAGCTGAATCAGCCAATGGCCAATAATTCAGTCAATCATGACTAGGCAGCGAAGCCGTCACAGAACCCATGAGAGGAGCTCTCTCACTCTCTGTGCTCTGCTCGGTTGGATCCTGCTCCTTGGTCCGTGAGAGCTCCTATGCTTGAGGAACCAGAGCACCTCCACGTGCCACTGAGCCAGACCCCAAACTCCACAAGGATAGAAGCTCTTTTATTTGGGACCTTGCCTTATGTCTCTCTTCATCTGGCTGTTAACTTGTATCTTTTATGATATCCTTTATTAAGCTGGTAAATGTGTTTTCCTGAGTTTTGTGAGCCGCTCTAGCAAATTAATGGAACCTAAGGGGCAGGTTGTGGGAAACTCCACAGTCTGTAGCCAGTAGGCCAGAAGCACAGGGAACTTGCCTGGGGCTTGTGACCGGTGTCTGGAGTGGGGGGTGGAGGGCAGTCTTTTAGGACGGAGCCTTTAAACTGGGAATCTGGTGCTGTCTTCCAGGCAGATAGCATCAGAATTGAGTTAACTTATCCAACACCCTGCTGGTGTTCAAGAATTCCTTGGTGTAAATACATGTGGGAAGACCCCTTCCCACATACCCACACACACTGGAATTGGGTCTGGGTACCCAAATGAAGTTACACTGCTGTTACTGCTGTGTGTAATATTTTTAATGTTACACATATGTGCAGGGAAAAAATACACCATGACATTTGGTGTCAGAGATGTTGCACTCCCTTTTGTAGCTATTAGCTTCAATGCACTCAGGAATGGGCTCTCGTAATGGCAACCTTACTCCAGAGACTTTCTGGTTATCAGTATCTGCCTGTGGTATCTGCCAGTATCACTCTCTGGAGATGCTATCATCTTCCCCAGGGATACAGATAACATCAGTATCTGCTTATGAACCAGACCAACCTAGGCCCAAAAGAGGAGTAAAATTTACTGTGTTAAAAGCACATAAATCTTTTTGGTTGTAAATAATAATAATACACATTTGCATAACATGTTACAGCCAGGAAGGTATTTTCATAAAAATCATTTTATGTATTTGTATTTCATATTTAATAACCTTGCATGAAATAAACTCATTATTTATTGCTTTGAACAAATAAATGAATATACTCAAGAACTGAGAAATAGATGAAGGATAGGGAAAAGAAAATTCTGTTTGTGGACATAGGCATGTAACTTAACTCTCTGATAAAAAGTACTTTAATTATATTAACCATCTATGAGTAAAATTGTAATATTTCCAGAATCTCTCACCTGGCCTTAGTCCATCTCCATATCAGTAGGTGTTTCCATGGGGAGCTAGGGCATAGCTGGACCGGAGAGATTGGGTGGGGTCCCTTTTAGCAGTGGGTCGTGGGAGACACCAGAGAGCAGAAGTGGACAACGACTTGTAAGCAATACATGGGTTCCTTCCAATTTATTTATACCTTTGACTGATTTTGGTTTCAAAGGTAATTTGCCCCGGGCTGGGAGAGTATTTTCCCACCAGAGTTAGACCATCCTTTATCATCACCATCTTTGTAATTATAATCATCATCATCATCATTTGTATTAAGTGAATTCACATAGTATTTTGTTAGAATGGTTAATTTTCTTCCCCGTAAAGAGCTCCGCACTAAAACAGCAAAAGTATATTATCAAGTCAGTCAGCAGCCTTTATTATCTCTGTTAATTCACGTATGGCTTGTTTTATCCTCCTTTAGTGCCTTCCCGTCCTGTCTCTTTGAATTTGGACAGTTCATCCTTCCAATCACTTACTGAGAACACACATCCAGAAGGAATGAGGAGTGATTTGCAGTCTGAGGGCGGAATGACTGCTCTCCGTTCCTCCTTCCTCTCAGGGAGACACTGCCGGGCTTGCTTACTGTAACTTTTGGCCACTCCGCTAAATCACATCTGGGGTGGTTTCTTGATGCTTGGGGCTAAAGTAGGGAAATGAAAGGAGATTTGAGGAAATACGAATCTTCAGTCAGCCTTCTCTGTCATACAGCAATAAGAGGGTTTGAAGAGAATGGACAGGGTAAAGAGCACCTGACTTTTATAGGGTATCTCTCTGATTCATTCCTGCTTCTGCCCTTGGGTGAAATTGGGTATTGTAAAGGGGTACTACAATTACAGGATTACTGTTAATCATAAATACAGAGAGTAGAGAAGTTAAAAAATTTGATTAATAAACATTCTTAAGTCTCCCTTTATTGTCAGTACTAGAATTTTGCTTCCCACAAATAAGTTGAGGAAATATGCGAGATCTGCCCTCTGTTTTTTACAGAGCCGGGAGAAAAGCAGTGGTCACTGAATGGGCTCACAGGGAGGCCAGCTGGGAACCCTGTCATGAGCTGCGCAGTGTAGGAGGTTTGCTTCTATTCAGGAAAGAAAGACTGTGGCCCAGCATTTTCTATCCAGGAACACCTCACAGGTTTTCACATAAAAATGACAAAATCTTTAGCTATTTTCAGGCAATATGCTTTGCTGTTTTGTTGTTACATATAGAAAACAGCAAGACTTTATAGCACATACTGGGTGAGAAGCTCACTAAATTCTGTACAACTAAGAACAAACCTCAAGAGCTACAGAAATTACTTATGGGGAATCTTTACCAAAAACTGAAACTTAGAACAATGGCAGTTAAATAATCTAAGCATACTTGGTACTTATTTCAATTCCTGATTTAAACAACCACCACAAAATTCTAGGGAATCTCATGAAATATGAATAGTGTGGAATACAGAGGAAATTAATTTACAGTAAAACACCTGGGTGATAAAAAAAAATAAGTAAAAGCGATTCTTCGATTTAGAAAACGTTTTCTTATCCCCCACCTTAAGTTGAGAGTATAATAACTTGTTCCTTAGCTTGAAAGAATGGAAGGAATGGGCAGAAGTACACAATATTTTTTATAAGATTTTCGCCTGTACTTAATCATACTCTTGAAAACTTTATTATATATTTTTCTCACTCCATAGCTTGGATTCAGTCACTGTCAGTGTTTTAACACGGGAGACCAAGTAAAGAATTCCTTTTCAGTATTTTAGATAAAAGAATTGAGTGAAACCAGCTGATAATTTCAATGAAGATTTGTACCTATAATGGTCAGGAGTCATCCCCAACCCTCTCCTGAAAGTAGGTTTGGAGCCCGAAAAGGCTGTTCCTCCCTGGCTGTGCTGCTGCTTAGAGGTTTTCTCAGAGCAAGTTGTATCTGCCTGTGGTTGAAAGTCTGTTCTCATTATGCTAGTTATTCATATCATCTAATTGCTTTTTCAAGGGATCGATTTCACATGATATTGTGCCATCAGGATGTCTCTGTTTCAGATATTTTAAACACTTCTTATGTCCTCAATGCATAATAAAGCATGACTTCCTGTTCACTTTTGATAGTTTCTGACATATTTACTTTAGAACTCATAGTGATTCTAATAATTTTACTTAAATTTGTGTAAAACCCTTGTAACTTTTATAGGGAAAAGAAGGGTGATCAAAATATGATGCTCCATGTTAAAGTATGCTAACTGAAAAAAAGTTTGAATTAAAGATATTTACAGGACATCAAGATCATATTCACCAGCAAAGTGCTATGTTGTGTTTTAATTTTTAAAAAGTGACAAAGTAGAATTTTAGAATAAAAACTGAGAACTGATGTCTGAGGAAGAAGACACATTTTAAGTTTATATGTAGGAAATATATTCTAACATATGTGAAGAATATCTTTTTAATGTTTGATTTTTGGAGAGAAGACAACTTTATTCAATAATATAGTAAAAGACTGGAGAGAGAGGGACCAAAATATATTTGGTTTAAGCTTTTGCCTAAAGACATATTTGAGTATTCTATTATTTAATTTTAACGGGTAAACTTAAAAAAATGTGTAGCATCTCCATTAATACCTGTTTCATTCTAATAGCATGTTTTCACTATCAGTATTTGTTTTTCAGTATACTCTTAGTGAGTATCAAGTATGCACGGTTTGTGCTAGGTTTTCAATGAGATTGCTTCCAAAGATGAATATGACCAGATGCCTGTCCTCAGGAGAGAGAGAAAAATACATAAACTTTTAATTCTAGCTGTGTAACTCGAATAGCAAATCTCAAATTATTTTGATATCAGGACTTCTTTAGGACTCTCAAAAATTATTGAGGATCCCAGAGAACGTTTTTTTTAGTACTCCTTATGATGCCGGGGTTCTTGTTCGCAGAGTTGAAGAATGAACTTAGCAAACACTCAAGGTAGAAGAGTGAGGGAGAGACTTTTATTTAGAGATAAAGTGAGATGACAGAGCTCCTGGCTCACTCCAGGAGGGGACAAGAGAACCCATTGTTGTGCTTTGTCTCGGGATTTTATAGGCAGTTGAGGATTTTTGGGAACGTGATAAAGAGCTTAGGGGTGTGGACTTGTTGTCTTAGAATGTTCATCCTTGATGAGACATTAAGTGCCTTTTCTCATCAGTCCTCCAGGTAATTCTGCAAAATTAACATAAGAAATTTACTGCAGATTTCTTGCCCAGAATAGCAGCTTTTCTTGGTCTGGAAGCATATCAATCATCAATCAAGTCTGCCTGCCCTGCCCTCAAGGTGGGCTGAGTTATTGTGTGTTTGCTAAAGAGTTTAAAAGGCAACCTAAGAGGGAATCTTTCTTGCTTTTACTGTGCTGTTTATGGCTGGGCTTGCTTGCCACTGTTAGGTGCCTAGGTTGCAAATCACCTTATGAGGTCTAAAGGAGGAAAAACAGCATATAGGCCTGGGCCTTCTAGCATGCTAATGTGAATCTTACACATGATTACAAATGATTAGCATAATAAAAACGTGGGCTATGCTGAGATACTTTATCTGGGAAATACGAACTGATCTCACTTAAGAATGACTCTAGAGCTTAATGTTTAACACGGAGTTTTGGTAGTGGGTTTCTTTGCATGTAGTTACATTGCTCTGACTGTGATGGTCTTGCCTTGCCTATTCTGGGGGCGTCACTATACTCTGTCTAAGCCCACAGTCCCTGTCTCCCTTTTATCTATCAATATTTACCACATTGGATATGAAGCAAATTTAAAATACAAACATACAATAATAATACATTCCTTTAATGTCAGAATAATTTTATCTCATGACCTGTAAGCTTGGGAAAACTCTACTCTATGTACACTTGTGACAGCATAAGATTGATGAGGGAAGATAATATCTTATCACTATTAAGAAAATATTCTTGACTTTGTGAAACCTCTGAAAGAGTCTTTAGGAACCCCAGAGACCACACTCTTGCAGTCAGTGCAACAGAAAACAAAATGTTGGGAGTTACAGTGATGTGTAATTAAAATCCCATGAGGATACAGAAGGGGATAGGAATTTATATTAGCTATTGTTAAGAATTATTAATTAATACCACATTATCAATATTGTTCTCCATTGAGTCGAGATTACGATGAAAACCAAATAGAATAATTAACAATAGGAGTTTTTGCCAAGTAGCTCAGTTCATGAAACGACGGCATTCCCCTGCCACCTGGTGGCAGTGTATCCTAGTGAGGGATTGAAGAGGTTTGGAATGGTGCACAATTAAAATATATCCTAATTTAGATCTGGAATTTTTGAATGTGGACTCCACCCATCAAACATGGTACAATACACCTGTGTGGGTAAAACTGTAATATTTCCAGAATATCCCCAGTGTGGCCAGTGAAAAAGCCAGATGGCTCCTGGTGTATGACCGTAGACTACAGGGAATTGAATAAAGTCACACCCCCTTTGCATGCTGCCGTCCCCTCTATAGCAGACATTCTGGACACCCTCAGCCATGAGCTGGGAACATATCCTTATGTAGTAGAACTTGCTAATGCTTTCTTCTCTCTTGACATACCACAGGAAAGCCATGAATAGTTTGCCTTCATGTGGGAGGCTGGCAGTGGACATTCACTGTCCTTCCACAGGGGTACCTCCACAGTACCACCATCTGTCAGGGACTGGTAGCCCAGGACGTGGCCACATGGAAGAAACTGCAAACGGTGTGGCTGTATCACTACATTGATGATATTACGCTCACATATAATTCTGTATCAGATTTAGAAGGGGCAGTTTCTAGGCTATTGCAACATCTACAGGAAAAAGGATGGGCAGTAAACAGCCCCAAAGTTCAGGGACCTGGTTTGTCTGTAAAATTCTTGGGGGTTGTCTGGTCAGGTAAGACTAAAGTTATTCCTGAAGCAGTCATAGACAAGATCCAGGCTTTCCCCACCCCTGTCGCTGTTGCAGTCTTACAAGAGTTTTTAGGCCTTTGCGGCTACTGGAGAGTGTTTATCCCGCACTTGGCACAAATTCTGAAGCCCTTATACCGGTTGGTATGAAAGGGCATCCGGTGGGACTGGGATGAGACATGTGCAGCTGCTTTTACTGCTGCCAAGGAGGCAGTCAAGGCCGTGCAGGCCTTGAATGTGATGGACTCATCAAGGCCCTGTGAGCTAGATGTTCATGTAACCAAAGATGGTTATGGATGGGGTCTTTGGCCACAGCTTGATTGGACATGCTAACCTTTTGGTTTCTGGTCAATACTATGGAAAGGAGCAGAGGTCCAGTACAACTTTATAAGAGAAGCAACTGCCTGCTGTGTGCCATGCCTTGCTGGCTATGGAGCCCATCACTGGAACAGCTCTGACCAAGGTAATAAGTACCTATCCCATTGCAAGGTGGGTTCAAGACTGGAACCAAAGGCCACAGAGTGGCGTGGCACTGATGCCTACACTGGCCAAATGGGGCACATATTTACACCAGCACTGTGCCCTCTCTACCAGCCCCATTAAGTGGAGAACTCCAGTGCTTACTGGGGCCAGTGACCTATTCCAATGGAAAGCAGGAAGAACTTGCTTTTGAGCCATTGGTAGCTGAGAGTCCTTATCAGGAGGGAACAGCCCCTATACCTGAAGATGCTTGTTATACAGACAGCTCTGGTCGTGGGCATCCCCCAAAGTGGAGGGCTGTTGCTTTCCATTAAGACTGAGACCATATGGATGGAGGTTGGATAGGGGAAGAAGAGCCAGTGGGCTGAGTTATGGGCAGATGTGCCTCATGATCACCTAGGAGCCTTCCCCCATAGTCATCTGCACTGACAGATGGTCTGCCTATTGGGGCTTGACCTGTGGCTACCGACATGGTATCATGCCAACTGGATGGTCGGTTATTATTCCCTTTGGGGGCAAGAGTTGTGGCAAGACCTGTGGGCCTCTGGTCAGACTGAGACAGTTACCGCATATCATGTGACTGGCCGTTTGCCTTTGGCATTCCCAGGGAATGATGAATCAGACACATTGGCCCAGGCGCATTGACTAGAAGGAAAGCGTGCCTCTGATGTAGCCCAATGATTACGTCAGTGTTAGTTGCATGCAGGACAGAAGACAGTGTGGTCTGTAGCCCATCGCTGGAGCTTGCCATTGACCTTTGAAGAAGTCAGCAGAACCCGGAAGCAGTGCCTGGGTGCTCTGAGAAGAACTTGCACCGAGTCACACAGCATCATGGGACGATATTAAGGGGATCAATACCCCTTGTCAGGTGGCAGATAGGCTATATTGAGCCTCTGCCCATATCAGAAGGACATCGGTATGCCATGACTTGTGTGGACACGGCTACTGGACTATTGGTTGCTTTTCCTTCATGTCATGCAGATCAGCAAACCGCCAGGAGGGGCCTAGGGCGTCTCTTTGCAGCCTATGGCTGGCTGCAGGTGATTGAGAGTGATCTGGGCACCCACTTTACTGGACATGCATTACAAGGATGGATGCAGCAATTAGGAATAAAGTGGAAATTTCATGTACTATATAACCCTACTGGGGCAGGCATGATAGAGAGGGACAGTGGTTTGTTGAAATCTGGTGTGAAGTTGGACACCAATAGTCTATGGGGCTGATCAGTTTGCCTACGGACAGTACCACAGCATTTGAATAGGAAGCCCCGAAAAGGAGCCTTGAGCCCTGTGGACATGCTAACACATTTTGCTGCCTTTCCTGTACAATTGTATGTGCAAACCAAAGAAGAGATATTGAAGCCAGGATGTGGCCAGGAGAGCGACATCCTGCTGTCAACCCCTACTGAATTAAACCCCGGAGATACTGTTAAATGGACATGGCCCTGAACATTCCGAAACATGGACCAGCGATGGCTGGCCCACCTGGCACCTTGACAAAAAGGCCTGGAAGCTGGTCTCATGTGTGTTCAAGGAGTAACAGCAGAGTGGCCCACAAATATCAAGACAGTATTCTCAAAATGTCCAGGCAGTACTAGCATCATATGGGTAAGTTTTATTTGATCTTTATGGCCAGTGCATATACCTCCCATAGCCCTATATATTGACCCATCTGTAACTCCCACAGCGAGAGGGGTGAAAATCTGGTATACCAGACGAGAATGAGATTCCATTCCTGCCACTTTTTTATCACAGGACCACTCTCTTGCATGTATCCTACCTGATGGACAAGAATTTGCCTATGCTGGCGTCATTAAAACATGTGTCTTACTGCCCTTAAGGTTATTTTCTTCTACAGTCCCTGTGGCCTGGATGCGCCTCCTGGCTGCAGCTGCCACGTGACCATTGCTCTGAACCCTCTACCTCTTCAGCGACTGCCCGCCCATGGAATGGGGGAGCTGTGGACTTAATCTACATAGGACTTTGAACCTAGCTGAGTCCTCCAGCTTGAGGATTATCATGATTTTATTGCTGCTGCTTTTGTATGTCATTAGTCTGGTCATGATGGTCCAGTCCTCACTCAGGGACCACTGCAGAAGAGGGGAAACGAGTAGATTGTAAGGCAAGATTTCTGGAGGGGTGGCCTGTGGGTAAAATTGTAATATTTCCAGAATATCTTGCCTGGCTTTAGTGCATTTTCATATCAACAGGTGTTCCTCAGGGGTGGAGAGTCGTTCATCTCCATATCAATGGGTAATTACCTGGGCAACCAAGGGCTTATCTGAACCTGAGACCTTAGGGGCAAGTCTTGTTTACTTCTGCCTGAGCAGGAAAGAGAGGGCCGCGGACTGCAGTTTGTAAGCAGTGAAAAAGGTTTTAAACTTCATTTGTCCCTTTGACTGATTTTGCTTTTAGAGGTACATTGCCCCAGGATTTCCTCTCCCTAGAGTTACAACCTTGAACCTCTGAAACATGCCAACTTTCATTAACAGTTCATCAATGCAATAAAAGCAATTAGGTTAAAATACACCTATGTTTTAAAGAACTGATAATTAGGCAGGATTTTCATAGTGCTTTGAATATAGTTGGTGCTCTGTCCTTCAGGGTGGCAAAAAGAGGAGCTTGCTTTGTGTTTCTCTAATGCATTTTCTCACAGCCTATGAACAAAAGAGATGGGTGTACAACATTTAGGTTTTGTGGACTCAGTCTTGGAGAGTTGAGAATATGCCCTAGAAGAGATCAGGATAATGGGCTCATCGATCCATGCTCAGTTCTAACACGTGAGGAAGGCATGCTGCCCCAGCAAGCACAGTACATCGGCACACAGATAGCTGGACAGAGAATTAAGGGAGCAATGGAGGGCCAAACGAACTTTGAGCCTGAGAAATATGGTAGGGTGATATGGATTGACTCCTCAGGTTGCTCCCCTTTTTTGGTTTAAAACATTATGTTCTCTGTATTATATTTTTCAATAGGACGTTAAGAATAGATTTTATCCTTTTACTGAGGTAACTTTGAGCTTTTGTGAAACAGGAACTTGATAATTTAAGATTTTTATAAGCTTTTTGCAAGCCTCCCAATGTTTAGAAGTACAATCTAGCATGGTGAGTACATACTCATCAACCTGTGAGTCCATAATCAGCTTTACAAAGTACCTAAGCATGGATGGCTTTATGACAATACATTTCCCAATACTTCCTTATATAGTTTTTCCCCAAAATTGATGTGCCAGGAAACCACACTGAGTTCCCAAAACCCAAGTCCCACCTCATAAAGGATATGCAAATTCCTCATCCTCGTCTTACATCTTATTAAGGTGAATGGCCTGAATGGCAAATCAATCTAGGTGTCTATCAAAGGGGAAGGCTTTGTAATGATTAATCACAGCAGCGCGAATGTAGGGGGCTTGAGTCTTTTTAAAATTTATACATATTTCTGTTAAGGATAAAGCCTAGTGGTAAATCTGGTATATTTTCCTCTTAATAATGTGATGAGTTCAGATACGTGGTGTAGAGAGTAAGGGAGTAATATCAATTTTTCTTTAATCAAGTTTGCTTCTTTAGTCTCCTCTATTTCCAAAAATTCATGGCTACTGAGGAAGAGTACGCTGAGGAAAAAAGAAGGAGCATCAGTAACAAATATTAAATGCTTGCAAATGAACTTTTTTAAATGTTTAAGTAATGGAATTCCTTTTCCACTATTCTCAGTAATAATTCTCTAGTATTGGACAGCACCAAAGAACAGCTAAAGTATATAAAGTAGGAAAGTTTTTCTTAAAAATGTAATTCAGTATTTTCTGGAAATAGCAAACTTTAAAAAATATTTTGGGAAAAATCTCCAGATAAAACTTTAATGTGATCTCTTTCAAAGTCACTGTATATTTTTCACTAAAGTAATTAAAATCTTTTTTAAGTCATGTTGTTAAAGATTTATTCTAATTAACGTTAATCCTCATCTTACTCGATAATTAAAAAATATATTTTCTATGTCCTTTTGACAAAGGATAAAATATACTCCAGCTCTCACATCAGTTGCCACCTGAAGGAGGCCAGCACCAAGACCTAGCAGGGTAGGAGCAAGGGGTAAAACTACTCTTAGGTCTCATTGGCTGAACACAAGGGAAGGTAAAAGGGCCTTGCAGGTCAGCCCCCACAGCATGGAATAGTGCAAAAGGGTGAAATGAGGATCCAGAAGTGTTGGAAAATACCCAGAAACTGAGAAAATGATGGTGTATCATAATTTAGGTCCTTTAGAAAGTGTCTCCACAGGTAAAGATGAAAGACTCCTTGAGGAGCAATGCTCTGTAGTGCTGTACACAGTCGTGACTGCTTTTGTCCCAGATTATGTTTTGAAGGATGTTTGTGTAGCAGACAGCCTTAGAAGGTAGGAATGTCAGCACCCTGGTTGCAGAAGACAGATTTGTTTTCTGACCAAGATGGTAATGATAATACTTTCCTGTGGGGATGAGGTTTGACAGGTTTTGTACCAATGCCTTTAAAATAGCGAAAGTTCCCAAGCTCATGGTTTCTCAGCTATAACACAGATCTGCTGTGTGTGCAGTACCCCCATGTGAGCTGGTGAGCACGGGAAGCCAATGTAAACAGAGAGCTAACACTGCCTGCTGTGCTGTCAGTGATGTCGTCCTTTGTCTCTGACAGAGGAGCCTGGTGTCTTCTCTCAGCACGTGTGAAATTGTGGCAGTTCACTTAGGAGCTCACAAGCAGGGTAAAAAGTCAATCAAGCCTTCTACAGTTCTTGAGAAGCCTAACACTGTACTTGGGACGTGTAAGACTAGGGCAGTGAAAGTAGGGGGAAAGGACGGGTGAGGCTGAGAAACCTGTCTTGCTGTGCTGATTACCACACTGAATCACAGCAAGACACTAGCAGTCACAATTTCGTCGTCGTGTAGCAAAAAGAAAAGTACCTTTTGGGCTTTTCTGGAAGAATTAAAAGAGGAACTTCTACTCAGAGTAGCTCATAAACAGGAGAGAGAGAGAGGAGAGGTCGTCCTCTCCTCAGCCCCTCCCAGGGCCTCTTCCCACTGGCCCAGGCTTGCCTCTGTCGTCATCAGCCCTCCCAGCCCTCAGGGCTGTGCCCTTGGTGGCTCCTCAGAGAACCAGGCGCCAGGCCTGGGAGTACAGTGTTTCATCCAAATATGAAAGTAAAGGACTGACTTTGTGTAAATAAATTGGTGACCAAAACCAAATGGATGAGGTGGACAAGAGAATTTGAAGAAGGTACATATGATTTATATTTCAAAATAATGCATAAAAATACATCTGCAAGTCAAACAGGTCTTAATTTTTTTGCTTTCTATAAAATTGAATGGGAACCTAATTGAGTTTTCAGCTGTTTACTTGAAACAATAAAAAGGACCCCTTAGTAACACCTTATTAAGTGACTCTACTTTTTTGCTCATGAATCTGGAAGAGTTCAAAGAAATGGGTGTCAGTGTTTGCTATCTACTTATTTGTATGAATTAAGTTACTTAGTATTTCCAACTCTAAAAATAAAAAACTGGCATTTGTTCATGAGTAATCTTGTCTATTCATAAATAGTTGAACTAGTTGGGAAAAAGTAGCCATTTGTCTCATTAAGATTTATACTTCTAATAAAATTAAATGTTTAATGATTAGTTACCAAAATTTGTAACATGTTCATTCTATTACTTAGAAATTAATAATAGTTGTAATGATAACTCAACCCAGAAGAAAATTTAAAACATTTGAAGTCTTTTGGTCACTAGGAAGAAAACATTTCAAATTGCTTTGCATACTTCTGGTATAGAAGAGAATGACAAAATGATCAATTAAAGGCTTCCAATATAAAATATTTTATATTTTTGTAAAATTCCATGGCATGGAATTACATGGTCAAATAAAAAACCGAAATATGTTAATTTTTATCATTTAGCAACAGTGTATATCATGTATTTTGCGGGAATGGGTATCACATATTTATGATATTTAAACTCTATTAGACACTATTAAAGGAGCAAAGTAACTTTTATTCTCAATATTGGAGAAGTTCCATCTACTTAATGATCTGAGAAAATATTTTACGCCAACTAAAAATGTGTGAGGGAGTATATAGCTTTTTAAAAAAAATTTTAGGTGTAAGTGCATAAAATAGTTTGAAGATGTTTAGTCCACTAACCATGAAGGCCAAGTCAGATGTCATGTGAGTAAACCGCGGATAAGAGAGGTGAGAGATGTAGTCCAGTGTCACCTCAGTTATTCTGTGATAGAGGTGATAGAAGCTAAAATTACCTAATTTTTTAAATGCAAAAATGTTTTAAATTATAAATGTAAATATGTGTGCATAGTAAAGAGACAATAAAATAGACCACACACAAGATGTAATGCTACAAACTTTAGAATTATTGACTAATTTTACTTTTTTCTTTACATTCCTGTCTTTCACACATTTTCTAAAGTAAGCATGTGTAACTTAATAAGTTAAAGTACACGTGCATGCCATATTTCATCAGATCTAAGACACAACTGATTGGGAGACACCATTATCTTAGTATGTTCCAATAAGAAGAAATGCCATCCTTTGGAACTATGATATGATGTTAAATGCCATTCATTATAAAATAACTCAGAATTTCAGAAATGTTAGCATGTGAAAAAATTGGCCTTTTTGAATATATGAGTATAGCATATAGTATGTGTAAAATACAACTTTTTTCATATTCTGATGAAGTATAACTTACATATATTAACATCAGTTCTTGTTAATGTACAGTTCTGTGAATTTTGACAAAAGCAGAGAGTCATATAAGCAGCCACCTTGCCACCAAAAGCAGAAATGTACACCAAGATGTAAAACAGTTCGTTATCCTCTTGAATTTCTCCGTGCTCCTTTGTAGTCAGCCCCTCCCTGTACACCCAGGTCCTGGCAACTACCAATCTGTTGTACATACTATGGTTTTGCTTTTTCCCAAATGTCATATGAATGAAATAATGTGTAGCCTTTCGAGTCTAGCTTCTTCCACTTAGCATAATAAATTTGAGTTTATGTATATTCTTGAGTGTATCCAAGTTCATTTCTTTTTCTTGCTCTGTATATTCCATTGTGTTGGTGAAATACAATTGCTCAGTCATTCACCAGTAGAAAGACATTTAGGTTTGTTTATTTAGAGATCATGAATGAAGCTAGCTGCCGTTAACATTTATCTACAGCTTTTGTCCAAACATAGGTTTTATTTCACTTGGGTAAATCTGAGCAGTCTGGTTGCTGGGTAATATGCTGATTACATATTTAACACTATAAGAAACAGACAACCTCCTTTCCAAAATGGCTGCACCCTTTTTGCGTTCCTGCCAGCAGTGTATGAGAATTCCTGTTGCTCCACGTTCTTGCCAGTAGCGTTAGGTATTTTCAGGTTTTGTCGTTATTTCCATTTGGACAGTTTGGTGATAGCTCAAGGTGGTTTCTTAATGACTAATTAGGTACAACATCTGTTCATGTGCCTGTTTCCCATGTGTATATTTTCTTTTGTGAAATGTCTGTTCGAATCTTTTGACCATTAAGAAAGTGTGCATGTTTATCACTGAGTTTTGGGAACCCTTTATATGTTCTGGGTACACTTCTTTAATTAGATTGTGATTTGCATGTGCAGGAAGGTCCCACCTGCTGCTAACGGTGCTGTGCCAGGAGCAGCTCTGATCTAGCACAGTGCCTCTCAAACTCTCACATCCACAGAACCCCCTGGAGGGGACCCGGTAGGTTTGGGGTAGACCTGGGATTCTGCATTTCTAACCAGTGTCCAGAGATCTGATGCTTCTGTGAGCAGTTTGTGCAGGAAAGACCTCAAAAAAACACAGGATTCCAAGAAAGGATTACTCTTCAGCCGATACCGATGGATGAAAGATAAAGCATAGAGAATAATGGCATGAAGGGCAAAAAGAGAAAAATAATTGTACAGAGGGAATAATATAAGCAGAGATATAGAGAACTGAATCATGTCAGTTTAAAGGAAAAAGGCAATTAAAGGTGTTTAGAGTAGGCGGTGAGACTGTACAGGTAGGCCGAAATCACAACATAAGAGACATCTTTGGGCTTTTCCTTTGGAGGGGTTGGTGCACATTGAGATATTTTAATCAAGGGAGTAATGGGATTAGATTGTCAGTCTAGGTACATGTGTCTGGGAGCAGAATGAAGGAGAGACCATAGAAGAGAGTGGAGGCTGGAATACTGGTTATTGCAGTGTGCACTGAGAGATGAAGGGTGCTTGAATTAAGGCAAATATAATTGTGTGGAAAAAGAGGAGCCAGAGTAAGAGATGTTTCAGAACTATCAACATGCTGAAGTAAAAATCCAACGTAGGGGAGAGAGGAGGAGGAACTGGGTGGTGCCTTTCACCAGGATAAAGAATGTATGTTTCAGAACTAAGTTTTGTGCAGAAGATGATGAGGTTCATCAGCTATGGTAAGGCTGAGGGACTTATATATACATCTGCAAATGACTGAAAGGCATTTGTAAGAGTATGGAGAACAGAGTGACAAATGGATTGAAGACATAAACTTGGGAGTAATCTGATTCTTTTTAATTTTATTCTTTGTGGTAAGAATACTTAACATGAGATCTACCCTCTTTTAACAAATTTTTGAGTGTACAGTAATAGTTTTGTTAACTACAGGTAGTGTGTTGTACAGCACATCCCTAGAATTTATTCATCCTGCATAAGTAAAACTTTATACCCATTTAATAACAACTCCCCATTTTCCTTTCCTCCTAGCCCCTGCCAACCACCATTCTGTTGGGGTGATGTTTGTTTTTCTCGGTTCTTGTCCCTGCCACAACAAAGAATTGAAGGGCAGAGACACAGTAGTGAAGCAGAATGAAAGGTTTATTCGAATATACTGTAAGGGAGGAACCGGCTAGAGTCAAGGTATATAAAGGCAGGTTTACTTGCTTATCTAGAGAAGGACAGAGAGTAAAGACTTACACTTAAAATCTGGAAAGTGGAATGGAACAGCATAGTGTCGAAGGTATCACTGGCAGAGCGCAGAGACAAAGTGTAATAAGTTGAACAGTAAAAAGTCTTTTGAAAATACACACTCCATGGAAGGGCAGTGTGGGCAACCTCAGAGAGAAGAAGGTACACTTAAGGGCTTAGGGTTCTGTCTTGTAAGGCTTTCAAGAATGGGATACAGGTAAAGGGTCAGGGGGCATAGGCTTGTCAGGAGGTCTCATCTCATGATTCTCTCTGATGAGAGACACTATGTCATTGTCTATAACCCGTCCTCTAGGTAATTCTGTAGGACAAACCTTTGTTCCTTTCTAAGATAGTGGCTACTCCCAAGAATTTGAAACACATCAGTTAGAACTGTTTGTCTTGCCTTAAGATAAGTCTCTCCTGTTCTTATTATGCTCATCTCATCATGTTTTAGGAAAATTGCTCATAATGCTTGTCCCTCGTCTCTGTCATATTTCACCTGCATTAGCTAGAGGAAGTCTCAAGACCAGCACAGATTCAGAGCATGTGGAATGAACTCACATTGCAAAGGGCCTGAGTCCTTTCTAGCTCTCTGGCTTAATCTGCTTAACTCCCTGCGTTCTTGGTGGGCCCCACCCTCTTTTCATCCTGCTCATCTGTCTTTCTGCCTAACAATTCTACTTTCTGCTTCTGTGACTGACTATTTTAGACATCTCATATAAGTGGAATCACACAGTATTTGTCCTCCTTTGACTGGCTTATTTCACATTCATCAAAATTTTCTCCAGTTCATCCATGTTGTTGTATATGGCAGGACTTCTTTCTTGTTTTAAGGCTGAATAATATTCCATTGTATATATGTACCACATTTTCTTGACCATTCATTTGTTGATGGACATTTAGATTGTTCCTATAACCTGGCTATTGTGAAAAATACTACAGTGAACATGAAAGTGTAAATATTACATCAGGATCTGATTTCTTCTGGATACATGTCTAGAAGTGAAATTGCTGAATAATATGGCAGTTGTATTTACATTTTTTTGAGGAACCATCGTACAATTTTCCATGATGGCTGCACCATTTCACATTTCCTCCAACAGTGTACCAGGGTGCGTACTTCTCTACAAGATCTCCAACACTTGTTATTCTTTATCTTTTTGATAATGGCCATCCTAGTGGGTGTGACGTGTTATCTAATTGTGGTTTTAATTTGCATTTCCCTGGTGATTAATGACCTTCGAGCACCTTTTCTTGACCTGTTAGCCATTTTGTATGTCTTCTTTTGAGAAATGTCTATTGAAGTCCTTTGCCCATTCTTTCTTCAGGCTGTTTGCATTTTTGCTATTGAGTTGTAGGAGTGGAGCAACCTGGTTCTGAGTAGTAGCTGAATTGAAGTTTCTTGAGAATATCTCCAGGGAGTGCCAAATGGCAAAGAAAACAAACAGCCAAAGAGAGTATCAAAGAGACACTCACGTTTAGCAGATAGAAGGAGGAGGGAATCCAGGGAAGGAAAGTGAGATACCTCCCCCAATAGAGTAAACTATTGTAATTTGAAATGCAGCAAAGATTCACTATCAGACTGAAGGAGTTGATTTAAAATGATTTCTTTCAGTGTTTAACCAAATGTTTGATATTATTCAGTGGTGAAGCCATCTGGTTCAGGGGTTTTGTTCTTAGGTAGTTTTTTGATTACCAATTTCATTTTGTTCCTGGTAATTGGTCTGTTCAGAGTTCTCTTTCTTTCTAGGTCAGCCTTGGAAGATTGTATTTTTCTAGAAATCTGTTCATTTCTTTTAGGTTATCCAGTTTGTTATCATATAATTTTTCATAGTATTCTCTAATAATTCTTGTATTTCTGTGGTGTCCGTAGTGATTTTTTCATTCTCATTTCTATTTTTGTTTATGTGTGCAGGCTCTCTTTATCTCTTGATAAGTCTGGCTAGGGATTTATCTATTTTGTTTATTTTCTCAAAGAATCAACTCCTGCTTTCATTGATTCTTTCTATTGTTTTATTTTTCTTGATTTTATTTATTTGTGCTCTGATCCTTACTATGTCCCTCCTTCTAGTGACTTTGGGCCTCATTTGTTCTTCTTTTTCCAGTTTCATTAATTGTGAGTTTAGATTGTTCATATGGGATTGTTCTTCTTTCCTGAGGTAAGCCTGTATTGCAATATACTTTCCTCTTAGCATGGCCTTCACTGCATACCTCAGACTTTGCATTGTTGAATTATTGCTGTCATTTGTTTCTATATATTACTTGATCTTTGTTTTTTTTTTTTGGTCATTGATCCATTGATTATTTAGGAGCATGTTTAGCCTCCATGTGTTTGTGAGTTTTTTTTTCATTTTCTTTGCGTAATATATTTCTAGTTTCATGCCTCTGTGTTCTGAGAAGCTGGTTGGTACAACTTCAGTCTTTTTGAATTTACTGAGTTTCTTTTTGTGCGCTAGTATATGGTCTATTCTTGAAAATGTTCCATGTGCACTTGAGATGAATGTGTATCCTGTTGCTTTTGGATGGACTATTGTGTAGATATCCATTAGGTCCATCTGTTCTAGTATGTTGTTTAGTGCCTCTATCTCTTTGCTTACTTTGTTTCTGGTTGCTCTGTCCTTTGGATTGAGTGGTGTGTTGAAGTCTCCTAAAATGAATTCATTGCATTCTGTTTCCCCCTTCAATTCTGTTAGTATTTGTTTCACATATGTAGGTGATTCTGTTTTGGGAGCATAGATATTTATGATAGTTATATCCTCTGGCTGGACTGACCCTTTTATGATTATGTAATGTCCTTTGTCTCTTGTGACTTTCTTTGTTTTGAAGTCAATTTTGTCTGATAAAAGTACTGCAACTCCTGCTTTCTTCTCACTATTAGTTGCATGAAATATCTTTTTCCATCCCTTTACTTTCAGTCTGTGTACGTCTTTGGGTTTGAAGTGAGTCTCTTGTCGGCAGCATATAGATGGCTCTTGTTTTTTTTTGTCCATTCAGTAACTCTATGTCTTTTGATTGGTTCATTCAGACCATTTACATTGAGAGTGATTATCGATAGGTATGTACTTATTGCCATTGCCTGCTTTAGATGCATGGTTAATCAGAGGTTGAAGGGTAATTCCCTTACTATCTAACAGTCTAATTTTACTCACTTCATATTCTATTATAAACACAACCTAAAGGTTGTTTTTATTCCTCCTTTTTCTTCCTCCTTCATTCTTTGAATGTTTTGAATCATATTCTGTACTCTCTGTCTATCTCTTTGGTGACATCTATTTAGCCTTAGGAATACTTCCATCTATAGAAGTCCCTCCAAAATGCAGTGTAGAGGTGGTTTGTGGGAGGTAAATTCTCTCAGCTTTTGCTTATGTGAAGATTGCTTAATCCATCCTTCAAAGTTACATGATAACCTTGCCGGGTAGAGTATTCTTGTTTCAAGGCCCTTCTGGTTTATTGCATTAAATATGTCATGCCACCCCCTTCTAGCCTGTAAGGTTTCTGCTGAGAAGTCTGATGATATCCTGATGGGTTTTCCTTTGTATGTGATCTTTTTTCTCTCTCTGGCTGCTTTTAAAAGTCTGTCTTTATCATTGATCTTTGCCATTTTCCTTATTATATGTCTTGATGTTGTCTTCCTTGGGTCCCTTTTGTTGGGAGATCTGTGAACCGTCATGGCTTGAGAGACTATCTCCTTCCCCAGATTGGGGTAGTTTTCAGCAATTACGTCTTCAGTGACACTTTGTATCCTTTTTTCTCTCTTTTCTTCTTCTTCTTGTACCCGTATAATGTGACTATTGTTCCTTTTGGTTTGGTCACACAGTTCTCTCAATATTCTTTCATTTTTAGAGATTCTTTTTTCTCTCTGTTCCTCAGCTTCTTTGTATTCCTCTTCTCTTATTTCTATCCATTTACCTTCTCTTCTCCTACATCTCATCTGCTCTTAAATCCCTCCATTGTATTTCATTTCAGATATGGAATTTGTTATTGATTGAATCTCTGACTTAAATCCCTTCCTGAGTTCTTGAATATTTTTCTGTACCTCCATAAGCATGTTTATGATTTTTATTTTGAACTCTCTTTCAGGAAGATTGGTGAGTTCAGTTTCATTTAGCCCTTTTTTTGGGGTTTGTGAGATTTTGTTCCGAACCATGTTCTTTTGACGTTTCATATTTCTGTGTGGTGCCCACTATTGCCCAGAAGCTTCAGTCTCAGGAGATGCTCAGTCCCTAGAGTGAGGTTGGGGGTTGTAGGTGAGTGGAGCTGGCGCCTGAGGGGAGGAAAGAGCTATTTCCTGATTCCTGTCTGCAGTGACTGTCTCCAGTGTCAGGGCCAGTGGGCCAAGCACACAGGTGTAAGCCTTTGTGCTTGGCATCTCTAGCTTTTGTAGGTGGGGCTTCCGTCTGGCTGGCCTGACAGCGGAGCAGCGACTGCCCATTCGTGAGCCTGTGCTATCAGGCCAGGAAGAAGTCTCAGCAGGCTGCATTTCACAGTGGGGGGCCTCGGAGCTGAGTAGGCAGCCGGGGGGATGGGTCGCCTGCAGGTCCTCAAAGTTCCCAAGCATCTGGGTTGAGCGCACCCAGACAACCTTGTCCAGCTCTCCCCTCCCCCAAGCAGCAAGCTCCGTGCAAACCCTGACCCTTCAGCAGCCCTCTCACTGCTAGGAAGCCTCTCAGACTGCCTGCCTTTTCCTTGTCCCAGAGTGGCCGGGTGTGAATCCCGTCCTCCACAAATGGCCGGAATCTCAATCTCTTGAGCACTCCACCTGTCCCAGCTCCCCAACCTCCAGAGCACCACACAATATAGGTTTCTGCTCACAGAGCAGATCTCCAGGTCCAGGTGTTCAACAATTCCCAGTTTCCACCCCCTCCCCACTCCGTTTCTCTTCCTCCCGCTGGTGAGCTGGGGTGGGTGAAGGTCTTGGTTCCCGGCAGATCAAGGCTTTCATACCCCTGTTTTGTGAGGTGTGCCTTGTTTGTGAGGTGTGTATGCAGTCGTGTTCAGCTTTCTTTCTTCTTGCTCTTTTATGGTTAATTGTATTAATTAACCATATTTTTGTACCATTTGTGGTTTTGGGAAGAGTTCTCTGTCTCACCTCTCATGCCGCCATCTTGTATCCGGGTAGATATGTATTTATAATGGTTATATCTTCTTGTTGGACTGCCCCCTTTATCATTATGTAATGTCCTTCTTTATCTCTTGTTACTTTCTTTGTTTTGAAGTCCATTTTGTCTGATACAGGTACTGTAACACCTGCTTTTTTCTCCCTATTGTTTGCATGAAATATCTTGTTCCACCCCTTCCCTTTTACTCTGTGTATGTCTCTGGGTTTGAGGTGAGTCTCTTGTAAGGAGCATATAGATGGGTCTTGCTTTTTTATCCATTCAATGACTTAGCTGCCGTGGTCTGGGCGGCCCTGGGATAGCCTAGTGTATTGCAGCACTTCGCAGCCATGCTGGGTGTGTTCTCATGCAAGAATGGCGCCACTTTGTGCCTTCTTGACATTGCTTCGGCTTCAGCTGCCTGTGCCGTCTACCTGCATACCAGGAGCAGTCTCTGGAATAATCTCCTTAGCTTCTGTGGGCAGGGCGGCCCTCCACGTAGCCTAGTGCACTGCAGTGGGTGGCAGACACGCTGGGTGTGTTCTCCTGCGAGAATGGTGCCCCTTCGTGCCTTCTGGAACTTGCTCTGCCTTCCTCTGTCTGTCTCGGTTAGCTGCGTGCTGGGAGGAGACTCTGTGTGGTTCCTGTGGGGTGGGGCTGTTCTCCAGCTGCTCTGGAGCTGTGGCAGTCAGCCAGTTTGCTTGCAGCTCCGGCCTTTTTATTAGATGCTCAGTTCTTGCAGATGTAGATGTACTCTGGCTGTTGTACTGTATCTTCTGTTCTCTCTTTTAGGAATAGTTGTATCTGTTTATTTTCAAAAATACGTATGGTTTTGGGAGGAGATTTCCACCACCCTACTCACGCCACCATCTTGACCCCTGCTCCAGTAGCTGAGGTTTTAAAGCATGTCTGGCAGGACCTCAGCATCATGCTCCAGTTGCACCATTTATGAATCACTGTCACTGTCACTGTCACTGGCTGAGATGCAAGAAGACTGTTCTGTTGTCACTAATGAAAGGAAAAACAAATAGTTGTGTTAGTATAAGCAAATGCTCAGATACAAGACTAATCTAAACCCCTGATCAAATGTATTTTCCTAACAATTGACAAAAAGTAGTTGAATTACAGTAGACGTAAGAAACATCAAGATGTGAAAGGGTGTATGATACACGTTGCAGGTTCTGAATCTAAAAATTCTGCATTATAATACAAACTGCTGCTAGTTAGACATGATTAGCTAGGATCAAATAACTTTTAACATTTGTGTTAAGGCAAATTCCATTATTTTTCTTTTCATTTATATTTATAATTTAATCTACACAACAATCCTTGGATTTACACATAATTTTCCATACACATTGTGCAGACGAGGAAACTGAGACTGAGCTAGAATAACTGGCCAGAGATAACATAGCTGGTAAATGGAGGCACAGGAGTTTACACTATAAAGAAGTCAGACTTTGTGTCAGTGATGCTGCTTCTTTCCAGCCTGTGTCAAAGAGCACTGGAATCCTGTGGTGCCTCAAGGGCCACAGAGTAGAAAAAGGTGGGGGTGTTGTGGGGTGAATCAAACAGGCTGTGCTCTAGGCCCTTCACTCACTCCACTTTCAGCCAGAGTACATCTCTTATGATTATGTGTATAAGGGGTCCTGCTGCAAGCTTTGTTTGAAAGATTCCCAAACACTGAATCGTACCATGATGTCTCCTAATGCTGGTAGCGATCTGCACTAGCAACCTCTTGAAGTCAGGGACCCTGTCTTATCTTTTCTTTGATCTCACAATGGTGGGAAACCTCCCCTGAGCGTGTGCCTGCCTTTGGGAGGAGGAGCAGGTGGAAATCACTGCCTATGGGAAGTGTTGCTGCAGGCTCCAGAACAGCGCTGTCTGAGCATCTCCCATGATCCCTGGCAACCCTGCTCATCGTGTTCCTTACGAAAGCCAACTGAATTAATTATTCACAGTACCTGTAGCCTCACTGGTACCACCGTTCACTGAGCTCTTCCCCAGGAGGGAAGTGGCATCTTCACCAAATATCTTGTGGCAGTTTTCAATGAGAAATTCTACCAGAGATACCTGTAACACAAAAGGGCAAAGACAGGGTGCTCTTCTTCACATGGCAATGTTAGAAATCCCATCTCACATGTGAATCTTGGGTCTAACAAAAAATGAACAAGAATTCTGAGGAAAATTCGATAGTTGATTCTAAAGAACCAAGAATAATCCAGTTTTGTTTAAGAAATAAATGATACTTCCAAGACTACTTTGGCACAGATGTTAAAAAGGTTTCAATGTTTGAATGAAAGTTATGATTTCTACCCTAGCTTAGTAGGTCACATTTTTAAATCAATGCTTACATCTTTAAAGATAGATTAAATTGCAAGGAAGTCACATAGGATGCTTGGGTTGGAGATGTATATATAATCTCTTGCTAAGCTTTATTTCTTATGAAGAACTTTCCAGGTCTTTTGAGATGCAAATGATGTAAAACACCTTATTAAAATTTATGAAGCATCCAATAGGCCAAAACTTGTGAAATTCAGTTATTAAGTGTGGAAGAACCCTAAACTTGGGAAGCAGAGATCTCTGTGGGTTCTCTGTGATGGAAGATCAGCAGTTGGAGAGAAACCATGGCTGCCTGTCTGAGGGCAGTCCCTCCTCATGCACTGCTGCGCCTCATGCTTGCTGTCTGGCCGAGCTGGGGCAGAGCTATGATCTCTTGAGGCATGCTGTGACTCCATTAGGATGCTCCGGAGTGTTTTACTGCTTCCTCAGCATGTACCAAGTGAAAGGGTAGGCAAGCATTCTTGGGAATGACCCACTGCTGACAGAGGAAGGCCAATGTGTGTGGAACATAGTGCCCAACCATGTGGGATGTGCCACTAACAACCAGAGAGGTCCTGGGTGTTCCCGCCATTGTACAGTGAGGAAAGCGCCGCCTGGAAAGCGTGCCCACGGTTACAAGTCCTCAGCGAGCAGGCCAAGAGCTGAAAGTTGGCTTGTCAAACTCCAAAGCCCAGGAGTCACATCACATCACTCTTGTCTCTCTATTGTTTAGTCAGTGTAGCACTGACCCTCTTGGACAGAGAGAGAGAGAGAAGTGACTCAGCTCCTCTCCATTTCCCACTGTGCAGCCCACTGTCCTGTACACCACTAGATAAATGCCCGCCGACGGGCAGGGGGGCAATTAAAATGTGCACTTTTAAAAACTGGTCTGTCCGAATTACTAGCACATGTTTCAGATTCAAGGTGGTGACTCAGCCCCGCAGGACATAAAAATAAGAAATCTCCTTACCCTTTTCATCAAGTACATTCCTGCTTCTGTGCTGCAAGGGTTAGGTAGACAAAGAAGGCTCGGGGCTATATGCTGTGATAAGGCAAATGCGGTCATCTCGTTGTATGAAGAGTGCTGCTTGATGTTGTATAATACCTCGAAAAGACACTGCAAGAGCACAGCATTGGCTCTTGGCAGCTGGTCTAAAAGCCTAAAGACAGAAAAATGAAATTTTAAGTGAGGGAAGTCATTTGGATGTGGAAGTGGGAAACACAGAGGCCAGGAACAGAGCACTTTGTCCACCAAGTACGCAGCCCACTCTAGCAGAGCTCCAGGTGTGAATGCATACAGAAATGTTGGACTCAATTCAATTCCTGAACCAGGTAATAACTTCTCCGGTTAAATAAGTGCTTGGCCAAAGTGAGATCATACCACTGGCAAAGTTGTCCACTAGCATCTCTCGTAGACTTGTGGGTCTATTTCCTATCAGTTTCATACATTCAGAAGGTGTAAAATGGTCAAGGAAACCATACGAGTAAGCTTAGGGAAAAAGAGTTCAATGAGGGCAGTTAAGAGGTGCATGTATGTTTAAAATGGCCTTCTGGGTGTGATCAAATGAAAACCCTTCGGATTTCATAACTATTTTAGTGGTCAAAGCTGTAAATGAAAGGCATATTTTCCTAAGGGTATGTCATTTGTAGTTCTCAATGTGAGCCTAGTAGAGTAATTAATTGTTGCATCATTACCTCCGGGTGGCAGTTATTTTCTCATCCTCCCTCTTCCCTTGACAAGGAACAGCAAGCCATCTATCATACAGACTGGATGAAAAAAGACTTCCTTCGATGTTTTGAAGAAAATCCTTACAAAAATAAAGAATATTATTATTGCAGTCAATACATATTGGAAAAATTGCAGAGAAAAACCTTGAGTGGCAAACTTCAGTTCAGTGCCCGCTACCTTCAAAGCCACCCAAACCATGAACCAGGAGAGCTCGGTTCTGACTCTGCTCTGACTTGCACACCCAAAGCAGTACATTGGATTTTCACCACAATTTAGGAGCATAAAAACAGAGTCTAGGTTCTGTTGGCAATGAAGATAAAGCCCCTTGTAGCCTCTGGAAGTGACTTTTTGTGTACGTTTTAGCCAACTAGCACAAACTGACCAGGTCTGGTGATAAAACAATTCAGCCTCTTGAGAAGAAATACATGTACCCATCTTGCTTGTTTATTTGAGACAGTGCTTGCTCTGAATTCTAGCAAGTAAAGTTTTTTAAGCAAAACATACACGCGCATGCTATTGCACAGATATTAAGAGAGAACCAGGCCTTCCGCCCGGAGGAATCTGTGCCCGTTGGGAGAAACCTGCTCTTTTAATAGTTCGATTCCTCCCTTTTGTAACCCTATAAAAGTCCAGTTCTGCAGCCTTATAAGCAGCAGATGTTGGAAATACAGCCAGATCCTCAATGCCTAGCTACCTGTTACCCTTTTCAGTCCCTGAGTAGCACATATATATATTCCCCCCAAAAGGGGAAGTGTCTCAAGATTTAGATACATCACAATTTCATGCCTCTGGGTTAGGGATAGGCAAATGTAAGTTTCCTAAGTGGAGGCCTGGAAATCTGGCACCACAGAAGGCTGATGAACAAGTGTTACCATTATACGTGTGAGCCTATTAACATTTACGAAGCTTTAAAGTTCTGCGCAAGCCTGAGGGCCTTACCAGCGTCACAGGGATACCTCGCTTCCACTGACTTCTCTTAGTTTTAGCTCAGTCAAAAAATGTCTGCAGGGAACCATCACAATTACAATCCAGTAAGTGTTCCCTCCTTCTAATGCTTACAGAGCCGCTCTTTGTGCCAGGTGCTCTTTTGAGTGCTGGCGATAGAGCAGTGAAGGAAAAGGGGAAGTCCCAGTCCTGTCATTGCTCCACTGAGTCACTGGCACACTGTCCCCACCCGGGACAGAGTTCTCAAAGCGTTTGCTGTGGAACCATCCCAGTATATTTGAAAGGAAGAAGCACGACAGTCCTGGCTGGCTCTGAGAGTCTAGCAGGGAGCACAAGGGCCCTAGCCTCGTGCCCCAAACGGCAGCTGTCATGGCATTTGTGTCCCCTCTCTCTCCTTTGACCCTGTGCTGCACAATCCACTGGTGGCCAGCTGTGCTGAAGCCAGAACGTGACCCGACTGTGCCAAGGGTATTTGTTGTTGCACCTCTCTTTTAAGACAGCTTAGGGGGAAAATGAGTGTGGCCCTGAGGAGATAGTCCTTTCTCGTTGAGGCCTATGTCTCCAGTTAGTTTCACATGGTATTATCAAGGCCAAAGTTGCAAAGTCTGATTCTCCACCAGGATCAGTCAACTTTAGGAAGAGAACACTTGAGGAATATCTAAGAACTGTACCTATGAGTGCCACCCTCTGGCTAGTTTGCGCGTAGAACAAAGCTGACTATTGCTAGAAAATGAAAGCATTTCCATGTGCGCACCCTGCAGAGAGCGGCAGCAACTTTTCTTGTCACATACCCAGTGTATATTATTGTGGTCCCTGTGGGGGTAGTCATCAACTCTACGTCGTTTCTAACTGTTGCTATTTATCATACAGTCTCATGGAGGACAAGGAAAGACCAAATGTAACTGACATTTATGTGATAATTTTCCTAACCTGTTTGCAGTCATTACTACCTTAACATGTTGTGGTTCAGAACTGCTAACAAGCTCTAAGATGGACTGATGATACCCTGTCTCGGCTCTCTTATTCTCCTTATAGACGTGTAACTGATACTTGTGATTTAGATGTGTCCCTTCACAATTGATCTACTTTTTGTGTAAACATACTGAACATTAAAATTTCCAGTCGAACTGTAGCTGCTGCACCCAGTTTTTACAAGTCATGTTTACCAGGCGAGGCATGTGGTGGGAGCTGATTTCCGTGGGACTGTGTCTGTGGCGGTGAGCTAAACAAATCAAGTTTTAACAGTGGATGCCAGAGGCGCTAAAGGTGAAAAGACACCCACATGCTGGAGTCAAAGCTACGTGACTCTGACAGTAAAAGGCATGAGGGTAACGGGAAGGAATCATGATGAAGCGACCAGAGATTTTGGTGGCTGCACTGAGCATTTTTTGATGCATTTTAAGTCTAATTTTGCATACTACGGCAAAGTAATACAGCCATCTCTGAAGATGAATATAAATTTTCCTTTGGAAACTTTCCCTCCTTAGAAGTATGGGCAGGAAGTCATCAAATTAGGACGGTTGTTCTGGTAAACATTTTGTGTATGTGTGGAGGTTGAAATTTATTATTTTGTTATAATTATCATGGTTATTTTGCATAGAGTGCTCAGGAGGTATGATGGGGAAGGTCGTGTGTGACATAAGAGGAAATTATATCTAAGCAGGCTTTTAACCATCAAAGTAGCTCTGTGAAATTTTGACTTTGTGTTTTATAGTTTTGCACAGTCTTAACCTATTATGTTTTTGATAGCTCCTAGGCCATCGTGATAGATGATACCAATCATACAACTTCAGAGTTAGGCTGTGTGTGAACACTGCTAGAAGTCTCCCTACCTTTAAGACTGCCACTATCACAAAGATGGATTCACTATTCCAGTTCACTTTCTTTCCGGAATTGAGCTTCTCCTTTAGTTCTCTGCCAGATTTCATATGGGTTGGTGTTCTGAACACTCCTTTCCTGAGAGGGCCTTTTTCATTGATAAAAGCAAGCATACTCTATAGGAAGAAAAGGAAAGACAGACATATGGCAGCTCGTCTCCAGAGTGTATGTGGACGCATTGTGGTAGTGGTGGTGGGACTAAATGTGGAATCGTTTTTCCATTTCTCTAAATACATTTCTACCCAACAGTCCACTCTACATTCGTATTCTGAAACACTTCAACCACTTATTTTAATCAGATTTTCCATTTCAGGGAATTTATGCTTTTTCATCAAAGTTGTCTGCTTCAAGGCCTTTGTGGAATCACCCTGTCCTCTTCCATTCATTCTTCATTAGTCCCTAATAGAGGTAGACGCTCTTCCCCACGTCTGTAAATCATTTTGCCATACTCATTTCCCATTTGTTTATTCCCTTTTGAGCAAGTATATACATACCCCATTCCCACTTCTTGTATTTCCTTCCCTCTTTTAAAATCAGGCCCCAATCCCTGGCCGCCTCCTCCGATTACATTCCGTTGTCAACAGTGTTTCTTTCCTGTGGCTGTATCTCCAGGGCCTCTGCTTGCAGTGTGGGAGATAATAGGGCTTGGAGTCACATAGTCCAAGGGCTCTAAAATCTGGTGTCCAGCCTATCTTCTATGTGACCTGGGGCACATACATACTCTGCTGACGCTCTTGGTGTGTGTCTTTGTGTGGATGATGATACTCACAGCTACGCCACCCCCTAAATTTGTGGGGAAGGATGCGAGGACCTGGGCAGTAGGTAGCATGATAAAGTCTTTCAATCTGGAATAAAATTGCCTGTATCTACTACAGCACTAGGAAATGTACTGGACACTCAGTGAATTCTAACAGCGTCAATCAGTGCACCATTGAAGACAACATAGGCCCAACTCAGTGGCTTTCACCTGACCTGGGCTGTTTGGGTGAAAGTGTGCATATTGGCCAGAGGATGAGTCTTTATGCTTAAGCACTTGACATGCACGTCAAATCCATGGGATGCAATTTTGAGTTGTATGATTGAGTCACTTGCTGAAGGAGACTTGGACTTACTGCAGAATTAAGGAAGGAGATGAAAAGGGAATATGAGGATGAGGAGGACTCTCAGAGATTCATACACACAAAACCCATTTTGACGGACCTGAGCAGGCGTGTGTGGGATTTCCTGAAACAAGTGCCATGGACAAGGGTACCTTTTCCTGTGGTATTTGCCTTATAACTCTGCAGTACCTAAGTCTGATTTGATTCTTTCATGTAATTTTAACAGTCTCTTAGCCAGAGCCAGGAGCTAACAATCTCTCCATTTGGGGATAGACTGGAGGAGAAGCCGTGGGCTCCCGAGCTCTCCTTCCTCAGGAGGGCTACGCAAGACTGCAGTGAGACCTACCAGAATGGGGTTGAGCAGCTTATCATCACCACAAATGTCCATCATAGAAATGCCGAAGAGCTGTCTTGGCTTTGCAGGTGTTTGAGGGGGGCAGGGCTGGTCCTGTGAAGTGCTGGAGTCTTGCCAACACGTCTGGTGTGGAATAGCATTCTTTTTAACTGTCTTCCAGCAGGAATCTAAGGAAGAAGTGGGATGATCATTACTGGCAGTTTAATTCACTTCACCTTATTTCCACCATTGCCATTGCATATCACATTTGTTTCAATGGGGAGAAGAGAAAGAAACTGAGTCACTGGCCATTTGGAATTTCCCACATTCTGAAATGGGCCAAGTGCATCCTTGTGGTGGTAATGCGTTCTTCTTACCCGTATCCTGCAAACCAGTAGTTAAGCCTCCAGGTTTGACTGGACTCAGGGTCCGTCCTTTCAGGGGCATCTACTGCCTGCTTCACTGCCTCACAAAGCACTCAACCTATAGCTGTACAAGTTTCTTGGTACTAACCATGTGCAGTGAATTTTGGTGTCAGAGCCCATTTTGAAAGCTAAGAAAATTTGGTATTCAAATGACGCAGAGTGTGGGCAATATCTACCTTCATAGGAAGTCTCCTGTGACTCTGAGATTTCCTGTTGGGCTTTCTATTTGACCAACGTCATGAACTTTCTCCTGTCAAAAGGATCTGCTCTTCCTGACACACCTGCTTGACCCCAGTCTTCCGCCGGCCTCCGGCCCTTTGCCCTATGGGGCCACAACCCTCAGGCAGCTCCATGGATGACTTTCGGCAGTCGAGGTCCTTGGCAAATAGTCTTTACATGCTGACTGTGTTATAAGATTCCAGGTGGCCAATTTTCTTGATACCCACCAAGCTGCCTAGGTATGATTTCTAATTACCCAACAGCTCAGGGCACTACTGACAAAGAGCTTAACAAACAAAGGGTGATGTTTCGAGCTTAACGTTCCCACTGCTCAGCTGTGGATGTTTTCCTAAGAAGGCACCTGAATGTTCACTTAAACCACCTGCTTACAAAACTGAATGCTTTAAAGAAGTCAGCAGTGGAGTTGAGTTGTGGAAAGATAAGCACGTGAGTAATATTTCACCAAATATCCCCAAACGCCCATCCACTTGGCTTTTCACGGATGTAGTGAGTGAGTGCCCTGCCACGTGCACCCACAGGGAGCAGTGCTTGTGACGCTGGGTCAGCGAGACCAGGATCAAGTAACCAAAAGGCTCCTGGTTTCCCACTTACTTGTGTAAGCTGCTCAAGAGTCTTTGAGCTTCAGTTTGCTCAACTTTAACATATATGAAGCTCCTTCTATCTTAATGGTGGACTAAATAATATGACGTACAGCTCGACACCAGTCGGGGCTCACTCGGCCTCAATAAAAGTAACTTCCTTCACTCTGAGGGCCTAAGGCAGCCTTGACACCCACAGCAGACCACCCCCATTCTCCACTTGCTCTTTCGGCTTCCAGAAGGTACGTGGTTGTGAAGGAATAATGCCCCCATTCTGCCTAGTTAAGGGTCTTTCTTCCTGCCCTGAGATGCACACCCCAACCGTTTTAAAGAGAGAGAAGGAAGAACACAAATACGTTTTTCAGTCCAGCAGGAGGATCCTGTGTGTCAACACGTATGCATCCTTATGCTACATGTGCATATGTAGGTTGAGTTGTATGTGACCTGGTTTCCCTACTTGAAACCTGGTTTTGTTATTTCTAGAACTATCTAAATGTAGTCCATTATCCAACTTCCTTCAGAAGAATCCTGTATCCCTTGATATACAAAGGTACATATTCCAGCTACTCTGTGAGCACAGACATAGAGCAAAGTAGACACTGAGCCCTGTACTTTCCAAAAAATAGTTTCAGGCTTAGCTGGACCTCTCGAAATGTATGTTAGTTGGTGTTAAGAGTTCATGTTTCCTCTGTGGCTAATAAAAAAAAATACACTATGGCCCTGAAAAATACTGGAATTATTAAGGAACCCCTAGGCTTTGTCATATGGTCCTGGCAAGATATGGGTTAGTGTTTCCTCATGCTCAAAGTAAGCTACGAATATTAAAAACTTAAAGTTTTGAACTTTGTGCTTATAGAGTAACAATCATAACAATAAAAAATACTTTAACTTTGAATTGTTCTGGCTCAAATGCTTCCCAAATTAATGGCACATTTTCTTCTGAAAACATCCTGAGATTTAGGCATATATATATATTTTTTAATCCACATTTCAGAGACAAGGAAACAGACTGAGAGTAACTGGCCCAAATAACATAGCTGGTAAATGGAGGCACATGAGCTTACACTCTGGAAACGCTGTTTGACTGTTTGACACAAAGTCAAGTCGGACTTTGTGTCAGTGATGCTGCTTCTTTCCAGCCTGTGTCAAAGAGCACTGGAATCCTGTGGTGCCTCAAGGGCCACAGAGTAGAAAAAGGCGGGGGTGTTGTGGGGTGAATCAAACAGGCTGTGCTCTAGGCCCTTCACTCACTCCACTTTCAGCCAGAGTACATCTCTTATGATTATGTGTATAAGGGGTCCTGCTGCAAGCTTTGTTTGAAAGATTCCCAAACACTGAATCGTACCATGATGTCTCCTAATGCTGGTAGCGATCTGCACTAGCAACCTCTTGAAGTCAGGGACCCTGTCTTATCTTTTCTTTGATCTCACAATGGTGGGAAACCTCCCCTGAGCGTGTGCCTGCCTTTGGGAGAAGGAGCAGGTGGAAATCACTGCCTATGGGAAGTGTTGCTGCAGGCTCCAGGACAGCGCTGTCTGAGCATCTCCCATGAACCCTGGCAACCCTGCTCACCGTGTTCCTTACCAAAGCCAAATGAATTAATTATTCACAGTACCTGTAGCCTCACTGGTACCACCGTTCACTGAGCTCTTCCCCAGGAGGGAAGTGGCATCTTCACCAAATATCTTGTGGCAGTTTTCAATGAGAAATTCTACCAGAGATATCTGTAACACAAAAGGGCAAAGACAGGGTGCTCTTCTTCACATGGCAATGTTAGAAATCCCATCTCACATGTGAATCTTGGGTCTAACAAAAAATGAACAAGAATTCTGAGGAAAATTCGATAGTTGATTCTAAAGAACCAAGAATAATCCAGTTTTGTTTAAGAAATAAATGATACTTCCAAGACTACTTTGGCACAGATGTTAAAAAGGTTTCAATGTTTGAATGAAAGTTATGATTTCTACCCTAGCTTAGTAGGTCACATTTTTAAATCAATGCTTACATCTTTAAAGATAGATTAAATTGCAAGGAAGTCACATAGGATGCTTGGGTTGGAGATGTATATATAATCTCTTGCTAAGCTTTATTTCTTATGAAGAACTTTCCAGGTCTTTTGAGATGCAAATGATGTAAAACACCTTGCTAAAATTTATGATGCAACCAAAAGACAAACATCTGTGAAATTCAGTTATTAAGTGTGGAAGAACCCTAAACTTGGGAAGCAGAGATCTCTGTGGATTCTCTGTGACGGAAGGTCAGCAGCTGGAGAGAAACCATGGCGGCTTGTCTGAGTATGATAAACGGCTGCCACTCCAGGTGCGTATAGGTCAAGCGTGCACTTTTAAAAACAGGTCTGTCTGTATTACCACCACACATTTCAGACTCAAGGTGGGGCCTCTGCCCCTCAGGGCATAAAAATAAGATATCTCCTTACCTTCTTTTTCATATTGTTTCCTAGATCTGTGTTGCAAGTACCAGGCAGATAAAGAAGGCTCGGGGCTATATACATCGATAAACCAAAAGCTGTCATCTCGTTGTATTTGGAGTGCTGCTGAATGTTGCGTAAAACTCCAAACAGACACCGCAAGAGAACAGCATTGGCTCTCGGCAGCTGGTCTAAAAGCCTAAAGACAGAAAAATGTACTTTTAAGTGAGGGAAGTTGTTTGGCTGAGGAAGTGGGAAACACAATGCCAAAAAACAGAGCGCTTTGTCCACCAAGTACGCAGCCCACTCTAGCAGAGCTCCGGGTGTGAATGTGTAGAGAAATGTTGGACTCAATTTAATTCCTGAACAGGGTAAGAACTTCCCCGGTTAAACAAGTGCCTGGCCAAAGTAAGGTCGTATCACTGGCACCCTGGTCCACTAGCATCTCTCATAGACCAGTGGGTCTCATTTCCTATCAGTATCATACTTTCAGAAGTTGTAAATTGGTCAAGGAGTCCGTACAAGTAATCTTAGGGAAAAAGAGAGTTTGATGAGGGCAGTTAAGATGTGCATGTATTAAACTGGCCCCCTGAGTGTGATCAAATGAAAACCCTTTGGCTTTGGTAAGATTTTAGTGGTCAAAGCTGTAAATGATAGGCCTGTTTTCCTTAGAGTATGTTGGTTGTAATTCTCAGTGTGAGCAGAGTAGAGTGATCAATTGTTGCATGGTTACCTCCGTGTTGCAGTTATTTTGTCATCCTCGCTCTCCCCTTGATCAGGAATGGCAAGCCATTTATCATACAGACTGGATGAAAAAAGACTTCCTTCGATAGTTTGAAGAAAATCCTTACAAAAATAAAGAATATTATTATTGCAGCCAATATGTATTGGAGAAATTGCAGAGAAAACCTTGAGTTGCTGACTTCAGTTCGGTGCCCGCTACCTTCATAGCCACCCAAACGTGACCCAGGAGAGCACAGCTCTGACTCTCCACTGACTTGCACACCCAAAAGCAGGGGCTTGGTTTGCCTCAATAAGTTAGGAGCATACAAGCAGCGTCTGGGCTCCGTTGGCAGTGAAGCCTCTGGAAGTGACTTTTTGCGTACGTGTCAGCCAACTAGCACAAACTGACCAGGTCTGGTGATAAAACAATTCACCTTCTTGAGAAGATATACATGTACCCATCTCGCTTGTTTATTTGAGACACAATACTTGCTCTGAATTCTACCAAGTAAAGTATTTGAAGCCAAACACACGGCAAATGCTATGGCACATATACTATGGGAGAACTTGGCCTTGTGACCTGAGGTATATGTGCCCCTTGGGAGAAAACTTCTGTTTTTATAACTTGATTCCTGTAACCCTATAAAAAGTGCAGTTCTGCAGACTTATAAGCTGCCAAAGTTGGAAATACAGCCAGATCCCCAATTCCTAGCTACCTGTTACCCTTTTCCATTCCTGAGTGGACCTCCCCCTAAAAAGGAAAGAGTCTCAGAATTTGAACAGATGACAATTGCAGGCTTCCGGGTTGGAGACAGGGAGATATAAGCTTCATAAATGGAGGCTTGGATATCTGTCACTACAGAAGGCTGATGAACAAGTGTTACCATGATACAAGTGAGCCTATGAACATTTATGAAGCTTTAATGTTCTGTGCAAGCCTGAAGGCCTTGCTAGCGTCACAGGCATACCTCGCTTCCACTGGGCTCACTAATAGCCCAGGACTTCTCTTAGTTTTTAGCTCAGTCAGGAAATGTTTGCAGGGAACCATCACAATTACAGTCCAGTAAGTGTTCCCTCCTTCTAATGCTTACAGAGCCGCTCTTTGTGCCAGGTGCTCTTTTGAGCCAGGAGGAAGCACAACAACCCTGGCTGGCTCTGGGAGTCCAGCAGGGAGCTGGAGGCCCCTAGCCTCGTGCCCCAAACTGCAGCTGTCATGGCATGTGTGTCTCTCTCTCTCCTTGATCCTGTTCTGCGCAATCTACCATTGGCCAGCTTTGCCGAAGGCATGTTGTGACCCGAGCTGGCTGTGCCAAGGGTATTTGTTGTTGCACCTCTCTTTTAAGACAGCTTAATGGCCAACTCCGTGTGGTCCTGAGGAGATAGTCCTTTCTCGTTGAGGCCTATGTCTCCAGTTAGTTTCACATGGTATTATCAAGGCCAAAGTTGCAAAGTCTGATTCTCCACCAGGATCAGGCAACTTTAGGAAGAGAACACTTGAGGAATGTCTAAGAACTGTACCTATGAGTGCCACCCTCTGGCTAGTTTGGGCTTAGAACAGAGGATTAGGCGAGAGCCTGCTGACTCTTGCTAGGAAATCAAAGCAGTTCCGTGTGTGCACCCTGCAGAGAGCAGCAGCAGCCTTGCTACTCACATACCCCGTGTATATTACTGTGGTCCCTGTGGGGGTAGTCGTCAACTCTGTGTCCTTTCTAACTGTTGCTATTTAGCATACAGTCTCATGGAGGACATGGAAAGACCAAATGTAACTGACATTCTGTGATAATTTTCATAACCTGGTTGCAGTTGGTTCAGAGCTGCTAACAAACTCTAAGACGGACTGATGAAATCCTGTCTCGGTTCCTTTATTCTCCTTATAGACATGTAACTGATACTTGTGATTTAACTGTGTCCCTTCACAATTGATCTATTTTTTGTATAAACTTATTGAACGTTCAAATTTCCAAACTTGGTGTAGGTGCTGCACCCACTTTTTACAAGTCATATTTACCAATGGAGGCATGTGGTGGGAGCTGATTCGCATGGGACTGTGACTGTGGCAGTGGGCTAAACAAATCAAGTTTTAACTGATTATGCCAAACTTTCTAAAGGTGAAAAGAGGCCCGTGTGCTGGAGTCACTCTATGCGACACTTGACAGTAAAAGGCATGAGAGTAACAGGGGAAGGAATGATGATGAAGTAAACAGAGGTTTTGGTGGCTACTGTCAGCATTTTTTGATGCTTTGTAAGGTAAATATTAGCATGCTATGGCAAAGTAATACAACCATCTCTGTATTTAATATAAATAGTCTTTTGGAAACTTTTCCTCTTTAGGAATATTGGCAGGAAGTCATCAAATTAGGATGCTTGTTTTGGTAAACATTTTGTATACATGCAGAGTTTGGAATTTATTATTACTTTGTTATTATTATCATGGTTATTTTGCATAGAGCGCTCAGGAGTGATGATGGGGAAGGTCGTGTGTGACATAAGAGGAAATTATATCTAAGCAGGCTTTTGATGATCAAAGTAGCTTCCTGAAATTTTGACTTTGTGCTTTAGTTTTGCACATGCTTAACCTATAATGTCTTTGATGGCTCCTTGGCCGTCATGATGGAGGATAGCAATCACACAGCTTCAGAGTTAGGCTGTGTGTGGACACTGCCAGAACTCTCCCTACCTTTAAGACGGCCGCTGCCACAAGGACGGATTCACCATCCCAGTTCACTTTTTTCCCGGATTTGAGCTTCTTCTTTAGGGCTCTGCAGGATTTCCTATTGGTCTCTGGCCTGAAGACGCCTTTTGTGAGCGGCCCTTTTTCATTGATAAAAGCAAGCATATCCTATAGCAAGAAAAGGAAAGAAAGACATACTGCAGCTCATCTCCACAGGGTATGTGGAGGCGTGGTGCTAGAGATGGAGGGCCTAAATGTAGAATTTTTTTTTCCATTTCTCTAAAAACATTTCTATCCAACAATTCCTTCTACATACATTCGTGTACTGAAATACTTTAAACACTTATTTTCATCAGATTTTCCTTTCCAGGGAATTTATGCTTTTTCATCAAATGTGTCTGCTTCAACGCCTTTGTGGAATCACCCTGTCCTCTTCCATTCATTCTTCATTAGTCCCTAATAGAGGTAGACACTCTTCCCCACATCTGTAAATCCTTTTGCCATTCTCATTCTGCATTTGTTTATTCCCTTTTGAGCAAGTATATGGATACCTCATTGCTACTTTTTCTATTTCCTTCCCTCCTTTAAAATCAGGCCCCAATTCCTCACCACCACCTCTGATTACATTCCATTGTCAACAGTCTTTCCTGTGGCCATATCTCCAGGGCTTCTGCTTGCAGTGTGGGAGATAATAGGGGTTGGAGTCACATAGTCCAAGGGCTCTAAAATCTAGTGTCCAGCCTATCTTCTGTGTGACGTGGGACACATACATACTGTGCTGACGCTCTTGGTGTGTGTCTTTGTGTGTGTGAAGTACAGAAGATGATAATCACAGCTACCCCAACCCCTTAATTTGTGGGGAAGAATGCGAGAACCATGGCAGTAGCTAGCGTGAGAAATTCTTTCAATGTAGAATAAAATTGCCTGTATTTACTATAGCGCTAGGAGACGTACTGGACACTCAGTGAATGCTAACACTGTCAACTCAATGCACCATTAAAGATAACGTAGGCTGAAGTCAGTGACTTTAACCTGATAGTTGCCATTTGGGTTAAAGTGTGCATGGCCAGAGGATGAGTCTTTACACTTAAGCACTTGACATGCAAGTCAATTCCATGGGATGCAATTTTGAGTTGTATGATTGAGTCACTTTAGCTGAAGGAGACTTGGACCTACTGCAGAATTTAAGGAAGGAGATGAAAAGGGAATATGAGGATGAGGAGGACTCTCAGAGATTCATACACACGAAACCCATTTTGACGGACCTGAGCAGGCATGTGTGAATTTCCCGAAACAAGTGCAATGGACAAGAGTACCTTCTCCTGTGGTATTTGCCTTATAACTCTGCAGTACCTAAGTCTGATTTGATTCTTTCATGTAATACTGAAAAAGCCTCTCAGCCAGAGGCATTTGGAGCTAGATTTGGAGGAGAAGCCTTGGGCTCCTGAGCTCTCCTTCCTCAGGAGGGCTACACAAGACTGCAGTGAGACCTACCAGAACGGGGTTGAGCAGCTTGTCGTCGTCACAAATGTCCATCATAGAAATGCCAAAGATCTGTCTTGGCTTTGCAGGTGGTGGTGCCGGGCTGGGGTTGTCCTGTGAAGCGCTGGAGCTCTTCCAACAGGCCAGGTGTGCGACAACACTCTTCTTAACTCTCTTCCAGCGTGAATCTAAGGAAGAAGTGGGATGATCATTACTGGCAGTTTAATTCACTTCACCTTATTTCCACCATTGCCATTGCACATCACATTTCTTCCAATATTGAGAAGAGAAAGAAATTGAGTCAGTGGCTGTTTAGAATTTCCCACATTCTGAAATTGGCCAGTTGCATCCTTGTGGTGCTAATGTGTTCTCCTTCGCCGTATTTTGCAACAAGTAGTTAAACCTCCAGGCCCGACAAGACTCAGGGTTAGTCCTTTCTGGGGCATCTACTGCCTGCTTCACTGTGTCATGAAGCACTCAACCTGTAGCTGTACAAGTTTCTTGTTACTAACCATGTGCAGTGAATTTCAGTGTCAGAGCCCATTTTGAAAGCTAAGAAAATTTGGTCTTCAAATGAGGCAGAGTGTGAGCATCATCTACCTTCATAGGAAGTCTCCTGTGACTCTGAGATTTCCTGTTGGGCTTTCTAAGTGACCAACCGTGGTCACTTTCTCTTGTTAAAAGGATCTGCCCTTCCTGACACCACCTGCTTGACCCCACTCTTCCGTCAGCCTCTGGCCCTTTGCTCTGTGGGGCCACAACCCTTAGGTAGTTCCATGGATGACTTTCTGCAGTCAGGGTCCTTGGCAAATAGTCATTACATGCTGCCTATATTACAAGACTGCAGGTGGCCAGTTGTCTTGATACCGCACCAGCTGCCTAGGCATGATTTCTAATTACCGAACAGCTCAGGACAATACTGACAAAGAGCTTTACAAAGAAAAGGTGACTGTTTTGAGTTTAAGGTTCCCATTGCTCAGCTGTGAATGTTTTTCTCATAAGGCACCCGAATGCTTGCTTAAACCACCTGCTTGCAAAACTGAATGCTTTAAAGAAGTCAACAGTGGAGTCGAGTTGTAGGAAGGATAAGCACATGAGTAACATTTCACCGAATATCCCCAAATTTCCATCCACTTGGCTTTTCACGGACGTAGTGAGTGAGTGCACTGCCACGTACACCCATAGGGAGCAGTGCTTGTGACACTGGGTCAGCGAGACCAGGATCAAGTAACCAAAAGGCTCCTGTTTTCCCACTTAGTTGGGTAAGCTACTCAAGAGTCTTTGAGCTTCAGTTTGCTGAGCTCTAACATAAATGAAGCTATTTGTATCTTACTGGTGGACTAAATAATATGACGTCCAGCTCAGCACCAGACATGGCTCACTGCAGCCTAGATAAAAGTAACTTCCTTCACTTTGAGGAACTAAGGCATCTTTGATACCCACCCCCATTCTCCACTTTCTCTTTTGGCTTCCAGAACGTACGTGGTTGTGAAGGAATAATGCCCCCACTCCGCCTGGTTAAGGGTCTTTCTTTCTGCCCTGAGATACGCACCCCAACCATTTTAACGGCAGAGAAGGAATGATGCAAGTACGTTCTTCAATCCAGCAGGAGGTTTCTGTGTGTCCACAGGTACACATGCTTACGCTACATGTGCATATGTAGGTTGAACTGTATGTGACCTGGTTTCCCTACTCGTAACGTGGTTTTCTTATTTCTAGAACTATGCGAATGTAGTCTGTTATTCATCTTTTGTAAAAACAATGCTGTATCCCTTGATACAAAGCTATATATTTCAGCTACTTTATGAGTACAAACATAAATTAGACACAGTGAGTCCTGTACTCTCTCAAAAGTTTTTTTCGTCTTAGCTGGAATATTTGTAATATAGGTTATTTGGTCTTACACTTCATGTTGCCTCTGTGGCTCCTAAAAATATATGCTTTGGCTATGAGTAATGGGAATGATGAAAGAAGGTAAATTTTAGGAATGTAGGATTTCTATATGGTCATGGCATGATGTGGTTTAGTGTTTCCTCATGGTGGAATTAAGGTATGAACACTTAAAAAACAAATTTTTGAATCATTGTTCTTATAGAATAACAATCATAATGTTAGAAATGCTCTAAGTAGAAATTCTTTTCTGGCTCAAACACGTCTCAAATTAATAGCATGGTGTGTTCTGAGAAGGACACATCATCGGGAGCATTTTGGCATGGCAGAGATAAAAATCGTTGAAGAAATCATAATAATAATAAGCCCCATCCGTAAATTTCTATCCAGTTGTAGCTTCCACATGCTGTGAAGCAGACATGAGTGATCTCATTGTGTGGGTAAAACTGAGAGTTCAATTTCACCTTATGTAAAGTCGGTAAGTCCTGTAATTCTTACTCCCCCTTAATTCTTTCATCCCAGGTCTCTCTAATCAGGCCATCATTTGATCACGTCTTGTGATGGCCTTTAGAAAACCATGTCATGGGAAAAATCCATTCCCCGGATATATGAAGCTCACACTCTAATAAGACAGAGTTGTGTTCATAACGTGATTCAATGTTGGAAATGCTCTGGAATTAAAGAGAAGGAAGAGACCGTCTACCTAGAGGAATGAAGGGGGAGAAAACCCCTCCTAGCAATGCGTTGGGTGCTTCCGTGTGGGAAGGGACCGGGCTCACCTCTCTGTTGGTTCCTGGCCAGGTGCCTGGGCTTCAGGATGAAAGAAAAGATAGAATCCTGCAGTTCCTGGGGCACGAACGTAGCAGGAAGAAGGCTCGTTTTAATTCCGTAAGGATGTTCATGCCCTGCGTGGAGAAAACCTAAATATAGATTCCGGCTGATGGTGGTGGGTAGGGTACAAACCTACCTACCTTACCATGAGCATGTGCACCATACTGGGGTGTGCTGCCATTCTCCTGGGCTTCTGGAGAAAGAATGCTGTGCCTCTGAGTCAGCATCATATTCCCTCACCTGGGGGACACCCTGCAGAAAGCAGGTGCCCAAGCAATAATTTAAAAAGAGAAAAACAAAGCTTAAACATGGTGCTTTGCTTGGAATACACAGCCCCATCAGGGAGGGCCGTGCACCGTGTTGGCTTGTGCTGTGCTTCGATCTGAGACTATTTAACGCATCCTAGTTTCTGTCTTGACACTAACTAGGTGTGTAAGGCTCAGGCAGATTGCCCCTTGGAACCTTACATACATGCTTTCAAGCACTTGCTTATAAGGATCAAAGTAAATATAGTAATCATTGGTAGTTAATACATTTTAAATAATCGTATATGTTAAGAATTGTTATGATCACTGTTCTCTCACTCAAGGTGTCAGCTTAACAAAGAGAATTTCCATTTGCTTTTGTCAGTTCTAAACCCAGGGCTACTCAAGAGCAGCAGGGAGCCTTTATGCTTCCCTCCCACTGTCCCCCTGCCCCTAGGAGGCTCCCGCCAATGGTCAGATGGAAGGATGCACACTGTGTTGGTCACCCAAAAGCAGAGTGCAAAACATTTGTTTACAGAGTGGGAAACTGCACCCAAAATCGTGGGGAGTTGCCACGCCCAGAAATTTGTTTTGCTCTTTCATGCTTTAAATTGCTTCCTCTCCATAGAAAACTCAGAACTCTGGGCTCATGACCTGGCTTTCATTTTTCCAGGATAGAATGAAAGTTCCCTTTCTTTCAGCTCACATGTATTATTGAATGTAACTTGAGGAGCTCTTGTTTTCCTTTTCATCTGGTGCACATGCAATGTCAGTACCGTGTTTAGCACAACAATCACAGCGACTTCCATCTTTTAAGGCAAAAGAAGCTTCTGTGACAGCAATAAAATACAATGAAATCACAAGTATAGCCAGGAGTTAGTTCACAATTGAGAATTTACAGCATGCTAAGAAGAGTATTCAGACCAGCTGCTAAGGGATCGTCAAGATTGGGCAGTCTCTTCACATTTTTAGAGCCAGCTGTGGTACATGATGTTCTAAGCATAAAAGTTACCATCTATATTGTTTTATCTAAGTTGATGCATTTTATTAAAATAAATATACCTAGGGTTTTGATGTTTTTCACTTTATTGCTGGCCTATTATTAATTTAAAAAAACCATGAAGCAGGTGGGCACACCGTCCTCAGCTATGCACTTGGTGACTCTGTATTCTAAGATGGGGGATATCTGTTTCATGGAGAAAACTTGGTTCTTTAGATTTTTCCAGATCACTTGAAAATATTCTTCAGATCATTGGAGAAAGAGTAATAGCCAATGGATTGTCGGAAGGATTAAAAATTAATAATTATGTAAGAGGAAATGCTCTAAGGTTTCTAGCAAGAATCGTTGTCACCATTACTCTGTTGCAAGGTCTCTCTCAGATCCTGTGCAGGTGTTCATTTTAATCTATTTCCATTTCCACACTGATCAGATGTGCTGATCCAAGAATTATTATTTTGAGCTGACTTGTAATAACTATTTTAGGAGAGGTGTAAGCTCTGTATCAATAACCTTGAGAACAATACTGGTAAACTCAGCCTGAGAGACGGCAAAGTACATGTGGCTCAGTCAGTAAAGACTTGAGGAATCTAAATGTGATCATCTCATTTTCTTTGGGACACTGAGAAAAATTCTGGGCCCAGAGCAGACGATAAATAAATATTTGGATTTGGTTTCAGAGACATGATTAGATTTTGGAAGGATCTCACAAATTAGAGGCTATTTAAGAGGAAATGGGACAGAAGAATACTTGAATATTAACCATATCAATGAACACTCTATGAGACTTTCACTTTTAAGGGTATTTAAACTTAAGACCAAAGAGCCATGAACTTGAGGTTTTAGAGTGAGAATTTTGAGCCCCATCAACCCCATCTTAGATTTTCCCTGACACTTACCAATGAGTGGATATGGTGTCTTTTCCTTGTCAGAACTGACCCAAAGCTGGTAATCTTTCTCAGAGCCCTTGGAGACAAAAAGAACTATGTTTCACAATAAATCTTTCATAGTAGTACTTGAAGAACACATTTCCTTAGCATTTCTTTGTTTGCAAAAAGAAAGAATTGAGTCCAGTATAAATTCTATTTATTTGTTCCATGGTGGGTAGCTGCAGTTTTTGAGTTAATGCTGACTTGAGTCACCTTTTGTGGCCCAGTGACCATCGCAGAGTCTTGTCCCTTTGATAAAGGCCAGGGATGTATGGCACCACAAGGCAATCAGTCCCTCACTTTGTGGGTGTTCCGTGGCCTAGGCCCCTTTCACTAAGGAGGAAAAGGCTAATCTCAAGAGTCCTGCCTCGTGTTGTCTCCAGACTCCTTGGGGAATGTTGGTTTTTGCCTTCAGATGTCCCTGCCCAGACAAGAACGTCCTCCAGAAAGCCACACATCCTGCCATGATTATTCCTGAGCAAAGTAAAACCTGAAAGGTCTCATTAGCTCAGCAACCCTGAGCAGAAGGAGACAAATGCCCAAGAGGCCTTGAGCAGATGGCAGCGTGAAGTCAGCCCACCGGCTTTGGTGTGGACAAGCCCCACTCTTGGGACATGGACTCTAACTTAGAGCACAGGTCAGATTCAGAAAACAGTTAGTCCCTGCGGTAACACCAGCGTTCCCACTTGAAACAAGCAAGTGTAAATTATAAAGACTGCTGGACTCTTTCAAAGAATCCTTCAGGAGACGATGAAGCAAAAAATGTTTGAAGTGGAGTTGATGATAGTTATTATGCTTGCCTGTACTCCTGATTAAAATCATGGCCTTGCCCAGATGAAGAAGGGTCCCAAGCATGGAAGCAATCTGTCTGTCTATCTGTCTGTCTCTCCCTCTGTCTCTCTCTCTCTCTCTCTCTCTCTCTCTCTCTCTCTCTCTCACACACACACACACACACACACACACGCACACACAGCTAAATCTGCTCAAAATCGTTGCAAATAGGATTAAAGAGCCAATAAAAATCTTTAAAGGCAGGGATTGGAAACACAGTGTTGAAATCCTTTAAATAAAGCATGCATATATAGCCAAATAACCCTCAGTTTTTCATTAAAATAGAAATTTTTTCTTGCCTAGTTGAGCTTGATCACCTTAAGCAAAGGAAAATCACACACATAAAATGAAATGAGTTATATCATTACTCAGTCTCCCCAACTTCATCCCTGAAACGACCTGCTCTCTTCCAAGATTTATTTGTTATTCAGGGCATACATATCATACAGGTTAGAAATCAATATAATCTGTGTTTTATTCAATGCCTATATTCAATTTTATTTTAAGTGTATTAATAAATTCCATTTGTACAGAAATCCTTGATTTATTATGCAAATTCTAGTTGCCCAGAGTTTTTAAGGGGCTTTATTGTGCCATTGGGTCAAGCAAAACTTAAGTAACAATTTTGTAATTCTATCACAATAACAGGACGTTTCCCATTTACAAAGAATTTTATATAAGAAACTGTGCATTACAAATGCTTCCTGTAGCTCTGTCCATCGCATATCTCTTTCCCCAGTGTCAGCAGCTCACTCCAGCCCCATCAAAACATGAGGGATATGACATTTAAGGGAAAACAAGGTGAAAGTGATGTGTATACAGATGTCCCCAGATTGCGGTCTTATTCAAAACTCGCCTCCTGTACTTGTTCCTAAGAGGCATTAGGTATCTCATTCTCAGGACCTGCAGCAAGGGGCTGTAGCTTCTAGCCAGGTGATCTCTATTTCAGAACAACAAAACATGTCATTTGAGATGCATGTTTCTTAGACTGAGTCCTCGGGTGATGACCAAGGTAAACAGGGATGGGAGAGGAGGGATCGGGAAAGAAGATTCAGGAAGAGTAGCCTCGTAGAGGAAGAAATATTTAGAATCTTATGAATTGTCTTATATATTTTCTTTGTTTATATTATTTATAATAAATATGCAATGTGAGTAGCCCTCTAAAATTATAGCCCAATTTTATGCTATGACTTTTAATTTGCACAAAATTTAAATCGGGAATACAGGAATAGTACCCATGTATAGGCTAATAACATAGGTTTGCTACCTTCAATTTCTACATTTGGGGGACAAAATAAGACTTTGATATCTATAATAATCAGCTGTCTTAGGATGGGAACTGCATCACACACACACACACACACACACACACACACACACACACACACACACACACGAGCTTCCAAAATCAAAGTTGGTTTTTAAGTAAAAATAGCTTGCAGGTAACTTACAGTTATTCCTAGGACTGGTAGTGACATGTTGATTATGTCATTCACTGTGTCTGAATTTGTTATTCTTATAGTTATAGACTGTAAAAAAGAAGTAAGAAAATTGCCATGAATGAAAAAATTTAAACTAGGTGAATAAATAATTATTGGCAAATTATTATCCATATTCTAAAGTCAAAACTTGTTATCAGGCAATAACAAAATAAAGCACATGCAAAGCAAACCCTATTTACAGTTTGTTTCCATTCCTTTTTATAACATGAAGGTAGTAGGAAGCATTTCAGTAAAACGTGTATTTCTCTTAGAGGATTTGTGGCGCACAAAATGTAACAGCTTCATTAAGAAAGAGAAAGACTAAGAACTCTGAGAGGGCACGTGGGCTTGTCCTCAACATCTTCAGGTTGTGAACATAATGGAGGGGGGAACAGTTGAAAAAGGAGGAATTGGATGCTTTTCTTTCTTCCTGCGTTGTGTTTTTATAGTATGGCTTTGTTTCTTTGCAATTATATACTCAGCTTCCGTAAGAACAGAATAAAAACTGGCTATAAAAGACATAAAAAAATAGTGTACTTTCTCAGCGTCAGACATCATGAGTACTAAGATTTTCATTGTTGAAATCTGTTGAGACAAAACCAACGAGGATAGCAAATGAGACTGAAAATGTTAGAAATTGAAGTTCCGTTCTCAAACCTGCCAGTGAACAAGTTATTTTTACTAGCTTTCTATCATGTTTCACACTGAGAAACTGCTCATAAAAACAGAACAGTTTACAGAAAATTCCCTAAAAGGGATTAATAGGATACTGAGATATCTATCAATCTGAATTCCAAAAGATATTTTAAAATAAGACAATATGTAAGTAAGAACATTTACTATGTACAATATAACATTATAAGATAATCAGGCGATGAGGCAAGTGTCCTCTGATAAACACTGCTTAAAGAAGACAGACAGTGTAAGTGGACACTCATGGGCCTTAAAAATTAAGAACAAAGTTAAAAGAAAGCCTTTTCATCTATTAAATTTTTCTTTTCGTTGTATTTTTTTTCTTTTTGAATTCAATTGCTTGATATGACACATGGCCCTGAAAAATTGTTTGATAATGGGACTTTTGTAAACAAAAGCATTCATGGATTTCAAATTACTTGTAGCACTAAGGATTATGAATATGTGTTTCAGAACCAGAAGTAGAGTTCACAGCACTATGCTAAATTTTATAGGAGTATTCAAACACTGTGTTTTAGCTTGAGACTTAACAGTTTTTTTTAAAAAACAGGCTTTTTAAAGTTTCTTTTTAAACTTTTGTAACAGTTCTATTTTTAAAGATGTCCAAAACCTCTTCAGTACAATTTAAAAAGTCTCCCATGACATTGCTTGTAAGGTAAAAAAGACAAACAAACAATCTGTTTTGAAATGCTGGTAATCACTCCCTAATTTATCTGGCCTGTAAGATAATGGTTTTTCACAGCATAAGGAACATACTGTGTTCAAAATAATAATTACAGGGTTGTATGTATGTCTTCCTGCATGTTGTCTCTTCTCCAAAATAGATAAATTCCAGTAGATAGTGCTCTTTGTATAAAAATAGCTTGAAAAAAAAAACCATTTTGTCAAACAATTTGAAAAACAGAGATATGACCTATTTTTCCGTTTTGACCTAAAGTGTTACATGATATATAAAGAACCAGAAAGATGTGATCAATTCTCAAGAGTTCAGGCCAACCTTGAAATGTCTGGATGTTCAAATTATTAGCCAAAACAACTATGATAATTATGTTCAATGATATCAATGAAAATATGCTAATAATTAAAAATATAGGAATCTCAGCATAGAAACTCAAAATAATTAAAAATGGAATGTTTTCATCAGTAAAATATTTGAAAGAAAAAGTTTATTGGTTGGGCTAAATTACAAAATGAAGATGACAAGTGGAAAATCAATGATTTGAGAATAGGTAATAGAAATGATCCAGTCTGAAAAAGAAAGAGAGAAACGAAGATTGAAAAAAATTAACAGAGCCTGAGAAATCTGTAGACAATATCAAAGGCTCTAATATACATGAATCTGTCAAGAGCATAAGTGAAATACAGACATTGTGAGATAAAAGAAACAAAGAAAAATTGTTGGTACAAGATGTTCTCAAGAAATGCTAAGGGAAGTTTCTCCAGGATGAAATGAAACAGTATTAGAGGGAATCTTGGGTCTTCGGGAATGAATGAAGAACATAAAAAATGTTTATTTTGTGTAAATTATGTGTAAATAAAGTTCATTTTTTAAAATTTCAAGGTGATTTTCCATGAAAAATTCTGACTGTAACCCACTGCCATGGTGGAAATCAAAGCAGGCAGAGACAAGACTGTGCTTTGCTACAGGAGAATTGTCTGGTCTCATATCCCTCAACTAATGCATCTATCTGGCACTCAGAAACAGCATGACTTTTGCTACTGTATGGGAAATAACTTTCTTAAACTATCTTTTACCACCACCTTAAAATACTATTTTGTATGATGTAGAGCTACTATAAAGTATAACCGAGTATTATAAAGTATAACAGTGTCATAGAAAATACACAGAATATTTTGTTCCACATTGTACATGTCTTTGCTATTGCGCTATAATTTCAGAAATCAAGCTATGCACGAATAACTGGGGCTAATGGTTTGATGTTTTTCCCAATAGCATAAAAAGAATGAAGTAGAAATATGCTGATCCGTTAAAAGTATCATCCTCTCAGCTCAATTCACTCCTGCCATTTCTCAGAATGGAAGACTTTCAGAACTCCTGTGCTTTTCACATACAAAATAAATGTAATACCTGGCCCTTGAGTGGATCCTGTATTGGAAAGATGACATTCTTGAGGTCAGCTGACAGAATGGGATCACGAACAGGTTAAACGTTAACTTTACTAAGGTGTTAACTGTACGGTGGTTATATAACAGAGTATCTTTATTCTTAGGATATACCTAATATTTAAGGATGAAGGGCTGTGGTGAACGTATGACCCTTAAACGTAGGTATACACATACACACACAGAGAGAAAGAGAGAAAATAAATCATAAAGCAAATGGAATAAAATGTTACTAAATAGATGAATCTAGGGAAAAGGCCTATGGGGTATTGTTTATACTATATTTTTGAAGCTTTTCTGTAAGATTACAATTACTATACATAAAACACCATAGGGAATAAAAACTATGGAAACAACCCAAACCTATCTGTTTGTAAGTAGTGGCAACTAGAAAAAAATGTTTAATTCTAATAGGAAAATAAAAAAATCACTTAGTTACAAGAAAGCACTATAATTGCTTTTTGAAAGATCTTGAGAAACTTTATGGACATTAATATGTCATGCTCTTTCCATGCTTAATCACTGTACCTATTATGGATTCCCCTTTCTTCATATCACCTAGAATTCACTTTTTATGTACACAAAAATACGTGTGCCCAACATGGTACTTTCTGAATACTCTCTCCTCCACTCTTCCTTTCTCCCTGCCATCCTCCCGCGCTCGCTCTGTCTCTCATTCTGCCTACATCAGAAACTTGAAATTTAATTGTTGGTCTTAAAAGCACTTACAGAGGCACAGTTCTTGATGTCCTCCGTGAAGATTTTGAGGGAAGTTCTTTTGGGCAGGTCCTTCTCTTTGGCTAGATTGATGTATCTATTCAAATTCAATAATAACCCAAAATAGTAGGATGAGTTACCTATTTGCTTATTTTCAAATCAATCTATGTTGTTAATATTTTCAATATACTTTATTTTTAAAAGCATATAAATAAACTCAGCAAAATAAAATTGTGGGTTGGAAGACAACATGCAGACATATTTCAAGAAGATAAGATTTGGCCCAGGAATTTTTCTGGTTTCCCTTGTCAAGTGGGATTTGGGCAGCAGATCCATCCTCAAGGCTTTCGCCTCTGTGAGGGGGCCTGGCACCTTCCTGGGTCAAAGGTGGGAAGTAGCAGTTGCTTTGAGACTCAGTAGTGTCGCCTGTACTTATGAAGACTTAACACGTTTTGAGATGAGTGTTAGCTCCAGGAATTAGGTTGGAGGGAAGGGGAAGGTGAGGATGAGAACCAGTACTTCCTCTGAAAGCAGCACAACCTGCATGGAAGTGAGAGAACACTACTTGCGGTAGCTTCCACAGTAAATCTAAACAAGACATTATTTGAGGACAGTTGAACAATTTCTGCTAAGGAGAGGGAGAAGAATTTGGGGGCGCTGCTCTGAAGGAGCATGGGTTAAAGATTTAAAATATGTATATTGACAAAATACCTTTGAAGGAAAGAGTACCATTTTTCCTTTAGTTCTGGAGATCTGCAATTTAAAAAAGTGGGAGAAAACATTAAATGACATAAAATACTTCGAGTGACATATTAAGATTGTCATTCCCTATAACCATAGCAGCAGCCATTAGTTAGTGATGTGGACGTATGTGTAAACTGTACTCTCCCTATAATTGGGCTTTTGATGGACCCTGCTCTTTCACAAGCAGTATTACAGTGAAGGGAAACAGATCCTAAAGTGGAAGAAAAGTTGGTTTGGAATCTAAACACTTCATTGCAACTCTGTGATGCAAGCTATACGATCACGGGCAAGTCACATCTTCTCTGAGCTTCAGTTTCCAGAATTGGAAATGGGTCAGTTATACCTCAGTGTTCCTGCAGCTGGTAGTGCTTTTCAAATGCAAAGATGATTACAGATGATACAGATTAAATTGTACTTAAGAAACTCGGCATTTGGATGGACTATCTTCACCCAGAAACAGAATATCCTTTTAGGGAAAACCCTCAATATTCTATATCTTTATACATATAGAAGATTGTAATGCATTCAATTAGTTTCTAGAAAGTTTATTCTTCATTCTATGATTCTCTGACCAAGATCAATCCACCTACAACTAAATTACTAAAGATTAGTACTTTCTCTGCTCAAGTTTCTACAGCATGTGATATCGAAAAGTGAAAAAGCTTTGAGGTTCATTTATACATGGATTTATTGCTTACTAGTACTTTTTTACTGTGGTAAATTACACATACCATAAAATTGGCCGTTGGTGTTATTTAGCACCTTTACAGTATTGTGCAGCCACCACCATTAATGAGTTCTGAGCCATTTTCATCACATAAAGCAACCCCTGGGTTCTTCAAGCAATTATTTCCATTCCCCCTGTCCGCAGCCACTGTATCACATTTTGTTTACCCATTCATCAATTGAAAAACACTTGGGTTTTTTCCATTTTTTCTGCTATTGTGGACAATGCTGCTGTGAGCACTCATGTACAAATTTTTGAGTCCATGTATGTTTTCATTTCTCTTGGGTATATACCCAGAAGTGGCATCGCTGGGTCATATGGTATTTCTATGTTTAACATAATGAGGAACCATCAAACTTTCCACAGTGGCTGCCACATTTTATATTCCTGCCAGCAACATAGCTCCCTGGCCCGCTACCCCCATCACCACTCTGGACCTATTTCTGGAAACTGGAATGCCCACTTAGCTCCCCAGCCTGAATATGTACGTGGACACAGCTGCTCATTACTCAGCCCATCTGTAGGAGAGTACTAACTGCAAGCAGCACGAGCACCAGGTGCCAGGCGTGGTTATATGTATGCACTTACTCAGCTTTTTACCAAGAAAACATGTAAACCTGGCTTCTACATTCATCCCCTCATTAGGAAATAAAGTTTCTGAGAAACTCCCTTATCAAAGACTATATCTTCCCAACGGAAACTTTCCTCTCACTTGCAACACGAAGACATTAAGCAACAGGAACTGCTAATCTTTAGAGAAATCTGTCGTGGAAAAGAAGACATGCTGAGAATGGTACAAAGCCATGCTTCTTCCCAGTAAACTTTGAAACATTTTCCTGAAGTCAGCAGTTGCATTATAGAATTTAGTAAATGTAGTAGTATCATTATGACGACGTCTGAGACTTTGGTGGAGTGGGGCGCAGGGGAGAAGGAAGAACACTGAGAGCGTGTGATGAAAACTCGAGATGTAAGACAAGAATGAGACTTGGGGTGTGGCTGCTCCAAAGAGCAGATGCAAGTGTGGCAGGACCCCTGGTAGCCCAGGAGTGCCCACTCAGGATAAGAGGCCACATTCCTCATCCTCATGCCAGTGTAGGAATATATTTTTGAAAACTAACCTCTACTCCACGGAGTTACAGATTTGCTTTAGACTGTCACCTCCCTATAGACACCAAATAAGATCATAGGTACACAGAAATTCAGATAACCTAGTATTTGATGCCATGATTAGTTGTATTTATATAATACTAATTTTAAGGGAATTAATTTGGAAGTATAAAAGCAATTTTTCAAACTTGAATGGACTTTATTATAGTACTAGCTCAAGACAGATATTCTAGTGATTTAAAAAACACATAAAGCCCAGGGCCCTAGGGTGCAGGATGCCGGAGAGGGGCCCCAGAGCCTCTCTCTCTCAATGCTGCTTCCATACACCCTGAACATACACATTCCCAAGTAACTTGTAGAGCCCATTTGAAAAACCTCTGAGCAACACCAGAGGAAATTACTCCAGTAGTTCCCACTGTTTACTACGAATGTGCATACATTTTGCACATATAAACATTATTTAGGGAAAGTGCAAAGCAAACAAGTGTCGTGACCAGAGGTCAAAAAGTGAGTCACTGGCTCGTGACACAATCAGAGAGTTTTCCTTTTTAACTCATGTAAATATAGGACCAGTCTGTAAGTCATACCTGAAGGTGGCCACGAAGTTCACGGTGGGCCAGCCCAAGACGAAGGACCTCTGGCCATCGATGTTAGCTTTCCCCATAGAGTCAGCAGTCCACACTGTGTTCAGTGGTACTTTATTTTTTATCTTAAAGAAGTGTTTATACCTAGAATGATAACCAGATAAGACTTCAGTTTGTTTAAATGTTATGTGAGCAGTTCACGTCAAAATGTCAGGTCTCATTGCTCCAGGGAAAAGCGTGCCTCCTTCATCTCTATTATCCTGTGTGATTAGCACAGCAGATGGTTAGGTGGGCCTTTATAGAGTGTGTGGTGAGCAAAGCCTGACCCAGGAAAGCCCTGACAACACTGCCTTGATGGCAGCAAATAGCCATTTTTCTAATGCTGACTATTGAGTAAAGACTAGACTATATATTTTAGAACTTTTGATGAGAACCATTCTTTCATTTTTTATTGATGTATTTGGTTTATTATATATATATATATATAATCTTTATATTTATTAATTTACTCATGTCTTGCTTACTCAAGAAGTATTTGAGAGGTGAACAAAGATCCATGATACATGGTTTATAAGAATAATTATGCAAATTTTCTCATAAAGAGGCAGACTGGGGAAAAAAAACTTGGATCAGAGGAATTTAACATTTTGCACCTTAATTTCTAAAAAGATTTTATAGCCTTATAGCATAAGCTATTTTAAAATCTTTTCTGAAAAGATTTTGTTCACACCATTTTCTCTAAGGGTCCTGTTAAAACTGAAAAATTTAGTCCACAGATTGAACCCAACTTAAAAATGAGCCATTCAATCCCAGACCAGTGGCCAGGAGGTGTTACATGTAGATGGTGGAAATCCTTCCCTTTTATTTCAGGGAAGTCAGGTGACAGACAATTTCTTCCTTGTCTCCTTTGACCTCTGACATGGAAACTACCATATGTCTTGTTTTATCCATAAATTTAATTCTCAGGTAGGCCTGATGTTTAAATAGTTACAAGCCTTATGAAGGATTCCTAGGAAACATGCCACACCACTGTGGAACTCCCTACTGTTCAGAACCACATGTGGGGAACACTAAAGCTAAAATGAGATCAGAGACACCTCGTGCAAAAATTCCTACGAGTCCACTGATTCCTGGAACAGCTAAAGCTGGGACTGTTTAATGGCATTTATGAAATGAAACTGGTTTTACAGGAAACCCAACTGAAGGATAATGTAGATTCAAAGGTTAGGTCACAACAAATAGAAACAAGATGGAAATACATCTTGTGATACACGATGGCTACTTTCTACATTTTACTTCAACCCTTTTTACCCTGTGTCTGAGAATTGAAGATTTTTATGAAACACAATTATCAGATATAATCATTTTTTCTAGATAGTAACTCTAAAGGCATTATCAAGTTAAAAATGGTCACTGGCAAAGATAGATACTTATTTGCTTGTTTTTATAGATTTTTAAATTCTCTAATGTAGGTACCCAAGCGTATAGACACCTCAGGTATTGTGTGGAAACTTCCAAATATGTTAACCTGGAAAGAGTCATTTCAATAATTCCCTCCATTTGACAAATTGCCAAGATCACCTACTCCTTTGCAACTAAACCAAGTTATCCAAAAGCCCAGAACATGGTTTCCACTCTCTTGTAACATTTACTGGGCCCTTACCATATGCCAAGCACTGTTGTAAGTATTTTATAAACATCCTTTCATTTCATCCTCAAGCAACTACATCAGGTACTCTCTGTTGGCCTATTTTACAAGTGAGGAAGCTCACAGACAAGTTAATTGTCCAAAGTAACCCATTTGGCTCTGAGTATCAAACTACTCTGTGAAATAAGGAACATAATCCCATCTCACAGGGTAGTTGTAAGGGTAAAGGGAACATAATCCCATCTCACAGGGTAGTTGTAAGGGTGAGACAAGTAATAAGCCCATGATAAATTATTAGTATTCATGTCACTCAGATTAAGAATAGAACTTGCCTGCCTTATATTTGACATGGCTTAACTGTGGGCGAGGGTGAGGGTAGTAAAGAAAAGAGTTTCAGTTTTCTCTAGTGACTGAAAGGCTTCTTGATACTTTGATAAGTATTCTTTGTCTTTCATGTCTTTCATGATGGGACAAGTAAACAGACGCCCTTCCATCTGCCTGCCTTCAGATACTAAATGAGCAATCACCATGTTTTGTCTGGACTGGGTATTAGTTGCATCTGTGTTCAGAGTTGAGAGGAAAGTGCACCCAGTGGTCCCTGCTCCAACATGGACTCCTAGTCTGTCTGCTGCATCTCTCATCGTCACTGCCATTCCCAAGATGGAGCCCTTGTTACCGTTCACCAGGACCATTGCCTCCTTAACTGTCTCCTTGCCTCCCCACCAATCCATGATCTGCCAACAGTCAAGAGAATTTGCTAAAAATTTAACCAGATATGGCCTCGTGAAAAACCCTTAGCCTACTTCAAGCCCTGCTGTGGCGTGTGGAGACCCAGTGTGACTGGATCCCTGACCATGGAATTGTGTCTGATTTCACACCCATGCTTCAGGCTCCAGGCCCACTGGCCTCTGACCCCTCCCTCCAGGGGGCCAACAGCACCTACTTAGGGCTGCTGTTCCCTCAGCCTAGAAGGCTCAGCCACCTTGCATAGGAATGGGGGCTGCTTCTCATCCCATAGGTTCACTTTAAGTGCTGTCACTTCAGAGAGGCCCTCCTAGACGACCCCTCTCTAACGTGGCCCCTTATTCTTCTTCTTCACATGGCACTAATCACAGTCTGCAGTTGAACCCCTCTTGTTTGTACCATCCGTCTGTAAGGCCCAGGCAAGAGAGACTCTACCCGTCACATTCTCAGTTGTTTCTACAGTGGCATGGCACAGAACACGACCTGAGTAGTACTTGCTGGATAAATGATCAAAACATTTGTAAAATGAAAGAAAAAGCACTTAACATTTTCATGACGGTTGATTAGTAAAAGGGTTAGTGAAAGCAATTTTATGGTAATGAGGAGAACAAGTGGTGTCTGCTTACTTGGTCTTACACAGAAGCAATGCATCACTGAGCAAGAAGAGGTGCCGCTGCTGTCTCCTACGGCCTCTTCTAAGTTCCACTTGGCCATGAAGCAGAAGGGAGCCCTCACATGATGTAGTTGCTTCACTGTAGGTGTCCGCCACAAAAGGAGGGCTTTTCCTGCAACATCAAACACCAAAAGCAGCTAGTCACTGGCCAAATACATGATAGTATTTTTTATGCTATCTGCCAAGGTTGACACAACACTAAAAATTAGTCTCGACCCCCAAACATGTTCATTGCTGTAATTTAGGGTCACCAAGTTACAGAAATGTATTGAAACAGATGAGGTTACTTAGGGAGTTGATGCAGTTGGAAAAGAGTTTCCAGGAGAAAGCCCTGGAGCAGGCAGACTCTAGGGGTGGGAAAAGAAGAAAGCAAAGCCCATAACAAGCTGTTAGGAAGGAGAGATCCAAGAGGCCAAGGGCATTACAAGGAGATGTTAAAAAAAAGAAAGGGAAGAGAAAAGGGACAATTTGTGACAGTTTATCAAGTGATACGGAGATTTGTGAGGAAGTGATTATAATTTGGTTTCATGTTAACGTAAAAATCTACACAATGGAGGATTCCAGAAAATTAACCTCAGTTTTATCTATGTCATTGTGAAATTTGGGGGGACATTCTCAGATTTCATCAAATAATACTGGGAATATCAAAAAGTTTCTAAACCCAAGTAAGTGCTTAGCTATTATTTGCCTGAGCCATGAGTGGGCTCTAACAGGACTCTGTCCGGGATAGGGACGGCAGCCCGACTGAACAGACCACAAAAATTCTTTCATAAGTAGGGCAGCATTTCACAGACCTACTGGGGGTTTTCACCCATGAAGCCAGGCAAACTGTCTTCCCCAGAATGTAAAGCCTGCTCTCTCATGCTCAGCATTATGAAGCTTCAGGAACATGAGTAGCTTTTCATGAATCCAGCTCTGAAGTTAAGAATTAGTTCATACATTTTAGACAAAAGAGAACACTTTGTGACTCCCCGTCTGCTTTGATGACCGAAAGTAGCATATTAGAAGAGTACCTTATGCTCTGAGGCCTTGAATGACCATCTAGTCGCTTTTTGATTGCCGAGAACATCCTTTTTTCGTCAGTTCCTGGCAATGAAAACCAAGAGTGTCTACAGTACTTGGCTAAGCACTGAAGTAACCGAAGTAAGCCTGTGGATTCCAGTAGTCAAGCTCTCTGGCCATGATGATGTCAGAGTTCTAAGGCTCATGTCATAACCAACCAACTGACATACTGGTTTCCATGACTTTGCTTCCATCTGTTGATTTTTTTAAATTTATCTTTTTATTTTGAGATAACTGAACACTGACATGTAGCTCTAAGAAGTAATACAAAGGGATCAATCAACCTTTTACCCAGTTTCCCCATGATTATGTCTCTCTGAACTACAGAACAATTTCCTACTAGCATATTAACACAGATACAGTCAAGAGGCAGAACATTTCCATCACTAGGATCCTTTCTAGGACCCTTTTACAGCCCCCCCAGACTCCTTCCCACCTCTACCATCTCTTTAATCCCTGGCAAGCCTAGTCTGTTCTCCATTTCTGAAATTTTGCCATTTCAGCAATCTTATAGAAATGGTATCATACAGCACGTAATGTTTCTGGACTTGCTCTTTTCCACTCAGCATAACTGGAGAATCATCTGGATTGTTGTAGGTATTACTAGTTCATTTCTTGGTATCTCTTAGTGATGCTCCATGATATGGATGTATCAGTTTGTTTAAACAACTGTTGAAATACTGTGGGCGGTCTGCAGCTTGGGGCTACTACAAATAAAGCGGTCATAAACATCTTTGTACAGGTTTTGTGTAAACATGTCTTCATTCCTCTGGGCTAAATGCTCAGAAGTACGATTGCCAGGTCATATGGTAGTTGTGTGTTTTGTTTCTTAAGAAACTGTCAACCTGTTTTCCAGAGTGGCTGTGCCACTTCACATTTTCACCAGCTCTGGATCAGTGATTCAGGTTCCCCACACCCACAGTAGCGTCTGGTGGTGCCATGTTTTATTGTACGCTGTGTAGTGATGTGTCCTTGTGAATTGCATTTGCAGTTCCCTCATGGTTAATGGTGCCAAACATGCTGTCACGGGCTTATTTGACATGTGTGTATCTTCTGCAGTGTAACCTAACTCTAATGCAATGTATAAATAAAATAGACAATAAAATTATATATATATTAAAATTATATAATAAATATTTAGGAAAAATTTATAATATATATATGAGGCTATATTTATCAACTTGGACTAGGAAAGGATGTTTACACAAGACTTAAAATGTACAAACCTTAAGTGTGGGTGGTGGACATCAATGGATATGACCATGTTTAAATTAAGTATTTCTACGCAAAGAAGACATGATAGACCAACTTAAGTGGTGGCAGGTTAGAAGATGTTATCAAAATTTAAAACTGAAAAGTAAGTAACGTATTAAATATATGGGGAACTTCTAAAATCTTCAGGAAACAAAAGTTGAAAAGGAATATAAAAAAACAATTCATGGAGGAGGAATCCTAAATAGCCAATAAGTACATAAAGAGTTGTTTAGCTTCACCTGAAATCAGAGAAATTCAAATTAAATCAACATAGTACTGGTAAAAGTTCAAAAGTCAGCTAATACCTAATACAATTTGGAATAAGCAGAAATACGAAATTTCCTGCACTATTAGTAGGGGAGTAAAGTAGTAATACTTAGTGGAATTAATTATTCACATATTCTATATACATCATTCTCACATCTGAGTGTATGTGGTGCACAAGTCCTTGTGGGTGTGGTATGTTTTTTTCATATCCAACAATAATACTGTTATACACAGTAGAAATAGTATAACTCCTTTCAGATTCTTGGACCTATTCCAATGTATGAGTCGGCGGGAGGATGTCCTCCCACACATAGCACCAAGCAATCTTTGAACACCAGCAGGGTGTCTGAAAACTCAATTCTGACACTATCTACCTGGAGACAGCAGCAGATTCTTCAGATTAAGGGCTCCATCCTACAAGATGCCCTCCTCCCCCAACTTCAGATGCCAGTCACAAGCCCCAGGCAGTTTACCTGTGCTTCTGACATAACGGCTACAGATTGAAGGTTCCCAAGCCCTCCCCCTGAGGTTCTATTAATTTGCTAGAGCAGCTCACGGAACTCAGGAAAACACTTATTATGTATACTGTTTAATATATATTTTTATATTGGATACTGTAAAGTATACAAGTTAATAGCCAGATGAAGGGATACCTAGGGCAAGGCCCCAAATAAAAGAGCTTCTATTCTTGTGGAGTTTGGGTCTGGCTTGGTGGCATGTGGGAGCATTCTGGTTCTCCAAATACAGCACTCCCTGCAACAGAGAAGCAGGATCCAAGAGAGCGATAAGCCTTCTAAGGTTTTTTGTGAGGACTTCATTGCATAGTCATGATTGACTAAATTATTGGCTATTGGCTGATTCAGCCTCCAGCCCCTGCCCTTGGGTGTGGTCCAAAAGTCTCTTATTAATATGACAAGATACCCATTCCACCTTTAAGACCGCATTGTTTTCAAGAACTGTGGATGAAGACCAGATATACCTGGGAAATGCATTTTTGGCCATATGAATGTGATTCGAGTGACTCAATATATTGCAAGGGGTATTTATGAAGATAATATTAAGGCATTATTTGCGTTTGCAGGAAGTTAGAGATAGCCTTGATATCTGTCTCTGGGGAAATGGATAATCAGAATGTGTGGTGTTTACATAAAATGGAATACAATACAGCAATAAAAAGTAAAACATTTTCATATGTAGCAACATGAGTAGATCTAAGAAATAGAGAATGAATTCTACAGGGAAAAACAACTTACATACCTTTGAAATACATAGAGAAAATGACAATTTATTTTTCCTCATGGCTATATTTCCAGATGCCTAAGGGTACATATTGAATATACTAATGTGAATATCTCTGATAGGAAGGACAGTGTAAATGAGAATGGGTAGCACAAAGGGGAAAGGATGAAGTAAAATGAGAGGGGCATTGTGTGGGCTTCTGTTTCACCACCAGGGGCATAAGAGGAAGTACACAGTTTTGAGGCAGTATTTGTTTTTTTCATAGCATTATTATTATTATTATTTTAATGTATCATTGATATACACTCTGATGAAGGTTTCACAAGAAAAACAATGTGGTTACTACATTCACCCTTTTTATCGAGTCCCCGCCCTACCCCACTGCAGTCAGTGTCCATCAGTGCAGTAAGAGAGGCAGTGATGTTTCAGTTGCAAGAGTGGCTTTGGATCCCACCTGTCTTACAGTTAGTCTACTGCCGGAGTCCAGCTCCAGCAGGGGGGGGGGGGGTGAATCCCAAAAGGATGAGACGGAGTCAGTGCACGGACAGGACACAGAGTCAGATGGAGATGGTCTCTCTCGACAAAGTGCCGATGACAGCTTTATTTATATCGTTTTGCACAGGAATATTATTATTTTTTATTGTTCTTTTGATTAATTGGTATAGACAATTGATTAATAGGTATAGGCAAGCTTTTTTCTTTCTTCTTCTTTCTAATCTATTCATGGTTGGTCAAGTGTTAGACAGGTGATCGTTTTTCTGTTCCTTGACCGAAACTTTTCCTAGCAACATGGACTCTATTGTGTTTTACGTTTCTATGCAACGCAGTTTCTAAGTAGTGCATGTGACCGTAGGAGTGTGCAGTATGTAGCAGTGACTATGGAGTCTATCAGCTCAGGGTGAAATACAGGTCACCTACTACTACAGTTAGCTAGTCAGGTATCATCATCTATATTTCTAATGCAATGGGTACATTTTATCTCCTCATAATATATATTCTATCGTAGGCAGATGCAAGATAAAGATAGGAAGCATGATTTAGTGCTGTAAGAGAGCAAGTGTAGATGATCAGGTCTGTACCTATAGACTAGGTATTAATCCAAGCTGGACAAGGGCAATAAAACATCCACGGGTGCAGAAGATTTCTCTCAATACTGGGGGGTGGGGGCTGAGGTTCTAAGCCTCACCTCTGTTGGCCCCCATTTTCTCACCTGATGACCCCCCTGCGACTGTGCCTGTCTTAGGTTGTTCCTCCCTTGAGGAATCTTACCCGTCTCTGGCTAACCAGCCATCTTCCGGGGCCATACAGGGAGATGTAAAGCAGGTAAGTGAGAGAGAAGCAATATTCTTTGAAAATGTTAGCTTTTTACTTCTTTGCAGATTTATGCTCTGTGGCTTCTATGCCCAGCACTTGTCTTGAGGTATCTTTACTTCCTGGAAAATTATGGTATTTGGTAATTTCACATATAAGGCACAAATTTTAGTAAATGGCTGTAATTAGGAAGGAAGAAGAAAAGTTGTAGAAGTAGCAAATAGAAGAAAACATGAGAAGGTTGATTAAGTGTCAGAGTTATTCTATTCAGTATTCTCTCATAACTCTATTTCTATAAAGCTCTCCATCACTAATTTCACTAGCATTGCAAACAAGGGGGCATTTCCACTTAGGTGGAGGTGGGGTAGTCAATGTTTGACTAGCTACCTGAAGGTTTTGGTATTCTATGCCAAGATTGCCATCTGGCCCCTGCATGTTCTATTCTTCAGGACCACTGCCCTGAAAAGCTTCTGGGAAGTTTATGTTCTCCTCCTTTCTGTGCTGCTTAGCAAAGGTTAGCTTAGCCCTTGGCAACAATGCAAGAAAAAACAAAGCCAATAGTATAATGGAGAAAAACAAAATCAAAGTGGGTAATAGAGGGAGCCAGGTGTGAAGTCCCCTGCCTTGTGGGGGTCTTCTTTCAGCCTGAGCTTCACTACACAGCTTGAGTAGCATGGCTCCTGGCAGTCTACCAAGTGAGACATTGAGATCTCTGTGTACTGGCAGAAAGTGAACGGCAGTACATTAAAACTTTTATCTTTACCATAACTAATTTTTACTATTGCATTTCTTTTCAATTTAGGATGGTAGGCAGAAAAAGAATTACAGGGGAAACTGCTTCTATTTCAGTTTCAGTGTTTTGAATAATCTTTTGAGTCTGATATTCTTTAGAAACCACTCATGAGTTGCTTTTTTTTTAATTTGCTGCTTCTTAAAGGTTCCTTTAAAGAAACTTGAAAATACAAGGAAATGAATGACAGTTATCTTATGATTCCTGCAATTTGGTGGGATTGATTTAAGATAAAAGTGCCAGTAAAAGTTTTCCTGCTGAGCAGGAACACAAAACTTGGATTCGATGGTCCTGATGACCTGTTACACTGGCAATAGCATATAGGAACAGGCACACATTCTGGATCATATTCCTATTTTGAATTTTTGGACAATTTAAAAGTGTGCATTCTGCCCCCATAATCTTCACTGTGAGATAGATTTAAACCCTTTTTTGATCCCGGGCCTGATATCACTCTTGGTGCAGAGCCACTGGCTGCTGGCTGAAGATAGCTGGTGTCAGATGTGTGAGAGACTCGTTGCTTAAAGAAGAGTGCAGGCTGTGGTTGGGTACATAGGAAGAGAAAGATAAAAAGATGCCCAGTATACAACTGTGGATGTTTGCATATCTGATTTTTGTTATTTAGACAATACTGCTTCATGGAAGAGAAGTACCACTGTTAGAGTCCAGTCAGGAAAATAAGGCCCACACTACGTAGTTTAGTAGAGGGGATTTAATATAGGAAGGAACCTGTTACAATTTGGAGCCACCTCCTGTACTGTCTATAGTGTCTTTGCCATCAGGCTGTTTCATTTCGGGGAGAATGAACTAAGAATGTTTTTCAGTTGTTTCTTTTTTTAAGGATGTTATTTTTCACATACAATTTTTTAAGATGCGTATTTAATATAGTTTTTCTAAAAGCTTTTCCTTATTTTTCCTATTATGAAAATCATACTAAAAGAACTTAAAATGATAAAACCAGTAATGCACATTTTAGAAATGCACATTTAGAATTTTAGAAAAAGGAAAGAAAAATGTTTAAATTAACACTTACTCTAACAGAGATACTCGCAAAGTTTTAGTTGAAGAGCTTACAGAAAAATCTGTATGCGACCATAACACTCTTATCACTAGTTTGTTTTTTTTGTTGTTGTTTTTCCATTGAACATATTTTTGTTTTCTTCTTAGTTCATTAAGTAGTCTCCAGAAACTTTCCCTTTGGGGGGCTTCAGGATGTTCCAAGTCTAAATTTCTTTCCCATTTGCCTATTATTGGACACAGTTTATGTCCAACTCTGTTATTTCAAATAAATCTACAAAATAACAGTGTTGTAAATTAGGTTTTTTTTTTTGCCTCTGTTATTGTTTCCAAACTTAAAAATCTTTTCTCCTTTTTGGCTGTTTTTTCCCCCTATATTTTCTTCATTAGGTTTATGAGAAGAGGAAATTAGCTCTAATCAAGTCTTAATGAGTAAATCAAATGATATGTCTTCTTAAAAATAAAGGAAAATTAAAACTTTAAGATACAGTTGCATAAAACAGATAATTCCAGCAACCTCTTAAGACCTTTAAATATCTGTTAGGCCCCTTAATGTTCTCTTCATTTTCTCTATCTTTGTTTTTCTATGAACCCAGTTTTCTTCAGTATCATCCACAAGGAAAAAAAGTCTGATTCTTTTGTATAGATTTTTCACCTTATCTAATACTTAGCTAGAGGCAATATTATTTTCTATTATTTCTTCAATTTTAATGAATTGCATTTCAGCTAAATCATAAGCTTGGATACACATCCCTATACTTAATACTCTTTTTGTGGGAAAGTGTGTTAAGAGTCTAAGTGCACATTTATAAAGGGACTTTTAGAAATGCAATTTCCTTATAAGTAAAGGACTCCCAATATCTAAAAAAGTAAGCCATACTTAGGTAACTTCATATTTTATAATTCAGATATTACTTAAGAACATTGTGCTTAAATATGTAATTCATCAGGTCAAATGTAAATGTTGTCTTTACTTAGAGATATGTGTGTGCGCACATTAGATCGTGGATATGGTAAATTATTTGAAAGACATGGGCAGTGGAATTTTTAGCAGAACCCTTACATTACGTTGATCTCCAAAAGGATTCCTTTTGGAGATAATAGTAAAGCATTACTTGTGTCAGCTGGAACTAGTGGTTACCAAAGGGGAGGGATATGGGAGGGCGGGTGGGGAGGGAGGGAGAAGGGGACTGAGGGGTATTATGTTTAGTACACATGGTGTGGGGGATCACAGGGAAAACAGTGTAGCACAGAGTAGACAAATAGTGAATCTGTGGCATCTTACTATACTGATGGACAGTGACTGCATTGGGGTATGGGTGGGGACTTGATAATATGGGTAAATGTAGTAACCACATTGTTTTTTCACGTGAAACCTTCATAAGAGTGTATATCAATAGTACCTTAATAAAAAGTTAAAAAAAATAATGACAACATTTTGCACCTCAGTTTCTTCGTCTGTAAAATAAGGGCATTAAAATAGGTAAGTTAACAAAGTGCCTGCCTGCAGTCAAGTCTATAATTCCATAATTTATTGTCCAGTTTACTGGTTTATGGTGTTTATCATTGTTTTCTTTATTAAGGTCTTACTGATATACACTCTTATGAAGTTTTCTCATGAAAAACAATGTGGTTACTACATTCACCCATATTATCAAGTCCCCCCCCCACCCCATTGCAGTCACTGTCCATCAGGGTAGTAAGATGCCACAGAGTCACTATTTTCCTTCTCTGTGCTACACTGTTTGTCCTGTGATCCCCCACACACACCATGTGTGCCAATCATAATACCCCTCAATCCCCTTCTCCCTCTCTCCCCACCTGCCCTCCCACACCCATCCCCTTTGGTAGCCACTAGTCCCTTCTTGGAGTCTCTGAGTCTGCTGCTATTTTAAAACAGCTATTGTTTTCATTTGTCTCCATATACTGCTTGATCTCTGTTTAATTTGGTCATTGATCCATTGATTATTTAGGAGTATGTTGTTAAGCCTTCATGTGTTTGTGTGCCTTTTTGTTTTCTTTGTGCAATTTCTTTCCAGATTTATACCTTTTTGATCTGAGGAGTTTGTTGGTACAATTTCAATCTTTTTTAATTTACTTAGGCCTTTTTTGTGGCCTAAGTATGTGGTGTATTTGAAGGGGACTTAATTTTTACCCCCAGAAGTTAATTTTATTTTTAGACCCCCCCCCTTAGCGTAAGTGCTGCCATTTCAAGGATCCTACCTCAGCCAATCAGTGCTTCGGCTCTCTATTCACCAGTCAGCAAGAAGCCCACCAACCACCCTTAGACCCTGCCAGTCGACCAGAGCTACGACCTCTCACCCCACCAATTACCCCTATGCCCAGCCAATCGGCCAAGACCACACCTCTCACCCCACCAACCGCCCCTAGATCCCCAATAAAACCTTTGTACTTTTGAAACTCACTCTCTTTCTCTGCCATCTTGCCACTGCCCTGGTGCAGATGAGAGATTGAGTTCGAGCTAGCTCGAATAAAGGCTCTTTGCTTTTGCATCGGTGTTGGCTCCTTGGTGGTCTTCTGGGATTTGCGACTTTGGGCACAACAGTATTCTGGAAAATGTTCCATGTGCACTGGGGAAGAATGTGTATCCTGCTGTTTTTGGATGTAGAGTTCTGTAGATGTCTTTTAGGCCCGTGTGTTCTATTGTGTTGTTCAGTGCCTCTGTGTCCTTACTTATTTTCTGTCTAGATGATCTGTCCTTTGGAGTGAGTGGTATGTTGAAGTCTCCTAAAATAAATGCATTGCATTCTATTTGTTCTATTTAATTCAGTTAGTATTTGTTTCACATATGTAGGTAGGTGTTCCTGTGTTGGGTGCATAGATATTTATATCCTCTTGTTGGACTGACCCCTTTATCATGATGTAATGTCCTTCTTTGTCTGTTGTGACTTTCTTTGTTTTGAAGTCTATTTTGTCTGATACAAGTGCTGCAACTCCTTCTTTTTCCTCCCTATTAGTTGCATGAAATATCTTTTTCCATCCCTTCACTTCTAGTCTGTGTATGTCTTGGGGTTTAAAGTGAGTCTCTTGTAGGCAGTATATAGATGGGTCTTGTTTTTTTATCCATTCTGTGACTCTGTGTCTTTTAATTCTTGCATCCAGACCATTTACATTAGGGTGATTATTGATAGATATATATTTATTGCCATTACCAACTTTAGATTTGTGGTTACCAAAAGTTCAAGTTTAACCTCCTTACTATCTAAGTTAGGTCAACCTTAACTCACTTAGTATGCTATTAGAAACACAATCTAAAGGTTCTTTTTTTTCTCCTCCTTTTTCTTCCTCTTCATTCTTTGTATATTAGGTATCATATTCTGTACTCTTTGTCTATCCCTTGACTGACTTTGGGGGGTAGATGATTTAATTTTGCATCTGCTTAGTATTAATTGTTCTACTTTCCTTACTGTGGTTTTATTTTCTCTGGTGACAGCTGTTTAGCCTTAGGAACACTTCCATCTAGAGCAGTCCGTCCAAAATACACTGTAGAGATGGTTTGCGGGAGGTAAATTCTCTCAGCTTTTGCTCATCGGGAAACTGTTTGATTCCTCCTTCAAATTTAAATGATAGTCTTGCCAGATAAGGTAAAGTATTCTTGTTTCAAGGTCCTTCTGCTTCATTGCATTAAGTACATTATGCCACTCCCTTCTGGCCTGTAAGGTTTCTGCTGAGAAGTCTGATAATAGCCTGATGGGCTTTCCTTTGCATGTGATCCTATTTCTTTCACTCTCTGGCTGCTTTTAATAGTCTGTCCTCATTCTTGATCTTTGCCATTTTAATTAGTATATGTCTTGGTGTTGTCTTTCTTGGGTGACCCAGCACAATAATTTTGATGTTTAGGACTGTGATTTCTACAAAAAAAAAAAAAAAAAAAAATTGCATATATGCCAGTTTGGGGCCGGAAGGGGCCTGCAGAGGCTACCTTTCCTCGCTCCAGTGAGTGGAAACGGGGCCTGGGATCTGGGAGCGTTGGGTCTAGGCCCCGGATGACGCCCCATTGCAAACCCGGCCTGGTCCAACAGGCCTTGCCTGGATCGGACCATCAGACCGGCACAGGCCAGTTTGAGGCAGCCAGCTGGGCATGCGCAGGCCCCGGGGCTCTCCCAGGCCGGGAGGCCGGAGTCTTCAGTGAGGGGAAAGCAGCATGTAGGCTCCCACACATGCCTGCTGGGAGCACGGTCTCTGCGGCAGGCGGGAAGGCACCCGGTCCTTCTCCATATCAGAAAGTAAGGAGGCGTCAGGCGGGAGACCGCCTGGATGGGAGCCTGCCTGTGAGTAAACACCCGGCGCCCTCCATGCCAGCACCCAGGCCGCTGCTCTCGACTGCCTGCGCCGCGGAACCAAGGACGCCTACCGCCCACCGCCCAAGCCCACCTGCCTTCGTGCCCACGTCCGGCCCACCGCCTTCCGTGACCCCGGTGAGTCGCCTCCCAGGCCAGGGAGGAAGGGATGGGAGCGGGGTGCAGAATCCGAGGGGTCTTGGGAATTCCGCAGTGACAGGGTTTTAATAAAAATTGGCCATTCTAAATGGTGTGAGCTGATATCTCATTGTAGTTCTCATTTGCATTTCCCTGATGATTAGTGATGTGGAGCATCTTTTCATGTCTATTGTTGGCCATTTGTATTTCTTCTTTGGAGAAATGTCTGTTCAGGTCCTCCACCCATTTTTTAATTGGGTTATTTTTTGGGTGTCGAGGCATATAAGTTCTTTACATAGTTTAGATGTTTACCTCTTAACAGATACCTAATTTACAAATATATTGTCCCGTATAGTAGATTGCCTTTTCATTTTGCTGATGGTTTCCTTTGTGGTGCAGAAAAGCTTTGAAGTTTGATGTAGTCCCACTTGTTTATCTTTACTTCTGTTTCCCCTGCCCAGAGAGATGTATCCAGAAAGAAATTTATCATGTTTATGTTCATTAGAGCCTTGCCTATGTTTTCTTCTTAGAGTATTACGGTTACATGTCTTGCATTGAGGTTTTTAATCCATTTCGAGTTTACTTTTGTGTATGGTGTAAGGAAACGATCCATTTTCATTCTTTTTGCACAGTATTGTTTGCTGTCCAGTTTTCCCAGGAAAACATTTATTGAAGAGAGTGTCTTTTTCCCCATTGTGTATTCTTGCCTCTTTTGTCAATGACAAATTGACCATATAGGCCTGGGTTTATTTCTGGGTTTTCTATTTTGTTCCATTGGTCTTGGTATTTGTTTTTTTTTCTTACCAGTACCACTCTATTTTCATTACTGTACCCTTATAGTACATTTTGAAATCAGGGGCTGTGATATCTGCAGTATTGTTGTTATTTCTCAAGATTGCTTTGGCTATTCAGGGTCTTTTGTGCTCCCATACAAATTTTAGGATTAGTTGCACTAGTTACGTGAAAAATGCTGTTCACATTTTGATACGCATTTCTTTGAACCTGTAGATTGCTTTGAGCATTATGGCCATTTTGAGAATATTAATTTTCCCTTTCCATGAACATGGAATTATTTTCCTTTATCATGTCATCTTCAATTTCTCTCAGCAATGTTTTAAATTGATGTACTATAAGAATACTGGTCTTTCACCTCTTTGTTTACATTTAGTCCTGGGTATCTTATTCTTCTTAATTCAATTGTAAATGGGATTGTTTTATTAATTTCTCTTTCGTCTATTTCATTGTTTGTATGTAGAAATGCAATGGATTTCTGTAATTGATTTTTGTATCCTGTGACTTTACTAAATTCATTTATTCTAATTTTTGGTGGAGTCTTCAGGGTTTTCTATGTATAGTATCATGTCATCTGCAAATAGTGACACTTTTACTTTCTCCTCACCAATTTGGATGCCTTTTGTTTCTTTTTTCTTATTGCTGTGTCTGGAGGATTTCTGACACTATGTTGAATGGAAGTGCTAAATGCAAGCATTTTTATGTTGTTCCTGATCTTAGACAAAAGGCTTTTAGGTTTTTGCCACCGAATATACTGTTGGATGTGGATTTGTCATATATGACAATAAAAATGTATGTCATATATGTTTTTCTTATGTTGTTTTGTTTTTTTCATGAGTGGATGTGGAATTTTGTCAAATGCTTTTTCAGCATTTCTTGAGATTTTTACACTTCCTTTTGTTAATATAGTATATCCCATTGATTGATTTTTGGGTATTGCACTAGCTCTTCATCGCTGTAATAAATCCTACTTGATGAGGTGAATGATCTTTTTAATGTATTTTTGAATTTCATTTGCTAATATGTTGTTGAAGATTTTTTGCATCTGTGTTCATCAGTTATATTGGTCTTTAATTTTCTTTTTTTCTTGTACTGTGTTTGCCTCGTTTTGGTACAAGGGTGGTGCTAGTTTATAGAATGAATTTGAAAACTCCTTGCTCTTTAATTTTTTGGAATAGTTTGAATAGGAGAGGTCAACTCCTGTTTAAATGTTTGGTAGAATTCAGCTGAGAAGCCATCTGGTCCTAGAGTTTTGTTTGTTGATAGTTTTCTGATTACCAATTCAATTTTATTACTAATTGTTCAAATTTTCAGTTTGTTTCTGGTTCAGTCTTGAAAGAGTGTATGTTTCTAGGAATCCGTTTCTTCTAAATTGTCCAGTTTGTTGACATAATTTCCATAATACTGTTGTCTTTTAATCATTGTGTTTTTGTGGTGTCAGTTGTAGTTTCTTTTTCATTTCCGATTTTATTTATTTTGAGTTCGGTCTCTTTTTCTCTTGATGAGTCTAGCTAAAGATTTATCAGTTTTTATCTTTTCAAAGAACCAGGTCTTAGTTAACATTTATCTTTTCTATTGTATTTTAAGTGTATTGCATTTATTTCCACTCAGATCTATTATTTCCATATACGAATTAGGCTTTGCTGTTCTTTTTCTCGTTCCTTTAGGTGTCAGGTTAGATTGTTCATTTGAAATATTTGTTGATTCTTGAAGTAGGCTGTATTGCTATAAACTTCCCTGTTAGGACTGCGTTGCCTGCATCCACAGATTTTGAACCAATTTATTTCTATTTTCATTATTCTCCAAGTATTTCTTGATTTCTTCTTTGATTTCTTTTATGACACATTGGTTGTTTAGGCACACGCTATTCAGCCTCCGCATGTTTAAGTTTGTAACATATTTGTTCTCATGATTAATTTCCAGTTTCATACCTTTGCAGTTGGAAAAGATGCTGGATGTGTTTTCAGTCCTCTTAAATTTATTGAGATTTTCTTTTTGTCCTAACCTGATCTAATCTAGAGGATGTTCCACGTGTGCTTGAAAAGAATGTGCATTCTACTGCTTTTGGATGTAATGCTCTGAGTATACCTGTAAATTCCACTTGGTTTACTGTGTTATTCAAATCCATTGTTTCCTTACTGATTTTGTGTCTGGATGATCTATCCATTGATGTAAGTGGAGCGCTAAGTCCCCTATTATTATTATTATACTGTCAGTCTGCCCTTTCATGGCTGGTAATACTGTTTTACATATATTTAATGCTGCTGTGCTGGGTGTACAGAAATTTACAATTGTTACATCTTCTTGCTGGATTGTGCCCTGAATCATTATATATTGTCGTACCTTGCCTCCTGTTACAGTCTTTGTTTTAAAGTCTATTTTGTCTGATGTAAGTATTGCTACTACAGCTCAGTTTTTTTTTTCATTCCTGTTTGTATGGAGTGCCTTTTTCCATCCCTTCAGTTTCAGTCTATGCGTCTTTAGGTCTAAAGTGAGTCTCTTGTAGGCGGCAAATAGGTGAGTGTTGTTATTTTATCCATTCACATACTGCTTTCTCTTTGATGTATTTGGTGCACAGTTGTTCTGAGCCTCTCTCTCAAATGCCATCATTTTTACCTTACTGCAAAGTTATTTTGGAATCAACTGAAATATTTCAAGGTTTCCAACAATGGTATTTAGGGCTCACAATTATAATTAGTAAGATAAAAATATTTATGCATAGTTTTATAGTCCCTTTCTCCTGTGATTATTTTAAAGAATGTAAAAAGTGTCAATGTAATTTTTCAAAGGAATATTTCAACTTTCAACATATCTGTCTTTTATGGTTTTAATGCCTAAAAAGGTATTCTTGACTCCAGAGGAATTTTGCTCTTTGGCTATTAGGAAGTGAATTATCCTACGTATATGTACTGACTTCAGCTCTTTTGAGAATCAGAGTAATAGTAATTATACTTTTCTTGAGTGCTTACTATCTGCTAATCCCTGGAATAATCACTTTACGTGCATTATCTTATTTAATTTTCACAGCTACCCCTTGAGATAGTTATTATCCCCATTTTTTAGGTGAAGTAACTGAGGTTGAGGGATTAAGAGCAGAGAGTTGATAAACAGCAAAACTGTGACTAATCCAAGCCTTCTGAATTCAGGTCCCAGCACTTGTGTGAGAATGTAAAATCCCCTTTAGGAGATAGCTTGCCAGCATTGTTTGTTTGCATCTGTGGTCAGGGAGGAGTTCCTGCATGGACTGATACCAAGGTTGAGAATGGAAGAGAAAACCTGCTTTAGTGATTGAGGACCTGGGTGCTGGACACACAGTTCTGGGGCTGGTATCTCTGCTCTGTTACTTGTTACATCTCTCTATGCTTTAGTTTCTTGGTCTGTATAATGGAGAATATATTATTACGTAAGTCTCTGAGCATGGGATGAGGTTATCCATGTAAAGTGGTTTGCACAATGCTGAGGAAGCGATAGGAACCCAAAAAAGGTTAGTTTAAGACACTGGTAAAATTTGCTGGAAAATGAGAAACTTAGCTATACATACACTGGATTGGTTAGAAAGGCAAGGGAATTCCTAGCCCGCTGCCTATTTCTGCATATCCCACAATATCCCATGAGAAAATATCTGAATGGTCTTTTTGTGGCTATGGGTGAGAGAGGTTTCTTTCTGCTTTGGATAGCCCAGATGTCATTAAGCCTTGCTTCCAAGAAAATAAAGTACCAGTGAGTAGGTGTTTATGAAATGATAAAAGAAACTACATTAGACAGAATATATAAATCAGACTTGGTCCTAGCCCTCAATAAACCAAGGAAGGGACAAGCTAGCCATGGATGCTATAAACAGAGGTGTGCACAGGCATTGCACAAATGTACTCTTGGGGCTGAGGTCTGGGATTCTGGCTAGTGACTAAAAGGAAATACTTGAGGACGGTGTTCTGGATGATGATGATGAAATAGTTGTTATGTGCAACAGATGGGAATCATCTATTGTGGGAACAAAAAGCTGTTCTCCGCGCATAGGATATTTATGGCAAAATGTCTGGAATATGCGTTGCAATGCAAGAAAAACAATGATCTTTTTTTTTTTTAACACAAATGTAGGTTGGCTAAAATATAAAATGAGATGAGAGTGGTTGGATGTAGTAGAAGCATAGGGTGAAGGTTGCTAAAGGATATGGTATGGAACCCCATATCCTTGCTATTCACAATACGGACGGTCTACCAGCAGCACTAGCTAGCATCTTCTGGCAGCTTGTTAGAACTGTAGACTCTGGGAATCCACTGCTTTCTTACTAAATCAAAATCTGAGTTTAATAAGAATTCCAGGTATTCATGCAAGCTTGAAAGACACTGCTCTAAATCAGTGGTTCTCAAGGGGTTCCAGACCAGCAGCATTAGCATCACCAGGGAACTTGTTGAAATTACAGATTCTCAGGCCTCATCCTACACCGACTGAATCAGAAACTGTCGTGTTGGAACCTAGTAATCTGTGTTTTAGAATCCTCCAAATGATTCTAATCCATGTTAAAGCTTGAGAACCATTGCCGTACATGATTCTTCTCATTGGGGAAGATGGAAACACATACTTGAACCCCACATGGGCTGTCAGATGGGGAGTCTCAACTTTGTACAGTAGCATCACTTTTTAAAAATACTCATGGCAAACCACAGGACACACCAATTTAATCAGAATCTCTAGGATGTGGATTTAAAATGGTCCAATTCTAATATACACCTTAGGTTGAAAGATGACTATTTTAAGTCATCATCAAATCCACTAGCCAGTGCTACCAAAAAGTGGGATTCTAGTGTCCTTTTGCTTTGTACTGACACAGTGGCCTGATGTGTTCTGAGTACTTGTTGGGAGATACGTCTCATGACTCTCTCATGCTTCTCACAGCTTGCTGGGTGTACCATGAATGCAAGGTCATCACTACTTTTGACCTGGACCATTCTTAGGGCTTTCGTTTTCAGGGAGCACCTTGAGAAATGAAGTATGTTCTCTCTGAGACAAAGGGCAGGCTTGCTTACTTCTTGCTGTAAAATGGTGGGCTCTGCAACATCGGTGTTTTTCCTGGTAACACCACCTACTGTGTATGTGAGCACCCATCGGACCCCTCCTGCACATCACCATATTAGGACTCACAAAGCAAGGGAAGCAGATGCCCCTGCTGCTTCCTGGGATGAATAAAATGTCCTTTATTCCTGACTCAGGAGTCCCATATCTTCTACCATTGTTTATGAAGTAGGTTCAGGTGACCTTCCTAACTGGTAATTGGGTAAAATCTCACACCTGTAGTAATGCATACCAATCTAGTCCCAATACGCTGGTCTCTTCTGTTATACCTTGCTCTTTAGACAAGAGTTGAGTATTATAGAGACCTGGATTTGATACTCATAGATTTCATTCTTGCCTATGTCTGTGATTCTTCCTGTGACATAGTGAGTTGTAAGAAATATATATTTGTTTGTTCTTATGACCAAATATATATTTTCCAGGTATATTTGGTCTTCATCCACAGTTCCTGAAAACACTAAAGAGTCTTAAAGGCGAAACAGGTGGTTTGTCATGTTAATGAGAGACTTTTAGACACCCACCCTAGGGCAGGGGCTGGAAGCTGAATCAGCCAATGGCCAATAATTCAGTCAATCACGACTAGGCAGCGAAGCCGTCACAGAACCCATGAGAGGAGCTCTCTCACTCTCTGTGCTCTGCTCGGTTGGATCCTGCTCCTTGGTCCGTGAGAGCTTCTATGCTTGAGGAACCAGAGCACCTCCACGTGCCACTGAGCCAGACCCCAAACTCCACAAGGATAGAAGCTCTTTTATTTGGGACCTTGCCTTATGTCTCTCTTCATCTGGCTGTTAACTTGTATCTTTTATGATATCCTTTATTAAGCTGGTAAATGTGTTTTCCTGAGTTTTGTGAGCCGCTCTAGCAAATTAATGGAACCTAAGGGGCAGGTTGTGGGAAACTCCACAGTCTGTAGCCAGTAGGCCAGAAGCACAGGGAACTTGCCTGGGGCTTGTGACCGGTGTCTGGAGTGGGGGGTGGAGGGCAGTCTTTTAGGACGGAGCCTTTAAACTGGGAATCTGGTGCTGTCTTCCAGGCAGATAGCATCAGAATTGAGTTAACTTATCCAACACCGTGCTGGTGTTCAAGAATTCCTTGGTGTAAATACATGTGGGAAGACCCCTTCCCACATACCCACACACACTGGAATTGGGTCTGGGTACCCAAATGAAGTTACACTGCTGTTACTGCTGTGTGTAATATTTTTAATGTTACACATATGTGCAGGGAAAAAAATACACCATGACATTTGGTGTCAGAGATGTTGCACTCCCTTTTGTAGCTATTAGCTTCAATGCACTCAGGAATGGGCTCTCGTAATGGCAACCTTACTCCAGAGACTTTCTGGTTATCAGTATCTGCCTGTGGTATCTGCCAGTATCACTCTCTGGAGATGCTGTCATCTTCCCCAGGGATACAGATAACATCAGTATCTGCTTATGAACCAGACCAACCTAGGCCCAAAAGAGGAGTAAAATTTACTGTGTTAAAAGCACATAAATCTTTTTGGTTGTAAATAATAATAATACACATTTGCATAACATGTTACAGCCAGGAAGGTATTTTCATAAAAATCATTTTATGTATTTGTATTTCATATTTAATAACCTTGCATGAAATAAACTCATTATTTATTGCTTTGAACACATAAATGAATATACTCAAGAACTGAGAAATAGATGAAGGATAGGGAAAAGAAAATTCTGTTTGTGGACATAGGCATGTAACTTAACTCTCTGATAAAAAGTACTTTAATTATATTAACCATCTATGAGTAAAATTGTAATATTTCCAGAATCTCTCACCTGGCCTTAGTCCATCTCCATATCAGTAGGTGTTTCCATGGGGAGCTAGGGCATAGCTGGACCGGAGAGATTGGGTGGGGTCCCTTTTAGCAGTGGGTCGTGGGAGACACCAGAGAGCAGAAGTGGACAACGACTTGTAAGCAATACATGGGTTCCTTCCAATTTATTTATCCCTTTGACTGATTTTGGTTTCAAAGGTAATTTGCCCCGGGCTGGGAGAGTATTTTCCCACCAGAGTTAGACCATCCTTTATCATCACCATCTTTGTAATTATAATCATCATCATCATCATTTGTATTAAGTGAATTCACATAGTATTTTGTTAGAATGGTTAATTTTCTTCCCCGTAAAGAGCTCCGCACTAAAACAGCAAAAGTATATTATCAAGTCAGTCAGCAGCCTTTATTATCTCTGTTAATTCACGTATGGCTTGTTTTATCCTCCTTTAGTGCCTTCCCGTCCTGTCTCTTTGAATTTGGACAGTTCATCCTTCCAATCACTTACTGAGAACACACATCCAGAAGGAATGAGGAGTGATTTGCAGTCTGAGGGCGGAATGACTGCTCTCCGTTCCTCCTTCCTCTCAGGGAGACACTGCCGGGCTTGCTTACTGTAACTTTTGGCCACTCCGCTAAATCACATCTGGGGTGGTTTCTTGATGCTTGGGGCTAAAGTAGGGAAATGAAAGGAGATTTGAGGAAATACGAATCTTCAGTCAGCCTTCTCTGTCATACAGCAATAAGAGGGTTTGAAGAGAATGGACAAGGTAAAGAGCACCTGACTTTTATAGGGTATCTCTCTGATTCATTCCTGCTTCTGCCCTTGGGTGAAATTGGGTATTGTAAAGGGGTACTACAATTACAGGATTACTGTTAATCATAAATACAGAGAGTAGAGAAGTTAAAAAATTTGGTTAATAAACATTCTTAAGTCTCCCTTTATTGTCAGTACTAGAATTTTGCTTCCCACAAATAAGTTGAGGAAATATGCGAGATCTGCCCTCTGTTTTTTACAGAGCCGGGAGAAAAGCAGTGGTCACTGAATGGGCTCACAGGGAGGCCAGCTGGGAACCCTGTCATGAGCTGCGCAGTGTAGGAGGTTTGCTTCTATTCAGGAAAGAAAGACCGTGGCCCAGCATTTTCTATCCAGGAACACCTCACAGGTTTTCACATAAAAATGACAAAATCTTTAGCTATTTTCAGGCAATATGCTTTGCTGTTTTGTTGTTACATATAGAAAACAGCAAGACTTTATAGCACATACTGGGTGAGAAGCTCACTAAATTCTGTACAACTAAGAACAAACCTCAAGAGCTACAGAAATTACTTATGGGGAATCTTTACCAAAAACTGAAACTTAGAACAATGGCAGTTAAATAATCTAAGCATACTTGGTACTTATTTCAATTCCTGATTTAAACAACCACCACAAAATTCTAGGGAGTCTCATGAAATATGAATAGTGTGGAATACAGAGGAAATTAATTTACAGTAAAACACCTGGGCGATAAAAAAAAATAAGTAAAAGCGATTCTTCGATTTAGAAAACGTTTTCTTATCCCCCACCTTAAGTTGAGAGTATAATAACTTGTTCCTTAGCTTGAAAGAATGGAAGGAATGGGCAGAAGTACACAATATTTTTTATAAGATTTTCGCCTGTACTTAATCATACTCTTGAAAACTTTATTATATATTTTTCTCACTCCATAGCTTGGATTCAGTCACTGTCAGTGTTTTAACACGGGAGACCAAGTAAAGAATTCCTTTTTAGTATTTTAGATAAAAGAATTGAGTGAAACCAGCTGATAATTTCAATGAAGATTTGTACCTATAATGGTCAGGAGTCATCCCCAACCCTCTCCTGAAAGTAGGTTTGGAGCCCGAAAAGGCTGTTCCTCCCTGGCTGTGCTGCTGCTTAGAGGTTTTCTCAGAGCAAGTTGTATCTGCCTGTGGTTGAAAGTCTGTTCTCATTATGCTAGTTATTCATATCATCTAATTGCTTTTTCAAGGGATCGATTTCACATGATATTGTGCCATAAGGATGTCTCTGTTTCAGATATTTTAAACACTTCTTATGTCCTCAATGCATAATAAAGCATGACTTCCTGTTCACTTTTGATAGTTTCTGACATATTTACATTAGAACTCATAGTGATTCTAATAATTTTACTTAAATTTGTGTAAAACCCTTGTAACTTTTATAGGGAAAAGAAGGGTGATCAAAATATGATGCTCCATGTTAAAGTATGCTAACTGAAAAAAAGTTTGAATTAAAGATATTTACAGGACATCAAGATCATATTCACCAGCAAAGTGCTATGTTGTGTTTTAATTTTTAAAAAGTGACAAAGTAGAATTTTAGAATAAAAACTGAGAACTGATGTCTGAGGAAGAAGACACATTTTAACTTTATATGTAGGAAATATATTCTGACATATGTGAAGAATATCTTTTTAATGTTTGATTTTTGGAGAGAAGACAACTTTATTCAATAATATAGTAAAAGACTGGAGAGAGAGGGACCAAAATATATTTGGTTTAAGCTTTTGCCTAAAGACATATTTGAGTATTCTATTATTTAATTTTAACGGGTAAACTTAAAAAAATGTGTAGCATCTCCATTAATACCTGTTTCATTCTAATAACATGTTTTCGCTATCAGTATTTGTTTTTCAGTATACTCTTAGTGAGTATCAAGTATGCACGGTTTGTGCTAGGTTTTCAATGAGATTGCTTCCAAAGATGAATATGACAAGATGCCTGTCCTCAGGAGAGAGAGAAAAATACATAAACTTTTAATTCTAGCTGTGTAACTCGAATAGCAAATCTCAAATTATTTTGATATCAGGACTTCTTTAGGACTCTCAAAAATTATTGAGGATCCCAGAGAACGTTTTTTTTAGTACTCCTTATGATGCCGGGGTTCTTGTTCGCAGAGTTGACGAATGAACTTAGCAAACACTCAAGGTAGAAGAGTGAGGGAGAGACTTTTATTTAGAGATAAAGTGAGATGACAGAGCTCCTGGCTCACTCCAGGAGGGGACAAGAGAACCCATTGTTGTGCTTTGTCTCGGGATTTTATAGGCAGTTGAGGATTTTTGGGAACGTGATAAAGAGCTTAGGGGTGTGGACTTGTTGTCTTAGAATGTTCATCCTTGATGAGACATTAAGTGCCTTTTCTCATCAGTCCTCCAGGTAATTCTGCAAAATTAACATAAGAAATTTACTGCAGATTTCTTGCCCAGAATAGCAGCTTTTCTTGGTCTGGAAGCATATCAATCATCAATCAAGTCTGCCTGCCCTGCCCTCAAGGTGGGCTGAATTATTGTCTGTTTGCTAAAGAGTTTAAAAGGCAACCTAAGAGGGAATCTTTCTTGCTTTTACTGTGCTGTTTATGGCTGGGCTTGCTTGCCACTGTTAGGTGCCTAGGTTGCAAATCACCTTATGAGGTCTAAGGGAGGAAAAACAGCATATAGGCCTGGGCCTTCTAGCATGCTAATGTGAATCTTACACATGATTACAAATGATTAGCATAATAAAAACGTGGGCTATGCTGAGATACTTTATCTGGGAAATACGAACTGATCTCACTTAAGAATGACTCTAGAGCTTAATGTTTAACACGGAGTTTTGGTAGTGGGTTTCTTTGCATGTAGTTACATTGCTCTGACTGTGATGGTCTTGCCTTGCCTATTCTGGGGGCGTCACTATACTCTGTCTAAGCCCACAGTCCCTGTCTCCCTTTTATCTATCAATATTTACCACATTGGATATGAAGCAAATTTAAAATACCAACATACAATAATAATACATTCCTTTAATGTCAGAATAATTTTATCTCATGACCTGTAATCTTGGGAAAACTCTACTCTATGTACACTTGTGACAGCATAAGATTGATGAGGGAAGATAATATCTTATCACTATTAAGAAAATATTCTTGACTTTGTGAAACCTCTGAAAGAGTCTTTAGGAACCCCAGAGACCACACTCTTGCAGTCAGTGCAACAGAAAACAAAATGTTTGGAGTTACAGTGATGTGTAATTAAAATCCCATGAGGATACAGAAGGGGATAGGAATTTATATTAGCTATTGTTAAGAATTATTAATTAATACCACATTATCAATATTGTTCTCCATTGAGTCGAGATTACAATGAAAACCAAATAAAATAATTAACAATAGGAGTTTTTGCCAAGTAGCTCAGTTCATGAAACGACGGCATTCCCCTGCCACCTGGTGGCAGTGTATCCTAGTGAGGGATTGAAGAGGTTTGGAATGGTGCACAATTAAAATATATCCTAATTTAGATCTGGAATTTTTGAATGTGGACTCCACCCATCAAACATGGTACAATACACCTGTGTGGGTAAAACTGTAATATTTCCAGAATATCCCCAGTGTGGCCAGTGAAAAAGCCAGATGGCTCCTGGTGTATGACCGCAGACTACAGGGAATTGAATAAAGTCACACCCCCTTTGCCTGCTGCCGTCCCCTCTATAGCAGACATTCTGGACACCCTCAGCCATGAGCTGGGAACATATCCTTATGTAGTAGAACTTGCTAATGCTTTCTTCTCTCTTGACATACCACAGGAAAGCCATGAATAGTTTGCCTTCATGTGGGAGGCTGGCAGTGGACATTCACTGTCCTTCTACAGGGGTACCTCCACAGTACCACCATCTGTCAGGGACTGGTAGCCCAGGACGTGGCCACATGGAAGAAACTGCAAACGGTGTGGCTGTATCACTACATTGATGATATTACGCTCACATATAATTCTGTATCAGATTTAGAAGGGGCAGTTTCTAGGCTATTGCAACATCTACAGGAAAAAGGATGGGCAGTAAACAGCCCCAAAGTTCAGGGACCTGGTTTGTCTGTAAAATTCTTGGGGGTTGTCTGGTCAGGTAAGACTAAAGTTATTCCTGAAGCAGTCATAGACAAGATCCAGGCTTTCCCCACCCCTGTCGCTGTTGCAGTCTTACAAGAGTTTTTAGGCCTTTGCGGCTACTGGAGAGTGTTTATCCCGCACTTGGCACAAATTCTGAAGCCCTTATACCGGTTGGTATGAAAGGGCATCCGGTGGGACTGGGATGAGACATGTGCAGCTGCTTTTACTGCTGCCAAGGAGGCAGTCAAGGCCGTGCAGGCCTTGAATGTGATGGACTCATCAAGGCCCTGTGAGCTAGATGTTCATGTAACCAAAGATGGTTATGGATGGGGTCTTTGGCCACAGCTTGATTGGACATGCTAACCTGTTGGTTTCTGGTCACTACTATGGAAAGGAGCAGAGGTCCAGTACAACTTTATAAGAGAAGCAACTGCCTGCTGTGTGCTATGCCTTGCTGGCTATGGAGCCCATCACTGGAACAGCTCTGACCAAGGTAATAAGTACCTATCCCATTGCAAGGTGGGTTCAAGACTGGAACCAAAGGCCACAGAGTGGCGTGGCACTGATGCCTACACTGGCCAAATGGGGCACATATTTACACCAGCACTGTGCCCTCTCTACCAGCCCCATTAAGTGGAGAACTCCAGTGCTTACTGGGGCCAGTGACCTATTCCAATGGAAAGCAGGAAGAACTTGCTTTTGAGCCATTGGTAGCTGAGAGTCCTTATCAGGAGGGAACAGCCCCTATACCTGAAGATGCTTGTTATACAGACAGCTCTAGTCGTGGGCATCCCCCAAAGTGGAGGGCTGTTGCTTTCCATTAAGACTGAGACCATATGGATGGAGGTTGGAGAGGGGAAGAAGAGCCAGTGGGCTGAGTTATGGGCAGATGTGCCTCATGATCACCTAGGAGCCTTCCCCCATAGTCATCTGCACTGACAGATGGTCTGCCTATTGGGGCTTGACCTGTGGCTACCGACATGGTATCATGCCAACTGGATGGTCGGTTATTATTCCCTTTGGGGGCAAGAGTTGTGGCAAGACCTGTGGGCCTCTGGTCAGACTGAGACAGTTACCGCATATCATGTGACTGGCCGTTTGCCTTTGGCATTCCCAGGGAATGATGAATCAGACACATTGGCCCAGGCGCATTGACTAGAAGGAAAGCGTGCCTCTGATGTAGCCCAATGATTACGTCAGTGTTAGTTGCATGCAGGACAGAAGACAGTGTGGTCTGTAGCCCATCGCTGGAGCTTGCCATTGACCTTTGAAGAAGTCAGCAGAACCCGGAAGCAGTGCCTGGGTGCTCTGAGAAGAACTTGCACCGAGTCACACAGCATCATGGGACGATATTAAGGGGATCAATACCCCTTGTCAGGTGGCAGATAGGCTATATTGAGCCTCTGCCCATATCAGAAGGACATCGGTATGCCATGACTTGTGTGGACACGGCTACTGGACTATTGGTTGCTTTTCCTTCATGTCATGCAGATCAGCAAACCACCAGGAGGGGCCTAGGGCGTCTCTTTGCAGCCTATGGCTGGCTGCAGGTGATTGAGAGTGATCTGGGCACCCACTTTACTGGACATGCATTACAAGGATGGGTGCAGCAATTAGGAATAAAGTGGAAATTTCATGTACTATATAACCCTACTGGGGCAGGCATGATAGAGAGGGACAGTGGTTTGTTGAAATCTGGTGTGAAGTTGGACACCAATAGTCTATGGGGCTGATCAGTTTGCCTACGGACAGTACCACAGCATTTGAATAGGAAGCCCCGAAAAGGAGCCTTGAGCCCTGTGGACATGCTAACACATATTGCTGCCTTTCCTGTACAATTGTATGTGCAAACCAAAGAAGAGATATTGAAGCCAGGATGTGGCCAGGAGAGCGACATCCTGCTGTCAACCCCTACTGAATTAAACCCCGGAGATACTGTTAAATGGACATGGCCCTGAACATTCCGAAACATGGACCAGCGATGGCTGGCCCACCCGGCACCTTGACGAAAAGGCCTGGAAGCTGGTCTCATGTGTGTTCAAGGAGTAACAGCAGAGTGGCCCACAAATATCAAGACAGTATTCTCAAAATGTCCAGGCATCACTAGCATCATATGGGTAAGTTTTATTTGATCTTTATGGCCAGTGCATATACCTCCCATAGCCCTATATATTGACCCATCTGTAACTCCCACAGCGAGAGGGGTGAAAATCTGGTATACTAGACGAGAATGAGATTCCATTCCTGCCACTTTTTTATCACAGGACCACTCTCTTGCATGTATCCTACCTGATGGACAAGAATTTGCCTATGCTGGCATCATTAAAACATGTGTCTTACTGCCCTTAAGGTTATTTTCTTCTACAGCCCCTGTGGCCTGGATGCGCCTCCTGGCTGCAGCTGCCACGTGACCATTGCTCTGAACCCTCTACCTCTTCAGCGACTGCCCGCCCATGGAATGGGGGAGCTGTGGACTTAATCTACATAGGACTTTGAACCTAGCTGAGTCCTCCAGCTTGAGGATTATCATGATTTTATTGCTGCTGCTTTTGTATGTCATTAGTCTGGTCATGATGGTCCAGTCCTCACTGAGGGACCACTGCAGAAGAGGGGAAACGAGTAGATTGTAAGGCAAGATTTCTGGAGGGGTGGCCTGTGGGTAAAATTGTAATATTTCCAGAATATCTTGCCTGGCTTTAGTGCATTTTCATATCAACAGGTGTTCCTCAGGGGTGGAGAGTCATTCATCTCCATATCAATGGGTAATTACCTGGGCAACCAAGGGCTTATCTGAACCTGAGACCTTAGGGGCAAGTCTTGTTTACTTCTGCCTGAGCAGGAAAGAGAGGGCCGCGGACTGCAGTTTGTAAGCAGTGAAAAAGGTTTTAAACTTCATTTGTCCCTTTGACTGATTTTGCTTTTAGAGGTACATTGCCCCAGGGTTTCCTCTCCCTAGAGTTACAACCTTGAACCTCTGAAACATGCCAACTTTCATTAACAGTTCATCAATGCAATAAAAGCAATTAGGTTAAAATATACCTATGTTTTAAAGAACTGATAATTAGGCAGGATTTTCATAGTGCTTTGAATATAGTTGGTGCTCTGTCCTTCAGGGTGGCAAAAAGAGGAGCTTGCTTTGTGTTTCTCTAATGCATTTTCTCACAGCCTATGAACAAAAGAGATGGGTGTACAACATTTAGGTTTTGTGGACTCAGTCTTGGAGAGTTGAGAATATGCCCTAGAAGAGATCAGGATAATGGGCTCATCGATCCGCGCTCGGTTCTAACACGTGAGGAAGACATGCTGCCCCAGCAAGCACAGTACATCGGCACACAGATAGCTGGACAGAGAATTAAGGGAGCAATGGAGGGCCAAACGAACTTTGAGCCTGAGAAATATGGTAGGGTGATATGGATTGACTCCTCAGGTTGCTCCCCTTTTTTGGTTTAAAACATTATGTTCTCTGTATTATATTTTTCAATAGGACGTTAAGAATAGATTTTATCCTTTTACTGAGGTAACTTTGAGCTTTTGTGAAACAGGAACTTGATAATTTAAGATTTTTATAAGCTTTTTGCAAGCCTCCCAATGTTTAGAAGTACAATCTAGCATGGTGAGTACATACTCATCAACCTGTGAGTCCATAATCAGCTTTACAAAATACCTAAGCATGGATGGCTTTATGACAATACATTTCCCAATACTTCCTTATATAGTTTTTCCCCAAAATTGATGTGCCAGGAAACCACACTGAGTTCCCAAAACCCAAGTCCCACCTCATAAAGGATATGCAAATTCCTCATCCTCGTCTTACATCTTATTAAGGTGAATGGCCTGAATGGCAAATCAATCTAGGTGTCTATCAAAGGGGAAGGCTTTGTAATGATTAATCACAGCAGCGCGAATGTAGGGGGCTTGAGTCTTTTTAAAATTTATACGTATTTCTGTTAAGGATAAAACCTAGTGGTAAATCTGGTATATTTTCCTCTTAATAATGTGATGAGTTCAGATACGTGGTGTAGAGAGTAAGGGAGTAATATCAATTTTTCTTTAATCAAGTTTGCTTCTTTAGTCTCCTCTATTTCCAAAAATTCATGGCTACTGAGGAAGAGTACGCTGAGGAAAAAAGAAGGAGCATCAGTAACAAATATTAAATGCTTGCAAATGAACTTTTTTAAATGTTTAAGTAATGGAATTCCTTTTCCACTATTCTCAGTAATAATTCTCTAGTATTGGACAGCACCAAAGAACAGCTCAAGTATATAAAGTAGGAAAGCTTTTCTTAAAAATGTAATTCAGTATTTTCTGGAAATAGCAAACTTTAAAAAATATTTTGGGAAAAATCTCCAGATAAAACTTTAATGTGATCTCTTTCAAAGTCACTGTATATTTTTCACTAAAGTAATTAAAATCTTTTTTAAGTCATGTTGTTAAAGATTTATTCTAATTAACGTTAATCCTCATCTTACTCGATAATTAAAAAATATATTTTCTATGTCCTTTTGACAAAGGATAAAATATACTCCAGCTCTCACATCAGTTGCCACCTGAAGGAGGCCAGCACCAAGACCTAGCAGGGTAGGAGCAAGGGGTAAAACTACTCTTAGGTCTCATTGGCTGAACACAAGGGAAGGTAAAAGGGCCTTGCAGTTCAGCCCCCACAGCATGGAATAGTGCAAAAGGGTGAAATGAGGATCCAGAAGTGTTGGAAAATACCCAGAAACTGAGAAAATGATGGTGTATCATAATTTAGGTCCTTTAGAAAGTGTCTCCACAGGTAAAGATGAAAGACTCCTTGAGGAGCAATGCTCTGTAGTGCTGTACACAGTCGTGACTGCTTTTGTCCCAGATTATGTTTTGAAGGATGTTTGTGTAGCAGACAGCCTTAGAAGGTAGGAATGTCAGCACCCTGGTTGCAGAAGACAGATTTGTTTTCTGACCAAGATGGTAATGGTAATACTTTCCTGTGGGGATGAGGTTTGACAGGTTTTGTACCAATGCCTTTAAAATAGCGAAAGTTCCCAAGCTCATGGTTTCTCAGCTATAACACAGATCTGCTGTGTGTGCAGTACCCCCATGTGAGCTGGTGAGCACGGGAAGCCAATGTAAACAGAGAGCTAACACTGCCTGCTGTGCTGTCAGTGATGTCGTCCTTTGTCTCTGACAGAGGAGCCTGGTGTCTTCTCTCAGCACGTGTGAAATTGTGGCAGTTCACTTAGGAGCTCACAAGCAGGGTAAAAAGTCAATCAAGCCTTCTACAGTTCTTGAGAAGCCTAACACTGTACTTGGGACGTATAAGACTAAGGCAGTGAAAGTAGGGGGAAAGGACGGGTGAGGCTGGGAAACCTGTCTTGCTGTGCTGATTACCACACTGAATCACAGCAAGACACTAGCAGTCACAATTTCATCGTCGTGTAGCAAAAAGAAAAGTACCTTTTGGGCTTTTCTGGAAGAATTAAAAGAGGAACTTCTACTCAGAGTAGCTCATAAACGAGAGAGAGAGAGGAGAGGTCGTCCTCTCCTCAGCCCCTCCCAGGGCCTCTTCCCACTGGCCCAGGCTTGCCTCTGTCGTCATCAGCCCTCCCAGCCCTCAGGGCTGTGCCCTTGGTGGCTCCTCAGAGAACCAGGCGCCAGGCCTGGGAGTACAGTGTTTCATCCAAATATGAAAGTAAAGGACTGACTTTGTGTAAATAAATTGGTGACCAAAACCAAATGGATGAGGTGGACAAGAGAATTTGAAGAAGGTACATATGATTTATATTTCAAAATAATGCATAAAAATACATCTGCAAGTCAAACAGGTCTTAATTTTTTTGCTTTCTATAAAATTGAATGGGAACCTAATTGAGTTTTCAGCTGTTTACTTGAAACAATAAAAAGGACCCCTTAGTAACAGCTTATTAAGTGACTCTACTTTTTTGCTCATGAATCTGGAAGAGTTCAAAGAAATGGGTGTCAGTGTTTGCTATCTACTTATTTGTATGAATTAAGTTACTTAGTATTTCCAACTCTAAAAATAAAAAACTGGCATTTGTTCATGAGTAATCTTGTCTATTCATAAATAGTTGAACTAGTTGGGAAAAAGTAGCCATTTGTCTCATTAAGATTTATACTTCTAATAAAATTAAATGTTTAATGATTAGTTACCAAAATTTGTAACATGTTCATTCTATTACTTAGAAATTAATAATAGTTGTAATGATAACTCAACCCAGAAGAAAATTTAAAACATTTGAAGTCTTTTGGTCACTAGGAAGAAAACATTTCAAATTGCTTTGCATACTTCTGGTATAGAAGAGAATGACAAAATGATCAATTAAAGGCTTCCAATATAAAATATTTTATATTTTTGTAAAATTCCATGGCATGGAATTACATGTTCAAATAAAAAACCGAAATATGTTAATTTTTATCATTTCGCAACAGCGTATATCATGTATTTTGGGGGAATGGGTATCACATATTTATGATATTTAAACTCTATTAGACACTATTAAAGGAGCAAAGTAACTTTTATTCTCAATATTGGAGAAGTTCCATCTACTTAATGATCTGAGAAAATATTTTACGCCAACTAAAAATGTGTGAGGGAGTATATAGCTTTTTAAAAAAAATTTTAGGTGTAAGTGCATAAAATAGTTTGAAGATGTTTAGTCCACTAACCATGAAGGCCAAGTCAGATGTCATGTGAGTAAACCGCAGATAAGAGAGGTGAGAGATGTAGTCCAGTGTCACCTCAGTTATTCTGTGATAGAGGTGATAGAAGCTAAAATTACCTAATTTTTTAAATGCAAAAATGTTTTAAATTATAAATGTAAATATGTGTGCATAGTAAAGAGACAATAAAATAGACCACACACAAGATGTAATGCTACAAACTTTAGAATTATTGACTAATTTTACTTTTTTCTTTACATTCCTGTCTTTCACACATTTTCTAAAGTAAGCATGTGTAACTTAATAAGTTAAAGTACACGTGCATGCCATATTTCATCAGATCTAAGACACAACTGATTGGGAGACACCATTATCTTAGTATGTTCCAATAAGAAGAAATGCCATCCTTTGGAACTATGATATGATGTTAAATGCCATTCATTATAAAATAACTCAGAATTTCAGAAATGTTAGCAAGTGAAAAAATTGGCCTTTTTGAATATATGAGTATAGCATATAGGTACGTGTAAAATACAACTTTTTTCATATTCTGATGAAGTATAACTTACATATATTAACATCAGTTCTTGTTAATGTACAGTTCTGTGAATTTTGACAAAAGCAGAGAGTCATATAAGCAGCCACCTTGCCACCAAAAGCAGAAATGTACACCAAGATGTAAAACAGTTCGTTATCCTCTTGAATTTCTCCGTGCTCCTTTGTAGTCAGCCCCTCCCTGTACACCCAGGTCCTGGCAACTACCAATCTGTTGTACATACTATGGTTTTGCTTTTTCCCAAATGTCATATGAATGAAATAATGTGTAGCCTTTCGAGTCTAGCTTCTTCCACTTAGCATAATAAATTTGAGTTTATGTATATTCTTGAGTGTATCCAAGTTCATTTCTTTTTCTTGCTCTGTATATTCCATTGTGTTGGTGAAATACAATTGCTCAGTCATTCACCAGTAGAAAGACATTTAGGTTTGTTTATTTAGAGATCATGAATGAAGCTAGCTGCCGTTAACATTTATCTACAGCTTTTGTCCAAACATAGGTTTTATTTCACTTGGGTAAATCTGAGCAGTCTGGTTGCTGGGTAATATGCTGATTACATATTTAACACTATAAGAAACAGACAACCTCCTTTCCAAAATGGCTGCACCCTTTTTGCGTTCCTGCCAGCAGTGTATGAGAATTCCTGTTGCTCCACGTTCTTGCCAGTAGCGTTAGGTATTTTCAGGTTTTGTCGTTATTTCCATTTGGACAGTTTGGTGATAGCTCAAGGTGGTTTCTTAATGACTAATTAGGTACAACATCTGTTCATGTGCCTGTTTCCCATGTGTATATTTTCTTTTGTGAAATGTCTGTTCGAATCTTTTGACCATTAAGAAAGTGTGCATGTTTATCACTGAGTTTTGGGAACCCTTTATATGTTCTGGGTACACTTCTTTAATTAGATTGTGATTTGCATGTGCAGGAAGGTCCCACCTGCTGCTAACGGTGCTGTGCCAGGAGCAGCTCTGATCTAGCACAGTGCCTCTCAAACTCTCACATCCACAGAACCCCCTGGAGGGGACCCGGTAGGTTTGGGGTAGACCTGGGATTCTGCATTTCTAACCAGTGTCCAGAGATCTGATGCTTCTGTGAGCAGTTTGTGCAGGAAAGACCTCAAAAAAACACAGGATTCCAAGAAAGGATTACTCTTCAGCCGATACCGATGGATGAAAGATAAAGCATAGAGAATAATGGCATGAAGGGCAAAAAGAGAAAAATAATTGTACAGAGGGAATAATATAAGCAGAGATATAGAGAACTGAATCATGTCAGTTTAAAGGAAAAAGGCAATTAAAGATGTTTAGAGTAGGCGGTGAGACTGTACAGGTAGGCCGAAATCACAACATAAGAGACATCTTTGGGCTTTTCCTTTGGAGGGGTTGGTGCACATTGAGATATTTTAATCAAGGGAGTAATGGGATTAGATTGTCAGTCTAGGTACATGTGTCTGGGAGCAGAATGAAGGAGAGACCATAGAAGAGAGTGGAGGCTGGAATACTGGTTATTGCAGTGTGCACTGAGAGATGAAGGGTGCTTGAATTAAGGCAAATATAATTGTGTGGAAAAAGAGGAGCCAGAGTAAGAGATGTTTCAGAACTATCAACATGCTGAAGTAAAAATCCAACGTAGGGGAGAGAGGAGGAGGAACTGGGTGGTGCCTTTCACCAGGATAAAGAATGTATGTTTCAGAACTAAGTTTTGTGCAGAAGATGATGAGGTTCATCAGCTATGGTAAGGCTGAGGGACTTATATATACATCTGCAAATGACTGAAAGGCATTTGTAAGAGTATGGAGAACAGAGTGACAAATGGATTGAAGACATAAACTTGGGAGTAATCTGATTCTTTTTAATTTTATTCCTTGTGGTAAGAATACTTAACATGAGATCTACCCTCTTTTAACAAATTTTTGAGTGTACAGTAATAGTTTTGTTAACTACAGGCAGTGTGTTGTACAGCACATCCCTAGAATTTATTCATCCTGCATAAGTAAAACTTTATACCCATTTAATAACAACTCCCCATTTTCCTTTCCTCCTAGCCCCTGCCAACCACCATTCTGTTGGGGTGATGTTTGTTTTTCTCGGTTCTTGTCCCTGCCACAACAAAGAATTGAAGGGCAGAGACACAGTAGTGAAGCAGAATGAAAGGTTTATTCGAATATACTGTAAGGGAGGAACCGGCTAGAGTCAAGGTATATAAAGGCAGGTTTACTTGCTTATCTAGAGAAGGACAGAGAGTAAAGACTTACACTTAAAATCTGGAAAGTGGAATGGAACAGCATAGTGTCGAAGGTATCACTGGCAGAGCGCAGAGACAAAGTGTAATAAGTTGAACAGTAAAAAGTCTTTTGAAAATACACACTCCATGGAAGGGCAGTGTGGGCAACCTCAGAGAGAAGAAGGTACACTTAAGGGCTTAGGGTTCTGTCTTGTAAGGCTTTCAAGAATGGGATACAGGTAAAGGGTCAGGGGGCGTAGGCTTGTCAGGAGGTCTCATCTCATGATTCTCTCTGATGAGAGACACTATGTCATTGTCTATAACCCGTCCTCTAGGTAATTCTGTAGGACAAACCTTTGTTCCTTTCTAAGATAGTGGCTACTCCCAAGAATTTCAAACACATCAGTTAGAACTGTTTGTCTTGCCTTAAGATAAGTCTCTCCTGTTCTTATTATGCTCATCTCATCATGTTTTAGGAAAATTGCTCATAATGCTTGTCCCTCGTCTCTGTCATATTTCACCTGCATTAGCTAGAGGAAGTCTCAAGACCAGCACAGATTCAGAGCATGTGGAATGAACTCACATTGCAAAGGGCCTGAGTCCTTTCTAGCTCTCTGGCTTAATCTGCTTAACTCCCTGCGTTCTTGGTGGGCCCCACCCTCTTTTCATCCTGCTCATCTGTCTTTCTGCCTAACAACTCTACTTTCTGCTTCTGTGACTGACTATTTTAGACATCTCATATAAGTGGAATCACACAGTATTTGTCCTCCTTTGACTGGCTTATTTCACATTCATCAAAATTTTCTCCAGTTCATCCATGTTGTTGTATATGGCAGGACTTCTTTCTTGTTTTAAGGCTGAATAATATTCCATTGTATGTATGTACCACATTTTCTTGACCATTCATTTGTTGATGGACATTTAGATTGTTCCTATAACCTGGCTATTGTGAAAAATACTACAGTGAACATGAAAGTGTAAATATTACATCAGGATCTGATTTCTTCTGGATACATGTCTAGAAGTGAAATTGCTGAATAATATGGCAGTTGTATTTACATTTTTTTGAGGAACCATCGTACAATTTTCCATGATGGCTGCACCATTTCACATTTCCTCCAACAGTGTACCAGGGTGCGTACTTCTCTACAAGATCTCCAACACTTGTTATTCTTTATCTTTTTGATAATGGCCATCCTAGTGGGTGTGACGTGTTATCTAATTGTGGTTTTAATTTGCATTTCCCTGGTGATTAATGACCTTCGAGCACCTTTTCTTGACCTGTTAGCCATTTTGTATGTCTTCTTTTGAGAAATGTCTATTGAAGTCCTTTGCCCATTCTTTCTTCAGGCTGTTTGCATTTTTGCTATTGAGTTGTAGGAGTGGAGCAACCTGGTTCTGAGTAGTAGCTGAATTGAAGTTTCTTGAGAATATCTCCAGGGAGTGCCAAATGGCAAAGAAAACAAACAGCCAAAGAGAGTATCAAAGAGACACTCACGTTTAGCAGATAGAAGGAGGAGGGAATCCAGGGAAGGAAAGTGAGATACCTACCCCAATAGAGTAAACTATTGTAATTTGAAATGCAGCAAAGATTCACTATCAGACTGAAGGAGTTGATTTAAAATGATTTCTTTCAGTGTTTAACCAAATGTTTGATATTATTCAGTGGTGAGGCCATCTGGTTCAGGGGTTTTGTTCTTAGGTAGTTTTTTGATTACCAATTTCATTTTGTTCCTGGTAATTGGTCTGTTCAGATTTCTCTTTCTTTCTAGGTCAGCCTTGGAAGATTGTATTTTTCTAGAAATCTGTTCATTTCTTTTAGGTTATCCAGTTTGTTATCATATAATTTTTCATAGTATTCTCTAATAATTCTTGTATTTCTGTGGTGTCCGTAGTGATTTTTTCATTCTCATTTCTATTTTTGTTTATGTGTGCAGGCTCTCTTTATCTCTTGATAAGTCTGGCTAGGGATTTATCTATTTTGTTTATTTTCTCAAAGAATCAACTCCTACTTTCATTGATTCTTTCTATTGTTTTATTTTTCTTGATTTTATTTATTTGTGCTCTGATCCTTACTATGTCCCTCCTTCTAGTGACTTTGGGCCTCATTTGTTCTTCTTTTTCCAGTTTCATTAATTGTGAGTTTAGATTGTTCATATGGGATTGTTCTTCTTTCCTGAGGTAGGCCTGTATTGCAATATACTTTCCTCTTAGCATGGCCTTCACTGCATACCTCAGACTTTGCATTGTTGAATTATTGCTGTCATTTGTTTCTATATATTACTTGATCTTTGTTTTTTTTTTTTGGTCATTGATCCATTGATTATTTAGGAGCATGTTTAGCCTCCATGTGTTTGTGAGTTTTTTTTTTCATTTTCTTTGCGTAATATATTTCTAGTTTCATGCCTCTGTGTTCTGAGAAGCTGGTTGGTACAACTTCAGTCTTTTTGAATTTACTGAGTTTCTTTTTGTGCGCTACTATATGGTTTATTCTTGAAAATGTTCCATGTGCACTTGAGATGAATGTGTATCCTGTTGCTTTTGGATGGACTATTGTGTAGATATCCATTAGGTCCATCTGTTCTAGTATGTTGTTTAGTGCCTCTATCTCTTTGCTTACTTTGTTTCTGGTTGCTCTGTCCTTTGGATTGAGTGGTGTGTTGAAGTCTCCTAAAATGAATTCATTGCATTCTGTTTCCCCCTTCAATTCTGTTAGTATTTGTTTCACATATGTAGGTGATTCTGTTTTGGGAGCATAGATATTTATGATAGTTATATCCTCTGGCTGGACTGACCCTTTTATGATTATGTAATGTCCTTTGTCTCTTGTGACTTTCTTTGTTTTGAAGTCTATTTTGTCTGATAAAAGCACTGCAACTCCTGCTTTCTTCTCACTATTAGTTGCATGAAATATCTTTTTCCATCCCTTTACTTTCAGTCTGTGTACGTCTTTGGGTTTGAAGTGAGTCTCTTGTCGGCAGCATATAGATGGCTCTTGTTTTTTTTTGTCCATTCAGTAACTCTATGTCTTTTGATTGGTTCATTCAGACCATTTACATTGAGGGTGATTATCGATAGGTATGTACTTATTGCCATTGCCTGCTTTAGATGCATGGTTAATCAGAGGTTGAAGGGTAATTCCCTTACTATCTAACAGTCTAATTTTACTCACTGCATATTCTATTATAAACACAACCTAAAGGTTGTTTTTATTCCTCCTTTTTCTTCCTCCTTCATTCTTTGAATGTTTTGAATCATATTCTGTACTCTCTGTCTATCTCTTTGGTGACATCTATTTAGCCTTAGGAATACTTCCATCTATAGAAGTCCCTCCAAAATGCAGTGTAGAGGTGGTTTGTGGGAGGTAAATTCTCTCAGCTTTTGCTTATGTGAAGATTGCTTAATCCATCCTTCAAAGTTACATGATAACCTTGCCGGGTAGAGTATTCTTGTTTCAAGGCCCTTCTGGTTTATTGCATTAAATATGTCATGCCACTCCCTTCTGGCCTGTAAGGTTTCTGCTGAGAAGTCTGATGATATCCTGATGGGTTTTCCTTTGTATGTGATCTTTTTTCTCTCTCTGGCTGCTTTTAAAAGTCTGTCTTTATCATTGATCTTTGCCATTTTCCTTATTATATGTCTTGATGTTGTCTTCCTTGGGTCCCTTTTGTTGGGAGATCTGTGAACCGTCATGGCTTGAGAGACTATCTCCTTCCCCAGATTGGGGTAGTTTTCAGCAATTACGTCTTCAGTGACACTTTGTATCCTTTTTTCTCTCTTTTCTTCTTCTTCTTGTACCCGTATAATGTGACTATAGTTCCTTTTGGTTTGGTCACACAGTTCTCTCAATATTCTTTCATTCTTAGAGATTCTTTTTTCTCTCTGTTCCTCAGCTCAGCTTCTTTGTATTCCTCTTCTCTTATTTCTATCCATTTACTTTCTCTTCTCCTACATCTCATCTGCTCTTAAATCCCTCCATTGTATGTTTCATTTCAGATATGGAATTTGTTATTGATTGAATCTCTGACTTAAATCCCTTCCTGAGTTCCTGAATATTTTTCTGTACCTCCATAAGCATGTTTATGATTTTTATTTTGAACTCTCTTTCAGGAAGATTGGTGAGTTCAGTTTCATTTGGCCCTTTTTTTGGGGTTTGTGAGATTTTGTTCCGAACCATGTTCTTTTGACGTTTCATATTTCTGTGTGGTGCCCACTATTGCCCAGAAGCTTCAGTCTCAGGAGATGCTCAGTCCCTAGAGTGAGGTTGGGGGTTGTAGGTGAGTGGAGCTGGCGCCTGAGGGGAGGAAAGAGCTATTTCCTGATTCCTGTCTGCAGTGACTGTCTCCAGTGTCAGGGCCAGTGGGCCAAGCACACAGGTGTAAGCCTTTGTGCTTGGCATCTCTAGCTTTTGTAGGTGGGGCTTCCGTCTGGCTGGCCTGACAGCGGAGCAGTGACTGCCCATTCGTGAGCCTGTGCTATCAGGCCAGGAAGGAGTCTCAGCAGGCTGCATTTCACAGTGGGGGGCCTCGGAGCTGAGTAGGCAGCCGGGGGGATGGGGCGCCTGCAGGTCCTCAAAGTTCCCAAGCATCTGGGTTGAGCACACCCAGACAACCTTGTCCAGCTCTCCCCTCCCCCAAGCAGCAAGCTCCGTGCAAACCCTGACCCTTCAGCAGCCCTCTCACTGCTAGGAAGCCTCTCAGACTGCCTGCCTTTTCCTTGTCCCAGAGTGGCCGGGTGTGAATCCCATCCTCCACAAATGGCCGGAATCTCAATCTCTTGAGCACTCCACCTGTCCCAGCTCCCCAACCTCCAGAGCACCACACAATATAGGTTTCTGCTCACAGAGCAGATCTCCAGGTCCAGGTGTTCAACAATTCCCAGTTTCCACCCCCTCCCCACTCCGTTTCTCTTCCTCCCGCTGGTGAGCTGGGGTGGGTGAAGGACTTGGTTCCCGGCAGATCAAGGCTTTCATACCCCTGTTTTGTGAGGTGTGCCTTGTTTGTGAGGTGTGTATGCAGTCGGGTTCAGCTTTCTTTCTTCTTGCTCTTTTATGGTTAATTGTATTAATTAACCATATTTTTGTACCATTTGTGGTTTTGGGAAGAGTTCTCTGTCTCACCTCTCATGCCGCCATCTTGTATCCGGGTAGATATGTATTTATAATGGTTATATCTTCTTGTTGGACTGCCCCCTTTATCATTATGTAATGTCCTTCTTTATCTCTTGTTACTTTCTTTGTTTTGAAGTCCATTTTGTCTGATACAGGTACTGTAACACCTGCTTTTTTCTCCCTATTGTTTGCATGAAATATCTTGTTCCACCCCTTCCCTTTTACTCTGCGTATGTCTCTGGGTTTGAGGTGAGTCTCTTGTAAGGAGCATATAGATGGGTCTTGCTTTTTTATCCATTCAATGACTTAGCTGCCGTTGTCTGGGCGGCCCTGGGATAGCCTAGTGTATTGCAGCACTTCGCAGCCATGCTGGGTGTGTTCTCATGCAAGAATGGCGCCACTTTGTGCCTTCTTGACATTGCTTTGGCTTCAGCTGCCTGTGCCGTCTACCTGCATACCAGGAGCAGTCTCTGGAATAATCTCCTTAGCTTCTGTGGGCAGGGCGGCCCTCCACGTAGCCTAGTGCACTGCAGTGGGTGGCAGACACGCTGGGTGTGTTCTCCTGCGAGAATGGTGCCCCTTCGTGCCTTCTGGGCCTTGCTCTGCCTTCCTCTGTCTGTCTCGGTTAGCTGCGTGCTGGGAGGAGACTCTGTGTGGTTCCTGTGGGGTGGGGCTGTTCTCCAGCTGCTCTGGAGCTGTGGCAGTCAGCCAGTTTGCTTGCAGCTCCGGCCTTTTTACTAGATGCTCAGTTCTTGCAGATGTAGATGTACTCTGGCTGTTGTACTGTATCTTCTGTTCTCTCTTTTAGGAATAGTTGTATCTGTTTATTTTCAAAAATACGTATGGTTTTGGGAGGAGATTTCCACCACCCTACTCACGCCACCATCTTGACCCCTGCTCCAGTAGCTGAGGTTTTAAAGCATGTCTGGCAGGACCTCAGCATCATGCTCCAGTTGCACCATTTATGAATCACTGTCACTGTCACTGTCACTGGCTGAGATGCAAGAAGACTGTTCTGTTGTCACTAATGAAAGGAAAAACAAATAGTTGTGTTAGTATAAGCAAATGCTCAGATACAAGACTAATCTAAACCCCTGATCAAATGTATTTTCCTAACAATTGACAAAAAGTAGTTGAATTACAGTAGACGTAAGAAACATCAAGATGTGAAAGGGTGCATGATACACGTTTGCAGGTTGTGAATCTAAAAATTCTGCATTATAATACAAACTGCTGCTAGTTAGACATGATTAGCTAGGATCAAATAACTTTTAACATTTGTGTTAAGGCAAATTCCAGTATTTTTCTTTTCATTTATATTTATAATTTAATCTACACAACAATCCTTGGATTTACACATAATTTTCCATACACATTGTGCAGACGAGGAAACTGAGACTGAGCTAGAATAACTGGCCAGAGATAACATAGCTGGTAAATGGAGGCACAGGAGTTTACACTATAAAGAAGTCAGACTTTGTGTCAGTGATGCTGCTTCTTTCCAGCCTGTGTCAAAGAGCACTGGAATCCTGTGGTGCCTCAAGGGCCACAGAGTAGAAAAAGGCGGGTGTGTTGTGGGGTGAATCAAACAGGCTGTGCTCTAGGCCCTTCAGTCACTCCACTTTCAGCCAGAGTACATCTCTTATGATTATGTGTATAAGGGGTCCTGCTGCAAGCTTTGTTTGAAAGATTCCCAAACACTGAATCGTACCATGATGTCTCCTAATGCTGGTAGCGATCTGCACTAGCAACCTCTTGAAGTCAGGGACCCTGTCTTATCTTTTCTTTGATCTCACAATGGTGGGAAACCTCCCCTGAGCGTGTGCCTGCCTTTGGGAGGAGGAGCAGGTGGAAATCACTGCCTATGGGAAGTGTTGCTGCAGGCTCCAGAACAGCGCTGTCTGAGCATCTCCCATGATCCCTGGCAACCCTGCTCACCGTGTTCCTTACGAAAGCCAACTGAATTAATTATTCACAGTACCTGTAGCCTCACTGGTACCACCGTTCACTGAGCTCTTCCCCAGGAGGGAAGTGGCATCTTCACCAAATATCTTGTGGCAGTTTTCAATGAGAAATTCTACCAGAGATATCTGTAACACAAAAGGGCAAAGACAGGGTGCTCTTCTTCACATGGCAATGTTAGAAATCCCATCTCACATGTGAATCTTGGGTCTAACAAAAAATGAACAAGAATTCTGAGGAAAATTCGATAGTTGATTCTAAAGAACCAAGAATAATCCAGTTTTGTTTAAGAAATAAATGATACTTCCAAGACTACTTTGGCACAGATGTTAAAAAGGTTTCAATGTTTGAATGAAAGTTATGATTTCTACCCTAGCTTAGTAGGTCACATTTTTAAATCAATGCTTACATCTTTAAAGATAGATTAAACTGCAAGGAAGTCACATAGGATGCTTGGGTTGGAGATGTATATATAATCTCTTGCTAAGCTTTATTTCTTATGAAGAACTTTCCAGGTCTTTTGAGATGCAAATGATGTAAAACACCTTATTAAAATTTATGAAGCATCCAATAGGCCAAAACTTGTGAAATTCAGTTATTAAGTGTGGAAGAACCCTAAACTTGGGAAGCAGAGATCTCTGTGGGTTCTCTGTGATGGAAGATCAGCAGTTGGAGAGAAACCATGGCTGCCTGTCTGAGGGCAGTCCCTCCTCATGCACTGCTGCGCCTCATGCTTGCTGTCTGGCCGAGCTGGGGCAGACCTATGATCTCATGAGGCATGCTGTGGCTCCATTAGGATGCTCCGGAGTGTTTTACTGCTTCCTCAGCATGTACCAAGTGAAAGGGTAGGCAAGCATTCTTGGGAATGACCCACTGCTGACAGAGGAAGGCCAATGTGTGTGGAACATAGTACCCAACCGTGTGGGATGTGCCACTAACAACCAGAGAGGTCCTGGGTGTTCCCGCCATTGTACAGTGAGGAAAGCGCCGCCTGGAAAGCGTGCCCACGGTTACAAGTCCTCAGCGAGCAGGCCAAGAGCTGAAAGTTGGCTTGTCAAACTCCAAAGCCCAGGAGTCACATCACATCACTCTTGTCTCTCTATTGTTTAGTCAGTGTAGCACTGACCCTCTTGGACAGAGAGAGAGAGAGAAGTGACTCAGCTCCTCTCCATTTCCCACTGTGCAGCCCACTGTCCTGTACACCACTAGATAAATGCCCGCCGATGGGCAGGGGGGCAATTAAAATGTGCACTTTTAAAAACTGGTCTGTCCGAATTACTAGCACATGTTTCAGATTCAAGGTGGTGACTCAGCCGCGCAGGACATAAAAATAAGAAATCTCCTTACCCTTTTCATCAAGTACATTCCTGCTTCTGTGCTGCAAGGGTTAGGTAGACAAAGAAGGCTCGGGGCTATATGCTGTGATAAGGCAAATGCGGTCATCTCGTTGTATGAAGAGTGCTGCTTGATGTTGTATAATACCTCGAAAAGACACTGCAAGAGCACAGCATTGGCTCTTGGCAGCTGGTCTAAAAGCCTAAAGACAGAAAAATGAAATTTTAAGTGAGGGAAGTCATTTGGATGTGGAAGTGGGAAACACAGAGGCAAGGAACAGAGCACTTTGTCCACCAAGTACGCAGCCCACTCTAGCAGAGCTCCAGGTGTGAATGCATACAGAAATGTTGGACTCAATTCAATTCCTGAACCGGGTAATAACTTCTCCGGTTAAATAAGTGCTTGGCCAAAGTGAGATCATACCACTGGCAAAGTTGTCCACTAGCATCTCTCGTAGACTTGTGGGTCTATTTCCTATCAGTTTCATACATTCAGAAGGTGTAAAATGGTCAAGGAAACCATACAAGTAAGCTTAGGGAAAAAGAGTTCAATGAGGGCAGTTAAGAGGTGCATGTATGTTTAAAATGGCCTTCTGGGTGTGATCAAATGAAAACCCTTCGGATTTCATAACTATTTTAGTGGTCAAAGCTGTAAATGAAAGGCATATTTTCCTAAGGGTATGTCATTTGTAGTTCTCAATGTGAGCCTAGTAGAGTAATTAATTGTTGCATCATTACCTCCGGGTGGCAGTTATTTTCTCATCCTCCCTCTTCCCTTGACAAGGAACAGCAAGCCATCTATCATACAGACTGGATGAAAAAAGACTTCCTTCGATGTTTTGAAGAAAATCCTTACAAAAATAAAGAATATTATTATTGCAGTCAATACATATTGGAAAAATTGCAGAGAAAAACCTTGAGTGGCAAACTTCAGTTCAGTGCCCGCTACCTTCAAAGCCACCCAAACCATGAACCAGGAGAGCTCGGTTCTGACTCTGCTCTGACTTGCACACCCAAAGCAGTACATTGGATTTTCACCACAATTTAGGAGCATAAAAACAGAGTCTAGGTTCTGTTGGCAATGAAGATAAAGCCCCTTGTAGCCTCTGGAAGTGACTTTTTGTGTACGTTTTAGCCAACTAGCACAAACTGACCAGGTCTGGTGATAAAACAATTCAGCCTCTTGAGAAGAAATACATGTACCCATCTTGCTTGTTTATTTGAGACAGTGCTTGCTCTGAATTCTAGCAAGTAAAGTTTTTTAAGCAAAACATACACGCGCATGCTATTGCACAGATATTAAGAGAGAACCAGGCCTTCCGCCCGGAGGAATCTGTGCCCGTTGGGAGAAACCTGCTCTTTTAATAGTTCGATTCCTCCCTTTTGTTACCCTATAAAAGTCCAGTTCTGCAGCCTTATAAGCAGCAGATGTTGGAAATACAGCCAGATCCTCAATGCCTAGCTACCTGTTACCCTTTTCAGTCCCTGAGTAGCACATATATATATTCCCCCCAAAAGGGGAAGTGTCTCAAGATTTAGATACATCACAATTTCATGCCTCTGGGTTAGGGATAGGCAAATGTAAGTTTCCTAAGTGGAGGCCTGGAAATCTGGCACCACAGAAGGCTGATGAACAAGTGTTACCATTATACGTGTGAGCCTATTAACATTTACGAAGCTTTAAAGTTCTGCGCAAGCCTGAGGGCCTTACCAGCATCACAGGGATACCTCGCTTCCACTGACTTCTCTTAGTTTTAGCTCAGTCAAAAAATGTCTGCAGGGAACCATCACAATTACAATCCAGTAAGTGTTCCCTCCTTCTAATGCTTACAGAGCCGCTCTTTGTGCCAGGTGCTCTTTTGAGTGCTGGCGATAGAGCAGTGAAGGAAAAGGGGAAGTCCCAGTCCTGTCATTGCTCCACTGAGTCACTGGCACACTGTCCCCACCCGGGACAGAGTTCTCAAAGCGTTTGCTGTGGAACCATCCCAGTATATTTGAAAGGAAGAAGCACGACAGTCCTGGCTGGCTCTGAGAGTCTAGCAGGGAGCACAAGGGCCCTAGCCTCGTGCCCCAAACTGCAGCTGTCATGGCATTTGTGTCCCCTCTCTCTCCTTTGACCCTGTGCTGCACAATCCACTGGTGGCCAGCTGTGCTGAAGCCAGAACGTGACCCGACTGTGCCAAGGGTATTTGTTGTTGCACGTCTCTTTTAAGACAGCTTAGGGGGAAAATGAGTGTGGCCCTGAGGAGATAGTCCTTTCTCGTTGAGGCCTATGTCTCCAGTTAGTTTCACATGGTATTATCAAGGCCAAAGTTGCAAAGTCTGATTCTCCACCAGGATCAGTCAACTTTAGGAAGAGAACACTTGAGGAATATCTAAGAACTGTACCTATGAGTGCCACCCTCTGGCTAGTTTGCGCGTAGAACAAAGCTGACTATTGCTAGAAAATGAAAGCATTTCCATGTGCGCACCCTGCAGAGAGCGGCAGCAACTTTTCTTGTCACATACCCAGTGTATATTATTGTGGTCCCTGTGGGGGTAGTCATCAACTCTACGTCGTTTCTAACTGTTGCTATTTATCATACAGTCTCATGGAGGACAAGGAAAGACCAAATGTAACTGACATTTATGTGATAATTTTCCTAACCTGTTTGCAGTCATTACTACCTTAACATGTTGTGGTTCAGAACTGCTAACAAGCTCTAAGATGGACTGATGATACCCTGTCTCGGCTCTCTTATTCTCCTTATAGACGTGTAACTGATACTTGTGATTTAGATGTGTCCCTTCACAATTGATCTACTTTTTGTGTAAACATACTGAACATTAAAATTTCCAGTCGAACTGTAGCTGCTGCACCCAGTTTTTACAAGTCATGTTTACCAGGCGAGGCATGTGGTGGGAGCTGATTTCCGTGGGACTGTGTCTGTGGCGGTGAGCTAAACAAATCAAGTTTTAACAGTGGATGCCAGAGGCGCTAAAGGTAAAAAGACACCCACATGCTGGAGTCAAAGCTACGTGACTCTGACAGTAAAAGGCATGAGGGTAACGGGAAGGAATCATGATGAAGCGACCAGAGATTTTGGTGGCTGCACTGAGCATTTTTTGATGCATTTTAAGTCTAATTTTGCATACTACGGCAAAGTAATACAGCCATCTCTGAAGATGAATATAAATTTTCCTTTGGAAACTTTCCCTCCTTAGAAGTATGGGCAGGAAGTCATCAAATTAGGACGGTTGTTCTGGTAAACATTTTGTGTATGTGTGGAGGTTGAAATTTATTATTTTGTTATAATTATCATGGTTATTTTGCATAGAGTGCTCAGGAGGTATGATGGGGAAGGTCGTGTGTGACATAAGAGGAAATTATATCTAAGCAGGCTTTTAACGATCAAAGTAGCTCTGTGAAATTTTGACTTTGTGTTTTATAGTTTTGCACAGTCTTAACCTATTATGTTTTTGATAGCTCCTAGGCCATCGTGATAGATGATACCAATCATACAACTTCAGAGTTAGGCTGTGTGTGAACACTGCTAGAAGTCTCCCTACCTTTAAGACTGCCACTATCACAAAGATGGATTCACTATTCCAGTTCACTTTCTTTCCGGAATTGAGCTTCTCCTTTAGTTCTCTGCCAGATTTCATATGGGTTGGTGTTCTGAACACTCCTTTCCTGAGAGGGCCTTTTTCATTGATAAAAGCAAGCATACTCTATAGGAAGAAAAGGAAAGACAGACATATGGCAGCTCGTCTCCAGAGTGTATGTGGACGCATTGTGGTAGTGGTGGTGGGACTAAATGTGGAATCGTTTTTCCATTTCTCTAAATACATTTCTACCCAACAGTCCACTCTACATTCGTATTCTGAAACACTTCAACCACTTATTTTAATCAGATTTTCCATTTCAGGGAATTTATGCTTTTTCATCAAAGTTGTCTGCTTCAAGGCCTTTGTGGAATCACCCTGTCCTCTTCCATTCATTCTTCATTAGTCCCTAATAGAGGTAGACGCTCTTCCCCACGTCTGTAAATCATTTTGCCATACTCATTTCCCATTTGTTTATTCCCTTTTGAGCAAGTATATACATACCCCATTCCCACTTCTTGTATTTCCTTCCCTCTTTTAAAATCAGGCCCCAATCCCTGGCCGCCTCCTCCGATTACATTCCGTTGTCAACAGTGTTTCTTTCCTGTGGCTGTATCTCCAGGGCCTCTGCTTGCAGTGTGGGAGATAATAGGGCTTGGAGTCACATAGTCCAAGGGCTCTAAAATCTGGTGTCCAGCCTATCTTCTATGTGACCTGGGGCACATACATACTCTGCTGACGCTCTTGGTGTGTGTCTTTGTGTGGATGATGATACTCACAGCTACGCCACCCCCTAAATTTGTGGGGAAGGATGCGAGGACCTGGGCAGTAGGTAGCATGATAAAGTCTTTCAATCTGGAATAAAATTGCCTGTATCTACTACAGCACTAGGAAATGTACTGGACACTCAGTGAATTCTAACAGCGTCAATCAGTGCACCATTGAAGACAACATAGGCCCAACTCAGTGGCTTTCACCTGACCTGGGCTGTTTGGGTGAAAGTGTGCATATTGGCCAGAGGATGAGTCTTTATGCTTAAGCACTTGACATGCACGTCAAATCCATGGGATGCAATTTTGAGTTGTATGATTGAGTCACTTGCTGAAGGAGACTTGGACTTACTGCAGAATTAAGGAAGGAGATGAAAAGGGAATATGAGGATGAGGAGGACTCTCAGAGATTCATACACACAAAACCCATTTTGACGGACCTGAGCAGGCGTGTGTGGGATTTCCTGAAACAAGTGCCATGGACAAGGGTACCTTTTCCTGTGGTATTTGCCTTATAACTCTGCAGTACCTAAGTCTGATTTGATTCTTTCATGTAATTTTAACAGTCTCTTAGCCAGAGCCAGGAGCTAACAATCTCTCCATTTGGGGATAGACTGGAGGAGAAGCCGTGGGCTCCCGAGCTCTCCTTCCTCAGGAGGGCTACGCAAGACTGCAGTGAGACCTACCAGAATGGGGTTGAGCAGCTTATCATCACCACAAATGTCCATCATAGAAATGCCGAAGAGCTGTCTTGGCTTTGCAGGTGTTTGAGGGGGGCAGGGCTGGTCCTGTGAAGTGCTGGAGTCTTGCCAACACGTCTGGTGTGGAATAGCATTCTTTTTAATTGTCTTCCAGCAGGAATCTAAGGAAGAAGTGGGATGATCATTACTGGCAGTTTAATTCACTTCACCTTATTTCCACCATTGCCATTGCATATCACATTTGTTTCAATGGGGAGAAGAGAAAGAAACTGAGTCACTGGCCATTTGGAATTTCCCACATTCTGAAATGGGCCAAGTGCATCCTTGTGGTGGTAATGCGTTCTTCTTACCCGTATCCTGCAAACCAGTAGTTAAGCCTCCAGGTTTGACTGGACTCAGGGTCCGTCCTTTCAGGGGCATCTACTGCCTGCTTCACTGCCTCACAAAGCACTCAACCTATAGCTGTACAAGTTTCTTGGTACTAACCATGTGCAGTGAATTTTGGTGTCAGAGCCCATTTTGAAAGCTAAGAAAATTTGGTATTCAAATGACGCAGAGTGTGGGCAATATCTACCTTCATAGGAAGTCTCCTGTGACTCTGAGATTTCCTGTTGGGCTTTCTATTTGACCAACGTCATGAACTTTCTCCTGTCAAAAGGATCTGCTCTTCCTGACACACCTGCTTGACCCCAGTCTTCCGCCGGCCTCCGGCCCTTTGCCCTATGGGGCCACAACCCTCAGGCAGCTCCATGGATGACTTTCGGCAGTCGAGGTCCTTGGCAAATAGTCTTTACATGCTGACTGTGTTATAAGATTCCAGGTGGCCAATTTTCTTGATACCCACCAAGCTGCCTAGGCATGATTTCTAATTACCCAACAGCTCAGGGCACTACTGACAAAGAGCTTAACAAACAAAGGGTGATGTTTCGAGCTTAACGTTCCCACTGCTCAGCTGTGGATGTTTTCCTAAGAAGGCACCTGAATGTTCACTTAAACCACCTGCTTACAAAACCGAATGCTTTAAAGAAGTCAGCAGTGGAGTTGAGTTGTGGAAAGATAAGCACGTGAGTAATATTTCACCAAATATCCCCAAACGCCCATCCACTTGGCTTTTCACGGACGTAGTGAGTGAGTGCCCTGCCACGTGCACCCACAGGGAGCAGTGCTTGTGACGCTGGGTCAGCGAGACCAGGATCAAGTAACCAAAAGGCTCCTGGTTTCCCACTTACTTGTGTAAGCTGCTCAAGAGTCTTTGAGCTTCAGTTTGCTCAACTTTAACATATATGAAGCTCCTTCTATCTTAATGGTGGACTAAATAATATGACGTACAGCTCGACACCAGTCGGGGCTCACTCGGCCTCAATAAAAGTAACTTCCTTCACTCTGAGGGCCTAAGGCAGCCTTGACACCCACAGCAGACCACCCCCATTCTCCACTTGCTCTTTCGGCTTCCAGAAGGTACGTGGTTGTGAAGGAATAATGCCCCCATTCTGCCTAGTTAAGGGTCTTTCTTCCTGCCCTGAGATGCACACCCCAACCGTTTTAAAGAGAGAGAAGGAAGAACACAAATACGTTTTTCAGTCCAGCAGGAGGATCCTGTGTGTCAACACGTATGCATCCTTATGCTACATGTGCGTATGTAGGTTGAGTTGTATGTGACCTGGTTTCCCTACTTGAAACCTGGTTTTGTTATTTCTAGAACTATCTAAATGTAGTCCATTATCCAACTTCCTTCAGAAGAATCCTGTATCCCTTGATATACAAAGGTACATATTCCAGCTACTCTGTGAGCACAGACATAGAGCAAAGTAGACACTGAGCCCTGTACTTTCCAAAAAATAGTTTCAGGCTTAGCTGGACCTCTCGAAATGTATGTTAGTTGGTGTTAAGAGTTCATGTTTCCTCTGTGGCTAATAAAAAAAAATACACTATGGCCCTGAAAAATACTGGAATTATTAAGGAACCCCTAGGCTCTGTCATATGGTCCTGGCAAGATATGGGTTAGTGTTTCCTCATGCTCAAAGTAAGCTACGAATATTAAAAACTTAAAGTTTTGAACTTTGTGCTTATAGAGTAACAATCATAACAATAAAAAATACTTTAACTTTGAATTGTTCTGGCTCAAATGCTTCCCAAATTAATGGCACATTTTCTTCTGAAAACATCCTGAGATTTAGGCATATATATATATTTTTTAATCCACATTTCAGAGACAAGGAAACAGACTGAGAGTAACTGGCCCAAATAACATAGCTGGTAAATGGAGGCACATGAGCTTACACTCTGGAAACGCTGTTTGACTGTTTGACACAAAGTCAAGTCGGACTTTGTGTCAGTGATGCTGCTTCTTTCCAGCCTGTGTCAAAGAGCACTGGAATCCTGTGGTGCCTCAAGGGCCACAGAGTAGAAAAAGGCGGGGGTGTTGTGGGGTGAATCAAACAGGCTGTGCTCTAGGCCCTTCACTCACTCCACTTTCAGCCACAGTACATCTCTTATGATTATGTGTATAAGGGGTCCTGCTGCAAGCTTTGTTTGAAAGATTCCCAAACACTGAATCGTACCATGATGTCTCCTAATGCTGGTAGCGATCTGCACTAGCAACCTCTTGAAGTCAGGGACCCTGTCTTGTCTTTTCTTTGATCTCACAGTGGTGGGAAACCTCCCCTGACTGTGTGCCTGCCTTTGGGAGAAGGAGCAGGTGGAAATCACTGCCTATGGGAAGTGTTGCTGCAGGCTCCAGAACAGCACTGTCTGAGCATCTCCCATGAACCCTGGCAACCCTGCTCACCGTGTTCCTTACCAAAGCCAAATGAATTAATTATTCACAGTACCTGTAGCCTCACTGGTACCACCGTTCACTGAGCTCTTCCCCAGGAGGGAAGTGGCATCTTCACCAAATATCTTGTGGCAGTTTTCAATGAGAAATTCTACCAGAGATATCTGTAACACAAAAGGGCAAAGACAGGGTGCTCTTCTTCACATGGCAATGTTAGGAATCCCATCTCACATGTGAATCTTGGGTCTAACAAAAAATGAACAAGAATTCTGAGGAAAAATCGATAGTTGATTCTAAAGAACCAAGAATAATTCAGTTTTGTTTAAGAAATAAATGATACTTCCAAGACTACTTTGGCACAGATGTTAAAAAGGTTTCAATGTTTGAATGAAAGTTACGATTTCTACCCTAGCTTAGTAGGTCACATTTTTAAATCAATGCTTACATCTTTAAAGATAGATTAAATTGCAAGGAAGTCACATAGGATGCTTGGGTTGGAGATGTATATATAATCTCTTGCTAAGCTTTATTTCTTATGAAGAACTTTCCAGGTCTTTTGAGATGCAAATGATGTAAAACACCTTGCTAAAATTTATGATGCATCCAAAAGACAAACATCTGTGAAATTCAGTTGTTAAGTGTGGAAGAACCCTAAACTTGGGAAGCAGAGATCTCTGTGGATTCTCTGTGACGGAAGGTCAGCAGCTGGAGAGAAACCATGGCGGCTTGTCTGAGTATGATAAACGGCTGCCACTCCAGGTGCGTATAGGTCAAGCGTGCACTTTTAAAAACAGGTCTGTCTGTATTACCACCACACATTTCAGACTCAAGGTGGGGCCTCTGCCCCTCAGGGCATAAAAATAAGATATCTCCTTACCTTCTTTTTCATATTGTTTCCTAGATCTGTGTTGCAAGTACCAGGCAGATAAAGAAGGCTCGGGGCTATATACATCGATAAACCAAAAGCTGTCATCTCGTTGTATTTGGAGTGCTGCTGAATGTTGCGTAAAACTCCAAACAGACACCGCAAGAGAACAGCATTGGCTCTCGGCAGCTGGTCTAAAAGCCTAAAGACAGAAAAATGTACTTTTAAGTGAGGGAAGTTGTTTGGCTGAGGAAGTGGGAAACACAATGCCAAAAAACAGAGCGCTTTGTCCACCAAGTACGCAGCCCACTCTAGCAGAGCTCCGGGTGTGAATGTGTAGAGAAATGTTGGACTCAATTTAATTCCTGAACAGGGTAAGAACTTCCCCGGTTAAACAAGTGCCTGGCCAAAGTAAGGTCGTATCACTGGCACCCTGGTCCACTAGCATCTCTCATAGACCAGTGGGTCTCATTTCCTATCAGTATCATACTTTCAGAAGTTGTAAATTGGTCAAGGAGTCCGTACAAGTAATCTTAGGGAAAAAGAGAGTTTGATGAGGGCAGTTAAGATGTGCATGTATTAAACTGGCCCCCTGAGTGTGATCAAATGAAAACCCTTTGGCTTTGGTAAGATTTTAGTGGTCAAAGCTGTAAATGATAGGCCTGTTTTCCTTAGAGTATGTTGGTTGTAATTCTCAGTGTGAGCAGAGTAGAGTGATCAATTGTTGCATGGTTACCTCCGTGTTGCAGTTATTTTGTCATCCTCGCTCTCCCCTTGATCAGGAATGGCAAGCCATTTATCATACAGACTGGATGAAAAAAGACTTCCTTCGATAGTTTGAAGAAAATCCTTACAAAAATAAAGAATATTATTATTGCAGCCAATATGTATTGGAGAAATTGCAGAGAAAACCTTGAGTTGCTGACTTCAGTTCGGTGCCCGCTACCTTCATAGCCACCCAAACGTGACCCAGGAGAGCACAGCTCTGACTCTCCACTGACTTGCACACCCAAAAGCAGGGGCTTGGTTTGCCTCAATAAGTTAGGAGCATACAAGCAGCGTCTGGGCTCCGTTGGCAGTGAAGCCTCTGGAAGTGACTTTTTGCGTACGTGTCAGCCAACTAGCACAAACTGACCAGGTCTGGTGATAAAACAGTTCACCTTCTTGAGAAGATATACATGTACCCATCTCGCTTGTTTATTTGAGACACAATACTTGCTCTGAATTCTACCAAGTAAAGTATTTGAAGCCAAACACACGGCAAATGCTATGGCACATATACTACGGGAGAACTTGGCCTTGTGACCTGAGGTATATGTGCCCCTTGGGAGAAAACTTCTGTTTTTATAACTTGATTCCTGTAACCCTATAAAAAGTGCAGTTCTGCAGACTTATAAGCTGCCAAAGTTGGAAATACAGCCAGATCCCCAATTCCTAGCTACCTGTTACCCTTTTCCATCCCTGAGTGGACCTCCCCCTAAAAAGGAAAGAGTCTCAGAATTTGAACAGATGACAATTGCAGGCTTCCGGGTTGGAGACAGGGAGATATAAGCTTCATAAATGGAGGCTTGGATATCTGTCACTACAGAAGGCTGATGAACAAGTGTTACCATGATACAAGTGAGCCTATGAACATTTATGAAGCTTTAATGTTCTGTGCAAGCCTGAAGGCCTTGCTAGCGTCACAGGCATACCTCGCTTCCACTGGGCTCACTAATAGCCCAGGACTTCTCTTAGTTTTTAGCTCAGTCAGGAAATGTTTGCAGGGAACCATCACAATTACAGTCCAGTAAGTGTTCCCTCCTTCTAATGCTTACAGAGCCGCTCTTTGTGCCAGGTGCTCTTTTGAGCCAGGAGGAAGCACAACAACCCTGGCTGGCTCTGGGAGTCCAGCAGGGAGCTGGAGGCCCCTAGCCTCGTGCCCCAAACTGCAGCTGTCATGGCATGTGTGTCCCTCTCTCTCCTTGATCCTGTGCTGCGCAATCTACCATTGGCCAGCTTTGCCGAAGGCATGTTGTGACCCGAGCTGGCTGTGCCAAGGGTATTTGTTGTTGCACCTCTCTTTTAAGACAGCTTAATGGCCAACTCCGTGTGGTCCTGAGGAGATAGTCCTTTCTCGTTGAGGCCTATGTCTCCAGTTAGTTTCACATGGTATTATCAAGGCCAAAGTTGCAAAGTCTGATTCTCCACCAGGATCAGGCAACTTTAGGAAGAGAACACTTGAGGAATGTCTAAGAACTGTACCTATGAGTGCCACCCTCTGGCTAGTTTGGGCTTAGAACAGAGGATTAGGCGAGAGCCTGCTGACTCTTGCTAGGAAATCAAAGCAGTTCCGTGTGTGCACCCTGCAGAGAGCAGCAGCAGCCTTGCTACTCACATACCCCGTGTATATTACTGTGGTCCCTGTGGGGGTAGTCGTCAACTCTGTGTCCTTTCTAACTGTTGCTATTTAGCATACAGTCTCATGGAGGACATGGAAAGACCAAATGTAACTGACATTCTGTGATAATTTTCATAACCTGGTTGCAGTTGGTTCAGAGCTGCTAACAAACTCTTAAGACGGACTGATGAAATCCTGTCTCGGTTCCTTTATTCCCCTTATAGACATGTAACTGATACTTGTGATTTAACTGTGTCCCTTCACAATTGATCTATTTTTTGTATAAACTTATTGAACGTTCAAATTTCCAAACTTGGTGTAGGTGCTGCACCCACTTTTTACAAGTCATATTTACCAATGGAGGCATGTGGTGGGAGCTGATTCGCATGGGACTGTGACTGTGGCAGTGGGCTAAACAAATCAAGTTTTAACTGATTATGCCAAACTTTCTAAAGGTGAAAAGAGGCCCGTGTGCTGGAGTCACTCTATGCGACACTTGACAGTAAAAGGCATGAGAGTAACAGGGGAAGGAATGATGATGACGTAAACAGAGGTTTTGGTGGCTACTGTCAGCATTTTTTGATGCTTTGTAAGGTAAATATTAGCATGCTATGGCAAAGTAATACAACCATCTCTGTATTTAATATAAATAGTCTTTTGGAAACTTTCCCTCTTTAGGAATATTGGCAGGAAGTCATCAAATTAGGATGCTTGTTTTGGTAAACATTTTGTATACATGCAGAGTTTGGAATTTATTATTACTTTGTTATTATTATCATGGTTATTTTGCATAGAGCGCTCAGGAGTGATGATGGGGAAGGCCGTGTGTGACATAAGAGGAAATTATATCTAAGCAGGCTTTTGATGATCAAAGTAGCTTCCTGAAATTTTGACTTTGTGCTTTAGTTTTGCACATGCTTAACCTATAATGTCTTTGATGGCTCCTTGGCCGTCATGATGGAGGATAGCAATCACACAGCTTCAGAGTTAGGCTGTGTGTGGACACTGCCAGAACTCTCCCTACCTTTAAGACGGCCGCTGCCACAAGGACGGATTCACCATCCCAGTTCACTTTTTTCCCGGATTTGAGCTTCTTCTTTAGGGCTCTGCAGGATTTCCTATTGGTCTCTGGCCTGAAGACGCCTTTTGTGAGCGGCCCTTTTTCATTGATAAAAGCAAGCATATCCTATAGGAAGAAAAGGAAAGAAAGACATACTGCAGCTCATCTCCACAGGGTATGTGGAGGCATGGTGCTAGAGATGGAGGGCCTAAATGTAGAATTTTTTTTTCCATTTCTCTAAAAACATTTCTATCCAACAATTCCTTCTACATACATTCGTGTACTGAAATACTTTAAACACTTATTTTAATCAGATTTTCCTTTCCAGGGAATTTATGCTTTTTCATCAAATGTGTCTGCTTCAACGCCTTTGTGGAATCACCCTGTCCTCTTCCATTCATTCTTCATTAGTCCCTAATAGAGGTAGACACTCTTCCCCACATCTGTAAATCCTTTTGCCATACTCATTCTGCATTTGTTTATTCCCTTTTGAGCAAGTATATGGATACCTCATTGCTACTTTTTCTATTTCCTTCCCTCCTTTAAAATCAGGCCCCAATTCCTCACCACCACCTCTGATTACATTCCATTGTCAACAGTCTTTCCTGTGGCCGTATCTCCAGGGCTTCTGCTTGCAGTGTGGGAGATAATAGGGGTTGGAGTCACATAGTCCAAGGGCTCTAAAATCTAGTGTCCAGCCTATCTTCTGTGTGACGTGGGACACATACATACTCTGCTGACGCTCTTGGTGTGTGTCTTTGTGTGTGTGAAGTACAGAAGATGATAATCACAGCTACCCCAACCCCTTAATTTGTGGGGAAGAATGCGAGAACCATGGCAGTAGCTAGCGTGAGAAATTCTTTCAATGTAGAATAAAATTGCCTGTATTTACTATAGCGCTAGGAGACGTACTGGACACTCAGTGAATGCTAACACTGTCAACTCAATGCACCATTAAAGATAACGTAGGCTGAAGTCAGTGACTTTAACCTGATAGTTGCCATTTGGGTTAAAGTGTGCATGGCCAGAGGATGAGTCTTTACACTTAAGCACTTGACATGCAAGTCAATTCCATGGGATGCAATTTTGAGTTGTATGATTGAGTCACTTTAGCTGAAGGAGACTTGGACCTACTGCAGAATTTAAGGAAGGAGATGAAAAGGGAATATGAGGATGAGGAGGACTCTCAGAGATTCATACACACGAAACCCATTTTGACGGACCTGAGCAGGCATGTGTGAATTTCCCGAAACAAGTGCAATGGACAAGAGTACCTTCTCCTGTGGTATTTGCCTTATAACTCTGCAGTACCTAAGTCTGATTTGATTCTTTCATGTAATACTGAAAAAGCCTCTCAGCCAGAGGCATTTGGAGCTAGATTTGGAGGAGAAGCCTTGGGCTCCTGAGCTCTCCTTCCTCAGGAGGGCTACACAAGACTGCAGTGAGACCTACCAGAACGGGGTTGAGCAGCTTGTCGTCGTCACAAATGTCCATCATAGAAATGCCAAAGATCTGTCTTGGCTTTGCAGGTGGTGGTGCCGGGCTGGGGTTGTCCTGTGAAGCGCTGGAGCTCTTCCAACAGGCCAGGTGTGCGACAACACTCTTCTTAACTCTCTTCCAGCGTGAATCTAAGGAAGAAGTGGGATGATCATTACTGGCAGTTTAATTCACTTCACCTTATTTCCACCATTGCCATTGCACATCACATTTCTTCCAATATTGAGAAGAGAAAGAAATTGAGTCAGTGGCTGTTTAGAATTTCCCACATTCTGAAATTGGCCAGTTGCATCCTTGTGGTGCTAATGTGTTCTCCTTCGCCGTATTTTGCAAACAAGTAGTTAAACCTCCAGGCCCGACAAGACTCAGGGTTAGTCCTTTCTGGGGCATCTACTGCCTGCTTCACTGCGTCATGAAGCACTCAACCTGTAGCTGTACAAGTTTCTTGTTACTAACCATGTGCAGTGAATTTCAGTGTCAGAGCCCATTTTGAAAGCTAAGAAAATTTGGTATTCAAATGAGGCAGAGTGTGAGCATCATCTACCTTCATAGGAAGTCTCCTGTGACTCTGAGATTTCCTGTTGGGCTTTCTAAGTGACCAACCGTGGTCACTTTCTCTTGTTAAAAGGATCTGCCCTTCCTGACACCACCTGCTTGACCCCACTCTTCCGTCAGCCTCTGGCCCTTTGCTCTGTGGGGCCACAACCCTTAGGTAGTTCCATGGATGACTTTCTGCAGTCAGGGTCCTTGGCAAATAGTCATTACATGCTGCCTATATTACAAGACTGCAGGTGGCCAGTTGTCTTGATACCGCACCAGCTGCCTAGGCATGATTTCTAATTACCGAACAGCTCAGGACAATACTGACAAAGAGCTTTACAAAGAAAAGGTGACTGTTTTGAGTTTAAGGTTCCCATTGCTCAGCTGTGAATGTTTTTCTCATAAGGCACCCGAATGCTTGCTTAAACCACCTGCTTGCAAAACTGAATGCTTTAAAGAAGTCAACAGTGGAGTCGAGTTGTAGGAAGGATAAGCACATGAGTAACATTTCACCGAATATCCCCAAATTTCCATCCACTTGGCTTTTCACGGACGTAGTGAGTGAGTGCACTGCCACGTACACCCATAGGGAGCAGTGCTTGTGACACTGGGTCAGCGAGACCAGGATCAAGTAACCAAAAGGCTCCTGTTTTCCCACTTAGTTGGGTAAGCTACTCAAGAGTCTTTGAGCTTCAGTTTGCTGAGCTCTAACATAAATGAAGCTATTTGTATCTTACTGGTGGACTAAATAATATGACGTCCAGCTCAGCACCAGACATGGCTCACTGCAGCCTAGATAAAAGTAACTTCCTTCACTTTGAGGAACTAAGGCATCTTTGATACCCACCCCCATTCTCCACTTTCTCTTTTGGCTTCCAGAACGTACGTGGTTGTGAAGGAATAATGCCCCCACTCCGCCTGGTTAAGGGTCTTTCTTTCTGCCCTGAGATACGCACCCCAACCATTTTAACGGCAGAGAAGGAATGATGCAAGTACGTTCTTCAATCCAGCAGGAGGTTTCTGTGTGTCCACAGGTACACATGCTTACGCTACATGTGCATATGTAGGTTGAACTGTATGTGACCTGGTTTCCCTACTCGTAACGTGGTTTTCTTATTTCTAGAACTATGCGAATGTAGTCTGTTATTCATCTTTTGTAAAAACAATGCTGTATCCCTTGATACAAAGCTATATATTTCAGCTACTTTATGAGTACAAACATAAATTAGACACAGTGAGTCCTGTACTCTCTCAAAAGTTTTTTTCGTCTTAGCTGGAATATTTGTAATATAGGTTATTTGGTCTTACACTTCATGTTGCCTCTGTGGCTCCTAAAAATATATGCTTTGGCTATGAGTAATGGGAATGATGAAAGAAGGTAAATTTTAGGAATGTAGGATTTCTATATGGTCATGGCATGATGTGGTTTAGTGTTTCCTCATGGTGGAATTAAGGTATGAACACTTAAAAAACAAATTTTTGAATCATTGTTCTTATAGAATAACAATCATAATGTTAGAAATGCTCTAAGTAGAAATTCTTTTCTGGCTCAAACACGTCTCAAATTAATAGCATGGTGTGTTCTGAGAAGGACACATCATCGGGAGCATTTTGGCATGGCAGAGATAAAAATCGTTGAAGAAATCATAATAATAATAAGCCCCATCCGTAAATTTCTATCCAGTTGTAGCTTCCACATGCTGTGAAGCAGACATGAGTGATCTCATTGTGTGGGTAAAACTGAGAGTTCAATTTCACCTTATGTAAAGTCGGTAAGTCCTGTAATTCTTTACTCCCCCTTAATTCTTTCATCCCAGGTCTCTCTAATCAGGCCATCATTTGATCACGTCTTGTGATGGCCTTTAGAAAACCATGTCATGGGAAAAATCCATTCCCCGGATATATGAAGCTCACACTCTAATAAGACAGAGTTGTGTTCATAACGTGATTCAATGTTGGAAATGCTCTGGAATTAAAGAGAAGGAAGAGACCGTCTACCTAGAGGAATGAAGGGGGAGAAAACCCCTCCTAGCAATGCGTTGGGTGCTTCCGTGTGGGAAGGGACCGGGCTCACCTCTCTGTTGGTTCCTGGCCAGGTGCCTGGGCTTCAGGATGAAAGAAAAGATAGAATCCTGCAGTTCCTGGGGCACGAACGTAGCAGGAAGAAGGCTCGTTTTAATTCCGTAAGGATGTTCATGCCCTGCGTGGAGAAAAACCTAAATATAGATTCCGGCTGATGGTGGTGGGTAGGGTACAAACCTACCTACCTTACCATGAGCATGTGCACCATACTGGGGTGTGCTGCCATTCTCCTGGGCTTCTGGAGAAAGAATGCTGTGCCTCTGAGTCAGCATCATATTCCCTCACCTGGGGGACACCCTGCAGAAAGCAGGTGCCCAAGCAATAATTTAAAAAGAGAAAAACAAAGCTTAAACATGGTGCTTTGCTTGGAATACACAGCCCCATCAGGGAGGGCCGTGCACCGTGTTGGCTTGTGCTGTGCTTCGATCTGAGACTATTTAACGCATCCTAGTTTCTGTCTTGACACTAACTAGGTGTGTAAGGCTCAGGCAGATTGCCCCTTGGAACCTTACATACATGCTTTCAAGCACTTGCTTATAAGGATCAAAGTAAATATAGTAATCATTGGTAGTTAATACATTTTAAATAATCGTATATGTTAAGAATTGTTATGATCACTGTTCTCTCACTCAAGGTGTCAGCTTAACAAAGAGAATTTCCATTTGCTTTTGTCAGTTCTAAACCCAGGGCTACTCAAGAGCAGCAGGGAGCCTTTATGCTTCCCTCCCACTGTCCCCCTGCCCCTAGGAGGCTCCCGCCAATGGTCAGATGGAAGGATGCACACTGTGTTGGTCACCCAAAAGCAGAGTGCAAAACATTTGTTTACAGAGTGGGAAACTGCACCCAAAATCGTGGGGAGTTGCCACGCCCAGAAATTTGTTTTGCTCTTTCATGCTTTAAATTGCTTCCTCTCCATAGAAAACTCAGAACTCTGGGCTCATGACCTGGCTTTCATTTTTCCAGGATAGAATGAAAGTTCCCTTTCTTTCAGCTCACATGTATTATTGAATGTAACTTGAGGAGCTCTTGTTTTCCTTTTCATCTGGTGCACATGCAATGTCAGTACCGTGTTTAGCACAACAGTCACAGCGACTTCCATCTTTTAAGGCAAAAGAAGCTTCTGTGACAGCAATAAAATACAATGAAATCACAAGTATAGCCAGGAGTTAGTTCACAATTGAGAATTTACAGCACGCTAAGAAGAGTATTCAGACCGGCTGCTAAGGGATCGTCAAGATTGGGCAGTCTCTTCACATTTTTAGAGCCGGCTGTGGTACATGATGTTCTAAGCATAAAAGTTACCATCTATATTGTTTTATCTAAGTTGATGCATTTTATTAAAATAAATATACCTAGGGTTTTGATGTTTTTCACTTTATTGCTGGCCTATTATTAATTTAAAAAAACCATGAAGCAGGTGGGCACACCGTCCTCAGCTATGCACTTGGTGACTCTGTATTCTAAGATGGGGGATATCTGTTTCATGGAGAAAACTTGGTTCTTTAGATTTTTCCAGATCACTTGAAAATATTCTTCAGATCATTGGAGAAAGAGTAATAGCCAATGGATTGTCGGAAGGATTAAAAATTAATAATTATGTAAGAGGAAATGCTCTAAGGTTTCTAGCAAGAATCGTTGTCACCATTACTCTGTTGCAAGGTCTCTCTCAGATCCTGTGCAGGTGTTCATTTTAATCTATTTCCATTTCCACACTGATCAGATGTGCTGATCCAAGAATTATTATTTTGAGCTGACTTGTAATAACTATTTTAGGAGAGGTGTAAGCTCTGTATCAATAACCTTGAGAACAGTACTGGTAAACTCAGCCTGAGAGACGGCAAAGTACATGTGGCTCAGTCAGTAAAGACTTGAGGAATCTAAATGTGATCATCTCATTTTCTTTGGGACACTGAGAAAAATTCTGGGCCCAGAGCAGACGATAAATAAATATTTGGATTTGGTTTCAGAGACATGATTAGATTTTGGAAGGATCTCACAAATTAGAGGCTATTTAAGAGGAAATGGGACAGAAGAATACTTGAATATTAACCATATCAATGAACACTCTATGAGACTTTCACTTTTAAGGGTATTTAAACTTAAGACCAAAGAGCCATGAACTTGAGGTTTTAGAGTGAGAATTTTGAGCCCCATCAACCCCATCTTAGATTTTCCCTGACACTTACCAATGAGTGGATATGGTGTCTTTTCCTTGTCAGAACTGACCCAAAGCTGGTAATCTTTCTCAGAGCCCTTGGAGACAAAAAGAACTATGTTTCACAATAAATCTTTCATAGTAGTACTTGAAGAACACATTTCCTTAGCATTTCTTTGTTTGCAAAAAGAAAGAATTGAGTCCAGTATAAATTCTATTTATTTGTTCCATGGTGGGTAGCTGCAGTTTTTGAGTTAATGCTGACTTGAGTCACCTTTTGTGGCCCAGTGACCATCGCAGAGTCTTGTCCCTTTGATAAAGGCCAGGGATGTATGGCACCACAAGGCAATCAGTCCCTCACTTTGTGGGTGTTCCGTGGCCTAGGCCCCTTTCACTAAGGAGGAAAAGGCTAATCTCAAGAGTCCTGCCTCGTGTTGTCTCCAGACTCCTTGGGGAATGTTGGTTTTTGCCTTCAGATGTCCCTGCCCAGACAAGAACGTCCTCCAGAAAGCCACACATCCTGCCATGATTATTCCTGAGCAAAGTAAAACCTGAAAGGTCTCATTAGCTCAGCAACCCTGAGCAGAAGGAGACAAATGCCCAAGAGGCCTTGAGCAGATGGCAGCGTGAAGTCAGCCCACCGGCTTTGGTGTGGACAAGCCCCACTCTTGGGACATGGACTCTAACTTAGAGCACAGGTCAGATTCAGAAAACAGTTAGTCCCTGCGGTAACACCAGCGTTCCCACTTGAAACAAGCAAGTGTAAATTATAAAGACTGCTGGACTCTTTCAAAGAATCCTTCAGGAGACGATGAAGCAAAAAATGTTTGAAGTGGAGTTGATGATAGTTATTATGCTTGCCTGTACTCCTGATTAAAATCATGGCCTTGCCCAGATGAAGAAGGGTCCCAAGCATGGAAGCAATCTGTCTGTCTATCTGTCTGTCTCTCCCTCTGTCTCTCTCTCTCTCTCTCTCTCTCTCTCTCTCTCTCTCTCACACACACACACACACACACACACACGCACACACAGCTAAATCTGCTCAAAATCGTTGCAAATAGGATTAAAGAGCCAATAAAAATCTTTAAAGGCAGGGATTGGAAACACAGTGTTGAAATCCTTTAAATAAAGCATGCATATATAGCCAAATAACCCTCAGTTTTTCATTAAAATAGAAATTTTTTCTTGCCTAGTTGAGCTTGATCACCTTAAGCAAAGGAAAATCACACACATAAAATGAAATGAGTTATATCATTACTCAGTCTCCCCAACTTCATCCCTGAAACGACCTGCTCTCTTCCAAGATTTATTTGTTATTCAGGGCATACACATCATACAGGTTAGAAATCAATATAATCTGTGTTTTATTCAATGCCTATATTCAATTTTATTTTAAGTGTATTAATAAATTCCATTTGTACAGAAATCCTTGATTTATTATGCAAATTCTAGTTGCCCAGAGTTTTTAAGGGGCTTTATTGTGCCATTGGGTCAAGCAAAACTTAAGTAACAATTTTGTAATTCTATCACAATAACAGGACGTTTCCCATTTACAAAGAATTTTATATAAGAAACTGTGCATTACAAATGCTTCCTGTAGCTCTGTCCATCGCATATCTCTTTCCCCAGTGTCAGCAGCTCACTCCAGCCCCATCAAAACATGAGGGATATGACATTTAAGGGAAAACAAGGTGAAAGTGATGTGTATACAGATGTCCCCAGATTGCGGTCTTATTCAAAACTCGCCTCCTGTACTTGTTCCTAAGAGGCATTAGGTATCTCATTCTCAGGACCTGCAGCAAGGGGCTGTAGCTTCTAGCCAGGTGATCTCTATTTCAGAACAACAAAACATGTCATTTGAGATGCATGTTTCTTAGACTGAGTCCTCGGGTGATGACCAAGGTAAACAGGGATGGGAGAGGAGGGATCGGGAAAGAAGATTCAGGAAGAGTAGCCTCGTAGAGGAAGAAATATTTAGAATCTTATGAATTGTCTTATATATTTTCTTTGTTTATATTATTTATAATAAATATGCAATGTGAGTAGCCCTCTAAAATTATAGCCCAATTTTATGCTATGACTTTTAATTTGCACAAAATTTAAATCGGGAATACAGGAATAGTACCCATGTATAGGCTAATAACATAGGTTTGCTACCTTCAATTTCTACATTTGGGGGACAAAATAAGACTTTGATATCTATAATAATCAGCTGTCTTAGGATGGGAACTGCATCACACACACACACACACACACACACACACACACACACACACACACACACACGAGCTTCCAAAATCAAAGTTGGTTTTTAAGTAAAAATAGCTTGCAGGTAACTTACAGTTATTCCTAGGACTGGTAGTGACATGTTGATTATGTCATTCACTGTGTCTGAATTTGTTATTCTTATAGTTATAGACTGTAAAAAAGAAGTAAGAAAATTGCCATGAATGAAAAAATTTAAACTAGGTGAATAAATAATTATTGGCAAATTATTATCCATATTCTAAAGTCAAAACTTGTTATCAGGCAATAACAAAATAAAGCACATGCAAAGCAAACCCTATTTACAGTTTGTTTCCATTCCTTTTTATAACATGAAGGTAGTAGGAAGCATTTCAGTAAAACGTGTATTTCTCTTAGAGGATTTGTGGCGCACAAAATGTAACAGCTTCATTAAGAAAGAGAAAGACTAAGAACTCTGAGAGGGCACGTGGGCTTGTCCTCAACATCTTCAGGTTGTGAACATAATGGAGGGGGGAACAGTTGAAAAAGGAGGAATTGGATGCTTTTCTTTCTTCCTGCGTTGTGTTTTTATAGTATGGCTTTGTTTCTTTGCAATTATATACTCAGCTTCCGTAAGAACAGAATAAAAACTGGCTATAAAAGACATAAAAAAATAGTGTACTTTCTCAGCGTCAGACATCATGAGTACTAAGATTTTCATTGTTGAAATCTGTTGAGACAAAACCAACGAGGATAGCAAATGAGACTGAAAATGTTAGAAATTGAAGTTCCGTTCTCAAACCTGCCAGTGAACAAGTTATTTTTACTAGCTTTCTATCATGTTTCACACTGAGAAACTGCTCATAAAAACAGAACAGTTTACAGAAAATTCCCTAAAAGGGATTAATAGGATACTGAGATATCTATCAATCTGAATTCCAAAAGATATTTTAAAATAAGACAATATGTAAGTAAGAACATTTACTATGTACAATATAACATTATAAGATAATCAGGCGATGAGGCAAGTGTCCTCTGATAAACACTGCTTAAAGAAGACAGACAGTGTAAGTGGACACTCATGGGCCTTAAAAATTAAGAACAAAGTTAAAAGAAAGCCTTTTCATCTATTAAATTTTTCTTTTCGTTGTATTTTTTTTCTTTTTGAATTCAATTGCTTGATATGACACATGGCCCTGAAAAATTGTTTGATAATGGGACTTTTGTAAACAAAAGCATTCATGGATTTCAAATTACTTGTAGCACTAAGGATTATGAATATGTGTTTCAGAACCAGAAGTAGAGTTCACAGCACTATGCTAAATTTTATAGGAGTATTCAAACACTGTGTTTTAGCTTGAGACTTAACAGTTTTTTTTAAAAAACAGGCTTTTTAAAGTTTCTTTTTAAACTTTTGTAACAGTTCTATTTTTAAAGATGTCCAAAACCTCTTCAGTACAATTTAAAAAGTCTCCCATGACATTGCTTGTAAGGTAAAAAAGACAAACAAACAATCTGTTTTGAAATGCTGGTAATCACTCCCTAATTTATCTGGCCTGTAAGATAATGGTTTTTCACAGCATAAGGAACATACTGTGTTCAAAATAATAATTACAGGGTTGTATGTATGTCTTCCTGCATGTTGTCTCTTCTCCAAAATAGATAAATTCCAGTAGATAGTGCTCTTTGTATAAAAATAGCTTGAAAAAAAAAACCATTTTGTCAAACAATTTGAAAAACAGAGATATGACCTATTTTTCCGTTTTGACCTAAAGTGTTACATGATATATAAAGAACCAGAAAGATGTGATCAATTCTCAAGAGTTCAGGCCAACCTTGAAATGTCTGGATGTTCAAATTATTAGCCAAAACAACTATGATAATTATGTTCAATGATATCAATGAAAATATGCTAATAATTAAAAATATAGGAATCTCAGCATAGAAACTCAAAATAATTAAAAATGGAATGTTTTCATCAGTAAAATATTTGAAAGAAAAAGTTTATTGGTTGGGCTAAATTACAAAATGAAGATGACAAGTGGAAAATCAATGATTTGAGAATAGGTAATAGAAATGATCCAGTCTGAAAAAGAAAGAGAGAAACGAAGATTGAAAAAAATTAACAGAGCCTGAGAAATCTGTAGACAATATCAAAGGCTCTAATATACATGAATCTGTCAAGAGCATAAGTGAAATACAGACATTGTGAGATAAAAGAAACAAAGAAAAATTGTTGGTACAAGATGTTCTCAAGAAATGCTAAGGGAAGTTTCTCCAGGATGAAATGAAACAGTATTAGAGGGAATCTTGGGTCTTCGGGAATGAATGAAGAACATAAAAAATGTTTATTTTGTGTAAATTATGTGTAAATAAAGTTCATTTTTTAAAATTTCAAGGTGATTTTCCATGAAAAATTCTGACTGTAACCCACTGCCATGGTGGAAATCAAAGCAGGCAGAGACAAGACTGTGCTTTGCTACAGGAGAATTGTCTGGTCTCATATCCCTCAACTAATGCATCTATCTGGCACTCAGAAACAGCATGACTTTTGCTACTGTATGGGAAATAACTTTCTTAAACTATCTTTTACCACCACCTTAAAATACTATTTTGTATGATGTAGAGCTACTATAAAGTATAACCGAGTATTATAAAGTATAACAGTGTCATAGAAAATACACAGAATATTTTGTTCCACATTGTACATGTCTTTGCTATTGCGCTATAATTTCAGAAATCAAGCTATGCACGAATAACTGGGGCTAATGGTTTGATGTTTTTCCCAATAGCATAAAAAGAATGAAGTAGAAATATGCTGATCCGTTAAAAGTATCATCCTCTCAGCTCAATTCACTCCTGCCATTTCTCAGAATGGAAGACTTTCAGAACTCCTGTGCTTTTCACATACAAAATAAATGTAATACCTGGCCCTTGAGTGGATCCTGTATTGGAAAGATGACATTCTTGAGGTCAGCTGACAGAATGGGATCACGAACAGGTTAAACGTTAACTTTACTAAGGTGTTAACTGTACGGTGGTTATATAACAGAGTATCTTTATTCTTAGGATATACCTAATATTTAAGGATGAAGGGCTGTGGTGAACGTATGACCCTTAAACGTAGGTATACACATACACACACAGAGAGAAAGAGAGAAAATAAATCATAAAGCAAATGGAATAAAATGTTACTAAATAGATGAATCTAGGGAAAAGGCCTATGGGGTATTGTTTATACTATATTTTTGAAGCTTTTCTGTAAGATTACAATTACTATACATAAAACACCATAGGGAATAAAAACTATGGAAACAACCCAAACCTATCTGTTTGTAAGTAGTGGCAACTAGAAAAAAATGTTTAATTCTAATAGGAAAATAAAAAAATCACTTAGTTACAAGAAAGCACTATAATTGCTTTTTGAAAGATCTTGAGAAACTTTATGGACATTAATATGTCATGCTCTTTCCATGCTTAATCACTGTACCTATTATGGATTCCCCTTTCTTCATATCACCTAGAATTCACTTTTTATGTACACAAAAATACGTGTGCCCAACATGGTACTTTCTGAATACTCTCTCCTCCACTCTTCCTTTCTCCCTGCCATCCTCCCGCGCTCGCTCTGTCTCTCATTCTGCCTACATCAGAAACTTGAAATTTAATTGTTGGTCTTAAAAGCACTTACAGAGGCACAGTTCTTGATGTCCTCCGTGAAGATTTTGAGGGAAGTTCTTTTGGGCAGGTCCTTCTCTTTGGCTAGATTGATGTATCTATTCAAATTCAATAATAACCCAAAATAGTAGGATGAGTTACCTATTTGCTTATTTTCAAATCAATCTATGTTGTTAATATTTTCAATATACTTTATTTTTAAAAGCATATAAATAAACTCAGCAAAATAAAATTGTGGGTTGGAAGACAACATGCAGACATATTTCAAGAAGATAAGATTTGGCCCAGGAATTTTTCTGGTTTCCCTTGTCAAGTGGGATTTGGGCAGCAGATCCATCCTCAAGGCTTTCGCCTCTGTGAGGGGGCCTGGCACCTTCCTGGGTCAAAGGTGGGAAGTAGCAGTTGCTTTGAGACTCAGTAGTGTCGCCTGTACTTATGAAGACTTAACACGTTTTGAGATGAGTGTTAGCTCCAGGAATTAGGTTGGAGGGAAGGGGAAGGTGAGGATGAGAACCAGTACTTCCTCTGAAAGCAGCACAACCTGCATGGAAGTGAGAGAACACTACTTGCGGTAGCTTCCACAGTAAATCTAAACAAGACATTATTTGAGGACAGTTGAACAATTTCTGCTAAGGAGAGGGAGAAGAATTTGGGGGCGCTGCTCTGAAGGAGCATGGGTTAAAGATTTAAAATATGTATATTGACAAAATACCTTTGAAGGAAAGAGTACCATTTTTCCTTTAGTTCTGGAGATCTGCAATTTAAAAAAGTGGGAGAAAACATTAAATGACATAAAATACTTCGAGTGACATATTAAGATTGTCATTCCCTATAACCATAGCAGCAGCCATTAGTTAGTGATGTGGACGTATGTGTAAACTGTACTCTCCCTATAATTGGGCTTTTGATGGACCCTGCTCTTTCACAAGCAGTATTACAGTGAAGGGAAACAGATCCTAAAGTGGAAGAAAAGTTGGTTTGGAATCTAAACACTTCATTGCAACTCTGTGATGCAAGCTATACGATCACGGGCAAGTCACATCTTCTCTGAGCTTCAGTTTCCAGAATTGGAAATGGGTCAGTTATACCTCAGTGTTCCTGCAGCTGGTAGTGCTTTTCAAATGCAAAGATGATTACAGATGATACAGATTAAATTGTACTTAAGAAACTCGGCATTTGGATGGACTATCTTCACCCAGAAACAGAATATCCTTTTAGGGAAAACCCTCAATATTCTATATCTTTATACATATAGAAGATTGTAATGCATTCAATTAGTTTCTAGAAAGTTTATTCTTCATTCTATGATTCTCTGACCAAGATCAATCCACCTACAACTAAATTACTAAAGATTAGTACTTTCTCTGCTCAAGTTTCTACAGCATGTGATATCGAAAAGTGAAAAAGCTTTGAGGTTCATTTATACATGGATTTATTGCTTACTAGTACTTTTTTACTGTGGTAAATTACACATACCATAAAATTGGCCGTTGGTGTTATTTAGCACCTTTACAGTATTGTGCAGCCACCACCATTAATGAGTTCTGAGCCATTTTCATCACATAAAGCAACCCCTGGGTTCTTCAAGCAATTATTTCCATTCCCCCTGTCCGCAGCCACTGTATCACATTTTGTTTACCCATTCATCAATTGAAAAACACTTGGGTTTTTTCCATTTTTTCTGCTATTGTGGACAATGCTGCTGTGAGCACTCATGTACAAATTTTTGAGTCCATGTATGTTTTCATTTCTCTTGGGTATATACCCAGAAGTGGCATCGCTGGGTCATATGGTATTTCTATGTTTAACATAATGAGGAACCATCAAACTTTCCACAGTGGCTGCCACATTTTATATTCCTGCCAGCAACATAGCTCCCTGGCCCGCTACCCCCATCACCACTCTGGACCTATTTCTGGAAACTGGAATGCCCACTTAGCTCCCCAGCCTGAATATGTACGTGGACACAGCTGCTCATTACTCAGCCCATCTGTAGGAGAGTACTAACTGCAAGCAGCACGAGCACCAGGTGCCAGGCGTGGTTATATGTATGCACTTACTCAGCTTTTTACCAAGAAAACATGTAAACCTGGCTTCTACATTCATCCCCTCATTAGGAAATAAAGTTTCTGAGAAACTCCCTTATCAAAGACTATATCTTCCCAACGGAAACTTTCCTCTCACTTGCAACACGAAGACATTAAGCAACAGGAACTGCTAATCTTTAGAGAAATCTGTCGTGGAAAAGAAGACATGCTGAGAATGGTACAAAGCCATGCTTCTTCCCAGTAAACTTTGAAACATTTTCCTGAAGTCAGCAGTTGCATTATAGAATTTAGTAAATGTAGTAGTATCATCATTATGACGACGTCTGAGACTTTGGTGGAGTGGGGCGCAGGGGAGAAGGAAGAACACTGAGAGCGTGTGATGAAAACTCGAGATGTAAGACAAGAATGAGACTTGGGGTGTGGCTGCTCCAAAGAGCAGATGCAAGTGTGGCAGGACCCCTGGTAGCCCAGGAGTGCCCACTCAGGATAAGAGGCCACATTCCTCATCCTCATGCCAGTGTAGGAATATATTTTTGAAAACTAACCTCTACTCCACGGAGTTACAGATTTGCTTTAGACTGTCACCTCCCTATAGACACCAAATAAGATCATAGGTACACAGAAATTCAGATAACCTAGTATTTGATGCCATGATTAGTTGTATTTATATAATACTAATTTTAAGGGAATTAATTTGGAAGTATAAAAGCAATTTTTCAAACTTGAATGGACTTTATTATAGTACTAGCTCAAGACAGATATTCTAGTGATTTAAAAAACACATAAAGCCCAGGGCCCTAGGGTGCAGGATGCCGGAGAGGGGCCCCAGAGCCTCTCTCTCTCAATGCTGCTTCCATACACCCTGAACATACACATTCCCAAGTAACTTGTAGAGCCCATTTGAAAAACCTCTGAGCAACACCAGAGGAAATTACTCCAGTAGTTCCCACTGTTTACTACGAATGTGCATACATTTTGCACATATAAACATTATTTAGGGAAAGTGCAAAGCAAACAAGTGTCGTGACCAGAGGTCAAAAAGTGAGTCACTGGCTCGTGACACAATCAGAGAGTTTTCCTTTTTAACTCATGTAAATATAGGACCAGTCTGTAAGTCATACCTGAAGGTGGCCACGAAGTTCACGGTGGGCCAGCCCAAGACGAAGGACCTCTGGCCATCGATGTTAGCTTTCCCCATAGAGTCAGCAGTCCACACTGTGTTCAGTGGTACTTTATTTTTTATCTTAAAGAAGTGTTTATACCTAGAATGATAACCAGATAAGACTTCAGTTTGTTTAAATGTTATGTGAGCAGTTCACGTCAAAATGTCAGGTCTCATTGCTCCAGGGAAAAGCGTGCCTCCTTCATCTCTATTATCCTGTGTGATTAGCACAGCAGATGGTTAGGTGGGCCTTTATAGAGTGTGTGGTGAGCAAAGCCTGACCCAGGAAAGCCCTGACAACACTGCCTTGATGGCAGCAAATAGCCATTTTTCTAATGCTGACTATTGAGTAAAGACTAGACTATATATTTTAGAACTTTTGATGAGAACCATTCTTTCATTTTTTATTGATGTATTTGGTTTATTATATATATATATATATAATCTTTATATTTATTAATTTACTCATGTCTTGCTTACTCAAGAAGTATTTGAGAGGTGAACAAAGATCCATGATACATGGTTTATAAGAATAATTATGCAAATTTTCTCATAAAGAGGCAGACTGGGGAAAAAAAACTTGGATCAGAGGAATTTAACATTTTGCACCTTAATTTCTAAAAAGATTTTATAGCCTTATAGCATAAGCTATTTTAAAATCTTTTCTGAAAAGATTTTGTTCACACCATTTTCTCTAAGGGTCCTGTTAAAACTGAAAAATTTAGTCCACAGATTGAACCCAACTTAAAAATGAGCCATTCAATCCCAGACCAGTGGCCAGGAGGTGTTACATGTAGATGGTGGAAATCCTTCCCTTTTATTTCAGGGAAGTCAGGTGACAGACAATTTCTTCCTTGTCTCCTTTGACCTCTGACATGGAAACCACCATATGTCTTGTTTTATCCATAAATTTAATTCTCAGGTAGGCCTGATGTTTAAATAGTTACAAGCCTTATGAAGGATTCCTAGGAAACATGCCACACCACTGTGGAACTCCCTACTGTTCAGAACCACATGTGGGGAACACTAAAGCTAAAATGAGATCAGAGACACCTCGTGCAAAAATTCCTACGAGTCCACTGATTCCTGGAACAGCTAAAGCTGGGACTGTTTAATGGCATTTATGAAATGAAACTGGTTTTACAGGAAACCCAACTGAAGGATAATGTAGATTCAAAGGTTAGGTCACAACAAATAGAAACAAGATGGAAATACATCTTGTGATACACGATGGCTACTTTCTACATTTTACTTCAACCCTTTTTACCCTGTGTCTGAGAATTGAAGATTTTTATGAAACACAATTATCAGATATAATCATTTTTTCTAGATAGTAACTCTAAAGGCATTATCAAGTTAAAAATGGTCACTGGCAAAGATAGATACTTATTTGCTTGTTTTTATAGATTTTTAAATTCTCTAATGTAGGTACCCAAGCGTATAGACACCTCAGGTATTGTGTGGAAACTTCCAAATATGTTAACCTGGAAAGAGTCATTTCAATAATTCCCTCCATTTGACAAATTGCCAAGATCACCTACTCCTTTGCAACTAAACCAAGTTATCCAAAAGCCCAGAACATGGTTTCCACTCTCTTGTAACATTTACTGGGCCCTTACCATATGCCAAGCACTGCTGTAAGTATTTTATAAACATCCTTTCATTTCATCCTCAAGCAACTACATCAGGTACTCTCTGTTGGCCTATTTTACAAGTGAGGAAGCTCACAGACAAGTTAATTGTCCAAAGTAACCCATTTGGCTCTGAGTATCAAACTACTCTGTGAAATAAGGAACATAATCCCATCTCACAGGGTAGTTGTAAGGGTAAAGGGAACATAATCCCATCTCACAGGGTAGTTGTAAGGGTGAGACAAGTAATAAGCCCATGATAAATTATTAGTATTCATGTCACTCAGATTAAGAATAGAACTTGCCTGCCTTATATTTGACATGGCTTAACTGTGGGCGAGGGTGAGGGTAGTAAAGAAAAGAGTTTCAGTTTTCTCTAGTGACTGAAAGGCTTCTTGATACTTTGATAAGTATTCTTTGTCTTTCATGTCTTTCATGATGGGACAAGTAAACAGACGCCCTTCCATCTGCCTGCCTTCAGATACTAAATGAGCAATCACCATGTTTTGTCTGGACTGGGTATTAGTTGCATCTGTGTTCAGAGTTGAGAGGAAAGTGCACCCAGTGGTCCCTGCTCCAACATGGACTCCTAGTCTGTCTGCTGCATCTCTCATCGTCACTGCCATTCCCAAGATGGAGCCCTTGTTACCGTTCACCAGGACCATTGCCTCCTTAACTGTCTCCTTGCCTCCCCACCAATCCATGATCTGCCAACAGTCAAGAGAATTTGCTAAAAATTTAACCAGATATGGCCTTGTGAAAAACCCTTAGCCTACTTCAAGCCCTGCTGTGGCGTGTGGAGACCCAGTGTGACTGGATCCCTGACCATGGAATTGTGTCTGATTTCACACCCATGCTTCAGGCTCCAGGCCCACTGGCCTCTGACCCCTCCCTCCAGGGGGCCAACAGCACCTACTTAGGGCTGCTGTTCCCTCAGCCTAGAAGGCTCTGCCACCTTGCATAGGAATGGGGGCTGCTTCTCATCCCATAGGTTCACTTTAAGTGCTGTCACTTCAGAGAGGCCCTCCTAGACGACCCCTCTCTAACGTGGCCCCTTATTCTTCTTCTTCACATGGCACTAATCACAGTCTGCAGTTGAACCCCTCTTGTTTGTACCATCCGTCTGTAAGGCCCAGGCAAGAGAGACTCTACCCGTCACATTCTCAGTTGTTTCTACAGTGGCATGGCACAGAACACGACCTGAGTAGTACTTGCTGGATAAATGATCAAAACATTTGTAAAATGAAAGAAAAAGCACTTAACATTTTCATGACGGTTGATTAGTAAAAGGGTTAGTGAAAGCAATTTTATGGTAATGAGGAGAACAAGTGGTGTCTGCTTACTTGGTCTTACACAGAAGCAATGCATCACTGAGCAAGAAGAGGTGCCGCTGCTGTCTCCTACGGCCTCTTCTAAGTTCCACTTGGCCATGAAGCAGAAGGGAGCCCTCACATGATGTAGTTGCTTCACTGTAGGTGTCCGCCACAAAAGGAGGGCTTTTCCTGCAACATCAAACACCAAAAGCAGCTAGTCACTGGCCAAATACATGATAGTATTTTTTATGCTATCTGCCAAGGTTGACACAACACTAAAAATTAGTCTCGACCCCCAAACATGTTCATTGCTGTAATTTAGGGTCACCAAGTTACAGAAATGTATTGAAACAGATGAGGTTACTTAGGGAGTTGATGCAGTTGGAAAAGAGTTTCCAGGAGAAAGCCCTGGAGCAGGCAGACTCTAGGGGTGGGAAAAGAAGAAAGCAAAGCCCATAACAAGCTGTTAGGAAGGAGAGATCCAAGAGGCCAAGGGCATTACAAGGAGATGTTAAAAAAAAGAAAGGGAAGAGAAAAGGGACAATTTGTGACAGTTTATCAAGTGATACGGAGATTTGTGAGGAAGTGATTATAATTTGGTTTCATGTTAACGTAAAAATCTACACAATGGAGGATTCCAGAAAATTAACCTCAGTTTTCTCTATGTCATTGTCAAATTTGGGGGGACATTCTCAGATTTCATCAAATAATACTGGGAATATCAAAAATTTCTAAACCCAAGTAAGTGCTTAGCTATTATTTGCCTGAGCCATGAGTGGGCTCTAACAGGACTCTGTCCGGGATAGGGACGGCAGCCCGACTGAACAGACCACAAAAATTCTTTCATAAGTAGGGCAGCATTTCACAGACCTACTGGGGGTTTTCACCCATGAAGCCAGGCAAACTGTCTTCCCCAGAATGTAAAGCCTGCTCTCTCATGCTCAGCAGTATGAAGCTTCAGGAACATGAGTAGCTTTTCATGAATCCAGCTCTGAAGTTAAGAATTAGTTCATACATTTTAGACAAAAGAGAACACTTTGTGACTCCCCGTCTGCTTTGATGACCGAAAGTAGCATATTAGAAGAGTACCTTATGCTCTGAGGCCTTGAATGACCATCTAGTCGCTTTTTGATTGCCGAGAACATCCTTTTTTCGTCAGTTCCTGGCAATGAAAACCAAGAGTGTCTACAGTACTTGGCTAAGCACTGAAGTAACCGAAGTAAGCCTGTGGATTCCAGTAGTCAAGCTCTCTGGCCATGATGATGTCAGAGTTCTAAGGCTCATGTCATAACCAACCAACTGACATACTGGTTTCCATGACTTTGCTTCCATCTGTTGATTTTTTTAAATTTATCTTTTTATTTTGAGATAACTGAACACTGACATGTAGCTCTAAGAAGTAATACAAAGGGATCAATCAACCTTTTACCCAGTGTCCCCATGATAATGTCTCTCTGAACTACAGAACAATTTCCTACTAGCATATTAACACAGATACAGTCAAGAGGCAGAACATTTCCATCACTAGGATCCTTTCTAGGACCCTTTTACAGCCCCCCCAGACTCCTTCCCACCTCTACCATCTCTTTAATCCCTGGCAAGCCTAGTCTGTTCTCCATTTCTGAAATTTTGCCATTTCAGCAATCTTATAGAAATGGTATCATACAGCACGTAATGTTTCTGGACTTGCTCTTTTCCACTCAGCATAACTGGAGAATCATCTGGATTGTTGTAGGTATTACTAGTTCATTTCTTGGTATCTCTTAGTGATGCTCCATGATATGGATGTATCAGTTTGTTTAAACAACTGTTGAAATACTGTGGGCGGTCTGCAGCTTGGGGCTACTACAAATAAAGCGGTCATAAACATCTTTGTACAGGTTTTGTGTAAACATGTCTTCATTCCTCTGGGCTAAATGCTCAGAAGTACGATTGCCAGGTCATATGGTAGTTGTATGTTTTGTTTCTTAAGAAACTGTCAACCTGTTTTCCAGAGTGGCTGTGCCACTTCACATTTTCACCAGCTCTGGATCAGTGATTCAGGTTCCCCACACCCACAGTAGCGTCTGGTGGTGCCATGTTTTATTGTACGCTGTGTAGTGATGTGTCCTTGTGAATTGCATTTGCAGTTCCCTCATGGTTAATGGTGCCAAACATGCTGTCACGGGCTTATTTGACATGTGTGTATCTTCTGCAGTGTAACCTAACTCTAATGCAATGTATAAATAAAATAGACAATAAAATTATATATATATTAAAATTATATAATAAATATTTAGGAAAAATTTATAATATATATATATGAGGCTATATTTATCAACTTGGACTAGGAAAGGATGTTTACACAAGACTTAAAATGTACAAACCTTAAGTGTGGGTGGTGGACATCAATGGATATGACCATGTTTAAATTAAGTATTTCTACGCAAAGAAGACATGATAGACCAACTTAAGTGGTGGCAGGTTAGAAGATGTTATCAAAATTTAAAACTGAAAAGTAAGTAACGTATTAAATATATGGGGAACTTCTAAAATCTTCAGGAAACAAAAGTTGAAAAGGAATATAAAAAAACAATTCATGGAGGAGGAATCCTAAATAGCCAATAAGTACATAAAGAGTTGTTTAGCTTCACCTGAAATCAGAGAAATTCAAATTAAATCAGCATAGTACTGGTAAAAGTTCAAAAGTCAGCTAATACCTAATACAATTTGGAATAAGCAGAAATACGAAATTTCCTGCACTATTAGTAGGGGAGTAAAGTAGTAATACTTAGTGGAATTAATTATTCACATATTCTATATACATCATTCTCACATCTGAGTGTATGTGGTGTACAAGTCCTTGTGGGTGTGGTATGTTTTTTTCATATCCAACAATAATACTGTTATACACAGTAGAAATAGTATAACTCCTTTCAGATTCTTGGACCTATTCCAATGTATGAGTCGGCGGGAGGATGTCCTCCCACACATAGCACCAAGCAATCTTTGAACACCAGCAGGGTGTCTGAAAACTCAATTCTGACACTATCTACCTGGAGACAGCAGCAGATTCTTCAGATTAAGGGCTCCATCCTACAAGATGCCCTCCTCCCCCAACTTCAGATGCCAGTCACAAGCCCCAGGCAGTTTACCTGTGCTTCTGACATAACGGCTACAGATTGAAGGTTCCCAAGCCCTCCCCCTGAGGTTCTATTAATTTGCTAGAGCAGCTCACGGAACTCAGGAAAACACTTATTATGTATACTGTTTAATATATATTTTTATATTGGATACTGTAAAGTATACAAGTTAATAGCCAGATGAAGGGATACCTAGGGCAAGGCCCCAAATAAAAGAGCTTCTATTCTTGTGGAGTTTGGGTCTGGCTTGGTGGCATGTGGGAGCATTCTGGTTCTCCAAATACAGCACTCCCTGCAACAGAGAAGCAGGATCCAAGAGAGCGATAAGCCTTCTAAGGTTTTTTGTGAGGACTTCATTGCATAGTCATGATTGACTAAATTATTGGCTATTGGCTGATTCAGCCTCCAGCCCCTGCCCTTGGGTGTGGTCCAAAAGTCTCTTATTAATATGACAAGATACCCATTCCACCTTTAAGACCGCATTGTTTTCAAGAACTGTGGATGAAGACCAGATATACCTGGGAAATGCATTTTTGGCCATATGAATGTGATTCGAGTGACTCAATATATTGCAAGGGGTATTTATGAAGATAATATTAAGGCATTATTTGCGTTTGCAGGAAGTTAGAGATAGCCTTGATATCTGTCTCTGGGGAAATGGATAATCAGAATGTGTGGTGTTTACATAAAATGGAATACAATACAGCAATAAAAAGTAAAACATTTTCATATGTAGCAACATGAGTAGATCTAAGAAATAGAGAATGAATTCTACAGGGAAAAACAACTTACATACCTTTGAAATACATAGAGAAAATGACAATTTATTTTTCCTCATGGCTATATTTCCAGATGCCTAAGGGTACATATTGAATATACTAATGTGAATATCTCTGATAGGAAGGACAGTGTAAATGAGAATGGGTAGCACAAAGGGGAAAGGATGAAGTAAAATGAGAGGGGCATTGTGTGGGCTTCTGTTTCACCACCAGGGGCATAAGAGGAAGTACACAGTTTTGAGGCAGTATTTGTTTTTTTCATAGCATTATTATTATTATTATTTTAATGTATCATTGATATACACTCTGATGAAGGTTTCACAAGAAAAACAATGTGGTTACTACATTCACCCTTTTTATCGAGTCCCCGCCCTACCCCACTGCAGTCAGTGTCCATCAGTGCAGTAAGAGAGGCAGTGATGTTTCAGTTGCAAGAGTGGCTTTGGATCCCACCTGTCTTACAGTTAGTCTACTGCCGGAGTCCAGCTCCAGCAGGGGGGGGGGGTGAATCCCAAAAGGATGAGACGGAGTCAGTGCACGGACAGGACACAGAGTCAGATGGAGATGGTCTCTCTCGACAAAGTGCCGATGACAGCTTTATTTATATCGTTTTGCACAGGAATATTATTATTTTTTATTGTTCTTTTGATTAATTGGTATAGACAATTGATTAATAGGTATAGGCAAGCTTTTTTCTTTCTTCTTCTTTCTAATCTATTCATGGTTGGTCAAGTGTTAGACAGGTGATCGTTTTTCTGTTCCTTGACCGAAACTTTTCCTAGCAACATGGACTCTATTGTGTTTTACGTTTCTATGCAACGCAGTTTCTAAGTAGTGCATGTGACCGTAGGAGTGTGCAGTATGTAGCAGTGACTATGGAGTCTATCAGCTCAGGGTGAAATACAGGTCACCTACTACTACAGTTAGCTAGTCAGGTATCATCATCTATATTTCTAATGCAATGGGTACATTTTATCTCCTCATAATATATATTCTATCGTAGGCAGATGCAAGATAAAGATAGGAAGCATGATTTAGTGCTGTAAGAGAGCAAGTGTAGATGATCAGGTCTGTACCTATAGACTAGGTATTAATCCAAGCTGGACAAGGGCAATAAAACATCCACGGGTGCAGAAGATTTCTCTCAATACTGGGGGGTGGGGGCTGAGGTTCTAAGCCTCACCTCTGTTGGCCCCCATTTTCTCACCTGATGACCCCCCTGCGACTGTGCCTGTCTTAGGTTGTTCCTCCCTTGAGGAATCTTACCCGTCTCTGGCTAACCAGCCATCTTCCGGGGCCATACAGGGAGATGTAAAGCAGGTAAGTGAGAGAGAAGCAATATTCTTTGAAAATGTTAGCTTTTTACTTCTTTGCAGATTTATGCTCTGTGGCTTCTATGCCCAGCACTTGTCTTGAGGTATCTTTACTTCCTGGAAAATTATGGTATTTGGTAATTTCACATATAAGGCACAAATTTTAGTAAATGGCTGTAATTAGGAAGGAAGAAGAAAAGTTGTAGAAGTAGCAAATAGAAGAAAACATGAGAAGGTTGATTAAGTGTCAGAGTTATTCTATTCAGTATTCTCTCATAACTCTATTTCTATAAAGCTCTCCATCACTAATTTCACTAGCATTGCAAACAAGGGGGCATTTCCACTTAGGTGGAGGTGGGGTAGTCAATGTTTGACTAGCTACCTGAAGGTTTTGGTATTCTATGCCAAGATTGCCATCTGGCCCCTGCATGTTCTATTCTTCAGGACCACTGCCCTGAAAAGCTTCTGGGAAGTTTATGTTCTCCTCCTTTCTGTGCTGCTTAGCAAAGGTTAGCTTAGCCCTTGGCAACAATGCAAGAAAAAACAAAGCCAATAGTATAATGGAGAAAAACAAAATCAAAGTGGGTAATAGAGGGAGCCAGGTGTGAAGTCCCCTGCCTTGTGGGGGTCTTCTTTCAGCCTGAGCTTCACTACACAGCTTGAGTAGCATGGCTCCTGGCAGTCTACCAAGTGAGACATTGAGATCTCTGTGTACTGGCAGAAAGTGAACGGCAGTACATTAAAACTTTTATCTTTACCATAACTAATTTTTACTATTGCATTTCTTTTCAATTTAGGATGGTAGGCAGAAAAAGAATTACAGGGGAAACTGCTTCTATTTCAGTTTCAGTGTTTTGAACAATCTTTTGAGTCTGATATTCTTTAGAAACCACTCATGAGTTGCTTTTTTTTTAATTTGCTGCTTCTTAAAGGTTCCTTTAAAGAAACTTGAAAATACAAGGAAATGAATGACAGTTATCTTATGATTCCTGCAATTTGGTGGGATTGATTTAAGATAAAAGTGCCAGTAAAAGTTTTCCTGCTGAGCAGGAACACAAAACTTGGATTCGATGGTCCTGATGACCTGTTACACTGGCAATAGCATATAGGAACAGGCACACATTCTGGATCATATTCCTATTTTGAATTTTTGGACAATTTAAAAGTGTGCATTCTGCCCCCATAATCTTCACTGTGAGATAGATTTAAACCCTTTTTTGATCCCGGGCCTGATATCACTCTTGGTGCAGAGCCACTGGCTGCTGGCTGAAGATAGCTGGTGTCAGATGTGTGAGAGACTCGTTGCTTAAAGAAGAGTGCAGGCTGTGGTTGGGTACATAGGAAGAGAAAGATAAAAAGATGCCCAGTATACAACTGTGGATGTTTGCATATCTGATTTTTGTTATTTAGACAATACTGCTTCATGGAAGAGAAGTACCACTGTTAGAGTCCAGTCAGGAAAATAAGGCCCACACTACGTAGTTTAGTAGAGGGGATTTAATATAGGAAGGAACCTGTTACAATTTGGAGCCACCTCCTGTACTGTCTATAGTGTCTTTGCCATCAGGCTGTTTCATTTCGGGGAGAATGAACTAAGAATGTTTTTCAGTTGTTTCTTTTTTTAAGGATGTTATTTTTCACATACAATTTTTTAAGATGCGTATTTAATATAGTTTTTCTAAAAGCTTTTCCTTATTTTTCCTATTATGAAAATCATACTAAAAGAACTTAAAATGATAAAACCAGTAATGCACATTTTAGAAATGCACATTTAGAATTTTAGAAAAAGGAAAGAAAAATGTTTAAATTAACACTTACTCTAACAGAGATACTCGCAAAGTTTTAGTTGAAGAGCTTACAGAAAAATCTGTATGCGACCATAACACTCTTATCACTAGTTTGTTTTTTTTGTTGTTGTTTTTCCATTGAACATATTTTTGTTTTCTTCTTAGTTCATTAAGTAGTCTCCAGAAACTTTCCCTTTGGGGGGCTTCAGGATGTTCCAAGTCTAAATTTCTTTCCCATTTGCCTATTATTGGACACAGTTTATGTCCAACTCTGTTATTTCAAATAAATCTACAAAATAACAGTGTTGTAAATTAGGTTTTTTTTTTTGCCTCTGTTATTGTTTCCAAACTTAAAAATCTTTTCTCCTTTTTGGCTGTTTTTTTCCCCTATATTTTCTTCATTAGGTTTATGAGAAGAGGAAATTAGCTCTAATCAAGTCTTAATGAGTAAATCAAATGATATGTCTTCTTAAAAATAAAGGAAAATTAAAACTTTAAGATACAGTTGCATAAAACAGATAATTCCAGCAACCTCTTAAGACCTTTAAATATCTGTTAGGCCCCTTAATGTTCTCTTCATTTTCTCTATCTTTGTTTTTCCATGAACCCAGTTTTCTTCAGTATCATCCACAAGGAAAAAAAGTCTGATTCTTTTGTATAGATTTTTCACCTTATCTAATACTTAGCTAGAGGCAATATTATTTTCTATTATTTCTTCAATTTTAATGAATTGCATTTCAGCTAAATCATAAGCTTGGATACACATCCCTATACTTAATACTCTTTTTGTGGGAAAGTGTGTTAAGAGTCTAAGTGCACATTTATAAAGGGACTTTTAGAAATGCAATTTCCTTATAAGTAAAGGACTCCCAATATCTAAAAAAGTAAGCCATACTTAGGTAACTTCATATTTTATAATTCAGATATTACTTAAGAACATTGTGCTTAAATATGTAATTCATCAGGTCAAATGTAAATGTTGTCTTTACTTAGAGATATGTGTGTGCGCACATTAGATCGTGGATATGGTAAATTATTTGAAAGACATGGGCAGTGGAATTTTTAGCAGAACCCTTACATTACGTTGATCTCCAAAAGGATTCCTTTTGGAGATAATAGTAAAGCATTACTTGTGTCAGCTGGAACTAGTGGTTACCAAAGGGGAGGGATATGGGAGGGCGGGTGGGGAGGGAGGGAGAAGGGGACTGAGGGGTATTATGTTTAGTACACATGGTGTGGGGGATCACAGGGAAAACAGTGTAGCACAGAGTAGACAAATAGTGAATCTGTGGCATCTTACTATACTGATGGACAGTGACTGCATTGGGGTATGGGTGGGGACTTGATAATATGGGTAAATGTAGTAACCACATTGTTTTTTCACGTGAAACCTTCATAAGAGTGTATATCAATAGTACCTTAATAAAAAGTTAAAAAAAATAATGACAACATTTTGCACCTCAGTTTCTTCGTCTGTAAAATAAGGGCATTAAAATAGGTAAGTTAACAAAGTGCCTGCCTGCAGTCAAGTCTATAATTCCATAATTTATTGTCCAGTTTACTGGTTTATGGTGTTTATCATTGTTTTCTTTATTAAGGTCTTACTGATATACACTCTTATGAAGTTTTCTCATGAAAAACAATGTGGTTACTACATTCACCCATATTATCAAGTCCCCCCCCCACCCCATTGCAGTCACTGTCCATCAGGGTAGTAAGATGCCACAGAGTCACTATTTTCCTTCTCTGTGCTACACTGTTTGTCCTGTGATCCCCCACACACACCATGTGTGCCAATCATAATACCCCTCAATCCCCTTCTCCCTCTCTCCCCACCTGCCCTCCCACACCCATCCCCTTTGGTAGCCACTAGTCCCTTCTTGGAGTCTCTGAGTCTGCTGCTATTTTAAAACAGCTATTGTTTTCATTTGTCTCCATATACTGCTTGATCTCTGTTTAATTTGGTCATTGATCCATTGATTATTTAGGAGTATGTTGTTAAGCCTTCATGTGTTTGTGTGCCTTTTTGTTTTCTTTGTGCAATTTCTTTCCAGATTTATACCTTTTTGATCTGAGGAGTTTGTTGGTACAATTTCAATCTTTTTTAATTTACTTAGGCCTTTTTTGTGGCCTAAGTATGTGGTGTATTTGAAGGGGACTTAATTTTTACCCCCAGAAGTTAATTTTATTTTTAGACCCCCCCCCTTAGCGTAAGTGCTGCCATTTCAAGGATCCTACCTCAGCCAATCAGTGCTTCGGCTCTCTATTCACCAGTCAGCAAGAAGCCCACCAACCACCCTTAGACCCTGCCAGTCGACCAGAGCTACGACCTCTCACCCCACCAATTACCCCTATGCCCAGCCAATCGGCCAAGACCACACCTCTCACCCCACCAACCGCCCCTAGATCCCCAATAAAACCTTTGTACTTTTGAAACTCACTCTCTTTCTCTGCCATCTTGCCACTGCCCTGGTGCAGATGAGAGATTGAGTTCGAGCTAGCTCGAATAAAGGCTCTTTGCTTTTGCATCGGTGTTGGCTCCTTGGTGGTCTTCTGGGATTTGCGACTTTGGGCACAACAGTATTCTGGAAAATGTTCCATGTGCACTGGGGAAGAATGTGTATCCTGCTGTTTTTGGATGTAGAGTTCTGTAGATGTCTTTTAGGCCCGTGTGTTCTATTGTGTTGTTCAGTGCCTCTGTGTCCTTACTTATTTTCTGTCTAGATGATCTGTCCTTTGGAGTGAGTGGTATGTTGAAGTCTCCTAAAATAAATGCATTGCATTCTATTTGTTCTATTTAATTCAGTTAGTATTTGTTTCACATATGTAGGTAGGTGTTCCTGTGTTGGGTGCATAGATATTTATATCCTCTTGTTGGACTGACCCCTTTATCATGATGTAATGTCCTTCTTTGTCTGTTGTGACTTTCTTTGTTTTGAAGTCTATTTTGTCTGATACAAGTGCTGCAACTCCTTCTTTTTCCTCCCTATTAGTTGCATGAAATATCTTTTTCCATCCCTTCACTTCTAGTCTGTGTATGTCTTGGGGTTTAAAGTGAGTCTCTTGTAGGCAGTATATAGATGGGTCTTGTTTTTTTATCCATTCTGTGACTCTGTGTCTTTTAATTCTTGCATCCAGACCATTTACATTAGGGTGATTATTGATAGATATATATTTATTGCCATTACCAACTTTAGATTTGTGGTTACCAAAAGTTCAAGTTTAACCTCCTTACTATCTAAGTTAGGTCAACCTTAACTCACTTAGTATGCTATTAGAAACACAATCTAAAGGTTCTTTTTTTTCTCCTCCTTTTTCTTCCTCTTCATTCTTTGTATATTAGGTATCATATTCTGTACTCTTTGTCTATCCCTTGACTGACTTTGGGGGGTAGATGATTTAATTTTGCATCTGCTTAGTATTAATTGTTCTACTTTCCTTACTGTGGTTTTATTTTCTCTGGTGACAGCTGTTTAGCCTTAGGAACACTTCCATCTAGAGCAGTCCGTCCAAAATACACTGTAGAGATGGTTTGCGGGAGGTAAATTCTCTCAGCTTTTGCTCATCGGGAAACTGTTTGATTCCTCCTTCAAATTTAAATGATAGTCTTGCCAGATAAGGTAAAGTATTCTTGTTTCAAGGTCCTTCTGCTTCATTGCATTAAGTACATTATGCCACTCCCTTCTGGCCTGTAAGGTTTCTGCTGAGAAGTCTGATAATAGCCTGATGGGCTTTCCTTTGCATGTGATCCTATTTCTTTCACTCTCTGGCTGCTTTTAATAGTCTGTCCTCATTCTTGATCTTTGCCATTTTAATTGGTATATGTCTTGGTGTTGTCTTTCTTGGGTGACCCAGCACAATAATTTTGATGTTTAGGACTGTGATTTCTACAAAAAAAAAAAAAAAAAAAAATTGCATATATGCCAGTTTGGGGCCGGAAGGGGCCTGCAGAGGCTACCTTTCCTCGCTCCAGTGAGTGGAAACGGGGCCTGGGATCTGGGAGCGTTGGGTCTAGGCCCCGGATGACGCCCCATTGCAAACCCGGCCTGGTCCAACAGGCCTTGCCTGGATCGGACCATCAGACCGGCACAGGCCAGTTTGAGGCAGCCAGCTGGGCATGCGCAGGCCCCGGGGCTCTCCCAGGCCGGAAGGCCGGAGTCTTCAGTGAGGGGAAAGCAGCATGTAGGCTCCCACACATGCCTGCTGGGAGCACGGTCTCTGCGGCAGGCGGGAAGGCAGCCGGTCCTTCTCCATATCAGAAAGTAAGGAGGCGTCAGGCGGGAGACCGCCTGGATGGGAGCCTGCCTGTGAGTAAACACCCGGCGCCCTCCATGCCAGCACCCAGGCCGCTGCTCTCGACTGCCTGCGCCGCGGAACCAAGGACGCCTACCGCCCACCGCCCAAGCCCACCTGTCTTCGTGCCCACGTCCGGCCCACCGCCTTCCGTGACCCCGGTGAGTCGCCTCCCAGGCCAGGGAGGAAGGGATGGGAGCGGGGTGCAGAATCCGAGGGGTCTTGGGAATTCCGCAGTGACAGGGTTTTAATAAAAATTGGCCATTCTAAATGGTGTGAGCTGATATCTCATTGTAGTTCTCATTTGCATTTCCCTGATGATTAGTGATGTGGAGCATCTTTTCATGTCTATTGTTGGCCATTTGTATTTCTTCTTTGGAGAAATGTCTGTTCAGGTCCTCCACCCATTTTTTAATTGGGTTATTTTTTGGGTGTCGAGGCATATAAGTTCTTTACATAGTTTAGATGTTTACCTCTTAACAGATACCTAATTTACAAATATATTGTCCCGTATAGTAGATTGCCTTTTCATTTTGCTGATGGTTTCCTTTGTGGTGCAGAAAAGCTTTGAAGTTTGATGTAGTCCCACTTGTTTATCTTTACTTCTGTTTCCCCTGCCCAGAGAGATGTATCCAGAAAGAAATTTATCATGTTTATGTTCATTAGAGCCTTGCCTATGTTTTCTTCTTAGAGTATTACGGTTACATGTCTTGCATTGAGGTTTTTAATCCATTTCGAGTTTACTTTTGTGTATGGTGTAAGGAAACGATCCATTTTCATTCTTTTTGCACAGTATTGTTTGCTGTCCAGTTTTCCCAGGAAAACATTTATTGAAGAGAGTGTCTTTTTCCCCATTGTGTATTCTTGCCTCTTTTGTCAATGACAAATTGACCATATAGGCCTGGGTTTATTTCTGGGTTTTCTATTTTGTTCCATTGGTCTTGGTATTTGTTTTTTTTTCTTACCAGTACCACTCTATTTTCATTACTGTACCCTTATAGTACATTTTGAAATCAGGGGCTGTGATATCTGCAGTATTGTTGTTATTTCTCAAGATTGCTTTGGCTATTCAGGGTCTTTTGTGCTCCCATACAAATTTTAGGATTAGTTGCACTAGTTACGTGAAAAATGCTGTTCACATTTTGATACGCATTTCTTTGAACCTGTAGATTGCTTTGAGCATTATGGCCATTTTGAGAATATTAATTTTCCCTTTCCATGAACATGGAATTATTTTCCTTTATCATGTCATCTTCAATTTCTCTCAGCAATGTTTTAAATTGATGTACTATAAGAATACTGGTCTTTCACCTCTTTGTTTACATTTAGTCCTGGGTATCTTATTCTTCTTAATTCAATTGTAAATGGGATTGTTTTATTAATTTCTCTTTCGTCTATTTCATTGTTTGTATGTAGAAATGCAATGGATTTCTGTAATTGATTTTTGTATCCTGTGACTTTACTAAATTCATTTATTCTAATTTTTGGTGGAGTCTTCAGGGTTTTCTATGTATAGTATCATGTCATCTGCAAATAGTGACACTTTTACTTTCTCCTCACCAATTTGGATGCCTTTTGTTTCTTTTTTCTTATTGCTGTGTCTGGAGGATTTCTGACACTATGTTGAATGGAAGTGCTAAATGCAAGCATTTTTATGTTGTTCCTGATCTTAGACAAAAGGCTTTTAGGTTTTTGCCACCGAATATACTGTTGGATGTGGATTTGTCATATATGACAATAAAAATGTATGTCATATATGTTTTTCTTATGTTGTTTTGTTTTTTTCATGAGTGGATGTGGAATTTTGTCAAATGCTTTTTCAGCATTTCTTGAGATTTTTACACTTCCTTTTGTTAATATAGTATATCCCATTGATTGATTTTTGGGTATTGCACTAGCTCTTCATCGCTGTAATAAATCCTACTTGATGAGGTGAATGATCTTTTTAATGTATTTTTGAATTTCATTTGCTAATATGTTGTTGAAGATTTTTTGCATCTGTGTTCATCAGTTATATTGGTCTTTAATTTTCTTTTTTTCTTGTACTGTGTTTGCCTCGTTTTGGTACAAGGGTGGTGCTAGTTTATAGAATGAATTTGAAAACTCCTTGCTCTTTAATTTTTTGGAATAGTTTGAATAGGAGAGGTCAACTCCTGTTTAAATGTTTGGTAGAATTCAGCTGAGAAGCCATCTGGTCCTAGAGTTTTGTTTGTTGATAGTTTTCTGATTACCAATTCAATTTTATTACTAATTGTTCAAATTTTCAGTTTGTTTCTGGTTCAGTCTTGAAAGAGTGTATGTTTCTAGGAATCCGTTTCTTCTAAATTGTCCAGTTTGTTGACATAATTTCCATAATACTGTTGTCTTTTAATCATTGTGTTTTTGTGGTGTCAGTTGTAGTTTCTTTTTCATTTCCGATTTTATTTATTTTGAGTTCGGTCTCTTTTTCTCTTGATGAGTCTAGCTAAAGATTTATCAGTTTTTATCTTTTCAAAGAACCAGGTCTTAGTTAACATTTATCTTTTCTATTGTATTTTAAGTGTATTGCATTTATTTCCACTCAGATCTATTATTTCCATATACGAATTAGGCTTTGCTGTTCTTTTTCTCGTTCCTTTAGGTGTCAGGTTAGATTGTTCATTTGAAATATTTGTTGATTCTTGAAGTAGGCTGTATTGCTATAAACTTCCCTGTTAGGACTGCGTTGCCTGCATCCACAGATTTTGAACCAATTTATTTCTATTTTCATTATTCTCCAAGTATTTCTTGATTTCTTCTTTGATTTCTTTTATGACACATTGGTTGTTTAGGCACACGCTATTCAGCCTCCGCATGTTTAAGTTTGTAACATATTTGTTCTCATGATTAATTTCCAGTTTCATACCTTTGCAGTTGGAAAAGATGCTGGATGTGTTTTCAGTCCTCTTAAATTTATTGAGATTTTCTTTTTGTCCTAACCTGATCTAATCTAGAGGATGTTCCACGTGTGCTTGAAAAGAATGTGCATTCTACTGCTTTTGGATGTAATGCTCTGAGTATACCTGTAAATTCCACTTGGTTTACTGTGTTATTCAAATCCATTGTTTCCTTACTGATTTTGTGTCTGGATGATCTATCCATTGATGTAAGTGGAGCGCTAAGTCCCCTATTATTATTATTATACTGTCAGTCTGCCCTTTCATGGCTGGTAATACTGTTTTACATATATTTAATGCTGTTGTGCTGGGTGTACAGAAATTTACAATTGTTACATCTTCTTGCTGGATTGTGCCCTGAATCATTATATATTGTCGTACCTTGCCTCCTGTTACAGTCTTTGTTTTAAAGTCTATTTTGTCTGATGTAAGTATTGCTACTACAGCTCAGTTTTTTTTTTCATTCCTGTTTGTATGGAGTGCCTTTTTCCATCCCTTCAGTTTCAGTCTATGCGTCTTTAGGTCTAAAGTGAGTCTCTTGTAGGCGGCAAATAGGTGAGTGTTGTTATTTTATCCATTCACATACTGCTTTCTCTTTGATGTATTTGGTGCACAGTTGTTCTGAGCCTCTCTCTCAAATGCCATCATTTTTACCTTACTGCAAAGTTATTTTGGAATCAACTGAAATATTTCAAGGTTTCCAACAATGGTATTTAGGGCTCACAATTATAATTAGTAAGATAAAAATATTTATGCATAGTTTTATAGTCCCTTTCTCCTGTGATTATTTTAAAGAATGTAAAAAGTGTCAATGTAATTTTTCAAAGGAATATTTCAACTTTCAACATATCTGTCTTTTATGGTTTTAATGCCTAAAAAGGTATTCTTGACTCCAGAGGAATTTTGCTCTTTGGCTATTAGGAAGTGAATTATCCTACGTATATGTACTGACTTCAGCTCTTTTGAGAATCAGAGTAATAGTAATTATACTTTTCTTGAGTGCTTACTATCTGCTAATCCCTGGAATAATCACTTTACGTGCATTATCTTATTTAATTTTCACAGCTACCCCTTGAGATAGTTATTATCCCCATTTTTTAGGTGAAGTAACTGAGGTTGAGGGATTAAGAGCACAGAGTTGATAAACAGCAAAACTGTGACTAATCCAAGCCTTCTGAATTCAGGTCCCAGCACTTGTGTGAGAATGTAAAATCCCCTTTAGGAGATAGCTTGCCAGCATTGTTTGTTTGCATCTGTGGTCAGGGAGGAGTTCCTGCATGGACTGATACCAAGGTTGAGAATGGAAGAGAAAACCTGCTTTAGTGATTGAGGACCTGGGTGCTGGACACACAGTTCTGGGGCTGGTATCTCTGCTCTGTTACTTGTTACATCTCTCTATGCTTTAGTTTCTTGGTCTGTATAATGGAGAATATATTATTACGTAAGTCTCTGAGCATGGGATGAGGTTATCCATGTAAAGTGGTTTGCACAATGCTGAGGAAGTGATAGGAACCCAAAAAAGGTTAGTTTAAGACACTGGTAAAATTTGCTGGAAAATGAGAAACTTAGCTATACATACACTGGATTGGTTAGAAAGGCAAGGGAATTCCTAGCCCGCTGCCTATTTCTGCATATCCCACAATATCCCATGAGAAAATATCTGAATGGTCTTTTGGTGGCTATGGGTGAGAGAGGTTTCTTTCTGCTTTGGATAGCCCAGATGTCATTAAGCCTTGCTTCCAAGAAAATAAAGTACCAGTGAGTAGGTGTTTATGAAATGATAAAAGAAACTACATTAGACAGAATATATAAATCAGACTTGGTCCTAGCCCTCAATAAACCAAGGAAGGGACAAGCTAGCCATGGATGCTATAAACAGAGGTGTGCACAGGCATTGCACAAATGTACTCTTGGGGCTGAGGTCTGGGATTCTGGCTAGTGACTAAAAGGAAATACTTGAGGACGGTGTTCTGGATGATGATGATGAAATAGTTGTTATGTGCAACAGATGGGAATCATCTATTGTGGGAACAAAAAGCTGTTCTCCGCGCATAGGATATTTATGGCAAAATGTCTGGAATATGCGTTGCAATGCAAGAAAAACAATGATCTTTTTTTTTTTTAACACAAATGTAGGTTGGCTAAAATATAAAATGAGATGAGAGTGGTTGGATGTAGTAGAAGCATAGGGTGAAGGTTGCTAAAGGATATGGTATGGAACCCCATATCCTTGCTATTCACAATACGGACGGTCTACCAGCAGCACTAGCTAGCATCTTCTGGCAGCTTGTTAGAACTGTAGACTCTGGGAATCCACTGCTTTCTTACTAAATCAAAATCTGAGTTTAATAAGAATTCCAGGTATTCATGCAAGCTTGAAAGACACTGCTCTAAATCAGTGGTTCTCAAGGGGTTCCAGACCAGCAGCATTAGCATCACCAGGGAACTTGTTGAAATTACAGATTCTCAGGCCTCATCCTACACCGACTGAATCAGAAACTGTCGTGTTGGAACCTAGTAATCTGTGTTTTAGAATCCTCCAAATGATTCTAATCCATGTTAAAGCTTGAGAACCATTGCCGTACATGATTCTTCTCATTGGGGAAGATGGAAACACATACTTGAACCCCACATGGGCTGTCAGATGGGGAGTCTCAACTTTGTACAGTAGCATCACTTTTTAAAAATACTCATGGCAAACCACAGGACACACCAATTTAATCAGAATCTCTAGGATGTGGATTTAAAATGGTCCAATTCTAATATACACCTTAGGTTGAAAGATGACTATTTTAAGTCATCATCAAATCCACTAGCCAGTGCTACCAAAAAGTGGGATTCTAGTGTCCTTTTGCTTTGTACTGACACAGTGGCCTGATGTGTTCTGAGTACTTGTTGGGAGATACGTCTCATGACTCTCTCATGCTTCTCACAGCTTGCTGGGTGTACCATGAATGCAAGGTCATCACTACTTTTGACCTGGACCATTCTTAGGGCTTTCGTTTTCAGGGAGCACCTTGAGAAATGAAGTATGTTCTCTCTGAGACAAAGGGCAGGCTTGCTTACTTCTTGCTGTAAAATGGTGGGCTCTGCAACATCGGTGTTTTTCCTGGTAACACCACCTACTGTGTATGTGAGCACCCATCGGACCCCTCCTGCACATCACCATATTAGGACTCACAAAGCAAGGGAAGCAGATGCCCCTGCTGCTTCCTGGGATGAATAAAATGTCCTTTATTCCTGACTCAGGAGTCCCATATCTTCTACCATTGTTTATGAAGTAGGTTCAGGTGACCTTCCTAACTGGTAATTGGGTAAAATCTCACACCTGTAGTAATGCATACCAATCTAGTCCCAATATGCTGGTCTCTTCTGTTATACCTTGCTCTTTAGACAAGAGTTGAGTATTATAGAGACCTGGATTTGATACTCATAGATGATACTCATAGATTTCATTCTTGCCTATGTCTGTGATTCTTCCTGTGACATAGTGAGTTGTAAGAAATATATATTTGTTTGTTCTTATGACCAAATATATATTTTCCAGGTATATTTGGTCTTCATCCACAGTTCCTGAAAACACTAAAGAGTCTTAAAGGCGAAACAGGTGGTTTGTCATGTTAATGAGAGACTTTTAGACACCCACCCTAGGGCAGGGGCTGGAAGCTGAATCAGCCAATGGCCAATAATTCAGTCAATCACGACTAGGCAGCGAAGCCGTCACAGAACCCATGAGAGGAGCTCTCTCACTCTCTGTGCTCTGCTCGGTTGGATCCTGCTCCTTGGTCCGTGAGAGCTTCTATGCTTGAGGAACCAGAGCACCTCCACGTGCCACTGAGCCAGACCCCAAACTCCACAAGGATAGAAGCTCTTTTATTTGGGACCTTGCCTTATGTCTCTCTTCATCTGGCTGTTAACTTGTATCTTTTATGATATCCTTTATTAAGCTGGTAAATGTGTTTTCCTGAGTTTTGTGAGCCGCTCTAGCAAATTAATGGAACCTAAGGGGCAGGTTGTGGGAAACTCCACAGTCTGTAGCCAGTAGGCCAGAAGCACAGGGAACTTGCCTGGGGCTTGTGACCGGTGTCTGGAGTGGGGGGTGGAGGGCAGTCTTTTAGGACGGAGCCTTTAAACTGGGAATCTGGTGCTGTCTTCCAGGCAGATAGCATCAGAATTGAGTTAACTTATCCAACACCGTGCTGGTGTTCAAGAATTCCTTGGTGTAAATACATGTGGGAAGACCCCTTCCCACATACCCACACACACTGGAATTGGGTCTGGGTACCCAAATGAAGTTACACTGCTGTTACTGCTGTGTGTAATATTTTTAATGTTACACATATGTGCAGGGAAAAAATACACCATGACATTTGGTGTCAGAGATGTTGCACTCCCTTTTGTAGCTATTAGCTTCAATGCACTCAGGAATGGGCTCTCGTAATGGCAACCTTACTCCAGAGACTTTCTGGTTATCAGTATCTGCCTGTGGTATCTGCCAGTATCACTCTCTGGAGATGCTATCATCTTCCCCAGGGATACAGATAACATCAGTATCTGCTTATGAACCAGACCAACCTAGGCCCAAAAGAGGAGTAAAATTTACTGTGTTAAAAGCACATAAATCTTTTTGGTTGTAAATAATAATAATACACATTTGCATAACATGTTACAGCCAGGAAGGTATTTTCATAAAAATCATTTTATGTATTTGTATTTCATATTTAATAACCTTGCATGAAATAAACTCATTATTTATTGCTTTGAACACATAAATGAATATACTCAAGAACTGAGAAATAGATGAAGGATAGGGAAAAGAAAATTCTGTTTGTGGACATAGGCATGTAACTTAACTCTCTGATAAAAAGTACTTTAATTATATTAACCATCTATGAGTAAAATTGTAATATTTCCAGAATCTCTCACCTGGCCTTAGTCCATCTCCATATCAGTAGGTGTTTCCATGGGGAGCTAGGGCATAGCTGGACCGGAGAGATTGGGTGGGGTCCCTTTTAGCAGTGGGTCGTGGGAGACACCAGAGAGCAGAAGTGGACAACGACTTGTAAGCAATACATGGGTTCCTTCCAATTTATTTATCCCTTTGACTGATTTTGGTTTCAAAGGTAATTTGCCCCGGGCTGGGAGAGTATTTTCCCACCAGAGTTAGACCATCCTTTATCATCACCATCTTTGTAATTATAATCATCATCATCATCATTTGTATTAAGTGAATTCACATAGTATTTTGTTAGAATGGTTAATTTTCTTCCCCGTAAAGAGCTCCGCACTAAAACAGCAAAAGTATATTATCAAGTCAGTCAGCAGCCTTTATTATCTCTGTTAATTCACGTATGGCTTGTTTTATCCTCCTTTAGTGCCTTCCCGTCCTGTCTCTTTGAATTTGGACAGTTCATCCTTCCAATCACTTACTGAGAACACACATCCAGAAGGAATGAGGAGTGATTTGCAGTCTGAGGGCGGAATGACTGCTCTCCGTTCCTCCTTCCTCTCAGGGAGACACTGCCGGGCTTGCTTACTGTAACTTTTGGCCACTCCGCTAAATCACATCTGGGGTGGTTTCTTGATGCTTGGGGCTAAAGTAGGGAAATGAAAGGAGATTTGAGGAAATACGAATCTTCAGTCAGCCTTCTCTGTCATACAGCAATAAGAGGGTTTGAAGAGAATGGACAAGGTAAAGAGCACCTGACTTTTATAGGGTATCTCTCTGATTCATTCCTGCTTCTGCCCTTGGGTGAAATTGGGTATTGTAAAGGGGTACTACAATTACAGGATTACTGTTAATCATAAATACAGAGAGTAGAGAAGTTAAAAAATTTGGTTAATAAACATTCTTAAGTCTCCCTTTATTGTCAGTACTAGAATTTTGCTTCCCACAAATAAGTTGAGGAAATATGCGAGATCTGCCCTCTGTTTTTTACAGAGCCGGGAGAAAAGCAGTGGTCACTGAATGGGCTCACAGGGAGGCCAGCTGGGAACCCTGTCATGAGCTGCGCAGTGTAGGAGGTTTGCTTCTATTCAGGAAAGAAAGACCGTGGCCCAGCATTTTCTATCCAGGAACACCTCACAGGTTTTCACATAAAAATGACAAAATCTTTAGCTATTTTCAGGCAATATGCTTTGCTGTTTTGTTGTTACATATAGAAAACAGCAAGACTTTATAGCACATACTGGGTGAGAAGCTCACTAAATTCTGTACAACTAAGAACAAACCTCAAGAGCTACAGAAATTACTTATGGGGAATCTTTACCAAAAACTGAAACTTAGAACAATGGCAGTTAAATAATCTAAGCATACTTGGTACTTATTTCAATTCCTGATTTAAACAACCACCACAAAATTCTAGGGAGTCTCATGAAATATGAATAGTGTGGAATACAGAGGAAATTAATTTACAGTAAAACACCTGGGCGATAAAAAAAAATAAGTAAAAGCGATTCTTCGATTTAGAAAACGTTTTCTTATCCCCCACCTTAAGTTGAGAGTATAATAACTTGTTCCTTAGCTTGAAAGAATGGAAGGAATGGGCAGAAGTACACAATATTTTTTATAAGATTTTCGCCTGTACTTAATCATACTCTTGAAAACTTTATTATATATTTTTCTCACTCCATAGCTTGGATTCAGTCACTGTCAGTGTTTTAACACGGGAGACCAAGTAAAGAATTCCTTTTTAGTATTTTAGATAAAAGAATTGAGTGAAACCAGCTGATAATTTCAATGAAGATTTGTACCTATAATGGTCAGGAGTCATCCCCAACCCTCTCCTGAAAGTAGGTTTGGAGCCCGAAAAGGCTGTTCCTCCCTGGCTGTGCTGCTGCTTAGAGGTTTTCTCAGAGCAAGTTGTATCTGCCTGTGGTTGAAAGTCTGTTCTCATTATGCTAGTTATTCATATCATCTAATTGCTTTTTCAAGGGATCGATTTCACATGATATTGTGCCATAAGGATGTCTCTGTTTCAGATATTTTAAACACTTCTTATGTCCTCAATGCATAATAAAGCATGACTTCCTGTTCACTTTTGATAGTTTCTGACATATTTACATTAGAACTCATAGTGATTCTAATAATTTTACTTAAATTTGTGTAAAACCCTTGTAACTTTTATAGGGAAAAGAAGGGTGATCAAAATATGATGCTCCATGTTAAAGTATGCTAACTGAAAAAAAGTTTGAATTAAAGATATTTACAGGACATCAAGATCATATTCACCAGCAAAGTGCTATGTTGTGTTTTAATTTTTAAAAAGTGACAAAGTAGAATTTTAGAATAAAAACTGAGAACTGATGTCTGAGGAAGAAGACACATTTTAACTTTATATGTAGGAAATATATTCTGACATATGTGAAGAATATCTTTTTAATGTTTGATTTTTGGAGAGAAGACAACTTTATTCAATAATATAGTAAAAGACTGGAGAGAGAGGGACCAAAATATATTTGGTTTAAGCTTTTGCCTAAAGACATATTTGAGTATTCTATTATTTAATTTTAACGGGTAAACTTAAAAAAATGTGTAGCATCTCCATTAATACCTGTTTCATTCTAATAACATGTTTTCGCTATCAGTATTTGTTTTTCAGTATACTCTTAGTGAGTATCAAGTATGCACGGTTTGTGCTAGGTTTTCAATGAGATTGCTTCCAAAGATGAATATGACAAGATGCCTGTCCTCAGGAGAGAGAGAAAAATACATAAACTTTTAATTCTAGCTGTGTAACTCGAATAGCAAATCTCAAATTATTTTGATATCAGGACTTCTTTAGGACTCTCAAAAATTATTGAGGATCCCAGAGAACGTTTTTTTTAGTACTCCTTATGATGCCGGGGTTCTTGTTCGCAGAGTTGACGAATGAACTTAGCAAACACTCAAGGTAGAAGAGTGAGGGAGAGACTTTTATTTAGAGATAAAGTGAGATGACAGAGCTCCTGGCTCACTCCAGGAGGGGACAAGAGAACCCATTGTTGTGCTTTGTCTCGGGATTTTATAGGCAGTTGAGGATTTTTGGGAACGTGATAAAGAGCTTAGGGGTGTGGACTTGTTGTCTTAGAATGTTCATCCTTGATGAGACATTAAGTGCCTTTTCTCATCAGTCCTCCAGGTAATTCTGCAAAATTAACATAAGAAATTTACTGCAGATTTCTTGCCCAGAATAGCAGCTTTTCTTGGTCTGGAAGCATATCAATCATCAATCAAGTCTGCCTGCCCTGCCCTCAAGGTGGGCTGAATTATTGTCTGTTTGCTAAAGAGTTTAAAAGGCAACCTAAGAGGGAATCTTTCTTGCTTTTACTGTGCTGTTTATGGCTGGGCTTGCTTGCCACTGTTAGGTGCCTAGGTTGCAAATCACCTTATGAGGTCTAAGGGAGGAAAAACAGCATATAGGCCTGGGCCTTCTAGCATGCTAATGTGAATCTTACACATGATTACAAATGATTAGCATAATAAAAACGTGGGCTATGCTGAGATACTTTATCTGGGAAATACGAACTGATCTCACTTAAGAATGACTCTAGAGCTTAATGTTTAACACGGAGTTTTGGTAGTGGGTTTCTTTGCATGTAGTTACATTGCTCTGACTGTGATGGTCTTGCCTTGCCTATTCTGGGGGCGTCACTATACTCTGTCTAAGCCCACAGTCCCTGTCTCCCTTTTATCTATCAATATTTACCACATTGGATATGAAGCAAATTTAAAATACCAACATACAATAATAATACATTCCTTTAATGTCAGAATAATTTTATCTCATGACCTGTAATCTTGGGAAAACTCTACTCTATGTACACTTGTGACAGCATAAGATTGATGAGGGAAGATAATATCTTATCACTATTAAGAAAATATTCTTGACTTTGTGAAACCTCTGAAAGAGTCTTTAGGAACCCCAGAGACCACACTCTTGCAGTCAGTGCAACAGAAAACAAAATGTTTGGAGTTACAGTGATGTGTAATTAAAATCCCATGAGGATACAGAAGGGGATAGGAATTTATATTAGCTATTGTTAAGAATTATTAATTAATACCACATTATCAATATTGTTCTCCATTGAGTCGAGATTACAATGAAAACCAAATAAAATAATTAACAATAGGAGTTTTTGCCAAGTAGCTCAGTTCATGAAACGACGGCATTCCCCTGCCACCTGGTGGCAGTGTATCCTAGTGAGGGATTGAAGAGGTTTGGAATGGTGCACAATTAAAATATATCCTAATTTAGATCTGGAATTTTTGAATGTGGACTCCACCCATCAAACATGGTACAATACACCTGTGTGGGTAAAACTGTAATATTTCCAGAATATCCCCAGTGTGGCCAGTGAAAAAGCCAGATGGCTCCTGGTGTATGACCGCAGACTACAGGGAATTGAATAAAGTCACACCCCCTTTGCCTGCTGCCGTCCCCTCTATAGCAGACATTCTGGACACCCTCAGCCATGAGCTGGGAACATATCCTTATGTAGTAGAACTTGCTAATGCTTTCTTCTCTCTTGACATACCACAGGAAAGCCATGAATAGTTTGCCTTCATGTGGGAGGCTGGCAGTGGACATTCACTGTCCTTCTACAGGGGTACCTCCACAGTACCACCATCTGTCAGGGACTGGTAGCCCAGGACGTGGCCACATGGAAGAAACTGCAAACGGTGTGGCTGTATCACTACATTGATGATATTACGCTCACATATAATTCTGTATCAGATTTAGAAGGGGCAGTTTCTAGGCTATTGCAACATCTACAGGAAAAAGGATGGGCAGTAAACAGCCCCAAAGTTCAGGGACCTGGTTTGTCTGTAAAATTCTTGGGGGTTGTCTGGTCAGGTAAGACTAAAGTTATTCCTGAAGCAGTCATAGACAAGATCCAGGCTTTCCCCACCCCTGTCGCTGTTGCAGTCTTACAAGAGTTTTTAGGCCTTTGCGGCTACTGGAGAGTGTTTATCCCGCACTTGGCACAAATTCTGAAGCCCTTATACCGGTTGGTATGAAAGGGCATCCGGTGGGACTGGGATGAGACATGTGCAGCTGCTTTTACTGCTGCCAAGGAGGCAGTCAAGGCCGTGCAGGCCTTGAATGTGATGGACTCATCAAGGCCCTGTGAGCTAGATGTTCATGTAACCAAAGATGGTTATGGATGGGGTCTTTGGCCACAGCTTGATTGGACATGCTAACCTGTTGGTTTCTGGTCACTACTATGGAAAGGAGCAGAGGTCCAGTACAACTTTATAAGAGAAGCAACTGCCTGCTGTGTGCTATGCCTTGCTGGCTATGGAGCCCATCACTGGAACAGCTCTGACCAAGGTAATAAGTACCTATCCCATTGCAAGGTGGGTTCAAGACTGGAACCAAAGGCCACAGAGTGGCGTGGCACTGATGCCTACACTGGCCAAATGGGGCACATATTTACACCAGCACTGTGCCCTCTCTACCAGCCCCATTAAGTGGAGAACTCCAGTGCTTACTGGGGCCAGTGACCTATTCCAATGGAAAGCAGGAAGAACTTGCTTTTGAGCCATTGGTAGCTGAGAGTCCTTATCAGGAGGGAACAGCCCCTATACCTGAAGATGCTTGTTATACAGACAGCTCTAGTCGTGGGCATCCCCCAAAGTGGAGGGCTGTTGCTTTCCATTAAGACTGAGACCATATGGATGGAGGTTGGAGAGGGGAAGAAGAGCCAGTGGGCTGAGTTATGGGCAGATGTGCCTCATGATCACCTAGGAGCCTTCCCCCATAGTCATCTGCACTGACAGATGGTCTGCCTATTGGGGCTTGACCTGTGGCTACCGACATGGTATCATGCCAACTGGATGGTCGGTTATTATTCCCTTTGGGGGCAAGAGTTGTGGCAAGACCTGTGGGCCTCTGGTCAGACTGAGACAGTTACCGCATATCATGTGACTGGCCGTTTGCCTTTGGCATTCCCAGGGAATGATGAATCAGACACATTGGCCCAGGCGCATTGACTAGAAGGAAAGCGTGCCTCTGATGTAGCCCAATGATTACGTCAGTGTTAGTTGCATGCAGGACAGAAGACAGTGTGGTCTGTAGCCCATCGCTGGAGCTTGCCATTGACCTTTGAAGAAGTCAGCAGAACCCGGAAGCAGTGCCTGGGTGCTCTGAGAAGAACTTGCACCGAGTCACACAGCATCATGGGACGATATTAAGGGGATCAATACCCCTTGTCAGGTGGCAGATAGGCTATATTGAGCCTCTGCCCATATCAGAAGGACATCGGTATGCCATGACTTGTGTGGACACGGCTACTGGACTATTGGTTGCTTTTCCTTCATGTCATGCAGATCAGCAAACCACCAGGAGGGGCCTAGGGCGTCTCTTTGCAGCCTATGGCTGGCTGCAGGTGATTGAGAGTGATCTGGGCACCCACTTTACTGGACATGCATTACAAGGATGGGTGCAGCAATTAGGAATAAAGTGGAAATTTCATGTACTATATAACCCTACTGGGGCAGGCATGATAGAGAGGGACAGTGGTTTGTTGAAATCTGGTGTGAAGTTGGACACCAATAGTCTATGGGGCTGATCAGTTTGCCTACGGACAGTACCACAGCATTTGAATAGGAAGCCCCGAAAAGGAGCCTTGAGCCCTGTGGACATGCTAACACATATTGCTGCCTTTCCTGTACAATTGTATGTGCAAACCAAAGAAGAGATATTGAAGCCAGGATGTGGCCAGGAGAGCGACATCCTGCTGTCAACCCCTACTGAATTAAACCCCGGAGATACTGTTAAATGGACATGGCCCTGAACATTCCGAAACATGGACCAGCGATGGCTGGCCCACCCGGCACCTTGACGAAAAGGCCTGGAAGCTGGTCTCATGTGTGTTCAAGGAGTAACAGCAGAGTGGCCCACAAATATCAAGACAGTATTCTCAAAATGTCCAGGCATCACTAGCATCATATGGGTAAGTTTTATTTGATCTTTATGGCCAGTGCATATACCTCCCATAGCCCTATATATTGACCCATCTGTAACTCCCACAGCGAGAGGGGTGAAAATCTGGTATACTAGACGAGAATGAGATTCCATTCCTGCCACTTTTTTATCACAGGACCACTCTCTTGCATGTATCCTACCTGATGGACAAGAATTTGCCTATGCTGGCATCATTAAAACATGTGTCTTACTGCCCTTAAGGTTATTTTCTTCTACAGCCCCTGTGGCCTGGATGCGCCTCCTGGCTGCAGCTGCCACGTGACCATTGCTCTGAACCCTCTACCTCTTCAGCGACTGCCCGCCCATGGAATGGGGGAGCTGTGGACTTAATCTACATAGGACTTTGAACCTAGCTGAGTCCTCCAGCTTGAGGATTATCATGATTTTATTGCTGCTGCTTTTGTATGTCATTAGTCTGGTCATGATGGTCCAGTCCTCACTGAGGGACCACTGCAGAAGAGGGGAAACGAGTAGATTGTAAGGCAAGATTTCTGGAGGGGTGGCCTGTGGGTAAAATTGTAATATTTCCAGAATATCTTGCCTGGCTTTAGTGCATTTTCATATCAACAGGTGTTCCTCAGGGGTGGAGAGTCATTCATCTCCATATCAATGGGTAATTACCTGGGCAACCAAGGGCTTATCTGAACCTGAGACCTTAGGGGCAAGTCTTGTTTACTTCTGCCTGAGCAGGAAAGAGAGGGCCGCGGACTGCAGTTTGTAAGCAGTGAAAAAGGTTTTAAACTTCATTTGTCCCTTTGACTGATTTTGCTTTTAGAGGTACATTGCCCCAGGGTTTCCTCTCCCTAGAGTTACAACCTTGAACCTCTGAAACATGCCAACTTTCATTAACAGTTCATCAATGCAATAAAAGCAATTAGGTTAAAATATACCTATGTTTTAAAGAACTGATAATTAGGCAGGATTTTCATAGTGCTTTGAATATAGTTGGTGCTCTGTCCTTCAGGGTGGCAAAAAGAGGAGCTTGCTTTGTGTTTCTCTAATGCATTTTCTCACAGCCTATGAACAAAAGAGATGGGTGTACAACATTTAGGTTTTGTGGACTCAGTCTTGGAGAGTTGAGAATATGCCCTAGAAGAGATCAGGATAATGGGCTCATCGATCCGCGCTCGGTTCTAACACGTGAGGAAGACATGCTGCCCCAGCAAGCACAGTACATCGGCACACAGATAGCTGGACAGAGAATTAAGGGAGCAATGGAGGGCCAAACGAACTTTGAGCCTGAGAAATATGGTAGGGTGATATGGATTGACTCCTCAGGTTGCTCCCCTTTTTTGGTTTAAAACATTATGTTCTCTGTATTATATTTTTCAATAGGACGTTAAGAATAGATTTTATCCTTTTACTGAGGTAACTTTGAGCTTTTGTGAAACAGGAACTTGATAATTTAAGATTTTTATAAGCTTTTTGCAAGCCTCCCAATGTTTAGAAGTACAATCTAGCATGGTGAGTACATACTCATCAACCTGTGAGTCCATAATCAGCTTTACAAAATACCTAAGCATGGATGGCTTTATGACAATACATTTCCCAATACTTCCTTATATAGTTTTTCCCCAAAATTGATGTGCCAGGAAACCACACTGAGTTCCCAAAACCCAAGTCCCACCTCATAAAGGATATGCAAATTCCTCATCCTCGTCTTACATCTTATTAAGGTGAATGGCCTGAATGGCAAATCAATCTAGGTGTCTATCAAAGGGGAAGGCTTTGTAATGATTAATCACAGCAGCGCGAATGTAGGGGGCTTGAGTCTTTTTAAAATTTATACGTATTTCTGTTAAGGATAAAACCTAGTGGTAAATCTGGTATATTTTCCTCTTAATAATGTGATGAGTTCAGATACGTGGTGTAGAGAGTAAGGGAGTAATATCAATTTTTCTTTAATCAAGTTTGCTTCTTTAGTCTCCTCTATTTCCAAAAATTCATGGCTACTGAGGAAGAGTACGCTGAGGAAAAAAGAAGGAGCATCAGTAACAAATATTAAATGCTTGCAAATGAACTTTTTTAAATGTTTAAGTAATGGAATTCCTTTTCCACTATTCTCAGTAATAATTCTCTAGTATTGGACAGCACCAAAGAACAGCTAAAGTATATAAAGTAGGAAAGCTTTTCTTAAAAATGTAATTCAGTATTTTCTGGAAATAGCAAACTTTAAAAAATATTTTGGGAAAAATCTCCAGATAAAACTTTAATGTGATCTCTTTCAAAGTCACTGTATATTTTTCACTAAAGTAATTAAAATCTTTTTTAAGTCATGTTGTTAAAGATTTATTCTAATTAACGTTAATCCTCATCTTACTCGATAATTAAAAAATATATTTTCTATGTCCTTTTGACAAAGGATAAAATATACTCCAGCTCTCACATCAGTTGCCACCTGAAGGAGGCCAGCACCAAGACCTAGCAGGGTAGGAGCAAGGGGTAAAACTACTCTTAGGTCTCATTGGCTGAACACAAGGGAAGGTAAAAGGGCCTTGCAGTTCAGCCCCCACAGCATGGAATAGTGCAAAAGGGTGAAATGAGGATCCAGAAGTGTTGGAAAATACCCAGAAACTGAGAAAATGATGGTGTATCATAATTTAGGTCCTTTAGAAAGTGTCTCCACAGGTAAAGATGAAAGACTCCTTGAGGAGCAATGCTCTGTAGTGCTGTACACAGTCGTGACTGCTTTTGTCCCAGATTATGTTTTGAAGGATGTTTGTGTAGCAGACAGCCTTAGAAGGTAGGAATGTCAGCACCCTGGTTGCAGAAGACAGATTTGTTTTCTGACCAAGATGGTAATGGTAATACTTTCCTGTGGGGATGAGGTTTGACAGGTTTTGTACCAATGCCTTTAAAATAGCGAAAGTTCCCAAGCTCATGGTTTCTCAGCTATAACACAGATCTGCTGTGTGTGCAGTACCCCCATGTGAGCTGGTGAGCACGGGAAGCCAATGTAAACAGAGAGCTAACACTGCCTGCTGTGCTGTCAGTGATGTCGTCCTTTGTCTCTGACAGAGGAGCCTGGTGTCTTCTCTCAGCACGTGTGAAATTGTGGCAGTTCACTTAGGAGCTCACAAGCAGGGTAAAAAGTCAATCAAGCCTTCTACAGTTCTTGAGAAGCCTAACACTGTACTTGGGACGTATAAGACTAAGGCAGTGAAAGTAGGGGGAAAGGACGGGTGAGGCTGGGAAACCTGTCTTGCTGTGCTGATTACCACACTGAATCACAGCAAGACACTAGCAGTCACAATTTCATCGTCGTGTAGCAAAAAGAAAAGTACCTTTTGGGCTTTTCTGGAAGAATTAAAAGAGGAACTTCTACTCAGAGTAGCTCATAAACGAGAGAGAGAGAGGAGAGGTCGTCCTCTCCTCAGCCCCTCCCAGGGCCTCTTCCCACTGGCCCAGGCTTGCCTCTGTCGTCATCAGCCCTCCCAGCCCTCAGGGCTGTGCCCTTGGTGGCTCCTCAGAGAACCAGGCGCCAGGCCTGGGAGTACAGTGTTTCATCCAAATATGAAAGTAAAGGACTGACTTTGTGTAAATAAATTGGTGACCAAAACCAAATGGATGAGGTGGACAAGAGAATTTGAAGAAGGTACATATGATTTATATTTCAAAATAATGCATAAAAATACATCTGCAAGTCAAACAGGTCTTAATTTTTTTGCTTTCTATAAAATTGAATGGGAACCTAATTGAGTTTTCAGCTGTTTACTTGAAACAATAAAAAGGACCCCTTAGTAACAGCTTATTAAGTGACTCTACTTTTTTGCTCATGAATCTGGAAGAGTTCAAAGAAATGGGTGTCAGTGTTTGCTATCTACTTATTTGTATGAATTAAGTTACTTAGTATTTCCAACTCTAAAAATAAAAAACTGGCATTTGTTCATGAGTAATCTTGTCTATTCATAAATAGTTGAACTAGTTGGGAAAAAGTAGCCATTTGTCTCATTAAGATTTATACTTCTAATAAAATTAAATGTTTAATGATTAGTTACCAAAATTTGTAACATGTTCATTCTATTACTTAGAAATTAATAATAGTTGTAATGATAACTCAACCCAGAAGAAAATTTAAAACATTTGAAGTCTTTTGGTCACTAGGAAGAAAACATTTCAAATTGCTTTGCATACTTCTGGTATAGAAGAGAATGACAAAATGATCAATTAAAGGCTTCCAATATAAAATATTTTATATTTTTGTAAAATTCCATGGCATGGAATTACATGTTCAAATAAAAAACCGAAATATGTTAATTTTTATCATTTCGCAACAGCGTATATCATGTATTTTGGGGGAATGGGTATCACATATTTATGATATTTAAACTCTATTAGACACTATTAAAGGAGCAAAGTAACTTTTATTCTCAATATTGGAGAAGTTCCATCTACTTAATGATCTGAGAAAATATTTTACGCCAACTAAAAATGTGTGAGGGAGTATATAGCTTTTTAAAAAAAATTTTAGGTGTAAGTGCATAAAATAGTTTGAAGATGTTTAGTCCACTAACCATGAAGGCCAAGTCAGATGTCATGTGAGTAAACCGCAGATAAGAGAGGTGAGAGATGTAGTCCAGTGTCACCTCAGTTATTCTGTGATAGAGGTGATAGAAGCTAAAATTACCTAATTTTTTAAATGCAAAAATGTTTTAAATTATAAATGTAAATATGTGTGCATAGTAAAGAGACAATAAAATAGACCACACACAAGATGTAATGCTACAAACTTTAGAATTATTGACTAATTTTACTTTTTTCTTTACATTCCTGTCTTTCACACATTTTCTAAAGTAAGCATGTGTAACTTAATAAGTTAAAGTACACGTGCATGCCATATTTCATCAGATCTAAGACACAACTGATTGGGAGACACCATTATCTTAGTATGTTCCAATAAGAAGAAATGCCATCCTTTGGAACTATGATATGATGTTAAATGCCATTCATTATAAAATAACTCAGAATTTCAGAAATGTTAGCAAGTGAAAAAATTGGCCTTTTTGAATATATGAGTATAGCATATAGGTACGTGTAAAATACAACTTTTTTCATATTCTGATGAAGTATAACTTACATATATTAACATCAGTTCTTGTTAATGTACAGTTCTGTGAATTTTGACAAAAGCAGAGAGTCATATAAGCAGCCACCTTGCCACCAAAAGCAGAAATGTACACCAAGATGTAAAACAGTTCGTTATCCTCTTGAATTTCTCCGTGCTCCTTTGTAGTCAGCCCCTCCCTGTACACCCAGGTCCTGGCAACTACCAATCTGTTGTACATACTATGGTTTTGCTTTTTCCCAAATGTCATATGAATGAAATAATGTGTAGCCTTTCGAGTCTAGCTTCTTCCACTTAGCATAATAAATTTGAGTTTATGTATATTCTTGAGTGTATCCAAGTTCATTTCTTTTTCTTGCTCTGTATATTCCATTGTGTTGGTGAAATACAATTGCTCAGTCATTCACCAGTAGAAAGACATTTAGGTTTGTTTATTTAGAGATCATGAATGAAGCTAGCTGCCGTTAACATTTATCTACAGCTTTTGTCCAAACATAGGTTTTATTTCACTTGGGTAAATCTGAGCAGTCTGGTTGCTGGGTAATATGCTGATTACATATTTAACACTATAAGAAACAGACAACCTCCTTTCCAAAATGGCTGCACCCTTTTTGCGTTCCTGCCAGCAGTGTATGAGAATTCCTGTTGCTCCACGTTCTTGCCAGTAGCGTTAGGTATTTTCAGGTTTTGTCGTTATTTCCATTTGGACAGTTTGGTGATAGCTCAAGGTGGTTTCTTAATGACTAATTAGGTACAACATCTGTTCATGTGCCTGTTTCCCATGTGTATATTTTCTTTTGTGAAATGTCTGTTCGAATCTTTTGACCATTAAGAAAGTGTGCATGTTTATCACTGAGTTTTGGGAACCCTTTATATGTTCTGGGTACACTTCTTTAATTAGATTGTGATTTGCATGTGCAGGAAGGTCCCACCTGCTGCTAACGGTGCTGTGCCAGGAGCAGCTCTGATCTAGCACAGTGCCTCTCAAACTCTCACATCCACAGAACCCCCTGGAGGGGACCCAGTAGGTTTGGGGTAGACCTGGGATTCTGCATTTCTAACCAGTGTCCAGAGATCTGATGCTTCTGTGAGCAGTTTGTGCAGGAAAGACCTCAAAAAAACACAGGATTCCAAGAAAGGATTACTCTTCAGCCGATACCGATGGATGAAAGATAAAGCATAGAGAATAATGGCATGAAGGGCAAAAAGAGAAAAATAATTGTACAGAGGGAATAATATAAGCAGAGATATAGAGAACTGAATCATGTCAGTTTAAAGGAAAAAGGCAATTAAAGATGTTTAGAGTAGGCGGTGAGACTGTACAGGTAGGCCGAAATCACAACATAAGAGACATCTTTGGGCTTTTCCTTTGGAGGGGTTGGTGCACATTGAGATATTTTAATCAAGGGAGTAATGGGATTAGATTGTCAGTCTAGGTACATGTGTCTGGGAGCAGAATGAAGGAGAGACCATAGAAGAGAGTGGAGGCTGGAATACTGGTTATTGCAGTGTGCACTGAGAGATGAAGGGTGCTTGAATTAAGGCAAATATAATTGTGTGGAAAAAGAGGAGCCAGAGTAAGAGATGTTTCAGAACTATCAACATGCTGAAGTAAAAATCCAACGTAGGGGAGAGAGGAGGAGGAACTGGGTGGTGCCTTTCACCAGGATAAAGAATGTATGTTTCAGAACTAAGTTTTGTGCAGAAGATGATGAGGTTCATCAGCTATGGTAAGGCTGAGGGACTTATATATACATCTGCAAATGACTGAAAGGCATTTGTAAGAGTATGGAGAACAGAGTGACAAATGGATTGAAGACATAAACTTGGGAGTAATCTGATTCTTTTTAATTTTATTCCTTGTGGTAAGAATACTTAACATGAGATCTACCCTCTTTTAACAAATTTTTGAGTGTACAGTAATAGTTTTGTTAACTACAGGCAGTGTGTTGTACAGCACATCCCTAGAATTTATTCATCCTGCATAAGTAAAACTTTATACCCATTTAATAACAACTCCCCATTTTCCTTTCCTCCTAGCCCCTGCCAACCACCATTCTGTTGGGGTGATGTTTGTTTTTCTCGGTTCTTGTCCCTGCCACAACAAAGAATTGAAGGGCAGAGACACAGTAGTGAAGCAGAATGAAAGGTTTATTCGAATATACTGTAAGGGAGGAACCGGCTAGAGTCAAGGTATATAAAGGCAGGTTTACTTGCTTATCTAGAGAAGGACAGAGAGTAAAGACTTACACTTAAAATCTGGAAAGTGGAATGGAACAGCATAGTGTCGAAGGTATCACTGGCAGAGCGCAGAGACAAAGTGTAATAAGTTGAACAGTAAAAAGTCTTTTGAAAATACACACTCCATGGAAGGGCAGTGTGGGCAACCTCAGAGAGAAGAAGGTACACTTAAGGGCTTAGGGTTCTGTCTTGTAAGGCTTTCAAGAATGGGATACAGGTAAAGGGTCAGGGGGCGTAGGCTTGTCAGGAGGTCTCATCTCATGATTCTCTCTGATGAGAGACACTATGTCATTGTCTATAACCCGTCCTCTAGGTAATTCTGTAGGACAAACCTTTGTTCCTTTCTAAGATAGTGGCTACTCCCAAGAATTTCAAACACATCAGTTAGAACTGTTTGTCTTGCCTTAAGATAAGTCTCTCCTGTTCTTATTATGCTCATCTCATCATGTTTTAGGAAAATTGCTCATAATGCTTGTCCCTCGTCTCTGTCATATTTCACCTGCATTAGCTAGAGGAAGTCTCAAGACCAGCACAGATTCAGAGCATGTGGAATGAACTCACATTGCAAAGGGCCTGAGTCCTTTCTAGCTCTCTGGCTTAATCTGCTTAACTCCCTGCGTTCTTGGTGGGCCCCACCCTCTTTTCATCCTGCTCATCTGTCTTTCTGCCTAACAACTCTACTTTCTGCTTCTGTGACTGACTATTTTAGACATCTCATATAAGTGGAATCACACAGTATTTGTCCTCCTTTGACTGGCTTATTTCACATTCATCAAAATTTTCTCCAGTTCATCCATGTTGTTGTATATGGCAGGACTTCTTTCTTGTTTTAAGGCTGAATAATATTCCATTGTATGTATGTACCACATTTTCTTGACCATTCATTTGTTGATGGACATTTAGATTGTTCCTATAACCTGGCTATTGTGAAAAATACTACAGTGAACATGAAAGTGTAAATATTACATCAGGATCTGATTTCTTCTGGATACATGTCTAGAAGTGAAATTGCTGAATAATATGGCAGTTGTATTTACATTTTTTTGAGGAACCATCGTACAATTTTCCATGATGGCTGCACCATTTCACATTTCCTCCAACAGTGTACCAGGGTGCGTACTTCTCTACAAGATCTCCAACACTTGTTATTCTTTATCTTTTTGATAATGGCCATCCTAGTGGGTGTGACGTGTTATCTAATTGTGGTTTTAATTTGCATTTCCCTGGTGATTAATGACCTTCGAGCACCTTTTCTTGACCTGTTAGCCATTTTGTATGTCTTCTTTTGAGAAATGTCTATTGAAGTCCTTTGCCCATTCTTTCTTCAGGCTGTTTGCATTTTTGCTATTGAGTTGTAGGAGTGGAGCAACCTGGTTCTGAGTAGTAGCTGAATTGAAGTTTCTTGAGAATATCTCCAGGGAGTGCCAAATGGCAAAGAAAACAAACAGCCAAAGAGAGTATCAAAGAGACACTCACGTTTAGCAGATAGAAGGAGGAGGGAATCCAGGGAAGGAAAGTGAGATACCTACCCCAATAGAGTAAACTATTGTAATTTGAAATGCAGCAAAGATTCACTATCAGACTGAAGGAGTTGATTTAAAATGATTTCTTTCAGTGTTTAACTAAATGTTTGATATTATTCAGTGGTGAAGCCATCTGGTTCATGGGTTTTGTTCTTAGGTAGTTTTTTGATTACCAATTTCATTTTGTTCCTGGTAATTGGTCTGTTCAGATTTCTCTTTCTTTCTAGGTCAGCTTTGGAAGATTGTATTTTTCTAGAAATTTGTTCATTTCTTTTAGGTTATCCAGTTTGTTATCATTAAATTTTTCATAGTATTCTCTAATAATTCTTGTATTTCTGTGGTGTCCGCAGTGATTTTTTCATTCTCATTTCTAATTCTGTTTATGTGTGCAGACTCTCTTTATCTCTTGATAAGTCTGGCTAGGGTTTTATCTATTTTGTTTATTTTCTCAAAGAATCAACTCCTGTTTTCATTGATTCTTTCTATTGTTTTATTTTTCTTGATTTTATTTATTTGTGCTCTAATCCTTACTATGTCCCTCCTTCTAGTGACTTTGGGCCTCATTTGTTCTTCTTTTTCCAGTTTCATTAATTGTGAGTTTAGATTGTTCATATGGGATTGTTCTTCTTTCCTGAGGTAGGCCTGTATTGCAATATACTTTCCTCTTAGCACGGCCTTCACTGCATACCTCAGACTTTGCGTTGTTGAATTATTGCTGTCATTTGTTTCTATATATTACTTGGTCTTTCTGTGTTTTTTTTTTTGGTCATTGATCCATTGATTATTTAGGAGCATGTTTAGCCTCCATGTGTTTGTGAGTTTTTTTTCATTTTCTTTGCGTAATATATTTCTACTTTCATGCCTCTGTGTTCTGAGAAGCTGGTTGGTACAATTTCAATCTTTTTGAATTTACTGAGTTTCTTTTTGTGCGCTAGTATATGGTCTATTCTTGAAAATGTTCCATGTGCACTTGAGACGAATGTGTATCCTGTTGCTTTTGGATGGACTATTGTGTAGATATCTATTAGGTCCATCTGTTCTAGTATGTTGTTTAGTGCCTCTGTCTCTTTACTTACTTTGTTTCTGGTTGCTCTGTCCTTTGGATTGAGTGGTGTGTTGAAGTCTCCTAAAATGAATTCATTGCATTCTGTTTCCCCCTTCAATTCTGTTAGTATTTGTTTCACATATGTAGGTGATTCTGTTTTGGGAGCATAGATATTTATGATAGTTATATCCTCTGGCTGGTCTGACTCTTTTATGATTATGTAATGTCCTTTGTCTCTTGTGACTTTCTTTGTTTTGAAGTCTATTTTGTCTGATAAAAGTACTGCAACACCTGCTTTCTTCTCACTATTAGTTGCATGAAATATCCTTTTCCATCCCTTTACTTTCAGTCTGTGTACGTCTTTGGGTTTGAAGTGAGTCTCTTGTCGGCAGCATATAGATGGCTGTTGTTTTTTTTGTCCATTCAGTAACTCTGTGCCTTTTGATTGGTTCATTCAGACCATTTACATTGAGGGTGATTATCGATAGGTATGTACTTATTGCCATTGCCTGCTTTAGATGCATGGTTAATCAGAGGTTGAAGGGTAGTTCCCTTACTATCTAACAGTCTAATTTTACTCACTTCATATTCTATTATAAACACAACCTAAAGGTTGTTTTTATTCCTCCTTTTTCTTCCTCCTTCATTCTTTGAATGTTTTGAATCATATTCTGTACTCTCTGTCTATCTCTTTGGTGACATCTATTTAGCCTTAGGAATACTTCCATCTATAGAAGTCCCTCCAAAATGCAGTGTAGAGGTGGTTTGTGGGAGGTAAATTATCTCAGCTTTTGCTTATGTGAAGATTGCTTAATCCATCCTTCAAAGTTACATGATAACCTTGCCGGGTAGAGTATTCTTGTTTCAAGGCCCTTCTGGTTTATTGCATTAAATATGTCATGCCACTCCCTTCTAGCCTGTAAGGTTTCTGCTGAGAAGTCTGATGATATCCTGATGGGTTTTCCTTTGTATGTGATCTTTTTTCTCTCTCTGGCTGCTTTTAAAAGTCTGTCTTTATCATTGATCTTTGCCATTTTCCTTATTATATGTCTTGATGTTGTCTTCCTTGGGTCCCTTTTGTTGGGAGATCTGTGAACCGTCATGGCTTGAGAGACTATCTCCTTCCCCAGATTGGGGTAGTTTTCAGCAATTACGTCTTCAGTGACACTTTGTATCCTTTTTTCTCTCTTTTCTTCTTCTTCTTGTACCCGTATAATGTGACTATTGTTCCTTTTGGTTTGGTCACACAGTTCTCTCAATATTCTTTCATTCTTAGAGATTCTTTTTTCTCTCTGTTCCTCAGCTTCTTTGTATTCCTCTTCTCTTATTTCTATCTATTTACCTTCTCTTCTCCTACATCTCATCTGCTCTTAAATCCCTCCATTGTATTTCATTTCAGATATGGAATTTGTTATTGATTGAATCTCTGACTTAAATCCCTTCCTGAGTTCTTGAATATTTTTCTGTACCTCCATAAGCATGTTTATGATTTTTATTTTGAACTCTCTTTCAGGAAGATTGGTGAGTTCAGTTTCATTTAGCCCTTTTTTTGGGGTTTGTGAGATTTTGTTCCGAACCATGTTCTTTTGACGTTTCATATTTCTGTGTGGTGCCCACTATTGCCCAGAAGCTTCAGTCTCAGGAGATGCTCAGTCCCTAGAGTGAGGTTGGGGGTTGTAGGTGAGTGGAGCTGGCGCCTGAGGGGAGGAAAGAGCTATTTCCTGATTCCTGTCTGCAGTGACTGTCTCCAGTGTCAGGGCCAGTGGGCCAAGCACACAGGTGTAAGCCTTTGTGCTTGGCATCTCTAGCTTTTGTAGGTGGGGCTTCCGTCTGGCTGGCCTGACAGCGGAGCAGCGACTGCCCATTCGTGAGCCTGTGCTATCAGGCCAGGAAGAAGTCTCAGCAGGCTGCATTTCACAGTGGGTGGCCTCGGAGCTGAGTAGGCAGCCGGGGGGATGGGGCGCCTGCAGGTCCTCAAAGTTCCCAAGCATCTGGGTTGAGCACACCCAGACAACCTTGTCCAGCTCTCCCCTCCCCCAAGCAGCAAGCTCCGTGCAAACCCTGACCCTTCAGCAGCCCTCTCACTGCTAGGAAGCCTCTCAGACTGCCTGCCTTTTCCTTGTCCCAGAGTGGCCGGGTGTGAATCCCGTCCTCCACAAATGGCCGGAATCTCAATCTCTTGAGCACTCCACCTGTCCCAGCTCCCCAACCTCCAGAGCACCACACAATATAGGTTTCTGCTCACAGAGCAGATCTCCAGGTCCAGGTGTTCAACAATTCCCAGTTTCCACCCCCTCCCCACTCCGTTTCTCTTCCTCCCGCTGGTGAGCTGGGGTGGGTGAAGGACTTGGTTCCCGGCAGATCAAGGCTTTCATACCCCTGTTTTGTGAGGTGTGCCTTGTTTGTGAGGTGTGTATGCAGTCGGGTTCAGCTTTCTTTCTTCTTGCTCTTTTATGGTTAATTGTATTAATTAACCATATTTTTGTACCATTTGTGGTTTTGGGAAGAGTTCTCTGTCTCACCTCTCATGCCGCCATCTTGTATCCGGGTAGATATGTATTTATAATGGTTATATCTTCTTGTTGGGCTGCCCCCTTTATCATTATGTAATGTCCTTCTTTATCTCTTGTTACTTTCTTTGTTTTGAAGTCCATTTTGTCTGATACAGGTACTGTAACACCTGCTTTTTTCTCCCTATTGTTTGCATGAAATATCTTGTTCCACCCCTTCCCTTTTACTCTGTGTATGTCTCTGGGTTTGAGGTGAGTCTCTTGTAAGGAGCATATAGATGGGTCTTGCTTTTTTATCCATTCAATGACTTAGCTGCCGTTGTCTGGGCGGCCCTGGGATAGCCTAGTGTATTGCAGCACTTCGCAGCCATGCTGGGTGTGTTCTCATGCAAGAATGGCGCCACTTTGTGCCTTCTTGACATTGCTTTGGCTTCAGCTGCCTGTGCCGTCTACCTGCATACCAGGAGCAGTCTCTGGAATAATCTCCTTAGCTTCTGTGGGCAGGGCGGCCCTCCACGTAGCCTAGTGCACTGCAGTGGGTGGCAGACACGCTGGGTGTGTTCTCCTGCGAGAATGGTGCCCCTTCGTGCCTTCTGGGCCTTGCTCTGCCTTCCTCTGTCTGTCTCGGTTAGCTGCGTGCTGGGAGGAGACTCTGTGTGGTTCCTGTGGGGTGGGGCTGTTCTCCAGCTGCTCTGGAGCTGTGGCAGTCAGCCAGTTTGCTTGCAGCTCCGGCCTTTTTACTAGATGCTCAGTTCTTGCAGATGTAGATGTACTCTGGCTGTTGTACTGTATCTTCTGTTCTCTCTTTTAGGAATAGTTGTATCTGTTTATTTTCAAAAATACGTATGGTTTTGGGAGGAGATTTCCACCACCCTACTCACGCCACCATCTTGACCCCTGCTCCAGTAGCTGAGGTTTTAAAGCATGTCTGGCAGGACCTCAGCATCATGCTCCAGTTGCACCATTTATGAATCACTGTCACTGTCACTGTCACTGGCTGAGATGCAAGAAGACTGTTCTGTTGTCACTAATGAAAGGAAAAACAAATAGTTGTGTTAGTATAAGCAAATGCTCAGATACAAGACTAATCTAAACCCCTGATCAAATGTATTTTCCTAACAATTGACAAAAAGTAGTTGAATTACAGTAGACGTAAGAAACATCAAGATGTGAAAGGGTGCATGATACACGTTTGCAGGTTGTGAATCTAAAAATTCTGCATTATAATACAAACTGCTGCTAGTTAGACATGATTAGCTAGGATCAAATAACTTTTAACATTTGTGTTAAGGCAAATTCCAGTATTTTTCTTTTCATTTATATTTATAATTTAATCTACACAACAATCCTTGGATTTACACATAATTTTCCATACACATTGTGCAGACGAGGAAACTGAGACTGAGCTAGAATAACTGGCCAGAGATAACATAGCTGGTAAATGGAGGCACAGGAGTTTACACTATAAAGAAGTCAGACTTTGTGTCAGTGATGCTGCTTCTTTCCAGCCTGTGTCAAAGAGCACTGGAATCCTGTGGTGCCTCAAGGGCCACAGAGTAGAAAAAGGCGGGTGTGTTGTGGGGTGAATCAAACAGGCTGTGCTCTAGGCCCTTCAGTCACTCCACTTTCAGCCAGAGTACATCTCTTATGATTATGTGTATAAGGGGTCCTGCTGCAAGCTTTGTTTGAAAGATTCCCAAACACTGAATCGTACCATGATGTCTCCTAATGCTGGTAGCGATCTGCACTAGCAACCTCTTGAAGTCAGGGACCCTGTCTTATCTTTTCTTTGATCTCACAATGGTGGGAAACCTCCCCTGAGCGTGTGCCTGCCTTTGGGAGGAGGAGCAGGTGGAAATCACTGCCTATGGGAAGTGTTGCTGCAGGCTCCAGAACAGCGCTGTCTGAGCATCTCCCATGATCCCTGGCAACCCTGCTCACCGTGTTCCTTACGAAAGCCAACTGAATTAATTATTCACAGTACCTGTAGCCTCACTGGTACCACCGTTCACTGAGCTCTTCCCCAGGAGGGAAGTGGCATCTTCACCAAATATCTTGTGGCAGTTTTCAATGAGAAATTCTACCAGAGATATCTGTAACACAAAAGGGCAAAGACAGGGTGCTCTTCTTCACATGGCAATGTTAGAAATCCCATCTCACATGTGAATCTTGGGTCTAACAAAAAATGAACAAGAATTCTGAGGAAAATTCGATAGTTGATTCTAAAGAACCAAGAATAATCCAGTTTTGTTTAAGAAATAAATGATACTTCCAAGACTACTTTGGCACAGATGTTAAAAAGGTTTCAATGTTTGAATGAAAGTTATGATTTCTACCCTAGCTTAGTAGGTCACATTTTTAAATCAATGCTTACATCTTTAAAGATAGATTAAACTGCAAGGAAGTCACATAGGATGCTTGGGTTGGAGATGTATATATAATCTCTTGCTAAGCTTTATTTCTTATGAAGAACTTTCCAGGTCTTTTGAGATGCAAATGATGTAAAACACCTTATTAAAATTTATGAAGCATCCAATAGGCCAAAACTTGTGAAATTCAGTTATTAAGTGTGGAAGAACCCTAAACTTGGGAAGCAGAGATCTCTGTGGGTTCTCTGTGATGGAAGATCAGCAGTTGGAGAGAAACCATGGCTGCCTGTCTGAGGGCAGTCCCTCCTCATGCACTGCTGCGCCTCATGCTTGCTGTCTGGCCGAGCTGGGGCAGACCTATGATCTCATGAGGCATGCTGTGGCTCCATTAGGATGCTCCGGAGTGTTTTACTGCTTCCTCAGCATGTACCAAGTGAAAGGGTAGGCAAGCATTCTTGGGAATGACCCACTGCTGACAGAGGAAGGCCAATGTGTGTGGAACATAGTACCCAACCGTGTGGGATGTGCCACTAACAACCAGAGAGGTCCTGGGTGTTCCCGCCATTGTACAGTGAGGAAAGCGCCGCCTGGAAAGCGTGCCCACGGTTACAAGTCCTCAGCGAGCAGGCCAAGAGCTGAAAGTTGGCTTGTCAAACTCCAAAGCCCAGGAGTCACATCACATCACTCTTGTCTCTCTATTGTTTAGTCAGTGTAGCACTGACCCTCTTGGACAGAGAGAGAGAGAGAAGTGACTCAGCTCCTCTCCATTTCCCACTGTGCAGCCCACTGTCCTGTACACCACTAGATAAATGCCCGCCGATGGGCAGGGGGGCAATTAAAATGTGCACTTTTAAAAACTGGTCTGTCCGAATTACTAGCACATGTTTCAGATTCAAGGTGGTGACTCAGCCGCGCAGGACATAAAAATAAGAAATCTCCTTACCCTTTTCATCAAGTACATTCCTGCTTCTGTGCTGCAAGGGTTAGGTAGACAAAGAAGGCTCGGGGCTATATGCTGTGATAAGGCAAATGCGGTCATCTCGTTGTATGAAGAGTGCTGCTTGATGTTGTATAATACCTCGAAAAGACACTGCAAGAGCACAGCATTGGCTCTTGGCAGCTGGTCTAAAAGCCTAAAGACAGAAAAATGAAATTTTAAGTGAGGGAAGTCATTTGGATGTGGAAGTGGGAAACACAGAGGCAAGGAACAGAGCACTTTGTCCACCAAGTACGCAGCCCACTCTAGCAGAGCTCCAGGTGTGAATGCATACAGAAATGTTGGACTCAATTCAATTCCTGAACCGGGTAATAACTTCTCCGGTTAAATAAGTGCTTGGCCAAAGTGAGATCATACCACTGGCAAAGTTGTCCACTAGCATCTCTCGTAGACTTGTGGGTCTATTTCCTATCAGTTTCATACATTCAGAAGGTGTAAAATGGTCAAGGAAACCATACAAGTAAGCTTAGGGAAAAAGAGTTCAATGAGGGCAGTTAAGAGGTGCATGTATGTTTAAAATGGCCTTCTGGGTGTGATCAAATGAAAACCCTTCGGATTTCATAACTATTTTAGTGGTCAAAGCTGTAAATGAAAGGCATATTTTCCTAAGGGTATGTCATTTGTAGTTCTCAATGTGAGCCTAGTAGAGTAATTAATTGTTGCATCATTACCTCCGGGTGGCAGTTATTTTCTCATCCTCCCTCTTCCCTTGACAAGGAACAGCAAGCCATCTATCATACAGACTGGATGAAAAAAGACTTCCTTCGATGTTTTGAAGAAAATCCTTACAAAAATAAAGAATATTATTATTGCAGTCAATACATATTGGAAAAATTGCAGAGAAAAACCTTGAGTGGCAAACTTCAGTTCAGTGCCCGCTACCTTCAAAGCCACCCAAACCATGAACCAGGAGAGCTCGGTTCTGACTCTGCTCTGACTTGCACACCCAAAGCAGTACATTGGATTTTCACCACAATTTAGGAGCATAAAAACAGAGTCTAGGTTCTGTTGGCAATGAAGATAAAGCCCCTTGTAGCCTCTGGAAGTGACTTTTTGTGTACGTTTTAGCCAACTAGCACAAACTGACCAGGTCTGGTGATAAAACAATTCAGCCTCTTGAGAAGAAATACATGTACCCATCTTGCTTGTTTATTTGAGACAGTGCTTGCTCTGAATTCTAGCAAGTAAAGTTTTTTAAGCAAAACATACACGCGCATGCTATTGCACAGATATTAAGAGAGAACCAGGCCTTCCGCCCGGAGGAATCTGTGCCCGTTGGGAGAAACCTGCTCTTTTAATAGTTCGATTCCTCCCTTTTGTTACCCTATAAAAGTCCAGTTCTGCAGCCTTATAAGCAGCAGATGTTGGAAATACAGCCAGATCCTCAATGCCTAGCTACCTGTTACCCTTTTCAGTCCCTGAGTAGCACATATATATATTCCCCCCAAAAGGGGAAGTGTCTCAAGATTTAGATACATCACAATTTCATGCCTCTGGGTTAGGGATAGGCAAATGTAAGTTTCCTAAGTGGAGGCCTGGAAATCTGGCACCACAGAAGGCTGATGAACAAGTGTTACCATTATACGTGTGAGCCTATTAACATTTACGAAGCTTTAAAGTTCTGCGCAAGCCTGAGGGCCTTACCAGCATCACAGGGATACCTCGCTTCCACTGACTTCTCTTAGTTTTAGCTCAGTCAAAAAATGTCTGCAGGGAACCATCACAATTACAATCCAGTAAGTGTTCCCTCCTTCTAATGCTTACAGAGCCGCTCTTTGTGCCAGGTGCTCTTTTGAGTGCTGGCGATAGAGCAGTGAAGGAAAAGGGGAAGTCCCAGTCCTGTCATTGCTCCACTGAGTCACTGGCACACTGTCCCCACCCGGGACAGAGTTCTCAAAGCGTTTGCTGTGGAACCATCCCAGTATATTTGAAAGGAAGAAGCACGACAGTCCTGGCTGGCTCTGAGAGTCTAGCAGGGAGCACAAGGGCCCTAGCCTCGTGCCCCAAACTGCAGCTGTCATGGCATTTGTGTCCCCTCTCTCTCCTTTGACCCTGTGCTGCACAATCCACTGGTGGCCAGCTGTGCTGAAGCCAGAACGTGACCCGACTGTGCCAAGGGTATTTGTTGTTGCACGTCTCTTTTAAGACAGCTTAGGGGGAAAATGAGTGTGGCCCTGAGGAGATAGTCCTTTCTCGTTGAGGCCTATGTCTCCAGTTAGTTTCACATGGTATTATCAAGGCCAAAGTTGCAAAGTCTGATTCTCCACCAGGATCAGTCAACTTTAGGAAGAGAACACTTGAGGAATATCTAAGAACTGTACCTATGAGTGCCACCCTCTGGCTAGTTTGCGCGTAGAACAAAGCTGACTATTGCTAGAAAATGAAAGCATTTCCATGTGCGCACCCTGCAGAGAGCGGCAGCAACTTTTCTTGTCACATACCCAGTGTATATTATTGTGGTCCCTGTGGGGGTAGTCATCAACTCTACGTCGTTTCTAACTGTTGCTATTTATCATACAGTCTCATGGAGGACAAGGAAAGACCAAATGTAACTGACATTTATGTGATAATTTTCCTAACCTGTTTGCAGTCATTACTACCTTAACATGTTGTGGTTCAGAACTGCTAACAAGCTCTAAGATGGACTGATGATACCCTGTCTCGGCTCTCTTATTCTCCTTATAGACGTGTAACTGATACTTGTGATTTAGATGTGTCCCTTCACAATTGATCTACTTTTTGTGTAAACATACTGAACATTAAAATTTCCAGTCGAACTGTAGCTGCTGCACCCAGTTTTTACAAGTCATGTTTACCAGGCGAGGCATGTGGTGGGAGCTGATTTCCGTGGGACTGTGTCTGTGGCGGTGAGCTAAACAAATCAAGTTTTAACAGTGGATGCCAGAGGCGCTAAAGGTGAAAAGACACCCACATGCTGGAGTCAAAGCTACGTGACTCTGACAGTAAAAGGCATGAGGGTAACGGGAAGGAATCATGATGAAGCGACCAGAGATTTTGGTGGCTGCACTGAGCATTTTTTGATGCATTTTAAGTCTAATTTTGCATACTACGGCAAAGTAATACAGCCATCTCTGAAGATGAATATAAATTTTCCTTTGGAAACTTTCCCTCCTTAGAAGTATGGGCAGGAAGTCATCAAATTAGGACGGTTGTTCTGGTAAACATTTTGTGTATGTGTGGAGGTTGAAATTTATTATTTTGTTATAATTATCATGGTTATTTTGCATAGAGTGCTCAGGAGGTATGATGGGGAAGGTCGTGTGTGACATAAGAGGAAATTATATCTAAGCAGGCTTTTAACGATCAAAGTAGCTCTGTGAAATTTTGACTTTGTGTTTTATAGTTTTGCACAGTCTTAACCTATTATGTTTTTGATAGCTCCTAGGCCATCGTGATAGATGATACCAATCATACAACTTCAGAGTTAGGCTGTGTGTGAACACTGCTAGAAGTCTCCCTACCTTTAAGACTGCCACTATCACAAAGATGGATTCACTATTCCAGTTCACTTTCTTTCCGGAATTGAGCTTCTCCTTTAGTTCTCTGCCAGATTTCATATGGGTTGGTGTTCTGAACACTCCTTTCCTGAGAGGGCCTTTTTCATTGATAAAAGCAAGCATACTCTATAGGAAGAAAAGGAAAGACAGACATATGGCAGCTCGTCTCCAGAGTGTATGTGGACGCATTGTGGTAGTGGTGGTGGGACTAAATGTGGAATCGTTTTTCCATTTCTCTAAATACATTTCTACCCAACAGTCCACTCTACATTCGTATTCTGAAACACTTCAACCACTTATTTTAATCAGATTTTCCATTTCAGGGAATTTATGCTTTTTCATCAAAGTTGTCTGCTTCAAGGCCTTTGTGGAATCACCCTGTCCTCTTCCATTCATTCTTCATTAGTCCCTAATAGAGGTAGACGCTCTTCCCCACGTCTGTAAATCATTTTGCCATACTCATTTCCCATTTGTTTATTCCCTTTTGAGCAAGTATATACATACCCCATTCCCACTTCTTGTATTTCCTTCCCTCTTTTAAAATCAGGCCCCAATCCCTGGCCGCCTCCTCCGATTACATTCCGTTGTCAACAGTGTTTCTTTCCTGTGGCTGTATCTCCAGGGCCTCTGCTTGCAGTGTGGGAGATAATAGGGCTTGGAGTCACATAGTCCAAGGGCTCTAAAATCTGGTGTCCAGCCTATCTTCTATGTGACCTGGGGCACATACATACTCTGCTGACGCTCTTGGTGTGTGTCTTTGTGTGGATGATGATACTCACAGCTACGCCACCCCCTAAATTTGTGGGGAAGGATGCGAGGACCTGGGCAGTAGGTAGCATGATAAAGTCTTTCAATCTGGAATAAAATTGCCTGTATCTACTACAGCACTAGGAAATGTACTGGACACTCAGTGAATTCTAACAGCGTCAATCAGTGCACCATTGAAGACAACATAGGCCCAACTCAGTGGCTTTCACCTGACCTGGGCTGTTTGGGTGAAAGTGTGCATATTGGCCAGAGGATGAGTCTTTATGCTTAAGCACTTGACATGCACGTCAAATCCATGGGATGCAATTTTGAGTTGTATGATTGAGTCACTTGCTGAAGGAGACTTGGACTTACTGCAGAATTAAGGAAGGAGATGAAAAGGGAATATGAGGATGAGGAGGACTCTCAGAGATTCATACACACAAAACCCATTTTGACGGACCTGAGCAGGCGTGTGTGGGATTTCCTGAAACAAGTGCCATGGACAAGGGTACCTTTTCCTGTGGTATTTGCCTTATAACTCTGCAGTACCTAAGTCTGATTTGATTCTTTCATGTAATTTTAACAGTCTCTTAGCCAGAGCCAGGAGCTAACAATCTCTCCATTTGGGGATAGACTGGAGGAGAAGCCGTGGGCTCCCGAGCTCTCCTTCCTCAGGAGGGCTACGCAAGACTGCAGTGAGACCTACCAGAATGGGGTTGAGCAGCTTATCATCACCACAAATGTCCATCATAGAAATGCCGAAGAGCTGTCTTGGCTTTGCAGGTGTTTGAGGGGGGCAGGGCTGGTCCTGTGAAGTGCTGGAGTCTTGCCAACACGTCTGGTGTGGAATAGCATTCTTTTTAATTGTCTTCCAGCAGGAATCTAAGGAAGAAGTGGGATGATCATTACTGGCAGTTTAATTCACTTCACCTTATTTCCACCATTGCCATTGCATATCACATTTGTTTCAATGGGGAGAAGAGAAAGAAACTGAGTCACTGGCCATTTGGAATTTCCCACATTCTGAAATGGGCCAAGTGCATCCTTGTGGTGGTAATGCGTTCTTCTTACCCGTATCCTGCAAACCAGTAGTTAAGCCTCCAGGTTTGACTGGACTCAGGGTCCGTCCTTTCAGGGGCATCTACTGCCTGCTTCACTGCCTCACAAAGCACTCAACCTATAGCTGTACAAGTTTCTTGGTACTAACCATGTGCAGTGAATTTTGGTGTCAGAGCCCATTTTGAAAGCTAAGAAAATTTGGTATTCAAATGACGCAGAGTGTGGGCAATATCTACCTTCATAGGAAGTCTCCTGTGACTCTGAGATTTCCTGTTGGGCTTTCTATTTGACCAACGTCATGAACTTTCTCCTGTCAAAAGGATCTGCTCTTCCTGACACACCTGCTTGACCCCAGTCTTCCGCCGGCCTCCGGCCCTTTGCCCTATGGGGCCACAACCCTCAGGCAGCTCCATGGATGACTTTCGGCAGTCGAGGTCCTTGGCAAATAGTCTTTACATGCTGACTGTGTTATAAGATTCCAGGTGGCCAATTTTCTTGATACCCACCAAGCTGCCTAGGCATGATTTCTAATTACCCAACAGCTCAGGGCACTACTGACAAAGAGCTTAACAAACAAAGGGTGATGTTTCGAGCTTAACGTTCCCACTGCTCAGCTGTGGATGTTTTCCTAAGAAGGCACCTGAATGTTCACTTAAACCACCTGCTTACAAAACCGAATGCTTTAAAGAAGTCAGCAGTGGAGTTGAGTTGTGGAAAGATAAGCACGTGAGTAATATTTCACCAAATATCCCCAAACGCCCATCCACTTGGCTTTTCACGGACGTAGTGAGTGAGTGCCCTGCCACGTGCACCCACAGGGAGCAGTGCTTGTGACGCTGGGTCAGCGAGACCAGGATCAAGTAACCAAAAGGCTCCTGGTTTCCCACTTACTTGTGTAAGCTGCTCAAGAGTCTTTGAGCTTCAGTTTGCTCAACTTTAACATATATGAAGCTCCTTCTATCTTAATGGTGGACTAAATAATATGACGTACAGCTCGACACCAGTCGGGGCTCACTCGGCCTCAATAAAAGTAACTTCCTTCACTCTGAGGGCCTAAGGCAGCCTTGACACCCACAGCAGACCACCCCCATTCTCCACTTGCTCTTTCGGCTTCCAGAAGGTACGTGGTTGTGAAGGAATAATGCCCCCATTCTGCCTAGTTAAGGGTCTTTCTTCCTGCCCTGAGATGCACACCCCAACCGTTTTAAAGAGAGAGAAGGAAGAACACAAATACGTTTTTCAGTCCAGCAGGAGGATCCTGTGTGTCAACACGTATGCATCCTTATGCTACATGTGCGTATGTAGGTTGAGTTGTATGTGACCTGGTTTCCCTACTTGAAACCTGGTTTTGTTATTTCTAGAACTATCTAAATGTAGTCCATTATCCAACTTCCTTCAGAAGAATCCTGTATCCCTTGATATACAAAGGTACATATTCCAGCTACTCTGTGAGCACAGACATAGAGCAAAGTAGACACTGAGCCCTGTACTTTCCAAAAAATAGTTTCAGGCTTAGCTGGACCTCTCGAAATGTATGTTAGTTGGTGTTAAGAGTTCATGTTTCCTCTGTGGCTAATAAAAAAAAATACACTATGGCCCTGAAAAATACTGGAATTATTAAGGAACCCCTAGGCTCTGTCATATGGTCCTGGCAAGATATGGGTTAGTGTTTCCTCATGCTCAAAGTAAGCTACGAATATTAAAAACTTAAAGTTTTGAACTTTGTGCTTATAGAGTAACAATCATAACAATAAAAAATACTTTAACTTTGAATTGTTCTGGCTCAAATGCTTCCCAAATTAATGGCACATTTTCTTCTGAAAACATCCTGAGATTTAGGCATATATATATATTTTTTAATCCACATTTCAGAGACAAGGAAACAGACTGAGAGTAACTGGCCCAAATAACATAGCTGGTAAATGGAGGCACATGAGCTTACACTCTGGAAACGCTGTTTGACTGTTTGACACAAAGTCAAGTCGGACTTTGTGTCAGTGATGCTGCTTCTTTCCAGCCTGTGTCAAAGAGCACTGGAATCCTGTGGTGCCTCAAGGGCCACAGAGTAGAAAAAGGCGGGGGTGTTGTGGGGTGAATCAAACAGGCTGTGCTCTAGGCCCTTCACTCACTCCACTTTCAGCCACAGTACATCTCTTATGATTATGTGTATAAGGGGTCCTGCTGCAAGCTTTGTTTGAAAGATTCCCAAACACTGAATCGTACCATGATGTCTCCTAATGCTGGTAGCGATCTGCACTAGCAACCTCTTGAAGTCAGGGACCCTGTCTTGTCTTTTCTTTGATCTCACAGTGGTGGGAAACCTCCCCTGACTGTGTGCCTGCCTTTGGGAGAAGGAGCAGGTGGAAATCACTGCCTATGGGAAGTGTTGCTGCAGGCTCCAGAACAGCACTGTCTGAGCATCTCCCATGAACCCTGGCAACCCTGCTCACCGTGTTCCTTACCAAAGCCAAATGAATTAATTATTCACAGTACCTGTAGCCTCACTGGTACCACCGTTCACTGAGCTCTTCCCCAGGAGGGAAGTGGCATCTTCACCAAATATCTTGTGGCAGTTTTCAATGAGAAATTCTACCAGAGATATCTGTAACACAAAAGGGCAAAGACAGGGTGCTCTTCTTCACATGGCAATGTTAGGAATCCCATCTCACATGTGAATCTTGGGTCTAACAAAAAATGAACAAGAATTCTGAGGAAAAATCGATAGTTGATTCTAAAGAACCAAGAATAATTCAGTTTTGTTTAAGAAATAAATGATACTTCCAAGACTACTTTGGCACAGATGTTAAAAAGGTTTCAATGTTTGAATGAAAGTTACGATTTCTACCCTAGCTTAGTAGGTCACATTTTTAAATCAATGCTTACATCTTTAAAGATAGATTAAATTGCAAGGAAGTCACATAGGATGCTTGGGTTGGAGATGTATATATAATCTCTTGCTAAGCTTTATTTCTTATGAAGAACTTTCCAGGTCTTTTGAGATGCAAATGATGTAAAACACCTTGCTAAAATTTATGATGCATCCAAAAGACAAACATCTGTGAAATTCAGTTGTTAAGTGTGGAAGAACCCTAAACTTGGGAAGCAGAGATCTCTGTGGATTCTCTGTGACGGAAGGTCAGCAGCTGGAGAGAAACCATGGCGGCTTGTCTGAGTATGATAAACGGCTGCCACTCCAGGTGCGTATAGGTCAAGCGTGCACTTTTAAAAACAGGTCTGTCTGTATTACCACCACACATTTCAGACTCAAGGTGGGGCCTCTGCCCCTCAGGGCATAAAAATAAGATATCTCCTTACCTTCTTTTTCATATTGTTTCCTAGATCTGTGTTGCAAGTACCAGGCAGATAAAGAAGGCTCGGGGCTATATACATCGATAAACCAAAAGCTGTCATCTCGTTGTATTTGGAGTGCTGCTGAATGTTGCGTAAAACTCCAAACAGACACCGCAAGAGAACAGCATTGGCTCTCGGCAGCTGGTCTAAAAGCCTAAAGACAGAAAAATGTACTTTTAAGTGAGGGAAGTTGTTTGGCTGAGGAAGTGGGAAACACAATGCCAAAAAACAGAGCGCTTTGTCCACCAAGTACGCAGCCCACTCTAGCAGAGCTCCGGGTGTGAATGTGTAGAGAAATGTTGGACTCAATTTAATTCCTGAACAGGGTAAGAACTTCCCCGGTTAAACAAGTGCCTGGCCAAAGTAAGGTCGTATCACTGGCACCCTGGTCCACTAGCATCTCTCATAGACCAGTGGGTCTCATTTCCTATCAGTATCATACTTTCAGAAGTTGTAAATTGGTCAAGGAGTCCGTACAAGTAATCTTAGGGAAAAAGAGAGTTTGATGAGGGCAGTTAAGATGTGCATGTATTAAACTGGCCCCCTGAGTGTGATCAAATGAAAACCCTTTGGCTTTGGTAAGATTTTAGTGGTCAAAGCTGTAAATGATAGGCCTGTTTTCCTTAGAGTATGTTGGTTGTAATTCTCAGTGTGAGCAGAGTAGAGTGATCAATTGTTGCATGGTTACCTCCGTGTTGCAGTTATTTTGTCATCCTCGCTCTCCCCTTGATCAGGAATGGCAAGCCATTTATCATACAGACTGGATGAAAAAAGACTTCCTTCGATAGTTTGAAGAAAATCCTTACAAAAATAAAGAATATTATTATTGCAGCCAATATGTATTGGAGAAATTGCAGAGAAAACCTTGAGTTGCTGACTTCAGTTCGGTGCCCGCTACCTTCATAGCCACCCAAACGTGACCCAGGAGAGCACAGCTCTGACTCTCCACTGACTTGCACACCCAAAAGCAGGGGCTTGGTTTGCCTCAATAAGTTAGGAGCATACAAGCAGCGTCTGGGCTCCGTTGGCAGTGAAGCCTCTGGAAGTGACTTTTTGCGTACGTGTCAGCCAACTAGCACAAACTGACCAGGTCTGGTGATAAAACAGTTCACCTTCTTGAGAAGATATACATGTACCCATCTCGCTTGTTTATTTGAGACACAATACTTGCTCTGAATTCTACCAAGTAAAGTATTTGAAGCCAAACACACGGCAAATGCTATGGCACATATACTACGGGAGAACTTGGCCTTGTGACCTGAGGTATATGTGCCCCTTGGGAGAAAACTTCTGTTTTTATAACTTGATTCCTGTAACCCTATAAAAAGTGCAGTTCTGCAGACTTATAAGCTGCCAAAGTTGGAAATACAGCCAGATCCCCAATTCCTAGCTACCTGTTACCCTTTTCCATCCCTGAGTGGACCTCCCCCTAAAAAGGAAAGAGTCTCAGAATTTGAACAGATGACAATTGCAGGCTTCCGGGTTGGAGACAGGGAGATATAAGCTTCATAAATGGAGGCTTGGATATCTGTCACTACAGAAGGCTGATGAACAAGTGTTACCATGATACAAGTGAGCCTATGAACATTTATGAAGCTTTAATGTTCTGTGCAAGCCTGAAGGCCTTGCTAGCGTCACAGGCATACCTCGCTTCCACTGGGCTCACTAATAGCCCAGGACTTCTCTTAGTTTTTAGCTCAGTCAGGAAATGTTTGCAGGGAACCATCACAATTACAGTCCAGTAAGTGTTCCCTCCTTCTAATGCTTACAGAGCCGCTCTTTGTGCCAGGTGCTCTTTTGAGCCAGGAGGAAGCACAACAACCCTGGCTGGCTCTGGGAGTCCAGCAGGGAGCTGGAGGCCCCTAGCCTCGTGCCCCAAACTGCAGCTGTCATGGCATGTGTGTCCCTCTCTCTCCTTGATCCTGTGCTGCGCAATCTACCATTGGCCAGCTTTGCCGAAGGCATGTTGTGACCCGAGCTGGCTGTGCCAAGGGTATTTGTTGTTGCACCTCTCTTTTAAGACAGCTTAATGGCCAACTCCGTGTGGTCCTGAGGAGATAGTCCTTTCTCGTTGAGGCCTATGTCTCCAGTTAGTTTCACATGGTATTATCAAGGCCAAAGTTGCAAAGTCTGATTCTCCACCAGGATCAGGCAACTTTAGGAAGAGAACACTTGAGGAATGTCTAAGAACTGTACCTATGAGTGCCACCCTCTGGCTAGTTTGGGCTTAGAACAGAGGATTAGGCGAGAGCCTGCTGACTCTTGCTAGGAAATCAAAGCAGTTCCGTGTGTGCACCCTGCAGAGAGCAGCAGCAGCCTTGCTACTCACATACCCCGTGTATATTACTGTGGTCCCTGTGGGGGTAGTCGTCAACTCTGTGTCCTTTCTAACTGTTGCTATTTAGCATACAGTCTCATGGAGGACATGGAAAGACCAAATGTAACTGACATTCTGTGATAATTTTCATAACCTGGTTGCAGTTGGTTCAGAGCTGCTAACAAACTCTTAAGACGGACTGATGAAATCCTGTCTCGGTTCCTTTATTCCCCTTATAGACATGTAACTGATACTTGTGATTTAACTGTGTCCCTTCACAATTGATCTATTTTTTGTATAAACTTATTGAACGTTCAAATTTCCAAACTTGGTGTAGGTGCTGCACCCACTTTTTACAAGTCATATTTACCAATGGAGGCATGTGGTGGGAGCTGATTCGCATGGGACTGTGACTGTGGCAGTGGGCTAAACAAATCAAGTTTTAACTGATTATGCCAAACTTTCTAAAGGTGAAAAGAGGCCCGTGTGCTGGAGTCACTCTATGCGACACTTGACAGTAAAAGGCATGAGAGTAACAGGGGAAGGAATGATGATGACGTAAACAGAGGTTTTGGTGGCTACTGTCAGCATTTTTTGATGCTTTGTAAGGTAAATATTAGCATGCTATGGCAAAGTAATACAACCATCTCTGTATTTAATATAAATAGTCTTTTGGAAACTTTCCCTCTTTAGGAATATTGGCAGGAAGTCATCAAATTAGGATGCTTGTTTTGGTAAACATTTTGTATACATGCAGAGTTTGGAATTTATTATTACTTTGTTATTATTATCATGGTTATTTTGCATAGAGCGCTCAGGAGTGATGATGGGGAAGGCCGTGTGTGACATAAGAGGAAATTATATCTAAGCAGGCTTTTGATGATCAAAGTAGCTTCCTGAAATTTTGACTTTGTGCTTTAGTTTTGCACATGCTTAACCTATAATGTCTTTGATGGCTCCTTGGCCGTCATGATGGAGGATAGCAATCACACAGCTTCAGAGTTAGGCTGTGTGTGGACACTGCCAGAACTCTCCCTACCTTTAAGACGGCCGCTGCCACAAGGACGGATTCACCATCCCAGTTCACTTTTTTCCCGGATTTGAGCTTCTTCTTTAGGGCTCTGCAGGATTTCCTATTGGTCTCTGGCCTGAAGACGCCTTTTGTGAGCGGCCCTTTTTCATTGATAAAAGCAAGCATATCCTATAGGAAGAAAAGGAAAGAAAGACATACTGCAGCTCATCTCCACAGGGTATGTGGAGGCATGGTGCTAGAGATGGAGGGCCTAAATGTAGAATTTTTTTTTCCATTTCTCTAAAAACATTTCTATCCAACAATTCCTTCTACATACATTCGTGTACTGAAATACTTTAAACACTTATTTTAATCAGATTTTCCTTTCCAGGGAATTTATGCTTTTTCATCAAATGTGTCTGCTTCAACGCCTTTGTGGAATCACCCTGTCCTCTTCCATTCATTCTTCATTAGTCCCTAATAGAGGTAGACACTCTTCCCCACATCTGTAAATCCTTTTGCCATACTCATTCTGCATTTGTTTATTCCCTTTTGAGCAAGTATATGGATACCTCATTGCTACTTTTTCTATTTCCTTCCCTCCTTTAAAATCAGGCCCCAATTCCTCACCACCACCTCTGATTACATTCCATTGTCAACAGTCTTTCCTGTGGCCGTATCTCCAGGGCTTCTGCTTGCAGTGTGGGAGATAATAGGGGTTGGAGTCACATAGTCCAAGGGCTCTAAAATCTAGTGTCCAGCCTATCTTCTGTGTGACGTGGGACACATACATACTCTGCTGACGCTCTTGGTGTGTGTCTTTGTGTGTGTGAAGTACAGAAGATGATAATCACAGCTACCCCAACCCCTTAATTTGTGGGGAAGAATGCGAGAACCATGGCAGTAGCTAGCGTGAGAAATTCTTTCAATGTAGAATAAAATTGCCTGTATTTACTATAGCGCTAGGAGACGTACTGGACACTCAGTGAATGCTAACACTGTCAACTCAATGCACCATTAAAGATAACGTAGGCTGAAGTCAGTGACTTTAACCTGATAGTTGCCATTTGGGTTAAAGTGTGCATGGCCAGAGGATGAGTCTTTACACTTAAGCACTTGACATGCAAGTCAATTCCATGGGATGCAATTTTGAGTTGTATGATTGAGTCACTTTAGCTGAAGGAGACTTGGACCTACTGCAGAATTTAAGGAAGGAGATGAAAAGGGAATATGAGGATGAGGAGGACTCTCAGAGATTCATACACACGAAACCCATTTTGACGGACCTGAGCAGGCATGTGTGAATTTCCCGAAACAAGTGCAATGGACAAGAGTACCTTCTCCTGTGGTATTTGCCTTATAACTCTGCAGTACCTAAGTCTGATTTGATTCTTTCATGTAATACTGAAAAAGCCTCTCAGCCAGAGGCATTTGGAGCTAGATTTGGAGGAGAAGCCTTGGGCTCCTGAGCTCTCCTTCCTCAGGAGGGCTACACAAGACTGCAGTGAGACCTACCAGAACGGGGTTGAGCAGCTTGTCGTCGTCACAAATGTCCATCATAGAAATGCCAAAGATCTGTCTTGGCTTTGCAGGTGGTGGTGCCGGGCTGGGGTTGTCCTGTGAAGCGCTGGAGCTCTTCCAACAGGCCAGGTGTGCGACAACACTCTTCTTAACTCTCTTCCAGCGTGAATCTAAGGAAGAAGTGGGATGATCATTACTGGCAGTTTAATTCACTTCACCTTATTTCCACCATTGCCATTGCACATCACATTTCTTCCAATATTGAGAAGAGAAAGAAATTGAGTCAGTGGCTGTTTAGAATTTCCCACATTCTGAAATTGGCCAGTTGCATCCTTGTGGTGCTAATGTGTTCTCCTTCGCCGTATTTTGCAAACAAGTAGTTAAACCTCCAGGCCCGACAAGACTCAGGGTTAGTCCTTTCTGGGGCATCTACTGCCTGCTTCACTGCGTCATGAAGCACTCAACCTGTAGCTGTACAAGTTTCTTGTTACTAACCATGTGCAGTGAATTTCAGTGTCAGAGCCCATTTTGAAAGCTAAGAAAATTTGGTATTCAAATGAGGCAGAGTGTGAGCATCATCTACCTTCATAGGAAGTCTCCTGTGACTCTGAGATTTCCTGTTGGGCTTTCTAAGTGACCAACCGTGGTCACTTTCTCTTGTTAAAAGGATCTGCCCTTCCTGACACCACCTGCTTGACCCCACTCTTCCGTCAGCCTCTGGCCCTTTGCTCTGTGGGGCCACAACCCTTAGGTAGTTCCATGGATGACTTTCTGCAGTCAGGGTCCTTGGCAAATAGTCATTACATGCTGCCTATATTACAAGACTGCAGGTGGCCAGTTGTCTTGATACCGCACCAGCTGCCTAGGCATGATTTCTAATTACCGAACAGCTCAGGACAATACTGACAAAGAGCTTTACAAAGAAAAGGTGACTGTTTTGAGTTTAAGGTTCCCATTGCTCAGCTGTGAATGTTTTTCTCATAAGGCACCCGAGTGCTTGCTTAAACCACCTGCTTGCAAAACTGAATGCTTTAAAGAAGTCAACAGTGGAGTCGAGTTGTAGGAAGGATAAGCACATGAGTAACATTTCACCAAATATCCCCAAATTTCCATCCACTTGGCTTTTCACGGACGTAGTGAGTGAGTGCACTGCCACGTACACCCATAGGGAGCAGTGCTTGTGACACTGGGTCAGCAAGACCAGGATCAAGTAACCAAAAGGCTCCTGTTTTCCCACTTAGTTGGGTAAGCTACTCAAGAGTCTTTGAGCTTCAGTTTGCTGAGCTCTAACATAAATGAAGCTATTTGTATCTTACTGGTGGACTAAATAATATGACGTCCAGCTCAGCACCAGACATGGCTCACTGCAGCCTAGATAAAAGTAACTTCCTTCACTTTGAGGAACTAAGGCATCTTTGATACCCACCCCCATTCTCCACTTTCTCTTTTGGCTTCCAGAACGTACGTGGTTGTGAAGGAATAATGCCCCCACTCCGCCTGGTTAAGGGTCTTTCTTTCTGCCCTGAGATACGCACCCCAACCATTTTAACGGCAGAGAAGGAATGATGCAAGTACGTTCTTCAATCCAGCAGGAGGTTTCTGTGTGTCCACAGGTACACATGCTTACGCTACATGTGCATATGTAGGTTGAACTGTATGTGACCTGGTTTCCCTACTCGTAACGTGGTTTTCTTATTTCTAGAACTATGCGAATGTAGTCTGTTATTCATCTTTTGTAAAAACAATGCTGTATCCCTTGATACAAAGCTATATATTTCAGCTACTTTATGAGTACAAACATAAATTAGACACAGTGAGTCCTGTACTCTCTCAAAAGTTTTTTTCGTCTTAGCTGGAATATTTGTAATATAGGTTATTTGGTCTTACACTTCATGTTGCCTCTGTGGCTCCTAAAAATATATGCTTTGGCTATGAGTAATGGGAATGATGAAAGAAGGTAAATTTTAGGAATGTAGGATTTCTATATGGTCATGGCATGATGTGGTTTAGTGTTTCCTCATGGTGGAATTAAGGTATGAACACTTAAAAAACAAATTTTTGAATCATTGTTCTTATAGAATAACAATCATAATGTTAGAAATGCTCTAAGTAGAAATTCTTTTCTGGCTCAAACACGTCTCAAATTAATAGCATGGTGTGTTCTGAGAAGGACACATCATCGGGAGCATTTTGGCATGGCAGAGATAAAAATCGTTGAAGAAATCATAATAATAATAAGCCCCATCCGTAAATTTCTATCCAGTTGTAGCTTCCACATGCTGTGAAGCACACATGAGTGATCTCATTGTGTGGGTAAAACTGAGAGTTCAATTTCACCTTATGTAAAGTCGGTAAGTCCTGTAATTCTTACTCCCCCTTAATTCTTTCATCCCAGGTCTCTCTAATCAGGCCATCATTTGATCACGTCTTGTGATGGCCTTTAGAAAACCATGTCATGGGAAAAATCCATTCCCCGGATATATGAAGCTCACACTCTAATAAGACAGAGTTGTGTTCATAACGTGATTCAATGTTGGAAATGCTCTGGAATTAAAGAGAAGGAAGAGACCGTCTACCTAGAGGAATGAAGGGGGAGAAAACCCCTCCTAGCAATGCGTTGGGTGCTTCCGTGTGGGAAGGGACCGGGCTCACCTCTCTGTTGGTTCCTGGCCAGGTGCCTGGGCTTCAGGATGAAAGAAAAGATAGAATCCTGCAGTTCCTGGGGCACGAACGTAGCAGGAAGAAGGCTCGTTTTAATTCCGTAAGGATGTTCATGCCCTGCGTGGAGAAAACCTAAATATAGATTCCGGCTGATGGTGGTGGGTAGGGTACAAACCTACCTACCTTACCATGAGCATGTGCACCATACTGGGGTGTGCTGCCATTCTCCTGGGCTTCTGGAGAAAGAATGCTGTGCCTCTGAGTCAGCATCATATTCCCTCACCTGGGGGACACCCTGCAGAAAGCAGGTGCCCAAGCAATAATTTAAAAAGAGAAAAACAAAGCTTAAACATGGTGCTTTGCTTGGAATACACAGCCCCATCAGGGAGGGCCGTGCACCGTGTTGGCTTGTGCTGTGCTTCGATCTGAGACTATTTAACGCATCCTAGTTTCTGTCTTGACACTAACTAGGTGTGTAAGGCTCAGGCAGATTGCCCCTTGGAACCTTACATACATGCTTTCAAGCACTTGCTTATAAGGATCAAAGTAAATATAGTAATCATTGGTAGTTAATACATTTTAAATAATCGTATATGTTAAGAATTGTTATGATCACTGTTCTCTCACTCAAGGTGTCAGCTTAACAAAGAGAATTTCCATTTGCTTTTGTCAGTTCTAAACCCAGGGCTACTCAAGAGCAGCAGGGAGCCTTTATGCTTCCCTCCCACTGTCCCCCTGCCCCTAGGAGGCTCCCGCCAATGGTCAGATGGAAGGATGCACACTGTGTTGGTCACCCAAAAGCAGAGTGCAAAACATTTGTTTACAGAGTGGGAAACTGCACCCAAAATCGTGGGGAGTTGCCACGCCCAGAAATTTGTTTTGCTCTTTCATGCTTTAAATTGCTTCCTCTCCATAGAAAACTCAGAACTCTGGGCTCATGACCTGGCTTTCATTTTTCCAGGATAGAATGAAAGTTCCCTTTCTTTCAGCTCACATGTATTATTGAATGTAACTTGAGGAGCTCTTGTTTTCCTTTTCATCTGGTGCACATGCAATGTCAGTACCGTGTTTAGCACAACAATCACAGCGACTTCCATCTTTTAAGGCAAAAGAAGCTTCTGTGACAGCAATAAAATACAATGAAATCACAAGTATAGCCAGGAGTTAGTTCACAATTGAGAATTTACAGCATGCTAAGAAGAGTATTCAGACCAGCTGCTAAGGGATCGTCAAGATTGGGCAGTCTCTTCACATTTTTAGAGCCAGCTGTGGTACATGATGTTCTAAGCATAAAAGTTACCATCTATATTGTTTTATCTAAGTTGATGCATTTTATTAAAATAAATATACCTAGGGTTTTGATGTTTTTCACTTTATTGCTGGCCTATTATTAATTTAAAAAAACCATGAAGCAGGTGGGCACACCGTCCTCAGCTATGCACTTGGTGACTCTGTATTCTAAGATGGGGGATATCTGTTTCATGGAGAAAACTTGGTTCTTTAGATTTTTCCAGATCACTTGAAAATATTCTTCAGATCATTGGAGAAAGAGTAATAGCCAATGGATTGTCGGAAGGATTAAAAATTAATAATTATGTAAGAGGAAATGCTCTAAGGTTTCTAGCAAGAATCGTTGTCACCATTACTCTGTTGCAAGGTCTCTCTCAGATCCTGTGCAGGTGTTCATTTTAATCTATTTCCATTTCCACACTGATCAGATGTGCTGATCCAAGAATTATTATTTTGAGCTGACTTGTAATAACTATTTTAGGAGAGGTGTAAGCTCTGTATCAATAACCTTGAGAACAATACTGGTAAACTCAGCCTGAGAGACGGCAAAGTACATGTGGCTCAGTCAGTAAAGACTTGAGGAATCTAAATGTGATCATCTCATTTTCTTTGGGACACTGAGAAAAATTCTGGGCCCAGAGCAGACGATAAATAAATATTTGGATTTGGTTTCAGAGACATGATTAGATTTTGGAAGGATCTCACAAATTAGAGGCTATTTAAGAGGAAATGGGACAGAAGAATACTTGAATATTAACCATATCAATGAACACTCTATGAGACTTTCACTTTTAAGGGTATTTAAACTTAAGACCAAAGAGCCATGAACTTGAGGTTTTAGAGTGAGAATTTTGAGCCCCATCAACCCCATCTTAGATTTTCCCTGACACTTACCAATGAGTGGATATGGTGTCTTTTCCTTGTCAGAACTGACCCAAAGCTGGTAATCTTTCTCAGAGCCCTTGGAGACAAAAAGAACTATGTTTCACAATAAATCTTTCATAGTAGTACTTGAAGAACACATTTCCTTAGCATTTCTTTGTTTGCAAAAAGAAAGAATTGAGTCCAGTATAAATTCTATTTATTTGTTCCATGGTGGGTAGCTGCAGTTTTTGAGTTAATGCTGACTTGAGTCACCTTTTGTGGCCCAGTGACCATCGCAGAGTCTTGTCCCTTTGATAAAGGCCAGGGATGTATGGCACCACAAGGCAATCAGTCCCTCACTTTGTGGGTGTTCCGTGGCCTAGGCCCCTTTCACTAAGGAGGAAAAGGCTAATCTCAAGAGTCCTGCCTCGTGTTGTCTCCAGACTCCTTGGGGAATGTTGGTTTTTGCCTTCAGATGTCCCTGCCCAGACAAGAACGTCCTCCAGAAAGCCACACATCCTGCCATGATTATTCCTGAGCAAAGTAAAACCTGAAAGGTCTCATTAGCTCAGCAACCCTGAGCAGAAGGAGACAAATGCCCAAGAGGCCTTGAGCAGATGGCAGCGTGAAGTCAGCCCACCGGCTTTGGTGTGGACAAGCCCCACTCTTGGGACATGGACTCTAACTTAGAGCACAGGTCAGATTCAGAAAACAGTTAGTCCCTGCGGTAACACCAGCGTTCCCACTTGAAACAAGCAAGTGTAAATTATAAAGACTGCTGGACTCTTTCAAAGAATCCTTCAGGAGACGATGAAGCAAAAAATGTTTGAAGTGGAGTTGATGATAGTTATTATGCTTGCCTGTACTCCTGATTAAAATCATGGCCTTGCCCAGATGAAGAAGGGTCCCAAGCATGGAAGCAATCTGTCTGTCTATCTGTCTGTCTCTCCCTCTGTCTCTCTCTCTCTCTCTCTCTCTCTCTCTCTCTCTCTCTCTCACACACACACACACACACACACACACGCACACACAGCTAAATCTGCTCAAAATCGTTGCAAATAGGATTAAAGAGCCAATAAAAATCTTTAAAGGCAGGGATTGGAAACACAGTGTTGAAATCCTTTAAATAAAGCATGCATATATAGCCAAATAACCCTCAGTTTTTCATTAAAATAGAAATTTTTTCTTGCCTAGTTGAGCTTGATCACCTTAAGCAAAGGAAAATCACACACATAAAATGAAATGAGTTATATCATTACTCAGTCTCCCCAACTTCATCCCTGAAACGACCTGCTCTCTTCCAAGATTTATTTGTTATTCAGGGCATACATATCATACAGGTTAGAAATCAATATAATCTGTGTTTTATTCAATGCCTATATTCAATTTTATTTTAAGTGTATTAATAAATTCCATTTGTACAGAAATCCTTGATTTATTATGCAAATTCTAGTTGCCCAGAGTTTTTAAGGGGCTTTATTGTGCCATTGGGTCAAGCAAAACTTAAGTAACAATTTTGTAATTCTATCACAATAACAGGACGTTTCCCATTTACAAAGAATTTTATATAAGAAACTGTGCATTACAAATGCTTCCTGTAGCTCTGTCCATCGCATATCTCTTTCCCCAGTGTCAGCAGCTCACTCCAGCCCCATCAAAACATGAGGGATATGACATTTAAGGGAAAACAAGGTGAAAGTGATGTGTATACAGATGTCCCCAGATTGCGGTCTTATTCAAAACTCGCCTCCTGTACTTGTTCCTAAGAGGCATTAGGTATCTCATTCTCAGGACCTGCAGCAAGGGGCTGTAGCTTCTAGCCAGGTGATCTCTATTTCAGAACAACAAAACATGTCATTTGAGATGCATGTTTCTTAGACTGAGTCCTCGGGTGATGACCAAGGTAAACAGGGATGGGAGAGGAGGGATCGGGAAAGAAGATTCAGGAAGAGTAGCCTCGTAGAGGAAGAAATATTTAGAATCTTATGAATTGTCTTATATATTTTCTTTGTTTATATTATTTATAATAAATATGCAATGTGAGTAGCCCTCTAAAATTATAGCCCAATTTTATGCTATGACTTTTAATTTGCACAAAATTTAAATCGGGAATACAGGAATAGTACCCATGTATAGGCTAATAACATAGGTTTGCTACCTTCAATTTCTACATTTGGGGGACAAAATAAGACTTTGATATCTATAATAATCAGCTGTCTTAGGATGGGAACTGCATCACACACACACACACACACACACACACACACACACACACACACACACACACGAGCTTCCAAAATCAAAGTTGGTTTTTAAGTAAAAATAGCTTGCAGGTAACTTACAGTTATTCCTAGGACTGGTAGTGACATGTTGATTATGTCATTCACTGTGTCTGAATTTGTTATTCTTATAGTTATAGACTGTAAAAAAGAAGTAAGAAAATTGCCATGAATGAAAAAATTTAAACTAGGTGAATAAATAATTATTGGCAAATTATTATCCATATTCTAAAGTCAAAACTTGTTATCAGGCAATAACAAAATAAAGCACATGCAAAGCAAACCCTATTTACAGTTTGTTTCCATTCCTTTTTATAACATGAAGGTAGTAGGAAGCATTTCAGTAAAACGTGTATTTCTCTTAGAGGATTTGTGGCGCACAAAATGTAACAGCTTCATTAAGAAAGAGAAAGACTAAGAACTCTGAGAGGGCACGTGGGCTTGTCCTCAACATCTTCAGGTTGTGAACATAATGGAGGGGGGAACAGTTGAAAAAGGAGGAATTGGATGCTTTTCTTTCTTCCTGCGTTGTGTTTTTATAGTATGGCTTTGTTTCTTTGCAATTATATACTCAGCTTCCGTAAGAACAGAATAAAAACTGGCTATAAAAGACATAAAAAAATAGTGTACTTTCTCAGCGTCAGACATCATGAGTACTAAGATTTTCATTGTTGAAATCTGTTGAGACAAAACCAACGAGGATAGCAAATGAGACTGAAAATGTTAGAAATTGAAGTTCCGTTCTCAAACCTGCCAGTGAACAAGTTATTTTTACTAGCTTTCTATCATGTTTCACACTGAGAAACTGCTCATAAAAACAGAACAGTTTACAGAAAATTCCCTAAAAGGGATTAATAGGATACTGAGATATCTATCAATCTGAATTCCAAAAGATATTTTAAAATAAGACAATATGTAAGTAAGAACATTTACTATGTACAATATAACATTATAAGATAATCAGGCGATGAGGCAAGTGTCCTCTGATAAACACTGCTTAAAGAAGACAGACAGTGTAAGTGGACACTCATGGGCCTTAAAAATTAAGAACAAAGTTAAAAGAAAGCCTTTTCATCTATTAAATTTTTCTTTTCGTTGTATTTTTTTTCTTTTTGAATTCAATTGCTTGATATGACACATGGCCCTGAAAAATTGTTTGATAATGGGACTTTTGTAAACAAAAGCATTCATGGATTTCAAATTACTTGTAGCACTAAGGATTATGAATATGTGTTTCAGAACCAGAAGTAGAGTTCACAGCACTATGCTAAATTTTATAGGAGTATTCAAACACTGTGTTTTAGCTTGAGACTTAACAGTTTTTTTTAAAAAACAGGCTTTTTAAAGTTTCTTTTTAAACTTTTGTAACAGTTCTATTTTTAAAGATGTCCAAAACCTCTTCAGTACAATTTAAAAAGTCTCCCATGACATTGCTTGTAAGGTAAAAAAGACAAACAAACAATCTGTTTTGAAATGCTGGTAATCACTCCCTAATTTATCTGGCCTGTAAGATAATGGTTTTTCACAGCATAAGGAACATACTGTGTTCAAAATAATAATTACAGGGTTGTATGTATGTCTTCCTGCATGTTGTCTCTTCTCCAAAATAGATAAATTCCAGTAGATAGTGCTCTTTGTATAAAAATAGCTTGAAAAAAAAAACCATTTTGTCAAACAATTTGAAAAACAGAGATATGACCTATTTTTCCGTTTTGACCTAAAGTGTTACATGATATATAAAGAACCAGAAAGATGTGATCAATTCTCAAGAGTTCAGGCCAACCTTGAAATGTCTGGATGTTCAAATTATTAGCCAAAACAACTATGATAATTATGTTCAATGATATCAATGAAAATATGCTAATAATTAAAAATATAGGAATCTCAGCATAGAAACTCAAAATAATTAAAAATGGAATGTTTTCATCAGTAAAATATTTGAAAGAAAAAGTTTATTGGTTGGGCTAAATTACAAAATGAAGATGACAAGTGGAAAATCAATGATTTGAGAATAGGTAATAGAAATGATCCAGTCTGAAAAAGAAAGAGAGAAACGAAGATTGAAAAAAATTAACAGAGCCTGAGAAATCTGTAGACAATATCAAAGGCTCTAATATACATGAATCTGTCAAGAGCATAAGTGAAATACAGACATTGTGAGATAAAAGAAACAAAGAAAAATTGTTGGTACAAGATGTTCTCAAGAAATGCTAAGGGAAGTTTCTCCAGGATGAAATGAAACAGTATTAGAGGGAATCTTGGGTCTTCGGGAATGAATGAAGAACATAAAAAATGTTTATTTTGTGTAAATTATGTGTAAATAAAGTTCATTTTTTAAAATTTCAAGGTGATTTTCCATGAAAAATTCTGACTGTAACCCACTGCCATGGTGGAAATCAAAGCAGGCAGAGACAAGACTGTGCTTTGCTACAGGAGAATTGTCTGGTCTCATATCCCTCAACTAATGCATCTATCTGGCACTCAGAAACAGCATGACTTTTGCTACTGTATGGGAAATAACTTTCTTAAACTATCTTTTACCACCACCTTAAAATACTATTTTGTATGATGTAGAGCTACTATAAAGTATAACCGAGTATTATAAAGTATAACAGTGTCATAGAAAATACACAGAATATTTTGTTCCACATTGTACATGTCTTTGCTATTGCGCTATAATTTCAGAAATCAAGCTATGCACGAATAACTGGGGCTAATGGTTTGATGTTTTTCCCAATAGCATAAAAAGAATGAAGTAGAAATATGCTGATCCGTTAAAAGTATCATCCTCTCAGCTCAATTCACTCCTGCCATTTCTCAGAATGGAAGACTTTCAGAACTCCTGTGCTTTTCACATACAAAATAAATGTAATACCTGGCCCTTGAGTGGATCCTGTATTGGAAAGATGACATTCTTGAGGTCAGCTGACAGAATGGGATCACGAACAGGTTAAACGTTAACTTTACTAAGGTGTTAACTGTACGGTGGTTATATAACAGAGTATCTTTATTCTTAGGATATACCTAATATTTAAGGATGAAGGGCTGTGGTGAACGTATGACCCTTAAACGTAGGTATACACATACACACACAGAGAGAAAGAGAGAAAATAAATCATAAAGCAAATGGAATAAAATGTTACTAAATAGATGAATCTAGGGAAAAGGCCTATGGGGTATTGTTTATACTATATTTTTGAAGCTTTTCTGTAAGATTACAATTACTATACATAAAACACCATAGGGAATAAAAACTATGGAAACAACCCAAACCTATCTGTTTGTAAGTAGTGGCAACTAGAAAAAAATGTTTAATTCTAATAGGAAAATAAAAAAATCACTTAGTTACAAGAAAGCACTATAATTGCTTTTTGAAAGATCTTGAGAAACTTTATGGACATTAATATGTCATGCTCTTTCCATGCTTAATCACTGTACCTATTATGGATTCCCCTTTCTTCATATCACCTAGAATTCACTTTTTATGTACACAAAAATACGTGTGCCCAACATGGTACTTTCTGAATACTCTCTCCTCCACTCTTCCTTTCTCCCTGCCATCCTCCCGCGCTCGCTCTGTCTCTCATTCTGCCTACATCAGAAACTTGAAATTTAATTGTTGGTCTTAAAAGCACTTACAGAGGCACAGTTCTTGATGTCCTCCGTGAAGATTTTGAGGGAAGTTCTTTTGGGCAGGTCCTTCTCTTTGGCTAGATTGATGTATCTATTCAAATTCAATAATAACCCAAAATAGTAGGATGAGTTACCTATTTGCTTATTTTCAAATCAATCTATGTTGTTAATATTTTCAATATACTTTATTTTTAAAAGCATATAAATAAACTCAGCAAAATAAAATTGTGGGTTGGAAGACAACATGCAGACATATTTCAAGAAGATAAGATTTGGCCCAGGAATTTTTCTGGTTTCCCTTGTCAAGTGGGATTTGGGCAGCAGATCCATCCTCAAGGCTTTCGCCTCTGTGAGGGGGCCTGGCACCTTCCTGGGTCAAAGGTGGGAAGTAGCAGTTGCTTTGAGACTCAGTAGTGTCGCCTGTACTTATGAAGACTTAACACGTTTTGAGATGAGTGTTAGCTCCAGGAATTAGGTTGGAGGGAAGGGGAAGGTGAGGATGAGAACCAGTACTTCCTCTGAAAGCAGCACAACCTGCATGGAAGTGAGAGAACACTACTTGCGGTAGCTTCCACAGTAAATCTAAACAAGACATTATTTGAGGACAGTTGAACAATTTCTGCTAAGGAGAGGGAGAAGAATTTGGGGGCGCTGCTCTGAAGGAGCATGGGTTAAAGATTTAAAATATGTATATTGACAAAATACCTTTGAAGGAAAGAGTACCATTTTTCCTTTAGTTCTGGAGATCTGCAATTTAAAAAAGTGGGAGAAAACATTAAATGACATAAAATACTTCGAGTGACATATTAAGATTGTCATTCCCTATAACCATAGCAGCAGCCATTAGTTAGTGATGTGGACGTATGTGTAAACTGTACTCTCCCTATAATTGGGCTTTTGATGGACCCTGCTCTTTCACAAGCAGTATTACAGTGAAGGGAAACAGATCCTAAAGTGGAAGAAAAGTTGGTTTGGAATCTAAACACTTCATTGCAACTCTGTGATGCAAGCTATACGATCACGGGCAAGTCACATCTTCTCTGAGCTTCAGTTTCCAGAATTGGAAATGGGTCAGTTATACCTCAGTGTT